>NC_063365.1:12897943-12899706 GCF_021869965.1 Rhincodon typus | reverse complement strand
AAACGTCAGCCTTCCTGCTCCTCTGATGCTGCTTGGCCTGCTGTGTTCATCCAGCTCTACACCTTGTTATCTCAGATTCTCCAGCATCTGCAGTTCCTACTATCTCTGAAACATCTTGGCAGAGACTGTTTCAAATCATACTAAAAATTCCCCAAGATGTCAAACTAACCAATTCCCTTGAACTTAAATATTTCAAGTTTCATAAATGTCATCCTACTACAGGGCCAAAAATCCTCAGTGTTATCTTTCAGAAACACCAAACATTTAAAATACTGCTTTGCTCAACTGGCTATCTTCGGCAACCTATTTGCTGCAGTGAACCATTTGGGGATAAAAAGGTCCCTAATACATTAAAAAATTGCATGAATTCTGCAATTGATGAGCAAACATTCTGTAGATCTTTACGAGATATCGTAAAATCAAGGATACCTTCACTTACCTGTATGGTCAGGCCAGGTGCCATAACAATCAAATCTTTTTGTAAAGCCAATTTCAAGTTCTCATCTATTTGATCTAAAGCATAAACAAAAATGTATGAATACAAACAACATTGGAACATGTTTGAATGCAGTCAAGTGCCATATTAAGGGCAGTTGGCTAGCTCAGTTGGCAGGATGGCTGCTTGTGGCGCAGAGTGACGTAACAGCATGGGTTCAATTTCCACACTGGCCCAGATTATCATCTCCTTCTAAACCTCTCCCATCACCCGAGACGTGGTGACTCTCAGGTTAAACCACTACCAGTTGTCTCTCTCTAATAAGAAGAAAGCAGCCCTACAGTCTGGGAAGACTTTACTTTTACCATATTAAAGGCAATTATTCAAATAGCAAAAGAACCCAAGATAAAACATCTACATTAACCACTGTTATCCTGCATATTGTGCTTCCAAATGCTGTACTACAGAAATTCAGTATTCCACATGAAGCTGAAGTGAAATTTACAACCATATCTCTCACACTCCTGTGACTGACTCATTAGCAAAAGGTCCAAGTTCATGACCACAACCAGACTTCTGTGCAGATTAAATGAAAACCATCAAGACAGTACAATCTAACATTTGTCATTCTATCATTTGGTCTTCCAATCTAAGGCATTTTGTTTAGAATAAAAAAACAAATCAAAAATAGATTCCCTAAAGCAATGTTTTTTCACACCAACAGAAAATGAATAAATATTTTTCCTGCGTTTGATGAATGCACAATCACAGTTATTTGAATCACAACAGTTTTAAGTCGGTTAAAGTGAATACATACTTAAGCCCACCAACTGAACAAGTTCACCTCTATATGCATATAGTCAGTAAATGGAATGAATGATTTGAAATAATGTTTCATAACTGAACTGCAAGCATCCATGAAAATCAAAGCTCTCTTCAAATGAAGGTCAAAAAGTCCTCACCAAATAATTCAATGTAGACCTCCTGTAAGGTGTGCACACTGCAAAACTGGTTCAACTCATGATGAATTTTGTTGAAGATCAACGTCTTGTCGTAGTCAGCTGTGTAGTTCTTAGCAATATCATACACTGAAGGAAGCAAGAGAAATTTTACTTTTGAAATGTGTTCAATAATCCTAATTTTGCAGGTTAGAAATTTGAGGTTACGTTACATTTTTTGGCAGGCTGAGGGCAGCAAAGCAGAAACCATGTTTGTTCATTCCCATCCCCACTATCTGAGCTTGTTATCAGAGGCCAACTAGAGGTGTGAGGGACAGGAAGGACAGCGAGAGAAGAACAGAGACAGCGAGAGAAGAACAGAGACAGCG
>NC_063365.1:12879032-12897933 GCF_021869965.1 Rhincodon typus | reverse complement strand
AGAAGAACAGAGACAGCGAGAGAAGAACAGAGACAGCGAGAGAAGAAAAAAGCAAAAAGACAGGCGACTCCACATGAGTACGAAGTCAGTTGGTTGCTTAAAAGCCTGTGAAATTCAGTTTCAATAATTCAAAGCTGCATGTTGTACTAAAAAAGGTTTCAATTATTTAATACTGTGTATTAAGTAAGACTAAATAGGAATGTGTGGCTTAATGTTCACTAAAGATCTGAATAGAGAAGCTTGTATTTCAGAGTAAATGATAGCATGTTTTAGGAAATGAGTGTGCAGAAAGATACTCAAGGGTATTGATTAACATCTTTTGATAAAAGCACTGGTCATAATCAAAAATGCCATAGAAGAACACATCAGATTCTGGCTCGGCATTTGTGGCACTGAATTAAACAAAGAAGCAATTGGTGGAAGTATCTCCAGTTCTTCCGTTGGCCCTAAAGATACCTTTTATCCTCCAAAATCAAGTTTAGTCAAGAAAAAAGGTAATTAGCACAATAAGAATAGAAATTTCACATTGGTCACATTATTATTCAGAGTCAGGAAAAATCTCCCACCCTGCACGTCAATCCCAGCTCAACAAATCACCATCCAAATTAAGACTTCAAACTGGTCATCTTAAAACCTAGCATATACTGAAAATGGAGAAGCACATGTAAAATACTGTATTTGTTTAAAAATACAAGTCTGAAGTCTCAGTTTAAAATTGAGGGCAACAATGTGATTTTGTACACATTGATTTGAGGCTTAACAGTTTAGAGCTTGGGAGTTTCCCTGTTTTTTTTGGGTTGGGGGTGGGGGGCGGGGGGGGCGGTGGTGAGGTGGGAGGTTGTGTGTTGGAGGAATCTGAGATTAACGCTCCACCACCCCAGAATAAGTAGTCAACCATTTTAGAACCAAGCTGACGGGAAATATCTCCCACCCCCAGAAGTTTGTAGATCTTTGAAATTCTCTATCACAACCACAGATTAAGGTGTACAAAGAGAAAGCTAATTGCCCATCATGCCTGCACTAGTTCTATTACTTAGTGCCAATCTCCTGCCTTTTGCTCCCCCATGTCCTGTACAGCAATTTTATTCGAGGAATTATTCAATGCCTTCTGAACCCGCCTCCATCACGTTTCCAGGCAGTGCATTCCATACCCTAATTCCTCAGTGTAAATAAAAAGTTTCTCATCACCCTTGCTTCAGTCACATATCACTTTAAAATCTTATAGCCCCGATTCTTTTTTCTTTTCAGCTTCTCCCTATTTACCCTGCTCAAATCTCCTCTAAGCCTTCTTCACTTCAAGGAAAACAATTCCAAATTCTTCAATCTATCCTCATAACAACATTTTCATTCCTAGAATCATTTTGCACATCACCTCTGCACTCTCTCCAATGCATTCACATCTTTCTTATCATGTGGCATCCACAACTGTACATAATACTGCAGGTGAGGTCAAACAAGCACCTTGTACAAGGTCAACATTACTTGCTTGCTACTATACTCTTTGCCCCTACAACTGCTGAGAACATGAGACTATTAACTGCTCTTCACCTGTCCTGCCATCTTCAATGATTTGTACAAATACACTTGGATCCCTCTACTCCTGCATTCTATTTAGAACTGTACTGCCTATTTTATATTGTCTTTCAATATTCTTCCAAAGTGCATTACCGCACAATTTTGTGCATTGAACGTTATTGCCACCTAACTACCCAGTCCACCAACTTGTCAATGTCCTTTTAGAGGTCCATACTGTCCTCCTCACAATTTACAATTCATCCAAGTTTTGTGTCATTTGCGTACTTTGCAACTGTCCTCTGCACACCAAGATCCAGATCATCAATATATAGTCAAAAGCAAGAGTCCCAAAACTGACTCATGGGAACTCCAATACAAACTTTTACACAGCCCAAAAAATATCCACTGATCTCAGTTTCTGGTCATTCAGCCAATTTCATATTCACAAGGCCACAGTCCCTGTTAAACCATATAAACTTTCCTCAAATCTATTACATTGTACTGCATCAAATGCCTTCTGGAAATCCATGTATACCACATCAGCAGCATTACCTTCATTGAACATTTCTGCTACCTCTTCAAAAAAAGTCTCCAGCTAGTTAGTTAAACAGGATCTCCCTTTAGAAATCCTTGCCAACTCTTGCTAATCACACCCCATTTTCCACGTGAATACTAATACTATCCTGAACAATTGTTTCTAGAAGTCTTCCCTAGATTATGGACTCTTAGCAATTGAGTAGAAAGTATACAAAACTCTATCCATCACTAAGGGAATTAAGGCACATGTGTAGTACAGGAAGACGAAGTTAAGGTAGATCTTCATGAACAGTACAGCAGGTTCAGAAAGGGCCTATTTCTGCTCTGATATCTTAGGCAAAAACTCATTACAGATAGCACAGTGCCTTAAATGTTGCTGCTCATTTTTTTTGCAAGTAAAAGCAAGAGGTTATATGAAAACAAGTCAAATCCTGAATTGGTCATTGCGGCCAAAATCTCAAAAATTACAGAGCTCACCAAATGCTGACCTGCGCTTGGAGCAAGGCTGTTTACCACTTCTATTCTGTCAAAATAGATCATGACACCACCACTACAAAGAAAGAAAGCAAACATTAAACATTAATTATTTTTGTAAAACATGGAAGTCTTAAAAAAGATCACGTACCTAAACAACTGAAAATCTCTGATTTGCTAACAAAATAATTTTTTAAGTGTCAATGAAGTACAAAATATTAAAAAAAGTACCTGCATGAAAACTCTCAAGGTAAACCACACAGGAGGGAGAAGTAATGGTTCATGAAACCTAATCCAGATCCACCTGCTTGCTTGATTAGCTTCAAATAAACAAGCTGATGACATCACATTTCCCAATTATACCATACACTACCTGGTTAACATGCTTAGGACCTGAGCGCAGGTGCAGATTGTTTACCACTTCAAAATAAAATTCAGTTTATTTTTAATTGACAAATTGGTAGAATATGGTCAGTAGGATATGGTTCCAAAGTTGCACCATTTAAAATTACATTCAATCTTAGCTAAATTGCACTAATCATTTAATGCTCATTACATGACTGCACATTGGAGATACAAGTCTGGGGTTTGCATCCAAAAAAGCTCATGCAGTAAGTTGCAAGTCTTATTGAAAGTTATTTCCAGACAAAATAAATAGCACAAAAAAATCTGAAATCCTTCCTTCTCCAGTTTATCTAATGCACAAAGTCCAAAAGCAGGTTATTGCACAGTAGCACATGTGCAGTAGCATAAACAGAACAGAAAATCGCCGATCTGGCCTCTTGATTAGGTACAACGTCCTCGGAGTTGTTAAGCCATACAAAATGTTTTTCTCCAAAGTGAAATACTATAACCGCAGTCAATTAAATTAAAAATGACAGCAAGATCCCCAAATTATCAAATCTTAAATAAAACTCAATTACTGAAAATCATTAAACTGAAAACTAAAAAAGTGGTACAGGAAACAACTAGGAAAAAGTTTAAAAAGTAACAAAAATCCACCTACTAAATCAACTATGTTAGCTTACCTTGTTCCACAAGGCACATTTTTCACTTCATCTGTTTGCAAAGTTGTCTGAAACAAAAAGAATTTGATGACAAACTTCAAACATCATGAATTTTCTCTTCCTCAGCAAAATACATGGCTCAGTAGACAATGAAGAAGATGGAAGTTTTAATATTGCAATGCATCACGATAACTTCAACTTCCGAATGGCCTACTCCTGCACCTATTTTCTAGATTTTTAACACCTCTCCTGTGCTTACAATTAGACTAACAATAAAGTTTCATATGGACTGAAAGCTGCATCTTTGTCAAACTTCTTTGGGTTTAAATTATACTCAAGCTCAATTCATTAATATCGCAATTCAGTAAACATAAACACACAAAAAGGAAAACGTTAAATACTGAAGTGTCTAGGAGATATATCTGGCACATGATAATAGGCACAAGTTTGCAATCAATGCTACTTTTGAAACCACTTTTTCCACTATCTCTGTCCACAATTGCTACACGTTTCAATATTAAGCATTCTTAGCTGCTCTTTTGAATGCCGCGTGTTTATATGAAAGTTCTTGTATTGATCTCTGGAGTGGGCAAAGTAAACTGTGGCAATAGAGATAATGGGCTAAGTCTGACCAATACTGGCTCTCAATTTTTGGCCACTTAATAGATGGCGCTTCTTCATGACTATTAGCAGGTTTTCTCCCACTATCTTCCCAAACTTGCCTCATTTCCATGCACCACACCCACCATGGTGCACTGCTTGTCAAATTCTCCGACTTGCGGAAGTGCTAGCCACTGCCAGGACCTGCCAGGCTTTCTGGTGCTGCACCAACTTTAAAGGCCAGCTGTGTAACAGTCAGGCACTTGCAGTGTGCAAGTGTCCTGTGATATTCCAGTCAACTGCTCCAGAGGGTAATTGGCACTCTGTTTTGCCAATGGGAACCTGGAGGTCCAGGTGGACAGGGGTGCATGCAGTCTTTACTCAGGGAATAGGCCCCCAGAAGTTGGCAATTAATGAAAGCCCAGACAAAGGAGGAGTGGCGAACTGCAGGAGCCAGGTTAACACTGACTTTCACATTGGGCATTGTCGTCGTCTAGTTTCTAATCATTGAGTAGGAGAATAGGAAACTGCAAACCAATGAACTGTGATAACAGAATAATAAGAATGTTAAAAGATGCTAATGCATACAAATAGACCTCTTACCACTCACTAGCAAGACTCTTGTCTTGCTGTTCAGCACTCCATTGGAAAATGGGACTTCTGCTCTCAACATTGGGAAGCACCTTACTGCCAATCTTACACAATTCTCTCAACTTTCTCACTACTGATAATATTATGCCTGGGAAGATTTCATCCATGCATTTTGACTAGTTATTAACCACTGTCAATGGTCTTCTAAATTGACTTAGAATAACTATGAGGGACTATTCACAACTTTTTTAATCACACCAAGGAGGCTTCAGGAAGAAAGTACTGTAGGAAGTCACAATGGCAGTACAATTCTAGAAGTCAATGCAGAACGTGAATCAGGCAAATTACAACTGCATTCTACCTTGTATTTATTGGCAACTTCAATGAGAATTGCTAACCTGAACAGATCTGAAGGTAGTAATAAAGGGTATCATGATGTGGTATCCTGGGAAACTTGGACTGGCCAACAAAGCACCACCTCTAAAGAAGAAAAAAATAATTAAACACATTTCAACAAAATTAAACTCAAACAGCATCACATTGAACATGATATTGCAAGCAATGTTGATCAGCCATGTGTACAGAATACAACAGGTTGTTACCCAAATTTCAGTTAAACTCCATACTGAACCTGGAGGCAAGATGATTAATTTACAGTGCAGAATTTGACCCAACAAGTCTATACTCCGGACAAGCTCCTTCTCATCTTATTTCACCTCCCCATTAATGAGTGAGCCATGGCTCAGCTGACAGCACTCTTGTCAAAGTCAGAAAGCTGCAGGTTCAAGTCAAACTGCAGGACCTGAGCAGAATGATCAAAGCTGAAACTGTGCCACACTGAGGCAGTGCTGCAATATTGCAGATGCTGTCTTCCAAATGAGGGGTTAAAAAGAGGTCCCATTTGCTCTGAAATGAACAGAAAAGTTTCACTGCCGCTACTTCAAAGAACACAAATGCTATCTTTAGTTTTTTGGTTAATATTTCTCAAACAATATAAAAACATTGCTGTTTGAGTATTTGCTGTGTACAAGTGATTGACATCATTTCTTACATTTCAACAGTAGCAACATTTCAAAAATGTACTTCATTTATAAAGACGGAGATACATCTGATCATGAAAAGGTACAATATAAATGCTCATTATTCTTTGCTTCGTTAAGTTAAATGATGTAATAACTACTTCAACTGCAAGAAAGACAGCATGGAATTTGCAGCATTTTTGTCCTTGGCTTGGAGCAATGTTACATTAAAAAAAGGTAATTAATAGTTAATGCAGTGGTGACATGTTTGAAACTGTGCATAGCACAACATTAAGGCATGTTGGCTTGTGTAATTACCCTCTACAGAACAGGGCTAGGAAACCAAAGTGTTCATGGCAGAACAATAAATTGTAAATCTACAAGAAATTTTAAATCTAGTGTTTTGCAATATTCCCACCATATGCTGTCCATAAAAATGTGGATGGTATTCATCACATCATTTCTTATCACTAACTCCCAATCCTGTTTTTTTTTTTAAATGGCCTTGCAAACTGTTTCTACCTCTCAGATTTTAACTTCCATCTCCCTCAAACTTCATATTTTTCCAATTCCTCTTTACCCATAACTTCTTCCCCCAACTCCTCTCATATGCTGGAATTCTCTCTTTTTTTCCCTTTGATCTCCATCATTACTCGCATTTCCACCTCTGGTTCCGCAATATAAATTCCCTCTCTAACAAGGGGACCAGAAGTGATCTTTGCTTCCCAAAGCAGAGTTGCATCTTGACCAAACATTATTCGTTGAGGCTCCAAACCAGTCAATGGTTTTAAGCTGTGTAAATGTGGGACCCATACAGACCCAGTTGATATGGAGATATATTTAGGCCGAGTAGATGAATCGATAATACATTTCGGACATTAACATTCCTACTCCACTGCGGAAAGACACGGAGAATCTAGTAAATAAAATAGCAACCCAAATTACAGACATTTCCCAATGGTTCTATTCATGGCAAGTAAACACCAGAACTCAGACATTTCAACACCCATGATGAAGAAGAGTCATCTAGACTCAAAATGTTAGCTTACTCTCTCTCCATGGATGTCGCCTGACCCACTACGATTTCCAGCAATTTTTGTTTTTGGTACAGATTCCAGCATGGTTTAAAAGGCTGTTGGCGTGCTTGCCTTCATTGCTCAGTCCTTTGAGCATAGGAGTTGGGACGTGATGTTGAGGTTGCACAGGACATTGGTGAGGCCTCTTCTGGAATACTGTATCCAGTTCTGGTTGCCCAGTTATAGGAAGGATGTTATCAAGCTGGAGAGGGTTCAGAAGAGATTTATCAGGATCTTGCTGGGCATGGAAGGTTTGAGTTATGAGGAAAGGCTGGGACCTTTTTCACTGGAGAGTGGGAGGTTGAGAGATGACCAGAGAGAAGTTTATAAAATGAGAGTTGTAGATAGAGTTGATGGGAGTTGTCTCTTCCCTGAGACGGGGAATTTCAAGACTAGGGGACACATTTTTAAGGTGAGAGGAGAGAGAGATTTAAAAAAAAGACAAAAAAGTGGCAATTTTTTTTTTTTTTTTTACACGAGAAGGGTCACCTGGATGCAGGTACAATTACAACATTTATAAGACATTTGGGTAGATATATGAATGGGAAAGGTTTGGAGGGAGATAGGCCAGAAGCAGCTAGGTGGGACTAGCTTGATTTGGGGTTGTGGTCGGCATGGACTGGTTGGACCTTAGGGTCGATTTCCGTGCTCTATGACTGTATCTGCAGTAATTTGCTCCCACATTTCAACACCCATGATGTTCAGCTTTAAATAAAAAGTTGTTTTCCTGAAGCTACAAGTTTCAGTGTTGACAAACCAAGTAGACATCAAGTACGATTCAAAAAATAATGAAAAAAGAACTACCATTTGTAAGGCACAAAGTGCAAGATCAGCTTGTACAACTCCTACAAAATGCACCGTGTTTGGAGCTATCATCCTGATGGCAAATGCAATCAGCAAGGTCATCCAAGATGCTCTAGTCTGTTCAAGTTGTATAAGGTGGGTTATACATAGTTTCTGAAATATCAACAGTCCAATTTCGGAAAAAGACTGCACTCACAATTACTGATAGGCACCATTATCTTGCAAGCACCAGTGACTGATTAAACCTTTAATTAGTTTTGCCCAAGTGACAAAATATCAATTAATCCATGCAAAAATCAAAAGGGACAAACAAAACGGTGAAGCTTCAAAAAAATCCAAGTCCTAACTTAATTTGTGATGTCTGGAGTTACCAATCATTCTTATGGCAAAGAGAGGTTAAGAGGTTAAAAAATTGAGTAAACACTGAAAATTGAAATATTCAAAAGCTCCCCCGGAGAATAATTCGCAATTACTATTTTATTTTTCCTGCTTCAAGGAAGCAAAGCTTTGTGGAGGTTTAATAACTGGTCTCTAAAACTTGATAGTTTTAAAATAAACTTCAAGAAACTTCAAGAAAACGGACACTGGATCAATGAACAAACCCATTCATGAAAGGTATGAATCAAAAAATACTTCATGTTGTAAAATGGTTAGTAAACTTAAATTATGGCTGAAAACAAATAATGTGCCTCTGTCCAATGAAATGGGTTACATTTTCTAGAGTCATAAATTCACTTCTGGCCGGGAGCAAAGAATAAATAAATAAAGCTGCATTTTTAGGTATTTTCTAATCAACCTGTTCAGCGATGTTGTTCTACACCTTTGGAGCAGGTGGGACCTGAACCTGGACCTTTTGGTAGGGACACTACCACTTCACTACAAGACCCTTGAGCTGCATTTTTAAATACCCCACAAAACACACGTGATTCATACATTATCTTGTCATTGTCAGTATCAACCACCATCTACAGATCAGAACAAATGTGTCCCAGTTATAATCAACTTTCAACAGTCAAAAAGATAGGCATTTCACATAAAAGGTTTTTGTTTTAAATGTAAATAGTTAACAGTTTTATAAAGACAAGTGAAATCAACAAAACAAGAACTGTTTCAAGACATAATTCATTCACCAATTTTCCAAGCACAAGCATATAGCTTGATACTTCCTTTAGTATTACAAAGTCTATACAAATTAAAGCGCTTGCATATGTATCTGCATATTTACTTGATGTAATCTAACAAAGGATGAAATGACCAAAAGTAAGTTTCCAAAGTGAAGGTGACTATATTAGGGAAACCTCAGCACTTGGGATTTCAAGTGCATCCCATTTAATGCAGGGCAATAGCATAAAGGAATTGTTACTGGGCTAGTAATCCAGAGATTTCCTTTTAAGCTTTATGGCAATCTAACAGTGAATGGTCTTATCAGGTTCATTAACGTCCTTCATTGAAGCAAATGTACCATCCTTACTTGGATAGCCTACACAGAGCTCCAGACTTGCTCAAACTACCCTCATAGCTGTATTAAACTGCATGGATGGTGGACATCAACGCCCATTACCAGTGAGTAACTCAGCAGCATTAAAACGGACCAAGATGGCAACTCTTCAAAGGTTGATCTGGCAGACTAGACCTGCAGGTGGAGTGGGAATCATCAAAAGGAAAGAACTTATTTTCCCCTATCCTAACCAACCTACCTATCACAGAAGCATTATCCATGACAATACTGGTAGGAGTGACCACTGCACAGACCTTACAGAGATGAAGTCCCATTTCCACATTACTGACCATAGTGCCTCACGGAACAATCATAGGAGCTAAACAGGATAGATTTAGAATGGATACAGCAGCAGAACCATATTCAACCATGATCAGTAACCTCATTGCCTGGTACATCTTTTGCTTTACTCAAAAGATCAATCTTCAGACAAAAATGCATCAGGTTGAAGCCCTAACTCTCGTTCTCTCTCCACAGGAGGCTGCCAGACCTGCTGAATTTTCCAGCAACGTGTGTTTATTTCAGATTTCCATACTCACCAGTATTCTGCTTATCTTTCAGGCAGGAATCAACCATGGTTCAAAGAAGAGTACAGTACATGGATGGCAGCACAAAGCATAACTAAAAGCAAAGTAGCAACCTGTAGGAGCTACGACACAGGACGACATGCAAGCTGAGCAATCTCAATACCATAGGCAACCAAATCAAAGCCCTATGGTCCTCAAAATAAGAGCTCCCCTCAGAACTAAAACCATGAAGCTATTTGGCTCTGTTAGAATCCAAATTCACAAAGGATAGTACACTTTCATCAGAATAAAACATTTAAATAAGTTGATCTACTTGCACTTCCTCAAATCGGCTCCTATTACAATAATTTTAATACCTGTAGTAAATGCCAAGGTGACCCTCTTCAATCTTGTGTATGGAAGAGTAAAGAAAGAAGGCCACAACTCCAGTTAATGCAGCCACAATTGCTCCAACATGGGTCATGGTCATCCTGTCTTTCCTGTAAAAAATGGGATGGAAGATTAGATGATGAAACAGGGTTACGTACAAAAAAAGTTACACAATTGTGGTGTGATATACAAGTTGGTACATACTTCCCCAAAAATGAACACAGAATATTCAGAAAATAATATTTATTGGAGAAGTCATTGTCTATCACAACTTTACAACAGTTCAGTGGCTCAAGATTCTGACATTTGATTAATTACCAATATATGTAGCAAAAATCTGATTTCTACTCATAAGAATAGATATAGAGCTAGCACCTTTAACAAATAAAGAGAAGCAGTAGAGTTTTGTGCTTAATCATCTCGAAACCATCAATATTAAACTTAATTTCAGTATTGTAACATTCTTTGAACTTCAATTTCGTTGCAGCACCAGCTTCTTGTGAAGCTTTGTTCAGACCAATCTATAAAAGACATGAGCAAAGGTTTTAACTTTGCCAAGAGATCTCTGCACCTTTATCCTTTTTGAATCTGATCCAGTTTCAGGAATCCAAGCTTTTCTTTTTAGGCTAATTACACGTAGTCAATTTCAAACCAACTTTCTAGTTTCTCAATCTTCATCAGATGCAAGAGCACAATACTCACTCGGAAATCTGAACAAAAGGGGAGAATAAGAAAGATTCTACTGCTGTAAAAATTACCAGCAAGTTATTTCATAAAGCAAAGCCTGAAATTGAGCAGGATAGCTTTACGGATTTCTTTTCTGCTGGACCGAACCATAAATTACTACATTTGAAGAGAAACTTGGTGGTATAGTTATCTAAGAATACAAAGGAATCTTGATCAATTGGGCCAATGGGCTGAGGAATGATAGATGGAGTTTAATTTGCATAAATGCAAGATATTGCATTTTGCTAAAACAAACAAGGCCCCGGGTAGTGCTGCCCAACAGATAGACCTAAGGGTTCAAGTACATAGCTCTGAAAGTTGTGTCAAAGTAAACAGGGTGGTTAAGGCGGCATTTATCACTCTTGACTTAATTGTTCAGACCACTGATAAAGGAGTTGGGACATCATGTTGAGGGCATACAAGACGTTGGCGAGGCCACTTTGGAGAATAGTGTACAGTTTCGGTTACCCTGCTATACGAAGGATAATATTAAATTAGAGAGGGTTCAGAAAAAATTTACCAAGATCTTGCTGGAAATGGAGGATTTGAGTTATTAGGAGAGGCTGGGACTCCTCTTTTTTCCCCGGGAACATAGGAGGTTGAGGGGTGACCTTACAGAGGTTTATAAAATTATAAAAGGGGAAAAGATAAGATGAATAGCTCAGGTCTTTTCCCAACGGTGGGGGGAGTTCAAAAAACTAGGCAGCATATTTTTAAGGTTTGAGGAGAATGATTTAAAACGGACCTGAGGGGCAACATTTTCACAGAGGACGGTTTGCATGTGGAATGAACTGCCAGAACAAGTAGTAGATATAGGTACAGTTACAACTTTTAAACAACATTTGGACGGCTACATGAGGAGGAAAAGGTTTGGAGGGATATGGCCAAATGCAGGCAAGTGGGACTAGTTTAGTTTGGGAAACTTGACATGGGCAAATTAGACCGCAGGGTCTGTTTCCGCCCTGTATGGATCAATGACACATCACAGAAGTTGTACATGCAGCAGTAAACACTTTTTCCCAATTATAAAGCAGTACAGATACAATACCAAATATTGCTAATAAAAATGAGAAACTATTCCCAAACATAATGCCTGATGTTAGTTCGAACATCATTGGTATCAAAGGTCATTGTATACGTTTTTAAAAACACTTTAAAACTCATTGTTTTCCCCAACCAGCAGTAGATCCAAAAATGAAATCCTAAACCTTCAATTCAGGTGGCACTTGGTTTTGCGTCAAACATTCTTACATTAATTCTTTACTTAATTACTCTAATATACTAATTTACTTTCAGGAATATACCATGATATTCAAGGCTCTAAAGCTTATAATAGGAGTCCTTAGTCTTCCAGCAGTAGTTCATGACCCTGGTTACGTGTTTGTGGTGGGGATTATCAACGTAGAATATTGTTTGCGAGTTTCGATATCAGAATTTGAACAAAAAGAAAAGAAAGAATCTACATATTACAGGTGAAGAGTCACAGTAAATAGTGTATTTTTAATTACTGAAGAAAGCCTGGTGTCGTTTGCTGTTATCGAGAGTAGCAGTCAGAGGCACGTTGGGATTTGTGGTATTTATTAAATCTTAATGTTTGTGACGACTCCGGGAATACTAGGGCTCGATTTTCAGGGCACTAAACCAGCGAGTTGGGAGAAAGTGTGGGGGCTTTTTGGCCAGGATATTTTAAACAAGGACAGTGTGGAGTTAGTGCAAGTACAACCAAAGATAAAAAGACAAAGACCAGTTTTTGCATTAAAGTAGTAAGATGCAGGTGGAATAGGAATCTCCATAGAACTTACAACCACCAAAGCCAAGTGAATTGGCAAGTAAGTTGGAAGTGGAATTGTCTGCCCAAGTTACAAAGCAGAAATGAAATACCTGCTTCCCATGTATTTCTTACCAAGCCCAATGCTGTCCTCGTGCTTCAGTTATTTCTGCTTCATTTAGCACAGCAGGAAAACACGTACTCCAAGTTGCAAGGTTAATATTGAATTACAGTTAAAGCAGCTCAAACATGAAAATGAAATGAAGCAGTTTGAGAAATTGGAGTTTGGGAAACTGGAGGAGAGGGTAAGCGAAGGGACAAAAGTAAGAGAGACAGAGAGAGAGGGGAGGGAGAGCAACAGAAACATTTCCTTTTTAAAATTCCTTTCTTTCTCATGAGAAGGGCATAGGTAATAGCAGCCTAAAATGACACCAATTTTTTGAAAAGACGCCAATGTAGGCTGTGAAAAAAATTTTCCTTACAATCTGAAGTCCATTGCAGTAATGCTTACATTTGTCCAAGTTCTACCAAAACTAAGAAAATGGATGCAGAGGCATTCTTTATAAAATTTCAGAAAAAAAAGAGATAAATTGTGTGGAGTTTGCATATTCTTCCTATGTCTGCGTGGTTTCCCTCTGGGTGCTCCAGTTCCCTCCCACAGTCCAAAGATATGCAGGCCAGGTGGATTGGCCATGCTCAATTACCCGGCAGTTTTCAGAGATGTGTAGATTAGGTGGGATGCTCCAAGGGTCAGTTTGGACATGTTGGGCCAAAGGGCCTGTTTCCACACTGTAGGGATTCTATAAAGATGAAATAAAGTGGCCAAAGAAAAAGTGGACATGACCCACGAAAAGCAAATTGACAGATGGAACACTTCAAATTTATGCTTCTATGTCAGAGCTTTCTCAGGATAATGATGCTATAAAAAAGCCAATTGGGGGTGCACACAAGTTAGTTCAAGAAGCATACAGCTAGATGCTTCAGAATTTAAGGAAGCAGCTTAAGCAAACAATTATATTCAAAAGGGTTAGACAAGTAATTTCGACAGGTGGATATAGGAGTAAATATCACCCAAGGCTGAAGAGTTTAAGGCTTTTAAAGATTTGGAATAGAAGTTTTGGTTGATGTAGAGGTGATGTTAGTAAACGGACAGGAAAGCTCTGATTGTGACAAAGAAAATCACTTGTGTTTGAAGCAAGGGATAAAATTACTAAATCTGAAGGCATAATCAAGGTATATGGAATGCATAAGCCTACCATTTAAAAAAATGGACAAAAGTTAGTTCAGTTAAAAGAATATGAAACAACTGTTCAGAGTTTTAAATCTTGAACGCTGCGCTCAGGAAATTGTGATTTTGCCTAATGTACAGGAGAACAAGGAAATGCAGACAAATTCTATAAGAACAAATAAACATCATATCATTGAACATCCTTCAAATCTTCACAGATGCATCATGTCTCAATCTCTCATACAGTGATCTGAAAATGACAACATTATGAAGTGATGGGGACACTAAGGGAATGCAGGTAGACTTTGAATCAACCAGAAGAGTGCAAAATGATTGTTGAGCCTCTTCCAACTAATTCTCCTCTAGAATCCAATTATAGATCGTTCAAGCTATAGTCAGGAAGCATCCATAATTCTCAGTATTTGGTGCAGGCTTTCAAGTGGTGACATTCTCTTTTGGTTCTGATGAAGAGGAGCAAGGCCAACTTGAAACACATCGAGTCTGAAGTGCAAAAAGTCAATGTTCAACCAGAATCAAACTCAGATCTGGAAACTGAAGCAACTAAGATTCAGATTCCTCACACTGCTTCTTGCATTGATCTTCAGTTCAATGTGCAGAAAATTTGAGATTTGGAAATAAATGGCCCGGAAATTTAAATGCTGTCGACTCAGACAATGGACAGTTCAGAACACCACCTAGAAACTGAGCCTCTGAAAATAGATTCCGAATCTGACATGATGGTTCAAAACACTAAATGTTGCAATGGAGTACTATTGTTTAACATTACTACTGATCAGAAACTTTAAACAATCAGCTTTCTCTTCCAGTCCGAGAAAGTGCACATTAGTGAAACAACTATGATAATACAAGCAACTGCAGCTGAAAGTAGAGAAATGGACCATAAAACAGACATGAGAAAACGTTTTAGCTCACACCTTAAGGATGACTTAATGGAAGCGGAAATTTATTTCAGAATCTGGGGAATAATTCAATGACTTTAAACTAAGGGAATTACCTTGCAGCCAGGTTAACTCTATAATTTTAAGACACTGCAGGAGATTCACTGAAATCAAATGCAATTGATTTTTCAGTCACAATTGAAGATATAGATAGTGCTTTTATCCTAAATTAATGTCACTTTTGAGTAAGCGTTCAAAGCTGACAAAAATTTGTGTTTCTGACAAATACTTTATGGAAAACTTCAATACCCAAAGTTCAGATGGAGTTCATTAATTCAACCATTCAATACAAAAATTGCGTACATTGCTGGAAAAGACGAGAGCAACAGATGCATTGTCTAGAATGTAAAAAGGATACAACTAAAGTTAAGAATTCAAAAAAAGGATCACAAAAAATGGTTAAAATACTGTACGAGATGAATGAGGATGAGCGGATGCAAGCTGTGTTTTTTATTATCTGTGGCATAAACATTGCAACAAAATGCTATTTTTTGAAATGTTGTATCATCCTTTAAAGGGTGGAAGTATGCAAGAGGCCACTTTCACTTTTGGTCTATGGACTAAAAATGAAAAATGGAAACTCCTTAAAAAAGGGCAGAATGTACAAAACATTGTTTGCAACTTGGAAAAACAAGTGAAGCCATCTGATCACTGAAACAACATTACGTTTTTGAACATTCGAGTCCAGATGATCTGGCACTATTTATTATGGGTTCAGGACAGCTCAACAGAGTAACAAGCTTCTGATTGGTCAAGTTGCAGCTTAACAGACTGCAGGAAATGAAATAGAAGCAAGGAAACCTCCAGAAGTTGGCTACATCAATCTCTCTTTTCCCTCCCACCTTTTTCTTTAAAAGATGTCACTTGTTTCAATATTCTGTCAAAAGAGTAAAACCACATGTGTTGATGCTGAAAGAACCCATGGACAACATGACCAACTAAGCAAGCAGTGAACTACAGATTGGTTAATCTTGTACAGATGTCACTGTGGCAAAGAATCACCAAGAATTATGAAATCAATCCATCTAGATTTGAGATTTGGACCAGTAATATAAATAAATAAATAAATAACTAAATAGTGTTACAATAAACAGCATTACGTTTTAATTACCGAAGAAAGCTTGGTGCGGTCCATTTTTCTCCTGGTGAACAGTCAAGAGACAAATTGGGATTTTTGCAACTTTCATTAAACTCTCACATTTGTGACAACTCTGGGAATTGTGGGGCTTGATTTCCAGTGCACTTTCCCAGGAAGTCGTCAAACTTCTCTCTGTTCCTTCTCTCTCCTAGCACATTGAAAAGGTCCAGAGGGAGAAAAAAATTCTTTCAAGAGTGAATGCAAAAATGCAGTAAATGCAGAAAAGCCAGACGCAAACAGCTGACATAACTCAAAGTAAAAACATGCTTATCTCTGAGCTGCCCTCCGGTATAGATGCCATTTGTTTCCAGATGTTGAAGTGTTTATCATCAAACTGTCATTAACAAAGGGGGAGCACCATGGCAGGCAACAAACTCTCAGAAGGAATTTTAATCTCTATCTGGTTGCCTGTAAGTACCATATGGAAGTTTAATATATTGCATTTGGTTTGGTTTGGATAGTGATAAAGTAAGCCCGCTAAGCAAAACATTGGGAATAACAGTATTAAATCTGGCTTCCTTATCCCAACATCACTGCCACACATACCAAAAATGTAATTTAAAATAGACCTTAATAAATAGCCAAAAGAATAGCTCCATTCTGTTGATAGCCACATACTGAGATGGAGTGGCTTGACTGCTCCATTGATCCTGAGAGTGATGGCGCCAGGAAAGCTCAAGGGTCACCCATGATGGCAAGGTTGGAGGGGAGGAACCAGACAAAGCATAATTGTAAACAAGTCCTCAATGCAAATTCAGGTGGAAGATATTCGTGTGATGGCGGATGAAGGTTGTGAATGTAGGGAGATTCCCCCAATCTAAGTTTTCTTACACTGGAACTAGATGTACCTTTTGTCAAGCACCACGTGTCTGCTGATGTGCAACAGCATTCCCATATTAAAAGATGTCCCACACAATGCGCGTACCTAGAGGATCTCAAGACCAAGGTCCAATTCCATACAAGGACCCACAGAACTCATGACCAGTCACGTGGAATTTCCTCGGTGGATAAATATACTCACTAGTGAGTGATTGCCCATGATGATGACAAATTATTGGCTCTAAATTCATCTCCAGCCTCAGAATGCCTTTGGTCAACAACAGCTTTTAATGTAGGCTAGCTCGAAATCAGAGACTGGCTTGGAGGGCCGAAGGGCCTGTTCCTGTGCTGTAATTTTCTTTGTTCTTTATTAATCAAATTTGTAGCTGATACCTGGCCAAGAGGGTTAGTGAACCAGAAAACAGCAGCTCAAATTACAGAACAAGCTAACTAAAATAACTCAGCGGACAGGACAAAGAGAGATTAAATTTTATACAGGAAGATTAACACTTAAAAGATGATACACTATGAATGGCTGATATAGCAAAGATGAAGTTGAAAAAGGCTGCTGTACACCATACACAAAATGGAAGTGCGCTAATACTGTAGATCATAAAAGAAAAAATGGCTTGCCATTATAAAGCACTTTGCAACTAATTAAGTACTTTATAAGTATAGTCACTGTTACAATATATGACACATAGCAGCCAAATAGCATCCAGCGATGTTCCACATAAATTATTGTGAAAATGCCCAGCTATACCTCACCGTTTACGTACTGGTTACGTACTGGCTAAGAGAAGTAACATTGTGGGATCTTGCACATTCACTGAATTATTCAGCCAAAACCAGAATGAAACAGGAGGTTTGATCACACTTTATAAAGCTTCGGTCAGGAAGCAGAACAAGAACTTTATTCAGTTCTCATCATTGAGACATTTACATCCTGAAGAAAATGAGCATGTTTCAATTATGAAGAAATTTGGAAATTTCAACTTTGAAAGTAAATGGGTGAGAGGGATTTTATAGGAAGTATGCAATATTGTAAACATTGCGGAAAAGGAAAATAACTAAAATCATAAGAATAGGACAATGGATCACAGCTTTAAATAAACAAAAGGCTATTTCAGGGCAAATCTCAAAATTACTCCATGAAGCAACTAACATATATAAAGGACTCAAGTGATTATTAACTTGCCTCCAAGTATGTATCTTTCTGAAACACTTCTTACAATCCCAGAACAAATAAACACATACTTCCATTTAAAATGAAGTTTGTTAAGATTGCTCGTATGGCAAATATTTACTTTCCGCTTACATCTTTGCAATTAGTAAAATATCAAAACACCCACCAAGTTTTCCTGATAATGCCCAAGAAAAGCCAAAAACAGTTTTAACAACTGGTGAACTTGTACTTACAACTCTGGCAATTGACAGCAAGCAAGGTGGGGGCTGGGGATCTGACTGAAGCATTGAGATGGACCTTACAAAAGCATACAGGATTTAGTAAAGCTAAAAAGGTTGATAGTGAAAGTTTGGAAGAAAGGTTACATAATATACAAGTTAGAAGAGGGGATATTCAAACACAATACTGGATAAAACTGCACCAATCCAGTACAGCTATGCCTGCAAGGAGTTTAAATGGATAGGCTAATGACAGGGGAAGGGATCAGCATAAACAAGAAACAGAAAAAAAATGCAGATTGTGCATGATATGGGTCAGAGTTCTGGCATTTGGCAGGAATGGAACTCAGAAAGAGTTGAGAAAGCAAGTTTCAGGGAAGATAGAGGGCAGAAAATTAGCCCAATTATGAATGTTTAAAAACAGGAATTTGAACAATAATCATTTAAATATTGTCTGACACGCAGACAGAAAAACATCCATGGTTAGAAATTTAAAAAGGGACTTTTGCCTGTCATGGAATTTTTCTATTTCTTCCCTCTGTCCCTTGCAGTGGATAGTTTCAAAATATAATGCATTTTTAAACAAAAGACAAGGACAACGTGAGGGTAGGGAGGGTGGGGGCAGGAAGGCTGAAATCGGGGGGGGGGGGGGGGGGGACGGGGGGGGGGAGGGGGGGGGGGGGGGGGGGGGAAATATGAGAGTGGGCATGAGGGTAGGAGGAGAGGGTGGTGGTGAGCGTGGGTGAGTAAGGATGGGGATGGAGGATAAGGGGGTGGGAGTTTGAGAATAAAGGGAATATGTGAGGGTGGGGAGAGAATGAGGATGAGGGTTAGGGTGAGGG
>NC_063365.1:12852660-12878532 GCF_021869965.1 Rhincodon typus | reverse complement strand
TTTTGGGAAAATTGAATCTGGATTTGTGATTCAATGTGTAGATGTCTTTCGATTGGGAGGGACATTCTATGTTAAGTAATTCTGTAATTATGATCGCTAAGACATCAGGAAGCTTACCAACTCTGAGGTGGCTGCACCCTAGGATTGGAGAAATTCAGGAATTTGTGAACTTTGTAGAAGTGTGAGGAGGCAATTTGAGACATGAACCTACAGACCTATATAAAATAGTTAACAGTTGGATTAAGCTAAATTCTGACTCTAACTTTAAACTGATTTTTATGAGTGCCACATAAACTTACAGCTGAGGCAAATCCAGTACTGAAGTCAAGGACCATTAATTAAAATTGGTATATTTGAAATGATGAACAAAGTAGATGACTGGATGTGAAAATCCTGGAATCGTTCAAGGAAAGTAAGATGGCACAGTGAGGGAGAACAAGAGAATACTGTGTTTTGATTGGATAACAACAATGTTATTTATTGTGATTACACTGTATTTTAAATATTGACATTGAATATTAATTTTGTCATGTCTTTTCTGATTCACACCATTTTGAAAAATTCAACATGTAGTGCTTTTAATATGCCAGGACAGCTGTTGAGAGAACACTGGATCATCCGCATGTCTTCCTTTCTCTCCTTTTCAAAATAAGGTTAAACAACCCAAGTGTTGTAACAGCATCTGAAGTTCCAGAAGAAATGCAGGATATTGCATTTAATGATGTCCCTCTTCTTGTGATGGAATACTGTACAGGAGGTGACTTGCGTAAGGTAAAGGTTTATGCTGATATTTGAGGAAGTGCCATGTTGAACTTGGAAGATGGTATATTTACTGCTAATGCTACATAACTGTATTGAACACACAGAATGTTGCCAGGTGGGATTGTCACATATGTCAAAAGAAAAATGACCTTTGTGTTTATCTTGTCTGTTGCTACGAAAAGAGATGTGCTGTCAAACCTTTTCTGTACTCATTATAAGAAAATTGCAAGAATACCAAATTTACAACAGAACACCAATTTATACTGCATATTAGGAGTGTTTGTTTGGTTGGCGTGTGGACTCTGGTCAAGGAGAATGCACCAGGGAACTGTTATCCCAAGCATTTGTTCATTTGGGAAAACTGAGTTTTTAAAATTTGTACTCTGTTCTGCATTACAGTATTTTATTTGAGGATCCCTAAAGACAGTTTTTATTTTGTATTTAGGTTATTTTATTTTTTGCATCTGCAAGTTTGTATTTTCCATTTTATCTGAATTTTTTTTAGGTTATTTTTAAAAATTTTTATTGTCTTACAATTTAAAATCAATTTTAAAAATATTATTACGGGATAAATGTGCAACAGATTTTGTTTCTTTATAATGCCTTTTCCTATTAGTTACTTGCTGTTTGTGTGTTTTGTTTCAAGGTGTTAAATAAGCCTGAAAATTGCTGTGGACTTAAAGAGAGTCAAGTGCTTAGTATCTTACAGGATGTCGGTATGTAAATTTTAACACGTTTGCTATTGTTAACATTCTTGACAGTAACATGCATCATGCATTTTTTTGTCACATTTCTTGGCATGCTTTCTCTCCCTGAGCTTGCAAATAAATCTAATATTAAATAAACCTATTGTTAATAAAATTGTGTGTTATATTAAAGTTCCTTTTTATATTTAGCAAACGTTTGTACACAATGAAGGATTTAAAAAAAAATTAATTTAAATATTTTAATAAATTGTACCTATACGTAAACAGTTGCTTGGCAGTACAGAACTTAAAATATTGCTGAAAAGAGAGAATGTTCATCAGGACAAATGCAAGAATATCAAATGTCAACAAACCAAGTAATTTATGCTATAGGGAGAAAAGGATTGTCGTTATCAGGCAATATGTCTCTCTTTTTCAGCAGTATCCTATATCAGTCTTTGTTATATTGTAGCACGTTGATTAACCTGTGCACTGTGATGTATACATAGTCAGCTTATACTTCTGGATGTTGCACTCTGTTAAGGAATTCTCTCTTTGAATTTATTTCTTTAATTAAGTAATGTAAAGAGACAAGACTATTGGGTTTTTTTTTTGAAGAAACACAAGTATTTAAAGACTGTTCAATATGGGCTTATCTGTCAGGAGGTTTTGAGAGATATCTCAAAAACCAAATCAGACTGATGATGACGCTTCTACAGTTTGGTTAATAACTAGTTGATCCAAGTTAGTGCTATTTATTGCCTCATGCCTCGTTTACTGATCTGCTGAGGATGTTTGTAGATTCAAGTATGGATGTTGTTTGCAGTATTAAATTTGAATGATCTTGAAAGTTACCACATAGCCTGCAATTACACAACACCTGTTGTTAGTCACTAATAGCCCCCATTTGAGTCACCGGACTCAAAACGTTAACTCTGTTTTTTTCCTTCACAGATGCTGCCAGACCTGCTGAGCTTTTCCAGCAACTTTATTTTTGTTCTAATCTTTTTTTGGGTTTTGTTTTCTAACTCATTTTATTTTTGTAAAACTTCTAATTTCTCAATTTTGTATAACTTCTGTATTAATTTTATAAATATCCTTGCCTTTTATTTCTCTGGTAATCCTTTTTGGTACTTTTCCATTCTTTCATAACTTCTGATGTATGTTCTCATTTCTTTTTAATGTTGCATGTCTTTGCTCAGTCTGTTCTCTCCTCCTTTTTCAGTGTTTTAATCAAACATCATTTACTGACTTCTGTCGTACATTGTTCTCCTTTACACCGAATTTTATGTAGTGTTTTTATTCAGTTCTTCAAAGCTGTTTCCTTAACTTCCAATGACTAATAATAGGTGCCTTCAAAATGCAAACTTTCATTTCATATTTGGAATGACTCTGCTTTTGTTAATCATTTGCATCTGCTATAAATCAGGTTCTGGAATCCAGTATTTACATGAAAATAGAATTATCCATAGAGATCTGAAACCTGAGAACATTGTATTGCAAGAAACCAATGGCAAGGTAAGAGCATTTTGAAAAAAATTACAATGTCACAGTTTGAGATTTATCACTTCATAGCTTTGTAAAATTTAGAAATTAATCGTAGACATTCAATCCTTCAAACCTCCAACATTTAGTAAGATTCTGGCTGGTTTGTTCTGAATTCCACCTTTCCATCTACCCCGAATATGTTAGGTTCCAGTCAGTTATTGTACCTCTGCTCAAACAAAAAA
Organism: Rhincodon typus; assembly: GCF_021869965.1. Lineage (NCBI taxonomy): Eukaryota > Metazoa > Chordata > Chondrichthyes > Orectolobiformes > Rhincodontidae > Rhincodon > Rhincodon typus. Next base: position 12,875,354 of record NC_063365.1, on the reverse strand, counting down.
AATCAGTGAGCTATCTCCGCCATCTTCTGAGGAAGACAAATCACACAGCCTCTTAGAAAGGGAAAAGAAGTGTTTCCTTAATCTCTCTTTCCTAAATTTTTAAGATCGCATTCTCTAGTTCTAGACTTATCAACAAGACGAAACCTCCTTTCTATGTCCATCTTGTCAAGACCATTCTGGACCTTATACAGGTCAATCAAATTACCCCTCACTCTTCTAAACTCCAGTGGAAATTAGTTCAACCTGTCCAATTTTTCCTCCCAAGACCACCCATTTACTCCAGATACCAATCTAGTGATGCTGTTCTGAACTACCTCCAAAGCATTTGCATCTTGCCATAAATAAAGAGACAAAAACTGCACATAGTATTCACAATGTGGTCTCATAAATGCCCTGCATAACTAAATCATAAGATCCTTACTTATATAATGAAAGCGAAGTGCTAGAGAAACTCAGTATGTTTGACAACATTTGTGAAGAGAGAAAAAGAGTTAAAGTTTGAAGTCAAATATTACTTCTGTTTGGCATTGGAAACAATGAATGGAATCTTACCAGGCTCTGAGTGGCGTGGGCTATGGTAAAATGAGTCGTAGAATTGGGTGAGGTGTTCAGCAAGGCCAATCTTGAATTCGAGGTAATTTAGTCACTTCTTGTTTGCTTTTCTTAATTGACATGGCAAGATTCTTGTTAATCAGCAAAATGTTTCTAATTGACATTTTTCAATACTTGTTAACAGCTGAACTCATCACAGATTGTGATCTTGCCAAACTCCCCATACAAACTAGCCATCAGGAAAACTTGACCTGGAAACTGAGTGCGTTCTTGTTCAATTCACCACTTGCTCCAAAAGACCTCCAACATGCCCACAAACTGCAGAGTAGGCCATGATGCAGCAGCGTCATCTGCACGTACCTTTGGATGTTGGCACTCTACTTTGGGGGAGTTATTGCCACCATCCTGGCACCTCCAATGTACTGGCAGTGCACTGCAAGAGCAGACTAGCCTAACAGAGCATCTGGCAACCAGCAGGGTATAGCTGGTACAGGTACCACATGGGAAGGAACTCGCTACATGGCTTGGACCGGGGTGTCTTATCAGGGCTGCACCCTTGCTGTCTGTGTTCATTCACCTAGTGCCTATCGTCGTGCCTTCAGCTTGCATTACTTGCCTTGACCTGCAGCGCTTTGTGCTCAGTCACACAATCAGACGGGTGGCAGTGCAATGCAGCAGTCCTCAGTCAAGGGTGTGTGCATCTTTCTTTACATCAGTATGGAATATCAGTCCACTGCCTGTACCATCTCGCCTCGGCATTAGCGCCAAATATATGGTACTTGCAGCAAGCAGTGAAACATGTCTGTAAGTCTTGAAGGAGTAGTCTGCCTTGCACAGCAGCAAACCTGAAAATCGACATTGGCACGCTAATCATCATATGCAGACTTTTGAGACAGCATTGCCAAATAATGCTGCAGACCACTACAACGTGTCAATAGGTAAAACAGATACAAGATAACAACCACGTGAACAGTGAAACACAAGGGTTTCTGAAATGTTATAGTCATGGAACTAACATTATGAAAACCAAACTTTCAACATGACTTTGGAGGGGAAAAGAAATCTGTGTACATTGTATGCTAAACAAAATCTATTTGCATCACAGCATATGCTGCACAAACTATCACAAAATCATCATAGAATCCCTACAGTGTGGAAACAGGCCCTTTGGTCCAACAAGTCCACATTGAACCTCAGAACATCCCGCCCAGACCTATCCCCCTATACACCCACCTAATGTACACATCCCTGAACGCTATGGGCAATTTAGCATGGCCAATCCACCTGGTTTGCACACCTTTGGACTATGGTGGGAAACTGGGACACCCGGAGGAAACCCATGCAGACACTGGGAGAATGTGCAAACTCCACACAGACAGTTGCCCGAGGGTGGAATCAAACCCAGGTCCCTGGAACGTGAGGCAGCAGTGCTAAACACTGTGCCACCGTACCGTCCCTATCTCATTGAGTTTCCCAGCTATCGCCAATAAATGTGATTTGGAGTTATCACCTGGCCTCTATTCTGCTGCATCACACAGAGGTTCCCTGCTCGCAGATAATGAGTGGGCGGGACCCCTTCCATGCTGGAGTCCATTGGCCCGGAGGTTTTGTCGGGCAAACCTAGGGAGCATTTGTGTTTTGATAGGCCAGACAGGTCAAGTGTTGTCTTGCTGGAGGCAAGTTGACTCTCTTTGGCTGAACTTTCAAGACTCGGAGGGGGACAGGCAGATTTAGCCACCTTGGCAATCTCCTATGTGGAGACTGGAAAGGGACTTGCGTGTGGCTGCTCCTCCTGCTGGGTGCTTCATTGCACTGACCTGCCTCTTTGTAAGGAGGACCACAGCCAGGCACCCTGACCCCCCTCTAGCCCTGAGGACTAATGCTTGAGGCAATGGACTGCAAATGTTGTCCATGTTCCATGGCCACTGCGGATGACTAGGCCTGTCCGCTATGGCAGCTGAAAACTTGTCCGTGATTGTTGGAATGACTGCATGGCGAGTCTGGACGATAATGAGTAGTGCGTCACTCTACTGGCTGTGATGCTCCAAATTCTCTGCTATGAGGAGTGGTGCCTCCTGTATGCTGCCTCCTGCGCATTTGGATGCAGTCACTCCTCGCTGGGTTCACAGTGTCATTTCCTGCCAGCAGATTAGCAGATGCCTGGTCTTTGACATTGCTCCAACTGAAAGTGGCCCAAGGCATCTGTGGAGCTGTTGGTGTACACAAGTTACTGTGCACCCTTGAATAGCCCACTGAGATGTCCTCATCTGTGTTACTGGGTTGGGTCCAGGAAGCAATGAGGCTCATCACTCCAATACTTCCCACATTGTCATCTGGGGAGATCGAGGAGTGTCTCATCTGCAGGAGAGGGGCTGGCCCTAGGGTGGGTGAGTGTGCCTGTAAGGCAGAAGAGGCAGAGGGCTTTGCAGCCACTGGTTGGTTTTTAGTGGTGTTAATGGCTAACATATGGTTAACGTTATGTTTTACATACTCATGCCAGGACATGGATGTCTTTGCGTTCCTGCAGAAGTGGTCCATGTCCTCTGCTGCTAGGGCAAATAATCTTTACGTGGAGGGCATAGGGATGTGGATATCCAGTGCTCCACCACCTGTCCTGTGTCATTTTGCCCTGTTATGCGATGCCTTGTCCTGAAATGACAAAGGTGCAGAATCAGTAAGACACAAATGGATGGCACAGCTGTTAGCACTGGTGCATATGTGATAAACATGTTGAAGTGTTCTGAGAGAATGAGGAAACAGCGTGCAGGGCATGCGAGTTTAGTGATGTGCAAGAAAGCAGCAATGAGATCAACTGAGGGAAGGTGTTGCAAGCAACAAATGACTTTCAAAACAACTGCTTTGCTGGGAGGTGGGTGCAGTGGCACAGCTAAGTGTGAGGTAGCAGGGAGGGGAGAAGATTATTGATCTTCCTGCACTGCTATCTAGTCTTCCTGATTTTGAGCTTGATACTAGCCTGAGTGGCGATCTCTGACCATGTTGGAATAGCATGTGCTGTGGCCGCCTCTGTCGAACTCCTCTTCGCTGCCGTGTTCACAAGGACCCTCGGGTCCCTCTCAGAAGTAAGGTGCTAGCCCCCTCTTCTGCATCCGCTCCTCAATCCCTCCACAACTGAGCAGCCCAACGTCCAGCTGGCAGAGCTCCTGCAGATGCGCAACAGGCTTTGGAAGATGGTGTGGCCACAAGGAATGTTGGTCTTGGGGAAGATTTTGTTGTGCAGCTAGTTGCTGTAGGAACAGTGCATCGTAAGACGGGCAGGAAATCGGACATAATTTTGCCATGAGGGCTCATTGGCAATTAATGCACCAAGCCTGGTAAGATGGCAAGAAACCCCAAGGTTGAGAATCGCTCCACAGAACTCAACACGACTCCCATTTTGCCAAAAAAATCATAAGATTCAATCAATTTATTGTTTGTCTCTCCTCAGATCTGCTGAGATTTTCCAGCACTTTGTTTTTATTTCAGATCTCCAGCATTCATTCTAGTTTGCTTTAAATTTATTACTTTTATGTTCACTTCCTCTCATAATAAAGGATAGCTTTCTACTAGAGACAGTAGGAACTGTCGATGCTGGAGTCTGAGATAACAAGGTGTGGAGTTGGATGAACACAGCAGGCCAGGCAGCATCAGAGGAGCAGGAAAGCTGACATTTTGGGTCTGGATCCTTCTATTAGCTGCCTTAATCACCTGTTGAACCTGCTTACTAATGTGTTGTGACTCCTGCATGAGAACACTTGGATCCCTCTGTTCATCAGAACTGATCTCCCTTGAAATAATACTCCACCTGCTTCGTTCTTCCTGCAAGCGAGCAATTATGCTTGTTGAAAACAAGTTTTCCTATGGTATAGTCCATCATACCAGATTTTTGCGCTCCCAATTTGACAAACTATGTTGGTCTGCATCCATGTGATGTCATCTTTACAGCATTTTACCATGTCTTAATTTCTGACTTCAACAGGCCCCCTTTGTCTACAGTGCGGGTGACTCCTTTTAAAGAATTCCAATAAATTTGTTAAACATTATTTCCTTTTCACAAAACTATGTTGACTGTGTTCCCAATCACTTAACTTCCTTAATAATCAATTTGAATACCTTTCCCATGTCAGGGTTGCGTATGAGGAGCAGACCAAGTGAAGATGAGGCTGCAATCAGATCAGTCATGATCTCATTGAATGATGAAGCAGGTTTGAAGGACCAAATGGCTTACTCCTGCTCCCAAGTCCTATGTTCCAGCCTTTCTTTCCCTTTGAACTAATTGTATGTAATTTCCATTCTCAAATACTGACCTCCACCTTGCAAATCTGCCATAACTTGTGCTGTTCTTGAAAATTGTTTACTTCTCAAATACCGAAAACCATTTGCTTCCTCTCAAGTCTTTGAGCAACTCCCAATTGTATGAACACTTCTCTCAAATCCATGTTATCACCTCATCAGCTTTCTGTCTCTAGTCAAAGTTACACGGTGTTCTATCCCTTCTGCTGCACCCATTATCACAGTTAATTATACCATCGTCCTCCAGTGCCCCTGTTCCGTTATCCAGCAGAGTGGCACTGGCCTTGCTCTTGCTCGACAATTATTGTCATAGAATCTCCTGCGGTGGCCTCTCAATTAGTTGCGATCAGTTTTCTGAGCTGCAGGAATATATGAAATTTATTCTCCATTTCTAGTTCACTCCATGATGAAGCATGACCCCTGTAGCTTAGAGCATGTTGCTTCCAATGAAGTCTGCCCCGTGGTATTCAGTATTGCTGATCATTGAAAAGATGCTGCTGCTTAGCATTTTCCCTCATTGTGATATCATTTCATACACAAATTACATGTGTCAGCTGCATGGGGCCAGTTTATGTTTATTATAAACAAGTATTAAGAAATGCTGATTTTATTTGTTCACGTGAATTTACAGCATTCTGTTTCACTGAATACATATATAAACAGATTCAGTTGAACCTGTTTGGTATCCCCATAAATGATTAGACATGAATTGGCCAGAGTTGCTCAGTTTCAAATTAGTCAGAAAAATCCTCACTGCCTGCCTTTTTTTATTTCAAAATTGAAGCTAATTGGTTGTATTTTATGTACATGAATACCACAGCAAGGGAAATCAAAGTTAAAGCAATTGGATAAAATAATAAGCCTGGAAGATTAAACTGAGTCTGATGATGATAGCAGAGCAGTTATGGGCAAAATGTTACATTTGAATAGACACTACCTCCAAGTGGAACAATTTCATACTACAAAGTGTTTCAGGATTGAAAGTGGAACCATTTTAAGGGTGTATACAGAAGAACGAGCTGAAGATGGTAGATATTGCAAGCACGTTCCATTTACTTGTGTCATCAGATTGACTGGGATAGCGTTAAGTCACTTGATGACATCTCCATTAGAAGCAAGAAATTAGGTTGGCATAGTGGCAACTACTTCTAAAACAGTGTATGTGTTTGTAGACATATCAGCCCTCTACTTTTTGTATTATACTGTAACAAAGATATTGCAATAGGATAAAGTGAAATTGGTTAATAATTATTCAGTCATTTTCATGATTTAGCACTATTAGAGTCATCCTGCTATAGCTTGGAAAAAACCCTTTTGTCCAACTTGTCCATGTCAACCAGTTACCTTAATATAATCCCATTTAGAATCATATAAATCCCTTCAGCGTGGAAGCAAGCCATTCAGCTCATTGAATCCACATTGAGCCTTGAAAGGGTATCCCACCCAGACCCACCCCTGTAACATCCCAATTTGCCAGCCTTTAGCCTATTTTCTTTTAAAACCCTTCCTATTGATGTACCCATCCAAATGCCTTTTAAATGTTGTACTTGTACCAGCCTCCTCTGGCATCTCATTCCATACATGTACCACCCTCTGCGTAAAAAGACTGCCCTTTTGGTCCCTCCTATATCTTTCCCCTCTCACCTTAAACCTATGTCCGCTCGTTTTGGACTCCCCTACCCGAGGAAAAAGACCTTAGCTGTTCACAGTATCCATGCCCCTCATGATCTTATAAACCTTTATAAGGTCATCCCTCAATCTCCCACACTCCAGGAAAAATAGCCCCAGTCTACTGAGTCTCTCCCTATAGCTCAAGACCTCCAACCCTGGCAAAATCCTTGTAAACCTTTTCTACACTCTTTTTCAATTTTCACAACATCTTTCCTATAGCAAGGAGTCTAGAATTTAATGCAGTATTCCGAAAGTGGCTGAACCAATGTCCTGTACAGCCACAGCCCGTGACATCCCAACCCTCATACTAATGCACTGAGCAATAAAGGCAAGTGTGCCAAATGCCTTTTTTCACTGCCCTGTATACTGCGACTCCACTTTCAAGGAACTATGCATCTGCACCCCTAGATCTCTTTGTTCAACAACACTCCCCGGACCCTACCGTTAACTGTGTAAGTCCTGCCCTGGTTTGCCTTACCAAAATGCAATACTTCACATTTATCTAAATTAAATGTCGTGTGTCATTTTTCGGCCCATCTGATCAAGATCCCATTGTATTCTGAGAACTTTCTTCACTGACAACCACACCATCAATATTGTCATCTGCAAACTTTCAAACCATTCCTCCTGTATGACATCCAAATCGTTTATATAAATAACAAAAGCAGTGGACCCAGCACTGATCCTTGCATCATACTGCTGGTCACAGGCCTCCAGTTGGAAAAGCAACTCTCCACTACCACCTTCCATCTCATACTTTCAAGCCAATTTTGTATCCAAATGGCTGGCTGTCCCTGGAGTCCACATGATCTAACCATGCGGAACCTCGTTGAATACCTTGCTGAAGTCCATGTACACACTGTCCACCATTCACCCTTCATCAATCCTTTATGTCATTTCTTCAAAAAACTCAATCAAGATAGTGAAACATTATTTTCCTGCACAAAGCTATGTTGACAATCTCTAATCAGTCCTTGGCTTTCCAAATATGTGTAAATCCTGTCCCTCAGAATCCCCTCCAACAACTTACCCACCACTGACGTCGGGCTCACAGGTCCATAATTCCCTGGCTTTTTCTTACAACCTTTCTTAAATAATGGCATGACATTAGCCTACCTCCAGTATTCCAGCACCTCACCTGTGGCTATCGATGATACAAATATATCAGCAAGGGGCCCAGCAATCGCTTTCCATGCTTCCCACAAAGGTTTAAGATGGGGGAGGCAATCACTAGACTGTTAATCCAGAGACTCAGATACTGTTCTAGGGACCCAGGTTTGAGTCCTGCCATGGCAGATGGTGGAATTTGAATTCACTAAATATCTGGAATTAAGAATCTAATGATGACCGTGAATCTATTGTCAGTTGTCGGAAAAACCCATCTGGTTCACTAACGTCCTTTAGGGAAGGAAGCTGTCATCTTTACCTGGTCTGGCCCACGGCAATGTGGTTGACTCTTAACTGCCCTCTGGGCAATTAGGGATAGGCAATAAGTGCTGCCTAGCCAGCGATGCCGTCATTCCATGAATTAAAAGAAGAGAAAAAACCTGATCAAGTCCCAGGGATGTATCCACCTGTATGCATTTTAAGATGTCCAGCAGCATCACCTCTGTAATATGGACACTTTTCAAGATATCATTATTTACTTCTGCAAGTTCTCCACCTTCCATATCTTTCTCCATAGTAAATACTGACATGAAATACTCATTTAGTATCTCGCCCATCTCCTGTGGTTCCACACTATTGTTGAGAAGCAGCAAGTTCATGAAAAACGTGAATGAGATGGCTGGTTGCATAATTCCTCAGCTTTTGCTGAAAGGACATCCTGAATTATTTATTGGCAAAGGGAGTGAATAAATCTTGCTGTGTTCTTTACAGTTGATACACAAAATAATTGACTTGGGCTATGCAAAGGACCTGGACCAAGGAAGCCTTTGCACCTCTTTTGTCGGCACACTGCAATACCTGGTAAGTTTCAAAGTTTTGTATTTTAGAAGTGTACATTTTATTGTCATCAGTTGTTCCCATTAGTTGTTCATTCAAGGATCAGGGCATACTAATTTAAGATTTTGGGCAATAGATGAAAAGGAGATATGGGGAAGAACATTTTACACAGCAAGTGATAATGAGCTAGAACTCGCTGATCATGAGGGTAATAAAAGTGGAGATGATCTGCTTTCTCAAAAGTAAATTTGATGGCACTTTATGAAAATAAATTGGCAGAGCTGTGGGGGATAGAGCAGAAAATGGAACTGATGAGATTGATCTGCTGAACATTGTCATCAACTTGATTGTCCAAATTGTGTTCCTTGTCGTAATAACTCTGTAATAATGATGGAGTAATCGATGCACCATAAGACCGTCCAGCTTTTTAAACATAAATTAGCCTTTTTTCATATTCAGGGAATTTGGGATTTATTGCCCATCCCGAGTTTACCTTAAGAAGGTGGTGGTGAGATGCCTTCTTGAATGCTACTGTCCATTTGATATATGTATATCCACAGTGCTGTTAGTGAAGTATTTCAAGGTGACAATGAAGGAATCATCATATATTTCCAAATCGGAATGGTGAGTGGCTTGTTGGGAAATTTGCAGCTTGTCATGTTCTCATGTATTTGCTGCCCTAGTCCTTCCAGGTGGTGGTGTAATTGGGTTTAGGTGCTGTCTTAGGAATCTTAATGAATTTCTGCAGTGCATCTTGGAAGTGTTACACACTGCTTCTATTGTGCATCAGTGATGAAAAGAGTAAACATTTGTGGATATGGTATGAATCAAGCGGATTGCTTTGTCCTGGGGGTCAAGCTTTGAGTGCTGTTGAGATGATGCTTAAGTTGGCAAATGCAGAATATTCCATCACACTTGTGCCTTGTGCACAGTGCACAGGCTTTGGGAAATTAGTGGGTTTAGTTACTCATTGCAGCATTCTTGGTCTATGACGTGTTTTTTTTAGCCATGTTATTCATGGCAAGCCCAGTTTAATTTCTGCTAAATGGTAGTCCCCAGGATTTTGGTAAAGATCATGCTTCAAGCATTGATAATAAAAATGTTATGTCTGCTAATATTTCCTATTAACTTTTCACTTTACAAGTTTCTTTATTCCTGCTTGACTACACAACTCACCAATGTAAATTTTGATTACATCCTCCCTTTGGAGGACGTGCTGCAGCACCATCATAGGCAGGAGGCCATGTAAACATGATATGTTCACACAGGCATTTAAGATATTTAAGGCATTTATCTTTTTAAAAAAAAAATGTAAATAGGGAAATAAATAGATACATGGGTGGAATGTCTGACATAGAACATAGAACATAGAACATAGAACAGTACAGCACAGCACAGGCCCTTCGGCCTACGATGTTGTGCCGAACTTTTACCTTAATCCTGAGGTCTATCTAACCTCCACCCCTACCTTATTCTATCATCCATATGCCTATCTAATAGCCGCTTAAATGCCCCTGATGAGGCCAACTCCACTTCCCTCCTCCGGCAATGCATTCCACGCCCCTACCACTCTCTGAGTAAAGAACCTACCTCTGACGTCTCCCCTATATCTACCTCCACTCACTTCAAAATTAATGCCCCCTTGTAATAGCTACCTCCACCCTAGGAAAAAGTCTCTGGCTGTCTACTCTATCTGTACCTCCTGATCATTTTGTACACCTCTATCAAGTCACCTCTCATCCTTCGTCGTTCTAAAGAGAAAAGCCCTAGCTCTCTCAACCTTTCCTTGTTAAGACCTTCCCTCCATTCCAGGCAACATCCTGGTAAATCTCCTCTGCACCTTTTCCGACACTTCCACATCTTCCCAGTAATGAGGCGACCAGAACTGGACACAATACTCCAGATGTGGCCGAACCAGGGTTTTGTATAGCTGGAGCATAACTTCACGGCTCTTGAACTCAATCCCTCTATTAATGAAAGCTAACACACCATACGCCTTCTTAACAACTCTATCCACCTGGGTGGCAGCTTTCAGGGAACTGTGGACATGAACCCCAAGATCCCTCTGCTCCTCCACACTGCCAAGAATCTTTCCGTTACCCCTGTATTCTGCTTTCAAGTTTGTCCTTCCAAAATGAATCACCTCAGACTTCTCAGAGTTGAACTCCATCTGCCACTTCTCAGCCCAGCCCTGCATCCTATCAATGTCCCTTTGTAACCTCGAACAGCCCTCCACACTATCCACAACTCAACCCACCTTCATATCGTCCGGCAACTTACTAATCCACCCTAAAATGGTCGTGACACAATATGATAAGTTTATTCTCCCGCAATATGTTGTTTTGCATTTAGTTGTGTTTAAACATAATTGAGAAATCTAATAATTTATTGAAATTTTGAATGACGTTTTGTGTTTACAGCTAACATAGCTAATCATTGAAAAAGGTAAAATCACTTTTGCGTTCTTCAGTTCTTAAATGAAATGATCCTAATGGACTTGGTACTTCAAAAGTAATTGATCTTGTTCTAGGCACCAGAACTATTTGAGTCACAGCCTTACACAGTCACTGTCGACTACTGGAGCTTTGGAACATTAGTGTTTGAGTGCATCTCTGGTTTTCGACCATTTTTACACAATATGCAACCTTTCCAATGGTAAGCATACCTACTTTACATTCTGTTATTAAATAATGGGTACAATTTGATTTTTTTTTGGAAGTGAATTTAATATCTGAGAGATCTGTAATGCTGGAAGAACTACAGACATGAGGAAGAGTGAAGCCATAAGAGGAGGAACTTCAGAACACAAAAATTACAATTTTAAGATTGCATCTTAGATCTTTTTTGGCTCCATATCTATCAGTGAAAAAACTGCTGGGTGAATAAGACTTGTGTGGCTTTGAATATAGTTTTAGATGAGTTCAAGCCCCAAAAGGTGGAAGATACCAGACCCAAAGTGTTCATGTTATGAAGATGGATCATTTCAGTTCTGTAGCAGGTATGGAAAGCTAATGAGAGATGCTCAAGTGTTAATTTGGTTGGTGATACATTTCAGGACATTGAAGATGAGGTACAATATATATTGCAAATGTTTGCAGGGATGGTGGGGTCAAGAGTCTTTCCTGGTTTGGTTTACTGTTCCTTGTCAGTCGAATCTGACTTGGAAATATATCACTGTTCTTTCATTGCTGCTGGGTCAAAATTCTGGAGCTCCCCAGTTAACTGTACTGTCAGTGTCCCAACACATCAATTGCAGTGGTTTGAGAACGCAGCTAACCACCACCTTCTCGAGGGTGGTTGAAAATTGGTAATGAGTTCTGGCCTTGCCAGTGATACTCACAGTTCCTGAACAAATAAACCAAATTTTAAATGATGAGCACTCTGCCTAGAAATCACATTTACTTTTTGAAAGTGAGAAATGTACAGTATTCACCTTCCATGTAAGGCTATGTTAAGTTGATAAGAACTACATAAAATATGCCACAAGACTGCTGCTGAAGCTCTTTAATGATGAAATAGTCATGTCACAGGCTGTTGGGTTTTCATATGACGCCCTCAAATCCTTTGTAAGGGAGAAAATAACGGTATGACTTCTTTTTTTCCTAGGCATGGCAAAGTTAAAATCAAAGGCCAAAATGATATTATGGCTGTTGAAGAGATGAATGGTGAAGTAAAGTACTCCCAAAACTTACCACAGCCCAATGGTCTTAGCAGGTGAGAATACTTTTTTCAGACTTAATATGTTTTGACTAAATACAAAACAATGGGATGATGGTGGGATTGTGATAATGTAGCTGGACAAGTAATCTGGGGATCCAGGCAAATGCTGTCAAGAACATGTATTCAAAATCCCATTATGACTGCTTCTGAAATTTCAATTCACTTCATATATCTGGAATTGAGGGTTTATGCGCATTAATAGTGACCGTGAAATTATCATTTACAGTTCGTGAAAATCCATCTAGTTCATTTAATTCCTTTTCTTTTTTAAGGAAGGAAATGTGCTATCCTTCTCTCAACTAGCCTACTCTGATTCCATATCTCCATCAATGTCTTAATTGTCCTGTGAGACAATTTAGCAAGCCACTCGGGAATGGACAACAAGTGCTGGTCTTGTCAGCAACTTCTATGTTCCATGAAAGAATGAAGAAAAATTGAAATTTTGACATGTTCTTTTTCTAAAACTTTATTGTAGGAAGATGAGAGAGCAGCCCTATGATCCTCTTGGAGGTGACATCACCTTTTACTTTGTGTTTACTAGAGTTGTTTTCTGAAACGCGTATCTTTTCATGAGCTAGCTGATTTAGAATGATGTGTTGATCTGCTGAATGAACTGTTTTGATTGAAAAAAGATCCCTAGTTTAGCTACTTTTTTGAGAGCTGATGTTCCGTAAACTGACACTAGACCTCCAAAGAATTCTTTGATGTAAGACTGTTGAGGTTCCTTTTACAAAAGAGGTTGAGCAGACATCAGAGCTAAGTACAGGTGTGGCTTCGCAACTTTTTAAAAAGAATAAACAAGACTATAATGATGCAACTAAGGTTGAATTTCAGAGATGTTAAGTAGTCAGCATTGGGCAACTTCATTTTGGATATATGTAAATGGTCTGGATTTTTAGTCTCAGCATAAGGAAGTGAAATTCACAGATGACAGCAAGCTGTAGAGGGGATTTTGAATGTGGATTTTGAACAGTCATGCTCTTGTGAAAAGAGTTCTACTGGTTATGTGTCTAAGCTGACCTGTGGAAAAAGGTGAGCATGAGGAAATGTAAAGCACACTGTGGAAATGTAGTTTGGATGGAACAGAAATTGACAGCAGGGAGATGAAAGAAAGAATCAATTGATTGAAATGTGGTCTAGCCAACTATTTTGCAGTTTTTTAGTTGATTTTTAAATCTCTAGTTTTTCTCTTGCTTCCCTTCTTTGGAATGTGACAACCTTACTGAGATAGAGTTCCTCCTGTAAGCACAATGCATTCCACTTTGCTCAAATTATCATTTTTTTTTCTCTGTCCAACTGGATGATGACTCTACAATCAGTACAGATGAGTTCAAATTTCTAATTATCCAACACAAGTTGAGATGGACTTTCAGCAAGAACAACATGAAAGTGATGAATGAAATTCTTTTTCAATTATTCTGTGCTGTTCAGAGATATTGTTTGTCTTGGTCAGAATGGTAGAGAAATGCTGCAGTAAATTCAAAGTCAGCACCAAACAAAATTGTTGTTTTGGTTTCTAAAATATACATTTGCTGGTCTCTGTGTCAAATGAAGACGTTGGTTGACTTGAATTGTATCTGTCTCTCATTTGGTAATATTATGTACAGTAAGCAAAAAGCTATACCATTTGCCTGGCACCTCTGTGCTTGTATAGCAACTCCTATTTACCTTTTTGAATACGCTTGTGCTAGTGATCAGCAGACTAACTCAGAACATCAATTATATTAGGTTATCCTGTTCTCATTTTTATATATTTATCCTGAGATATTTTGGATTGACAATATGAAACTGTACTTAAGGAATTTTGTATTAAATGTATTATGTAAATTGTTTATTCTTAAATTCTACCATAAGTTAAAAGATAATGCTCATTTCATGTGGGCATTGATGTAACCCAGTCAAACATATAAGTTTGTGGTTCTGATATCTTTTGACAGTAAATAATTTTCAGTTGTGTGTAGACTGACTTGTTATTACTTTATACAAGGAAACCAGTAAAACTTAAGTCAGGTTTGAACTTAAGGTTCCAGGAACAGACACTTGGTAAATTATTGTTTGCCCCCCATTTTAAAATTGATCTGCAAACTTTTGGGCAGCTTAGCCGAAAGAATTGTTAGTTTTTAAAGAATTTTTTCTTATTGTTTCATAACATTGAAACATGGGGCAGGAGAGTGAAAGAAGAGACAGCACTCAACAGATGAGATTAAGCTCGTTAATGCTGAGTTTTGCCAACTTTATTTCTTCTAATTGTTCTCTCATTAAGTATTGGTTTAATAGCTTTCAGAATCAGTTGAAATAAGTGTTACAGCACAGGATTGTTCACGCATTTGCTTATGTTGCAGAATAGACTGGTATCAGGAGTGATGTGCAGTCACATTTGAATCAGGGGTCTTCACTTTCAATTGGAGCTTGAGGAAGGAGAGTTCAAGCAACTGAACTAGAAGTCATCAAAATGAAAATGGTGGACTGTGGAATTACAGCCCCAACCCTCTCTTTCCAAACAAGGCATATATCAGTACTCTAGTATGTTTGCCTTTCCAAGTGCTAACATTGTTAACTCCTGGGCACTTCCTAAAACAACAAATTTCCTTGTTTATCAACTTAAACTTATACAAGAATCTAGCGTTAGATAAAATGCCAAAGAAATGGATCAGTAACTGATGTTATAGGTGTATTAATGCTGTTATATGTCAAATTTTTTCAAATTCTTTGTAGCAGACAGTATGTCAGTAACCAGATATCCTGGATCACAACTTTTATTTTATGGCATATTTGGTTGTCTGACAAGGTCGTTATTTAATTGGATAATTCCACTGAATGACACTGAAATAATTACATTTTGTAATTTGTATTTGCCAGTAAAGTGTTGAAAATGTTGCTGATTTTTGATAATTGCATGTTTTTGTGCTGTGTGCGGCAAGTTTAACTTTTGATTTCTAATGTTTTTACGTTCTTTTGTAGCCTCATGGTAAAACCACTGGAGACGTGGCTACAGTTAATGCTGGGTTGGGATCCAAAACTGCGAGGTGGCAAAATAGAACCACAGTCAAATCGACCAGAGTGTTTTTTACTTCTAGATCAAATTTTAAGTCAGAAGGTTAGTGGTAACATCATAATTATATTTTTATTAAGTATTTGGTGTGCAATAAGTATTGCTTTTAGTTTTAACTAAATAACATGAAACATCTCTACTGAAATGTTCAATTCTGACCATGTGACTATCTAGATTATAAATTCAAGGTTCAGATCAAAAGGAATTCCAATATACAGATGTGATTTAGAAGTGCTACACTTTTTGTAATGAATATGCTACAATTACATGAAATAGAAATCTGAATGTTGGGCAAAGTGATATTTTTGTTCAAATTTAAGTATTTTGTTCAAATTTGAGGCAAATGTTTGGGTTGAAAACTTTTCGATTGGAATGCAGGCTGCATATCAAGTCTGGTTCTTGTTAGAAATGGTAGTGTGGGATGTAAAGTATGAGGAATCCATAAGTCAGTACAATGTTTCTGTCTGGTGAATTGGACCTTTCAAAGTCTTGCATTCAATTTGTGCCAGCTTGTGTGATGCTGCAGTTTCAACTCTAGTACTTAAAGGAGCACTCTGAATATTACAGAAGTGAAAATGTTGAAATTGTATTGTTTGGTCAATAAATTAGCTATGCTTTTGGCAAAGAAATTTTAACAAATGAAATGATATTCGCCCCCATCACACACAGTTACAATCAAATGGTGTCAATCTTTTCTTCTGTAGGCTTTACCACAGTCTCGAGCCTTGATGATCTCTCTGCACTTGAGTGTATCTGGAGAGCTTTTGATTCCAGAGCTTGCCTAATACCCGCTGTGTCAGTGGACTGAAGTTTTGAGCAGTACATTTATTCCTGAACTTTGGCATTTCATTGCTTTTTCTCTCTTATGTGGATGTAGGACAAACCTTATTTTCAAAATCACAACAAACAAGATCATTCAACTCATTATGTTTGTTTTGACTGTGTGGATAATGTTTTATAGCTTTCATAGAGACAGGTTTCAAATTTAATCATGGTTTGCCTTTGAGTGCCCTCTAGTGATCAAATTCAATTTACCCATTTACAACTTGGGGGTTACCAGTGGCCAGAAACTGAAATGAACCAGCTATTTAAATTCCGTATCTACAAGAGTAGGATGGAAGTTGGGAATTCTACCATGATAACTCCTCTCCTAACTCCAGAAAGCCTGTCCACCATTTACAAAGCACAAATCGGGAGATTGGAAAACTCCCCACTTGCCTGGATTAATGCAGCTCCAACAACGTATGAGAAGCTTGACACAACTCGGGAGAAAGCAGCCCACTTGATTGGCACCATCTCCACAAATATTCACTACCTCCACCAATGACACTCTAGTAGAAGCAGTGTGTGTGTAATAGCTCTTGCACAACCCACGACATCTACCTCCTAGAAGGGCAAGGGTAGCACTTGCAAGTTTCCCTCTAAGCTCCGCACGTTCCTGATTTGAAACTCTATCACTGCTTCTTAACTTAGTGAGTTAAAATCCTGAAGCTACTTAAGAATAATATTGTGGAAGTAATTGCATAACATTGACTGCAGCGGTTCAAGATGCAGCTCACCACTGTCTTCAAGGACCATTTGGGGATGGACAGTTGATGTTGGCCTAGCCAGTGATGCCACATCTTCATTTTTGAAACGTGTGGTAATGTAGGGCAGAAGACAGAATTTTAAGCTTGTGTTCACAAGTATGCTGTTTTCCCAGTCTGATTTTAAGAGATTACAAGGTGCAGAGTATAGAAACTGATACTTGGGCTCCTAATGCTCATCAACCTTCCAGAATTTTTTGCATCTCAAATTATAATTCTTTTACTGGGTCTATTTGTTGTGGAAAGTTTTCAGTTGTAGGGCACTTGAGATCGATTAGCAATACAATTTTAGGTGAAAGGCAATACTGTATTTTTTTGTAAGATATATGTCTGGTCTGGTCCTTAGCTATCATCTCTATTTCACATGCAACAAAACTAAGCTTAATTGGACCTTTTTGTGATGAAAGACTAGAAAGGCATTGAACTACTTTTTAATTCTTTGCCCTTTGACTAGCTGTGATAGAATTGTGTCCAAACTTAGTATGAAATCTGCCAGGATTCTTGAGGAGCAATATCAATTAACAATTGGGACAGATGTTTCTTTTGCCTTCCAGTCAAGATCCATCCTTGCTTTATGCAAAGCTATAGTACCTACCATCAGTCCAATTTCAGATTGTTCTAAAAAGGTCAGCAGTTGCAGTGGGGTGAGTGGTATGTTTCTACGTGCTAATAATTACTGCAATCTTATTTATATTTTCTAGTTGTTGAGGAACAGGGGGCCATTAGTTTTTGCACCTCCTACTTGGATTTGAATGCATCCTGGATGAGTATGATGCATGTTTTATCCTTCAGTTGGCTGCAAGAGACCTAAATGGTGTTAGCTTAGACAGTGTAATTCCAGTTCGTAGTTTAGGTGAAGCCAGCACAATTATGTCTATTTGTTACAATCTATTTGTTACAATCCTGGTAAAGTGGACAAGTGGGTGAATTTCTACTAAGTGTAGAGCCATCATAATCAATCATTAAGGATCTGACAAGAAGTTTGAAAAGGTAAACTAAGATGGGCTAATTGTCATCTGCACAAAGCATTTATGTTTCAACTCTCAGCATGCAAAAATTATCTCAATCTCTTACAGTACGTACATATATTAAATATGACTTCAGCTCGAATCCACTCTTTTCTGATCAAACCTGATGAAAGCCTCCATTCCCTTCAACTGCGTATTGAAACTGAAACAGCAATATCTCCTGCAAATCAGGAGTTGCTTCTAGAAACTGGAATTTCGTTGGATCCTCGTAAACCAGCCAATCAGTGTGTACTGGATGTGGTATGTATTTTTTTTTTAATGCAGATTTATCAATAGATGCCTACCAGTTTGAATATGTTTGGATGGTATGGTCATAATTATTAACTTGGAAGCCAAAATATTTTACTGAAATAGAAGAAACATAGTTGAATAGAAACGAGTGAATAAATATGAAACTGTTTTTGATTGGAAGTTTGTTATCTGTAAAAATAGTATCCAACTATTGTTTTTGTAGCAAATATTTGATATGTGCTACCTCTTTTTGGGCCCACTTCCTATTAGTGCATGAATAAAAGTTTGAACAAAGAAACTCCAATCTTGTCTGGCCTGAAAAAGGGATAAAGTTACTTTTTCTTAACCTTTATTTGACTTTGCTAATTGAAGCACCCATTTTCCTGACTACATGTTGTCCAAATTAGCGAGTGCATGAAAAGGCATCTGAAGTAGCAAGAAAAAGAAAACATGTAAAATACTGAACAATGCTGAAGTTAGAATGTATTTTCAATGAAACTTAATTTTTGCCCTTAACCGATTTAATCTGTGATTTTTCTTTCCAACCAAAGGCAATGAATAAAAGTGGGGATAAGTTTTGCTGCCCTTGATTTTAAACACGGACTTCACTATGTGAAATTGCATTCTGAAATTGCTTTTTGATCATTTGTAACTTGATGAAAGATTGTGTTCGAGGTCCACGTTATTTGGCATTTTTGGAATGACTGGATGTATGTCAAGAACTGGTAGCATTATGGCAGCTTTGGAATTATGATGTGCTTGAATAAACTTAATAGATTTGCATGAAATTTTCTTTCGTAATGGTTGTGAATCTATTTAACACAAATGAATTAATATCTCAAGAAAAACACAACATAAGTTAGTGAACCTCTTAAAGAAATAAATCAATGCCTAATATTATTGTTTGAGTATTCAATTTTTCATGCTTTTAAACAAATTTATGAGTTCATAAAAATATTTTGTTTTAAAATATAGTTTTCTCATTTTTGCAGAGAGGCTGGGATAGCTACATGGTCTATCTATTTGATAAAAGTAGCACGATCTATGAAGGACCTTTTGTTGCCAGAAAATTACCAGAACATGTCAATTATGTTGGTAAGTGTGCTGCTGTTTGAAAATAATTTTAACAAGATTCTAATGTCTTCAGGTCCAATGATATAATCAAAATAGAATCTATTTTACACTTTACTGATGATTTGAGCTTAGTGGGCAATGTAATTTAGATGTATTTGAGAGTGAAAAAGAGGTACAGTAAAAGAGTCACAATGTATCAGTACCTCTAATGTTAATTATAATTATGTTAATTATAAATGTTAGAAATTTTCTGATTATTTTCAAGTAATTGTATATTCCACATAGCTTTAAGATGTTTTTGTTTCAATTCCATTTGTTTTAGGTATTTGTAATATTACCAATACCTTTCTATTCTTTTCCATTTCAATTCACTTTTGAGATAAATATCTATTCAGCTGTTATGCCGGTTACTACTACTTTGACAAAAAGATGCATAGTTTCCTGAAAAAAAAAAGTTGGAGTCTTTTTACGTTTTCAAGAACAGCACAATTTTTGGTTCTAAAATAGTTAAGGCATTTTAGCTGAAATAATCATTTTTTCTTTCTAGAAAAGGGAAGCTATTTTCCCTTTCTAGAAAAGGTAAGCTATATTTTTTAAAATGCATCTTACTTGTAAATCTATCTATCTTCAATACTGCAGAAGCAGTCTGAACTTTAAATGAAGAGTTAAATCCCAATTTATTAACAATTTAAATATCAATAATGCAGTAGCAACTGTAATGTGTGTGAATTCTATAGTTCTGAGAAATTGAGTAACTGTATAAGTTCAAAAGCAAAGGTTTTATCTAATGGGGAAACATTGGTGTAGAGGACCTTTTGGGTATTTGATAAACTAGTCTGCATACAGGTCCCTTTTTTTATGAGCAACGGACCCCAGAGTCTAAAAACCAGGCGGGAAAACACACCGACGCTTCATCAGAGGCTGCACTGAGGATGTTACCAAGTACGGTAACGAAACGTCTGCGGAACAACAAACCAGCTCGGCGAGCCAACCAACCTAAATCATATATTACTGATAAAAGACTTTTGGATTCGTTTTCATTTTCTGCCATCTCATCTCACTTCCCTCCCTTGCTTTTTTTTTGTGCTGGTTCTTCTCTGTTATCAAAACCTCACCCTTTTTCTGCTTCATCTTACTTTCTATGTCTTCTTCATTAAGTGAATGTTAGGTTTTTTTGTCTGATCTTTCTTCCTTTTAGAAAATGAGGTCAAACAGTCAAGAAAGAATGTAGAAAAGAACAATGGAGTAAAGCGCCCGAGTTATTTTAGACTTCGGTTACAATTTTCAATTTGGCTACAATCACAAACTAAAATGTGAACGGAGTGGGTGTGGAGGGGTGTAACATGCATGAACAAAGTTTTTAAACAAACTCTACCGGCTCCACCGTGAGAGTTCCAACTTGAGGTTGGCAGAATATTAAATATTATGGATAAACTAATTGTAGAATATTAACAAATGGAGAAGATTTGGATTGGAGAACATAAATTTAAGTATTGTTTAAAATTTGCTTTTCAGTTATTTTGAATTATCTTAATTCCAAGAGTATCAAATGTTTGGTATGATCTGGCAAGCGAATAAAAAAAAATTGAATTTCTAAAGGTATGTTCAAATGGTATGATGAATTGAGTTTCTGTGGGCCCAGTCTCATTTTTTTTTGACTTTTAAAGATGTTAAAATTTCAGATTTTTTGCTAAGAGACAAACATGGATTGTATTTTGCAAATAAACATTAAACCACCTGAATGAACGTTTCATTTTTTTAACCTGTGTTTTCGTCCTCTGTCGTCTTACATCAAATTAAAATTTAGAAGTGTTAATTTTTACTGCAATTCATGTTTTGATACTATGTCATTGCAGTGCGGGATGCTAAGATAATGTTGCCCAATGTGCAACTGAGGAAGGTATGGGGTGAAGCAGTGAATTATGTCTGTGGATTGAAGGAGGATTACAGCAGACTTTTCCAGGGACAAAGAGCTGCAATGTAAGTCAATATTGGAGGCAAGATTGAAGATAGTACATGAGAAAATCAACTTGCACGGGTCTGTGTTCTTATTTAGATTTGTATTCTGCTTACTATTTGCTCATTTGGAATCAAAAACTACTCCCATTTTTTTGCACTATTCATTTATTCCCCTTTGTATCTAAAGTTGTTCATTGAGGGCTAGAAATCCCATTTGCCTTGTCAACTTTCCAAATATTTGACAGCTGGTTCAAAACTTGCTCAAATTACCTCAGCTGACTCTTGCAATTAGTCTCTTTCTTTCTTGTTAAACTCACTGATCCATTGAGGAAAACTGGGCCTTCCCATATGCAAGACTTGCAAAGGAAGCCACAGCTATCCCTTCTGCCACTTTCATTTTGAGGACTGGGTTCCAGGACCGGCATTCAGAGATTGAAATAGGAATTCTGCAGCAGAAATTGAAGTATCTGTACAAATGGCCATGAGGCTGACAGTCTCAAGCTGCATTAATGGAATTAAAAATTTTAACTAAAAATTTTTGTGGCAACAACTCACTGATCATCTACTCTGCAAATTCTAAGCTATTGAATAGACGGAGGACCTATCTTGCAAGAGAAGCACTCAAGTCAAAATACAAGGTGAAAACTAGGGCAAATATCAAGTTTATGTTTAAAAATTGTTACAACTCATTCAGACCAAGTCAGCTTTTCTACTTCTGTATTCACAATACTGTGAAATTTAAAACTGTCAATGACATCCTGACCAGACTTTTGAATGACCAATCCCAGACTTTGTGAATAATTCATTAAGATACAAAACTGGTATCTGGAAAAGACTTAACAACTACACAATAACTATAGCAAAGAAAAATTAAAGAAGGTAATTTTATTAATGTCTATGCTTTAAACCCAAAACATTTGTTTTCAACCCCATTCAGACAAAAGACAGACAGACAAACACAGTTAAGGGATAACTAAAAGAAAATAACAAAACGAAGCATTGTTTCACAGGCATAGATGTAGACTCCTTGGTTGCTTTTCTGAAATATTGATCAGGGTCACCTTTTCAGTTCACACAGGTAATGGTCATAATGGTAAAAAGTTGCAGCATGCTGCTATGCAGAGGCACCTGGGTGTCCTTGTGCATGAATCATAGAAGGTAGGTTTGCCGGTACAACAAGTGATTAGGAAGGCAAATGGAATTTTGTCCTTCCTTGCTAAAGGGATTGAGATTAAAAGCAGAGAGGTAATGTTGCAGCTGTACAAGGTGCTGGTGAGGCCACACCTGGAGTACTGTGTGCAGTTTTGGTCTCCTTACTTGAGAACGGATGTACTGGCGCTGGAGGGGCTGCAAAGGAGGTTCACTAGGTTGATTCCGGAGTTGAGGGGGTTGGCTTATGAAGAGAGACTGAGTAGATTGGGATTATATTCATTGGAATTCAGAAGATTGAGGGGGGATCTTATAGAAACATATAAAATTATGAAGGGAATAGATAAGATAGAAGTAGAGAGGATGTTTCCACTGGCAGGTGAAGGTAGGACAAGAGGGCATAGCCTCAAGATTAGAGGGAGCAGATTTAGGACTGAA
>NC_063365.1:12843500-12852260 GCF_021869965.1 Rhincodon typus | reverse complement strand
GAAACGTTAACTCTGATTTTTTTTTCTTCACAGATGCTGCCAGACCTGCTGAGCTTTTCCAGCAACTTCTGTTTTTGTTCCTGATATATAGCATCCGCAGTTCTTTTGAATTTTTTATGCTGAACTATAGAGTCTATTTTAGATGTGCCGACCCATTACCCAGGTATTGACTTTGTTAAGAGCCAACTTCTGCTATCTGCTTAAACACAGTGCTCTTCACTGGGTCAGTGTGTCTGTAGGAACCCTTTTAGTCAAGAATCATGTGCAATTAACCTCCAGACCTGGCCTTGCAAACAACAGTCATTTAGTTCCTGTTAACACAAACTGTTTGACAAAGTCCAGCTTGCATTCCCAGTTCATCGTTCCAAACCAAAATTGATAAAAGGATAAAAGTGAAAAATGAAGGTTCTAACAAAATGCAAAGTCTTTATTATCCAAATCGAACCAAAATTCCTGCCACTTTTCCGACTGCTTTTCATCTTTGCCAACTACACTGTTTCATGTGAAAATAAATACATTTTACCAATGTACAGCATTTCATGATGCAGTCTAGAACTTGGCTAATTAAGAACAATATTGCATTTACATGGGACATTTTGTGTCACTAAGTCCATTTTGAATTGTCTTACAGTCCGCGAAGTACTTCTGAACTGTATTCGCTGACCAGAAGCAAGGAAATGTGGAGTTTAAATTTAGGCTTGTACTGCTGGTTCCAATGCTTGTATGACTGTATTGTTCTTTATAATAGGTACTTATAAATTAGATTATGAACTTTTGTTGTTTAATTTTCAGGAGCACTAGTGGGACCTCACTCTGGTTCCCCATCAATTGGACATTCATACATATTTTGTGTTTAAACAGGACAGCAAAGTTACCAAGGTGTAATATACAATAGAAGGAACGCTGTCTCTTTAACCAGAGATTAATGGATTAAGAAATGGAGCAAAGAATGAAAACATGTCGGAATTAGAATGTGTGAATTCATGGAATCAAATCAAGTTCAGAAGGAGGGACCAGTTGAACCGAGAGGGGAGAGAAAGCAAAGGAAAATTGAGATAACAATCAAATGCAAAATTTCTCAACTTTAAATCTCCCTAAATAATTCACAACCTGAAAAAAGAGACCCTATGCTTATATTTCTACAGTGAAAGAGATTTACACCACAGGAAAAGGCCCTTTGGCCCATTGAGATTACATTGGTCAAAACAACTACCTAACTGTTCTCATCCCACTTCCCAGCATTTGGCCCATAGCCTTAATGTCATGGCATCCTGAGGAAGTGGTGGATGTAGGTAAATTACGTTTAAAGATATTTGGATAGTTACATGAATAGGAAAGGTTTGGAGGGATATGGGCCAGGAGCAGGCAGGTGGGACTAGTTTAGTTTAGGATTATGTTTGGCATGGACTGGTTGGACTGAAGCGTCTGTTTCCATGCTGTATGACTCTATGACTCTATCACAAGCGCACTGTTAAACAGTTCTTAAATCTTATGAGGATTTCTGCCCCTTACCATTCTTACAAGCAGTGAGTTCCAGATTCGAGTCACCCTCTTGGCATTTGAAAAAAAAAAATTCTTCTCATCTCCTCTAAACATGGTGGCACAGTGGTTAGCACTGTAGCCTCACAGTACCAGGGACCCGAGTTCAATTCCAGCCTTGGGCGATTGGCTGTGTGGAGTTTGCACATTCTCCCTGTGTCTGCGCGGGTTTCCTCCCACAGCCTAAAGATGTGCAGGTTAGGTGGATTGGCCATGCTAAATTGCCCATAGAGTCTAGGGTGGAATATGCAGGGATCGGGTAGGGGGTGGGATGCTTTTTGGAGGGTCAGTGTAGACTCGATGGGCCAAATGGCCTGCTTTCACACTGTAGGGATTCTGTGATCTCAACCTCCTGCCCTGGTCATTGATCCCTGCACCAAAGGGAAAGGTTCCTTCCGAACTAACCTGTCTAGTTTTGATATTTACTAATCAACCTGTTCAGAGTTGTGTAATAATATCTCTGAAACAGAGAGTTTAATCCAGGCCTCTTAGCTTAGGGATAGGGACACTACTGCTGTTCTGCATAATTTTATACATCTCAATTATGTCTTTTCTCAGTTTCCTTCTTCAGTGAATGATAATTTGGCAGTCAGTAACAATTTTCACTTTAAAAAGGCACTTGTGATGGGGAGGCAATGGTCTAGTGGTATTATCGCTGGACTGTTAATTCAAAGACCCAGACACATTCTGGGCACCTGGGTTGGAATCCTGCCATGGCAGATGGTGGAATTAAGAATCTAATGAGGACTGTGAATCCATTGGCGCTTGCTGGGAAAAACCCATCTGGTTCACTAATGTCCATTAGGAAAGGAAACTGCCATCCTTACTTGGTCTGGCCAATATGTGACTCTAGACCCACAGCAATATAGTTGACTCTTAACTGCCTTTTGGGCAATTAGGGATGGGCAATAAATGCTGTCTAGCCAGCAACACCCCTTATCCCGAGAATGAATAAAGGAAAAAAAATCATTAGATTGTCCTTCGTGATGAATAGGTCGTTAACATTAAATTGCAGCAATGTCACAACTCACAGTTAATTTGAGATTGAGATTCTGTTTTTGCAGAGTTAATATAGAAGTGTTGCAGGGGAGGCAATAGCTTAGTGGTATTACCACTGAACTGTTAATTCAGAGATCCAGGTAATATTCTGGGTATCCGGGTTCAAATTTGCACCGCAGCAGATGGTGGAATTTGAATTCAATAAATAAATCTAGGATTAAGGGTCTAATGATGACTATGAATCCATTATCAATTGTCGAAAAAACCTGTCCAGTTCATTCATGTCCTTTCGGCTCAGTCTTGGTTCAAACCTTATCTGATCTGGCCTGCATGTGATTCCAGACCCACAGCAATGAGATTGACTCTTAATTGGCCTCTGGGCAATTAGGAATGAACAATAAACGCTGGCCTAGCCAGCACTGTCCACATTTCCGTGAATGAATAAAAGAATCACCAAACAAAACTGTGATGGTTCAGAATTTCATGAGCTAATTCATGACCTCATTGCAAATTACTGGCCAATTTGTGCATCAAAAATAGCATGTGTTGTTCACTTTTTGTTTTGCAAAATATGGCCCCCTGATATCTCCAAGCCATGCATTGATCCACATGAGAAAGCAGTCATTTGGTGTTTTACAATGCTATCCGGTAGTTGGCAAACTAATGCAATCTGGGATGATTCACCCGTCAATGATTTATTTCCTCTTTTTCTCCCTGGCCCATTTCCTCTTTTTGTGGTTACTGTCTCACCTTGTGCAGTGGCTTAAGCTGAGTCTCTTCATGGGAAATCCATTCCTCTAATTCTCAAAATTATACAGAACATTTTGAGAAATGCTGCCATCATGTGTTCATTGGTAATTTTGACAGTTTTTGTAGCAAATGGAGCTTTAACACAACATTATTTGAAGTCCATTTATGCTTAATTAAGGATGACTACAAAAAAAAAATTCTTTGTTTAAGTACGATATTTCTGAAGGCAACATTTAGGTACGAGTGAAGGGCAGTGACATGGGTTGGGGCTACGTAGAAAAAACTAACTGAAATGCACTGCTTCACTGGTCTACTTCAATTTGTCTGAAGGGCTCAAAAATTAGTAGAATCTATGACTGGAAGTTAATGTAGCATATATAGTTTGGGATTGATGAATAAGTGCAAAGGTTTCTACATTTAATTGTTTGTTTTAGCCAGCTCCGACGGGATGGAGATGGCTTACCTTTGCTGACAAACCTTTAATCAAGGTGATTGAAGGGAGGAATTACAATTGAGTTCAGTTGTCTGAAAAATTGGCCTTGTTCATTTACATAATGTTTTCTACTCCAATTTCAGGGTTTGTACTCTCTTGCTTCCAGTCAGCCAGATTAGAAGACACCAGTGTATACAACAAGTGCAGATTAATATTTTCTAACAGGCTTATTTCCAGTTTCTATTTGTGTGCGCAAACTTGATAGCTTTGGTGTGTAAAGTATGAAATAGGAAACGTCTTTAAACTGAAAAATCACTTAATGCTCACAATATTTGGGCATGACTGTCCAACATGGAAAGTATATTACTTAAGGTTTAGTAGTGGTTTAAATGGATCTTAAATGTTCTGTTTAGCAGGTGGGTTTTCAACTATAAAGATGTGATTTTTCATTTGATCTTTTTGATTTCTGCGCAATTAATTATTGGCATTGTTGGATGATAGGTCATTACCTAAAGTTGGCTACGTTGTGAAATGACATTACAGGAATATTTTAACATTTTATTTTTACAATATTTTATTTTATTGTGCCAAAGCCCCTTTTTTGTGTTTGATTTTGTTTTGCAAATTCAGTCCATTGATTTTTAATCGCCAAAGGGCGTAGATTATAAGACAAACATTATTAGCCAATCTCTTCACTATCGCTCTAGAAGTTATTTTCTATTGTTCCAATGAAAAGACTTTCAATTGAATTGTCATTATATAATTTGTAAGCATTTTATTTTTTAAAATATTGCATGGATCAACTTTGTGATTACGAATTCTACTTTATTACCAGGCTGAGTCTCCTTCGTTATAACAATAACCTTACAAAAATGAAGACAACAATGTTTTCCAGTTCTCAACAGTTGAAGGCCAAGTTGGATTTCTTTCAGTCAAGCATTAAACTTGATCTGGAAAAATACAGCGAACAAATGGCATATGGAATATGTAAGTGGTTAATTTTTTAATTCACTTCTCTGAAAATATAGTGATCCAGTAATCTTATCTGTTCATGGTGTTACCTCGCAATCCTATCGGCTGTAGTTAATTGTGTGACTGAATGGATTGTTCTTTATTATATTGATGGGACTGCACATTCCTGAATTTGTACAAACTATATCTATTCACCTACTATTTCGTGTGAACGCTGTAGAAAGACTCACAATATCCTCATCTGTCAGTGATCCATGGTGACCATGTAACTACAAACAAGGAATAACATTACAAAATTGTTTAATGGAGCAACTGATTTTTCTCAATAGGTTGTAAGAGCCTTGTAAACAACTGCAATTTGTTGAGTAGAGTTGAATTGTCACCTCATTTATCTTGTCGATAAGCCCCATAAAATGCTCTTTGACCTATTTATACTGATCTACTGACCACCCAAATTCCGTTTGTGGGCGTACATTTGCTGATGTAGTTGATGTTCCCCTCTCCTCCTACTCAAAACTGCTCTCCTCCCTTTTCTCTTCAACAAAACAATATTGATCCTCTGTCCTTTAAGATGTGGTCTCGTCTCCAGCTGGACTTTTCTCCTCAAAATCTTTGAAAGTGAAAGCTATACCTCTTTTACAAACAACTGCATATTCCAATTTCTCAATGCAGGAATTTGCTTCTGACACATAACCAAATCCCTAATAAGAACCACAGTTGACACAGTGGCAATTACTCGATTGCAATATTCCTTATCATCCATCTCCACGTGTGCAGCCTTTGACTATCATCCCTGACTTAATGTCTTTCTCTCGTAAATTGGAAGCTGAAGTGTGCATGCCTGGCTTAGTTATGGAATCATTAAAATCCCTACAGTATGGAAGCAGGCCATTTGGCCTATTGAATCACACTGGCTCTCTGAAAATCATCACCCAGAGCCACCACCCCTACCCTACCCCTGTATCCCTGCATTTCCCATCGCCAAATCACCTAAACTGCATATCTTTTGGACTGTGGGAGGAAACTGAAGTGCCTGGACCAAACCCATGGAGACACAAGGAGAAAGTTGCCTGAGGATGGAATCAAGCCAAGGTTCCTGGCACTATGAGGCAGCAGTGCTAACCACTGAGCCCCCATGCTGCCCTTCCACTGACTTATCCATTTTAGCTAGAGTATTACCAGCAATGACTTCCCTTCCTACCTTCATACCATTTAATCTGAGGTGGCATGTGAACTTTTCTTTGGCCTTCTGGTATTCCTTAGTTATAAGCTGGCTTTTGACATTATTCATAGACTTGGCATAAACTTGAAACAGCTTTAAAATGCTTTCCTACATTTAAGACATTTATATAAAGGAAAAGGAGAAAGAAGAAAGTATATTATTCTTGACATTAGCTTTGAGTTTGGCTGGAGTAGTGCCAAGACCAAAGACATAGGTGTCATTATGGGTCTAGGAGGTAATGTAGAAGTGGAGGGATGCCAGCAGCTGAGGGCAATACTTTGAGATCAGAGGTGTTCAGTGAAATCTGTGTTTCACTTTCCATCATTAGCAGAGATCAAATTGCAAGAAACAAATACAGTATTGTAGAATCCTGGAAAAAGCATAGAAATTGTCTCAGCAGAATTTTTTTTAGACCATGAATAAAGCAGTGATAGGAAGTTAATGACCAGGTGTTGCTCTTCTGTGCTTGTATTGGGAAAATGATAGTTGGAAGATGAAGTGATAGAGTCCTTCTGGAATATGTAGAGGAGCAGCCAAGATGTGTTTGATGTTGATGTTGTCTTGTATATGATATCAATGTTGGAAGATGGTTTTGCAAAAATAAAGGTGATTGGAATGGAAAATTAGGGGAAGCAATCACTGAGCATCTGTGAAAGGCTGAATTAGAACAGAGCAAATGACCATTCTGGTAAGGAGCCTTGTCAGCTTCTGTGGATGTACAAACTTGAGTTCAGAACCAAAATAACATTTTTGGGAGCTTCAGGCAAAAGTGGAATTATCATTGTGGGTAAAATCGGAGCTGCAGGACAAAACGAATTAAGTTTTTGCAAGAAGTTTGTTGGTACATGGCCTACCTGCAGAAGTGTGGTCAGAGTATCTAGGAATGGACAGGAAGATTCAGACCAAGGGAAGACAAGGCGAGAGTGGAACTTCGAGGACATTTGTCAGATTTTTCCATTTGTGAATAGCAGAAAGTGGCACAGTTAAGTTACTGATGTACTGGAAAAAGAAGTGAATGAGGGAATCTGAATAGGACCATAAATATGACTGGTGAAATTTTTTTTTCTATTCATTTCGTGGGATGTGGGCATCACTGGCTGGCCAGCATTTCTTGCCCATCCCTAGTTGCCCTTGAGAAGGTGGTGGTGAGCTGCCTTCTTGAACCGCTGCATTCCTCCTGCTGTGGGTTGACGCACAATGTTATTAGGGAGAGAATTCCAGGATTTTGACCCAATTAATTAGATATTTTGGTAATTAGGACCAAATAAACAGATGTTGTTGAAGTGGCAGAGGACATTGGAAGAGTTGCATATGTAGCTGAGAGGAGACTGGATAAAGGGAGACTATGTAGAGTCGAGATGAGAAGAAATATCCCCGTTCTGAACAATGTGAAAATCTAGCATGTTAAAGCAAAAGATAAGGCTGCAGTACTTCCATTCAGCTTCATCCAGAAGTGTCAAGTAGATATTCTGTCTCTGTATCCTTCTGAGGTCTCCATCATCAAAAATGCCAGTCTTCAATCAATTTGATTTACTCATGGCATCAAGACATAGCTGAAAGCACTGAATGCTGAATTCTGGCAATAATACTTTCAGGGCTTTCCATGTATCAAATCTACAGATACAACTTGGGCATCTACTTGAGTATGGAAAATTGCCAGGTCTATGTTCTGTACAAACTAAGCAAGACAATTCAGAACTGGCCAGTTACCATACCACGCTATCAGTCCAGTCTCCTTTACCATCAGCAAATGATGTAAGGAGACATCAGCAGCACCATTCTGTCTGAGCTGGGTGGCTGCATGTGATAATCCACACAGGCTGTTGGCATTGGCATACTGATTGCAGCAGCAACTTAAGGTTCCTTGGAGATCCACACAGCTGTTTGAGAACTAGAGGGAATGCTTGGGAATAGCCCTAGCGAGTGGCACCTGTGAAGGAATACCTGCCTACTAATGCGCACTTTGGGTTATACCATGGCCCCTGACTTCCTTACAGCCTTGGTCCAAACATTAGCAAAAGAACTGAACCCTAGAGAGAAGGAGAGAGTGACTGCCCTTGACAATAAGTTAGTATTTGACCGAGTCTGGCATCAAGAAGTCTGTACAAAACTCTCGTCAATAGTTCCAACTGACCAGAAACTAGGCACTATCATTGATCAGTACTGGACTAGCCATATTAATAATGTGGCTTCAATAGCACATTAGAGGCTTAGAATTCCATGGCAAATAACTTCCGAAGCCTGCCACCATCTATGACGCTCAAGTCAGGAGTTGGAAGACTCCCCACTTGCCTAGATGAGTGCAGCTATCAAAAAGCTTGACACCATCCAGGACAAAGCAGCCAGTTTGATTTGTATCACATCCACCACTAATGTTCATTCCCTTCACCACCACTGCACAGTGGCAACAATGTGTACCACTGTAATCTGCTGTAGTAACTCACCAGGCTCCATAGACACCACTTTCCAAATTTGTAAGCTCTATCACTGACAAGGACACGGCAAGCTGATATCTGGGAACATCACTACTTACTCAATCCACTCACCATGCTCACTTGGAAATGTAGGTATGTAGACTTGGAATGTATGTCACCATAGTCTTACCAGATTGTAGGGTTGCTGTTTCAGTGCTGAGAGAGACAACTGGCAGTGATTTAACCTGAGGGCTACCATACCTCAGGCGAGGGCAGAGAGGTTGAGAAGGAGACTCCTTCATGGTAACCTCAGCTGGTGTGGGGATTGAACTCGCGCTTTTGGCATCACGCTGCTTCGCAAACCAACCGTCCAGCCAACTGACCTAAACCGACCTCCATGACTTGGAAATATATCGCCATTCCTTCAATGT
>NC_063365.1:12779836-12843000 GCF_021869965.1 Rhincodon typus | reverse complement strand
ACATTTACAAAAATAAATAAACTACAATGTTAAAAAGGTGCAAAACCCAAGTCGAAAAGATATCACTTGATAACTTGTTCGTCCCACTTCTTCCCTCAATTACTTATAAATATGTCACTTTTTGATGTATAAATTTAAAGGGTACAACAGACGATGCTTATACATTTACATATGAACATTTAGTTTTGTTGCGAGAATCTAAGCTATAATATTTATTCCAAAGTCTTTAAATTTCAAATTTTGGTGCTTCCTTGCATAATGTGGAATTATTAGAATTAGAACTTTTCCTATTGTCCTGCGCACAAGCAGACATTATACCTGTATAAAAGCAAAATACTGCGGATGTTGGTAATCTGAAATTAAAAAAAAAGAAAACGCTGAAAAAACTCAGCAGGTTTGGGAGTATCTATGAAGAAAAATAGTTTTAATGTGGGATCTAATTCAGAACTTCTATATTCATTCTAACTGCACTGGCTAGGACTCCGCTACAATTATAAGTGCTGTAGATAGAGATAGCATTTAGGAGCAAAGGAGAAAAATCAATCACTGCTGCAGTGTTTTGAATGCCTCCTGTGGTCTCAAGAAATAAGAAGTGGACTTTTCTTGAAGCGACTGTCTGCCTCCCCTTGACATGGTTTGGACATCAGGCTTAAGACCTTTTCCAACATCCTGAAAACATACAAAATTTGCCTAAGTGGAGGAAAGAACTGGGAAGGGGTGTTCTTCAGTATACCTTTTCAGTTCACGATAATGGCATTCTTTGGTGTCTTTGACAATTGCAGCGACTAGAAAAAGCAGTACAGATCATAAAGCAATATAAATCAGGTGGATGCCCAACCATTTCGATCTTTACTGTGATTATTTTTTGGCTCCAAATTCAAAAGTAAGCAGATTCTAGTCTCAAAAATCTCTGAAAGAAAAATCATCCCCAACCTCCTTTAAGTAGGTCATCCAGGTTCAAAAATTTGACATGCCACTCAATCCAATGGACGAGCTGTAAACTAAAACAATCATACGAATACCATACTGAAGTACTGATTAAAAATAAATCCCAGGGTCTAATAAAACCAAGGGAAACCTGCCCTGGTTAGCTGACATAAATCGACCTTAGGCCAAGTCCTGGCAAAAAGTTGATGGCATGACTATGACATCATACACACTGCTGTCTCAAAATAACCATAAAACCTAAAAACATTTTTAAGAGAACCAAGAACATCAGGAAAAAAAAAGCCTGCCTTAAAAGTATGTTATCCAAACTGTCTTCGCAAAGACACATTTTCCAATGCCATCAACTGATGCTCAACCGATTACAGACACAAGTCGTTAACGGCACAGTGACACTTTAGGCCTCACTTTAAGAAAACTTCCCACAGTCAAACCGGGGACTCCTTTAGGAATCCTACCTTGCAGCCGAAAGTTAACCGAAGAAATCGCTTCCTGGAGGCAGAAATGATTAAATTGCGATACGGAAAAACAAATAAAAACACGTTAGAAAAGACAATACTTTGCTTCTTTAATCAGTCAGTCTACCTTGATCAGAGACATTTCCCGCAGCTGCGACACAGAACAGCGCCCACGGGATGCTGGGAGTTGTAGTTCTTTCACAATAAGACACTACGCCTGTGCACTGTGTGAAACCCCGCCCCCATGGCCTGAAGGCCCACCCGCCGCTATAATTGACAGCTAGATCTGTATCGGGTCTGGGGCGCAGCTGGTATCTTTTCACGTGCTTTCGCAGGAGAGTTGTGGATGGGGCGAAGCAACAAACTCCTAAACCCGAAAGCAAAAGTGAACAGACTGAGTGCTGATCAGCCTTTTCCACTTATAATATGTTAGAAATCTGAAATTTTTTAAAAAAGCGTGTTGGAGAAACTCGGTTAGTCTGGCAGCATCTATGATATCCGTTTCAAGCACCGGCTGAGGTTACGATGAAGGACCCTCCTTCTCAACTTGTCTCTTCACCTGAAAGGTAATGACCCTCAGGTTAAACCACCACCAGTCACTCTCTCGAATGACTAGAACTAATGTGACTTTCTTCAGAACGTTTGCATTTTAATAGCCCCTTTCACGACTCCTGAAACGCCATCATTCTTTATCATGAAGCACTTGTTCTTTTTATGTGTAGTCAACTGCTGTAATTAAGGAAACATGGCAGCCAATTTCTTCACAGCAAGCTGCCACAAACATTCATGTAATAATGACCACATAATTTGTTTTACTGATAATGCTTGAGGGATCTATTGACCATGGACTATGGGAGTTTAACTCTCCAGAACCTTCCACACTTGTTCTAAATAATTTCAAGGGACCTACACACCAGCTGCAGTCCATTTGCTACAGTGGTTAAAGAAGGCAGCTCACTACCACTTCATCAGGCTCTGACATCCTGTGAAAGAATTTTAAAAACCTCCCTTTTATTTTGTGGTCTGTAACTTTGCTGCCAAGCTGTTACATTGCACGTTGTGACTCATGAGCCAACATGACCTGAATTATCTTTGCAGTTGGAGATATTGCAGTGATTTTACAGCAGTGGCCAATGTTGTGTGACTATAAATAGAAAGCTATGCATGGCACAATTTCAAAATTTGTAGACAGAAAAAGACTTGGAAATGTTGTGAAATTTACAATTGGTCACGGGATGTGGCTGTCTAGGACACCATTCATTGCTTATCCCAAATTTCCCTGAAGAAGGTGGTTATGAGCTGCCGTCTTGGACGACTGCGTTCCTTGAAGTGCAGGAACACCCACATTGCTGTTAGGATTGGAGTTCCAGGATTTTGACTCAGTGACAATTAAGTAACAGCAATATAGCTTGGAGGAAAACTTACAGGTGGTGGTGTTCACATGCATCTATTGCCCTCATGATTACACAAATTAACTTTAAAAGTTTGAAGTATGACCTAACCAATGTACTTTAAACTGCATTTTGGGTGCAAAACAAGAGTCTCTGCAATTGTATGAAATGTTTGAGGATGAAAAAGAACGATCATGTCCTGGACATACCACAAATAAAAATTTACACTTCACATTGCTTCTCTACAACCTCTGAGCAATCCCTTTGTCTTTTGCCCTGTGATACCCTTCCCATCCTCTCCATTTGCTCCTCCTTCCCCTTTCTTTCCACTGCATAAAATCATCATTTTTCCAGCCGCCCTCAATTCTGAAGAAGGCATTGTGAACTCAATATTAACTCTGTTTCTCTCTCCACAGACATCACCAGACCTGCTGATATTACCAACATTTTACACTTTTATTTCTATTGTATTATTTGGGTAGAATCGACTAGGTATAAACCATACTCCAGTGTTCCTAACCACTGTATTCTATTTATATAGTAGATTTTGCTTTAGCCATGGTAAGTGGTACTTGTCTAAAATTGTTGTACAATATCTGGAAAGCATTTCACACCAGGAAGCATTGTTTTTGTTGATTGTGACTACTGTAATAAATAGGTATTTTAGGACTCAGACGGTCTATGTTTAACTGCTGAAATTGTGTACTAAAAATACTCTATGTCCATTTTGAATGTGTGGAGTAAAAATTGTGTAGATTTCTTTTACTCACAGTTTGTAGATATCAAGCTGAAAATCTGAAGATTATTGTAAAAGTAACAAATGACATATTTTCCAAAAGTTATAATCACAGAACTGGACAAACTAATGCATTTTCCTTATTGCCACATTGTTATACTCGTTTCTTTTTTTCAAGTTACAGGTAGCATAACCTCTCACATATTGCCTGCTTTCATGCAGCTGAGCTTCATATATCCATGGAGATGAGAATGTAACATTCCTATGAGAAATTCAAATTTGGTTTCAGCTACCCACCAAATCCCTTCTCTTTGACATTTCCTCAGGTTAACACTACATTTACATATGTAAGAATTACTGCACTTTACCAGAATATGGAAGTTGTGACATAACTTTGGACATAGTTAAGTGCTGAGGTATATGTAGATTATCTCTAGCATTAGGTTTCACCACTTCCCTCACTAGGTTGGGAACTGTTCTTGCTCCTAGGCTGTAACCAAAATTGACGAAATGTAATAGTGTTTGCTCCTACGATTAAATACAGGAAAGATTTACTTAGAAGACAACATTTCCTCAACTTGAGCCAAAAAGATTTTATATTACTGTCGGTGATACAATTAAACTGGTACGATGCAAACTTATAACCTGCTGTTAGCCCAGATACTGAACACTCTTATGAGATAAATTTTCTTTTGCTTTAAGCATCCTGGAAAAGTAAACATATTTTTAAATTTCAGGCTTATACGCTTTCTACAACTCATATGTGGGAGAATGATTAATCACCCAAATTGGGCGTGGTGCTTCAAATTTGTCTTTATAACGAAGTACTCATTTTGGTTAAATCTTGCCACACGTTTGTATTGGTTTGACTGAGCCCAGTCTGCAATCTAACCAAGATCTGCTGACTCCATACTGCAACTAGTAGATTTGGTCTTGGACATGTTACTGTAACTTTACTATGGTCCTTTGTGAACTATGGTTTATACTTACTTACTAATCCCCAAATATGTACTCTCCTTCCTATGGAGACTGTGTGTCTGTATGTTGCTTCTATTCTGATTCCCAAGAAAACAGTAAAGTACTTACTCTAATACTTATTTCTGAAGTTTCAATATTATTTTATGAAGCTAAAAATATTAAATTATGCAAATTATCCGAATGACTATCTTGTAAAAACAACCTACAGTCACAAGAACTTTTGAAGTAATAATAAATTTCAAGCACATCATGCAGTCACAGACTCAAATTGGTTGTAAATGGCAAATGCTTTTAAAACTAGAGAGAAATTCAGCTGCTGAGTTTCAGATATATAGTACTCTAAAGCTTTTCACAGATGAAGTGCAGTGGGACGGAATGGATTTACTGTACATTTGTGAGTCAAAGCAAATGGGCAAGGAGGGGTGGGAGGTCTTTTTGTTTTTGTTTTATCTCTGTCAGTTGCAAAGAGCCCACCATTTGCAACCCATCAGTTTTGGTGTTCTTACTTAAGAAAGGATATACTGGCACCAGAGGGATTGCAGAGGAGGTTCACTAGGTTGATTCTGGAGTTGAGAAGGTTGGCTTATGAGGAGAGATTGAGTAGCCTGGGACTTGCTCACTGGAATTTAGAAGAATTAGAAACACATAAAATTATGAAGGGAATAGATGAGATAGAGGCAGGGAGGCTGTTTCCACTGGTGGCTGAAACTAGAACAGGGGGCAAGCTTCAAAATGAGGGGCAAATTTAGGACTGAGATGACGAGGAACTTCTTCTCCCAAAGTTGTGAATCTGTGGAATCTGCCTAGATTTTCGAACAGTAAAGGAATTAAAGGTTATGGTGAGCGGGTGGATGGGTGGAGCTGACCTTCACAAAGCCGGACATGAGCCATGCATACTTCCACTTGTGGTTAGATGAGGATTCCCAGATGTATGTTACAATTAATACCTATAATGATTTGTTCCAATATATGAGGCTGCCATCTGGGGTATCGTCAGCATGTGCAATTTTCCAGTGGCTTATGAAGAACATTTTACAAAGTCCACCCCAGGTTGTCATGTATCTAGATGACGTGCTAATAATAGGGAATACCAGTAAGTGGCGTTGAGAGAATTTAGACATAGTCCTTAGACTTTTCTCCCAGGCAGGCGTATGCTTTAGAAGGGAAAACAGTGTGTTCCCAGCACCTTAAGTGACTTACTTGGACTAGAGTTGAGAAGACTGGGTTACACCCTTTGGAAGATACATTGGGAGTGATCAGAGGTGCCCTGGCTCCCAAATCTGTACTGGAGCTTAGGTCTTTCTTTGAGCTGGTGAATTATTACAGAAAGTTCATAGATCACCTGGCCTCCATCCTGGCAGCTTTGC
Organism: Rhincodon typus; assembly: GCF_021869965.1. NCBI lineage: Eukaryota > Metazoa > Chordata > Chondrichthyes > Orectolobiformes > Rhincodontidae > Rhincodon > Rhincodon typus. The sequence goes on along the minus strand of NC_063365.1, from coordinate 12,837,125 downwards.
ATCGACTCTTAAAAAAACAAGCCTTGAAAATGTTCGAATAGCTAAACCAAAGCTTTCAGGGAATTGAAGAATCAGTGATCATCCTGTAAGATGTTGGCACTCTAAGAGGGCTGTCACAATCAGAATTGAAACCTTTTTGAATTCAAAGAGACCAGATCACAATGGAAAATGGCATATTATTATGGGGAGCAAGAATGATTGTCCCAAGCAAAGGTCACTGCAAGATACTGGCTGAACTCCACCAGGGTCATCCAGGTGTTTCCAAAATGAAGCTGTTGGTGAGGCGTTATTGTCTGGTGCCCAGGATTGGATGCCCGGAGTGCCAACAAGAACAAAAATTACTGTCAACAGCTTTCTCACATTCATGGGAATCGCCAATAACCTTCAATTCACTTTTCAAAAGTCTGATAACAGTGGGGAAGAAGCTGTTCTTGAATCAGTTGGTATGTGTTTTCAAACTTTTGTATCTTCTGCCCGATAGAAGAGGGTGGGATTATGTTGGCTCCTTTCCTGAGGCAGTGTGATGTATGGATGGAGTCAATGGATGGAAGGCTGCATTGTGTGATGGAACTACGGTCACAACTCTGTAAATTCTTATGTTCTTGGACAGATCAGTTGCTATACCAAGCTGTGATGCTTCTGGTTAGGATGTTTTCTGTGGTGCATCTATAAAGATTGTGAGAGGTCATTGTGAATGTGCCAAATTTCCATAGCCTTCTGAGGAAGTTGAAGCATTGGTGTGCTTTCTTGACTGCAGTGTCTTTAGGTAGTTGGAATATAATTATAATTTTTCTAAGAATAAAAGAATCCAGCCGTGACTCAGTACTTAACATTCAGGTCTTAATAAAAACCGAAAAAAACCTGCAGATGCTAGAAAGCAGAAGCATAAAACAGAAATTGCTGGAAAAACTCAATTTGCTGACAGAAATTGAGGAACGGTCACCAGACTCCAAACGTTAACTCCGATTTCTCCGCACAGATGCTGTCAGACCTGCTCGGCTTTTCCAACAATTTGTGTTTTTATTTCTAACATTCAGGTCTGCATTAACACTAGATTCTGAGTTCGAGTCCCAAACTTAATGCTGACTCAAATGTAGTCTTGAGGGAGCACTACACTATCGGAGTTGCTGTCTTTGGGATAAAATGTTGAACTAAGTTCCCCTCAGCCCACAAACGATGTAAAATGTCCCATGATTTCAAAGAGCATGAGTGTCATTCCTGGGTAAATTTTTATTTGTCATCAATATGACAAAGATTACTCATTATATTATTAAACACATTCATAAATGCTGGCGACATTCGGATGTTGATGTACAACAAAGCTGAAGTTCATTTCCTTTGGAAAAACAATTTTTGACGATTTGTATTTTCACATAATGGTTTCGGGGTGTGGTTTGTAGAGGCAACGAACAATGAAATCAATACCAGTACGCTGATTTCCTGGGGTCTGGGATTTTCCAGCAAATCGAGGTGTTGCAGTTCACTTCCGCCGCTCAGTGTTTATATCGTGTCGCAGAGTCAGCAAGTCACTACAGAGCTCGGGTCGGAGGACCAGTCGCCGAAGGTAGCAAACCAGAGCAAGCGTCCCCGTTTATCAGGTTTGATCTTTCACCATTTCTCTATAAGTTTGAAAATATGTAATAAAATACAATATATGAACACCGTTCGTCACTTCTACTAAATATCAGCGATGTGCATCCTTCAGCACAATAAGATTATTCCGATGCGCGGAAAACATGACCGTGCACCCGAAAATAGATGGTTTGCTTACATCTGATGCGTAGTGACCACGTTGCAACAAGACATGCAATACCTGTGGGGATTTAGGAAAATCTTATAACTGTTGTCTGCGTGTAAGCTGTGTAGTGGAATTAAATATTTTCGGTTGGAGGCTGAGACTGGATCAGACGGCTAACTACATGTTCCAAGATACAGTCAACTGATAATTCAAATTTAGTGCAATTTAAATTGCAGGTCACAAATGACACAGCAAAGTCAAACGATCATTGTGAAGAACTTTATTTATTCGTTTTAATTTAGGTTGAAGTAAGTAAGTTTGAACTAAAAAGGAATTAACTGTTTCTGAAAGAAAGGCAACGTTTGAACAAGTTGAAGAATGAAGTTGTGATGATGGAATTGCCTCTGGAAAGAGATTTATCTAGTTCTTTTCCTCGGTTTTTAATACAGTTTACATTCTATTCGTATGCGTTCTTCCACCACCACCTACTCCGACTTAATGACCCCTTCTGATCGAAGAGCTTGTCCGACGTTAAGTCATGGGTGAACACCATAATTTTGGGGAATTTGATTTCAGATTAGAAGCCTGTTTTAAACGATAAGGTATCCGTTTAACTGAATACTACCACTTTCACTGAAGAAAGAAACTTTAATGAATTCCTCTACCGGAGTCAGCACGTAATCCACCTTAATGTTTCAGTATTGAGGGAACGCTGTCTTCTAGATAATTGTTAAACAATATATTTTATGCTTTTTGAATAAGGGTTTGGATGATTTGAAATCTTAACACCTAAACAAACAAGTTTTCCTGGTGTTTTGGCCAAGGTTTCTCACTCCAGCATAATAAATTGCTGCTTGTGGAGTGTTGCTTTCAATCGGTTATGAAATAATTCAGAAATATGGATATATTTTTGTGAAATGCTTTCAGACATTGAGGATAGAATAACTCAGTGAAAGTAGTTGCTCGACTAGATCCAGAAGCATGAACAAATGATTTTATTTATTCGTGGGATGTGGGTGTGGCTGGATGGCCAGCATTTATTGTCCATCTCTAGTTGCCCTTGAGAAGGTGGTGGTGAGCTGGCAGTTTGAATCGCTGCAGTCCACCTGCTGTGGTTGAACAACAATGCCAGTAGGGAGGCAATTCTAGGATTTGACCCAGTGACAGTGAATGAACTAAACGTTTAATTTTTGAATAAGCCTCTCCTTTGCCTTTTCCAATTTTTAAAAGGTATTTAGCCTTAGTAGCAGCAGTATGTACCATTTACCAGTTGCACTGCATAAATTTTCCAAAAGATTCTTACACAGCACCTGCTAAACCCATGACCAATTCCATTTAGAAGGACATGAGCAGCAGACACTTGGGAACATCACTACCTGCAAGTTTCCCTCCAAGCCACTCACCATCCTGACTTTGAGCTATATTGCTTTCCTTCACCATTGCTGAGTCAAAATCCTGGAATTCCTTCCCTAACAGCATCGTGAGTTGACTGCAGCAGTTCAAGAAGGCACCTCACCAGCACCTTACCAAGGGCAACTAGGGACTGGCAGTAAATGCTGGTCCAGCCATGAGTGATTACAAGTATTATCACCAGAGAATTAAAGCTTATTCCTTTGTTTTGTACAATGCAGGTTGTCCTTGAACAGTTGTGGGAAAGTGACCTAGAATATTTCAGCATCCAGTTTTTCAGTTCCTATCAATATGGAGAAGTGGTTCTTTTCTCACAGGGTTATGCATGGGAAATTATACATTTCTTTAATTAGAACTGCTGCATTATGGATAATATAAAGGTCATAAGACATGTTTCTATGCTGTTGCTGTAATTTGCTTCCATTAAGATAATAAAACCATAAGAGCAGAAGTCATTCATTCAGCCAATTTAGCTTGCTCCCCCAATCATTGAGGTCATAGTTCATCTGCTAATCCATAAGCCTGCTTTTTCTTCATCAGTCTTGATTCCCCCTTCAGGAAACCAAGCTGATTCTACTTGATAAAATTCTGTATTTCTAAATGCTGTGTTCCTACATTTTGTAATGGGCTCTAACACTTCACCATTGAGAGATGTTAAGCTAACTGCATAACTGTTACTTTTTTTTGTTGCCTTCCCTTTTTGAATAGGATGTCGCATTGCCAGTTTTCCAATCCTTTGGGACATTTCTAAAATCTATGGGTTCTTGGAAGATTACTGTGTTGGTCTCAACAGTGTACATACAAGGACGAGGGTACAATGGAGACACTTAGTGCTCTATAAAATACAATTAATTTATTAAGTATTTAAACAAATAACACTTTTAGCTACTGGAGATATCTCTCTCACTGTCTTTCACTGATTTCTGTAACTAATCCAAATGTTATTACCCGGGAGAGTTGACAGCTGTCCAGTCTCAAACTCTGCTTGATGTCTTCACCATGCCTCCAGACTGTATCTTCTTACAACATGAATCGTGCAAGTAATGCTGAACAAAGGGATTTCTTCAGCCTCTTTACGCAAGTCTTTGTGCCAAGTGTATGCCTTATATGGAATTATCTGTGCATGTGACCAATCCTGAATGTTTCATCCAAATGCATACCTTATTTGGTAGAGATAGCAGTTACTGATTTTCTGTAGCTACTTCCTTTCATACAGTAAGATGCGAATCATCACCTCAAGGAGAAAACAGAGTTAATGTTTCGGGTCCGGGTCACCGGACCCGAAACGTTAACTCTGTTTTCTCCTTCACAGATGCTGCCAGACCTGCTGAGCTTTTCCAGCAACTTTGTTTTTGTACATTCTCTAAGGATCCTTTGTTCACTTTGCCTCTTTCTCCCTTTGTATACAAAGGGAGAAAGTAGCTCTTACTGTTTGTGTTAATATTACTTGCTTACCCTCAAAGTTTATTTTCTCCTTTTTTAGCCATTGTTTGTTGGCTTTTAAAACTTTGCCAGTCCTCTGAATTACCATTAATCTTTGCCACATTGTATGTTTTTACTTTGATTTGCCATGATCCCTAACTTTCAACCTAATGGTTGGCTTAGTCCCTTCCTAGAACCCTCTTCCTCAGGGGGATAAATTATTTTCTTAATGTCGGACTTGTTCATCTATTGTCTTTTCTATTAAATCCTTTCCCAGTCCACTCCAACCAACACTGACCTCATTCTTTCCCTCCCCACCCTTATCTGCTTTCCGGAGGGACAACTCTCTCCGTGACTCCCTTGTCCGCTCCACACTCCCCTCCAGCTCCACCACACCCGGCACTTTTCCCTGCAACCGCAGGAAGTGCTACACCTGCCCCCATACCTCCTCCCTCACCCCCATCCCAGGCCCCAAGAAGACTTTCCACATCAAGCAGATGTTCACCTGCACATCTGCCAATGTGGTATACTGCATCCACTGTACCCGGTGTGGCTTCCTCTACATCGGGGAAACCAAGCGGAGACTTGGGGACAGCTTTGCAGAACACCTACGCTCGGTTCGCAACAAACAACTGCACCTCCCAGTCGCGAACCATTTCAACTCCCCCTCCCATTCCTCAGACGACATGTCCATCCTGGGCCTCCTGCAGTGCCACAACGATGCCACCCGAAGGTTGCAGGAACAGCAACTCATATTCCGCTTGGGAACCCTGCAGCCCAATGGTATCAATGTGGATTTCACAAGTTTCAAAATCTCCCCTCCCCCCACCGCATCCCAAAACCAGTCCAGCTCGTCCCTGCCTCCCTAACCTGTTCTTCCTCCCACCTATCCCCTCCTCCCACCTCAAGCCGCAGCTCCATCTCCTACCGACCAACCTCATCCCGCCCCCTTGACCTGTCCGTCCTCCCTGGACTGACCTATCCCCTTCCTAACTCCCTACCTACACTCACCTTTACTGGCTCCATCCCCGCCTCTTCGACCTGTTTGTTTCCTCTCCACCTATCCTCTCCTCTATCCCTCTTCTATCCGCCTCCCACTCTCTCCCTATTTATTTCAAAACCCCCTTCCCCTCCCCCTTTTCTGATGAAGGGTCTAGGCCCGAAACGTCAGCCTCTCTGCTCCTATGATGCTGCTTGGCCTGCTGTGTTCATCCAGCCCTGCACCTTGTTGTCTCGGATTCTCCAGCATCTGCAGTTCCTACTATCTCTGACCTCATTCTTTTGTATTTGCCCGTATTTAAGTTTAGCACAGTTGATTTCAACTCAAGTTTCTAACTCTCAAACTAAATACTAATTTCTATCATGTTAGGGTCACTGTTTCCCAGGGGAATTTCTACCCTGGGATCATGTGTTAAACCTGCCTCATCACCCATTACCAGATCCAAAATAGCCTGAGCCCTGGTTGAATTCACAATGTATTGATCTAGGAAACTGTTCCTGTATGAATTCTTCCTTATGGGGTTACTTCTGCCAATTTGACTTTCCTAATGTACATAAACTCACAGTTAATGTACTGCCATCTTTACATTCTGTCATTATCTTTTGATTTATTCTGTCCTACTGTATAGCTACTCACAGGACACATATCAGTTACTTCCCTTTGTCAATCTACAGTGGTCAAAACCAGGGAAAGACATTAACTTCAAACATGGATGAGAACAATGTTGTATTAACTTCAAAGAGGTGGAAATAAATTGAACACAAATTTCTTTCATCAAAGTTCATGTAGATATCTTGAGAAATCTTTGTGGCATGAAGATTTGAGGATAATGCTGAAAACTGGATCACAGACTTTAGTCACTTGCCAAGAATGTATCAATGAAACCCTTCTCACCCCGAGAATTCTCAGACAAAGACAAATGCTGCTCATAAATTAAACTTCATGTTTTTTGTGCCTTGTTATGTTTATAAATCTTGGGCTTTTTTTAATGTGAAGGACCATTTCATGATATAAGTATTCCACTATATACAGTACTTTGAGTGTTCAATCAAAAATTATTTCATGCCACAGGGCATATTTTATTTCAAACTAACAACTTTCCACAGTCAATTTAATTATTTTAACTAAGCCGTCTTGGTTTATGTAACTGTTCTCTCAGTGGAGTTTTACTTTTAGCAGACAAACTTTGCATCATTTTGGTATCTTGTGATTTGGTAGAAATCCAGAAGACTTTATTTCTTCAAAAGGCTGAGTTATGATCAGAATTTTGTAGCATTCTATTTTCAGTAATAGTTCCACATAAATTATTTCAAACTTTAAAAAAATTTCACGTGTGTTATAACAAGCTTGCAGCAACAATCTACCTAGTAAATAAGTACCAATTTTAACAATGCAAACAGCCCAACAATATTTTCAAAGTGGTGTTTTACAGAGATGCTCAACAATCCTGTGAGCTAAAAAATATTCAAAGTAAAACTTTTAAAAAGTAAAATTCTAAAATTTGCTTTTTATACTGTAACAGCAGTTGCCTATACATCTGTAAGCCTGCTTTTAATCAACCATTTTGTAAATGTAATCTGTACGAAAAAAAATCCACAGGAAGATACCACCTTTGCACCTGTTAAAATTGTTGAATTACAGGTTGTTCTTAATTTACCTCCCTGTTCCAACTGCCCAGAAAAACAATCATTTCATCAAATAAACACATAGTAGTGTTTTCTCATCTGTTCAATAGCATTTGCTCAAAAGTACAATGAGTTGAAAGCCCAAGTGTTTCTTTCTATTGCAGATATACATCAAGAAAACAAGTTCTCGTCAAAGAAAAAAAATGAAGACCCTACATTTGATTTTACTGTCACTATTCAGCATTTGCACTGAGATGGTAAGAGAATAGAAAATGGAATAAATATGATAAGACTGTACTAATAATGTTCTTTTCAGAGACGTTACATTTTTGAATAGTCTTTTCTTGAATAATCAGCATTATTAGTTTCCTTCACAGTGAAAGAAATATTGCTGACACTTCTGTTTCAACAGTCCGGAAGGACTTAGGCAAACACAAAGGTTTATGATCCAAGTAAAGAAGCTGTCATTAATAGTCAATTGCATCAAATTTGTTGCAACAAAGCATTGGATTTCAGTTGCTTACACAGTGGTTTTGGCATTAAAAAACCTGAATTCTTGCTATGACTAAGATGTTAACATCAATATTACTTTCTCCTACATTGGCAGTTTCTCTAACAGAAAACAAATCTGCAAATTTTATATCAAACACCTTAAATAGCTTTCTGGTTAACTTATTATAACCACCTAATTCATGTAGTTGAGACCATAGAAAAATTCTTTGTGCGTTCAAAGCTCAGAATCACAGAATGGTACAACATAGAAGGAGACCATTCAGCCCATCATGTCTGTACTGATTCTCCAAGTTCAACTGAATTCTGAAGAAGTGTCATATTTAACTCAAAAAGCTAACTCTGTTTCTCTCTCCATAGATACTGCCAGACCTATTGAGTTTCTCCACCACATTCTGTTTTTAGTTCAGTGATCTTTTGGTTTTGTTGAATACTTTGTGATTGAATATGTTCAGCATTGAGTCTATGACAGTCCTACGTATCCTTATTTTTTCCCTTTAGCTACTTCATCACCGATAATGAAATGTGCATGACATTTACCTTTTCTTCCTTACCAGCCCTCTATGTTTTCTGCATAAATTTGGTTGCCATGGTTTTAGTTAATTGTGCAATTCATTTTCTAATTTCTGAGCTGCCTTTGTAGAATCTGTTGTCTGTCGTAGTTTGGGACCATCTGCAAACATGATGAATATGCATTAAATTTATGAATTCAAGATGACTATATAAATTACAAATATTATCTTGAAATGAACAGAATTTTCCTCATATTCCTATTCATAGTTACTCTCAGAGCACATATTTCCTTTGCGTGGGAACAGTACATTAACAGTCCACAGATGCTGTTCATTTTCCTTGGTGCATGGATTAATACAATAGAGAGAGAATGTCGTTTTTGATTTCTGCATTCCTGCGGAAAGCCACCAATTTCCTGTCTATTCAATGCAATTGAATTCAAGAAAATATTGGAGGGATCACTAATATTTGCTTCTTAACACTGTTGTTGTAATAAAAAGATTAGATATAGAAATTAAGAGTCAAATAATTATAGGTGTCCTACAGCTGAAGACACTGTTAAGGCAAAAGGAGAACTAGAATGTTTATATTGTAAATGAATAATTTAACATTGAAACTAGACTAGCTACAATAAACAGAATAGAAAGATAATCACCCTAACACACACAAAGGGACATCATGAATAGAACACTTGCAAATGCTAGAAATCATAATCTAGTGAAGGACTTTAGTGATATATGGGTCAGGGGAACACTATAGACATAAATGGGTCATTTACCCCAAGGATGAGAGTGGGTAGGTGATGTCTGAAATTCTAAGGATGCCAGTATTATAGAGTGCACACCATCAGTGGCTCCATTAGTCGGACAAAGGAACCTACGATTGAGAAATGTTCATCAGGATAGGAATGTTTAGCTTTACAATTCACAAAGCAGAAACTCAACTGGGAGATATGAAATGATGTAATCACTATATATATATCCTGTAACATTATGATGCTCACAATGTCTTTTGACCAACATGATTGGTTTCATTGCACTTCAAAGATTCAAAAATATATGGGTGGAGTTTATGATCAGCTGATCCGAAGAGTTCAATTTCTCTGAAAATGGGCGCACCTTAATTGTTTATATTTAATTTACATTGGGATTGCCAGATCTGAGGGACATCCAATAATGGGACAGGCACAAGTGGCGTTTTATCAACTACAACTGGGAAAAATAGTAGCACACAGTCATAGTAAGTTTTCTGCTGCTCATGTATGCATTGTATTCCAGGACTGTCTGAAACAATAAAAGCTGCAGTAGCAGATCTAACATGTAAGGGTTCATTATTGAATCAGGTTGGTATGTTGATCTTGAACAGTCCCGAGGGATCCTCATGAAGTTCCTACCTCAAATACTAGAATTCAAGTAACAGCAAAATGACTTATTTGAACTAACATGGTTGGAGAGGATCTCGATTCTCAAATAGAGTAGTTACTAGGCAGATCTTTGAAAATTATCAAGCATAGTTAGGCCTATAATAGAATTGCTGAGGCTTTGGCTTTGTTTTTATGTAAATGTTTTTAAATGTCTCTGTACTCTTATCTTTCACTTTCTCTCTTGGTGTATCTAATTCTAGCATGGCAGTCACCCTCTGGATATATTCTGCACTTGTCAGTATTTACCTCTAATCTTTGATAGGGATTGTTGGCAGGTTATTCAACTTTGGGATCTATCACATCTAGCCTCACTAGATGCTGGATTGACACACAATTTGTTCCCCCAAAGCAAAGGCACTGAATCTATATACACTACTGCTTCCCCTCGTAAAGGCTGAAAACTCTCTCAGACTGAAAATTAAACCTGGAATTTACTGATCTACATGCCTCAGCTACTCCTGGGATAAGCCATCTGAGTCATCAGAGAATTTGCAGGGAGTTTATTGTAAACTGTATTTCAGGAGTGCTGTTACTTTTACAGAGTAAGATATAAAGTTGACAAAATACTCATACTCATTTTCTTTCACGTATTGGCTTAAAGCATGCCATTTCTTCTCTCATAACGTGTGTGATATATTCAGAACAATAGCTGCAATACTTATTCACATCTCAGAGATTTGTCATTAACCATATTTTCTATCTTTCAGTCTTTGCAGGGCAATGTGTTGCGTACAAATAACAAACATACTTCAAGCAGAATAGGTAAGCTACCATTTAAAACATCTGGCACCCTCACTGTGTTTAGAATGGGGCATGTTGAAACATGTTTCACCAGACAATAATGTTCAATTTAGCAAAAGGTAGTCTGAAGTGAGATGATCACAATGTTTGCTTCAATTAATCTCATGAACCTATTAACTAAACAGGACAAAAGATCAGCCAATGCTTTCACTCTCAACTGTAGTCTAGCGATCCCGTTAGGTGATATGTAGACATGTACAGTGGATGGGCTAAGTGGACAAATGCAAAGGAAAGAGATGGCATTGGTAATGGAAAGTATATAGGGTCAGTAGTCAAGGGCAGATATGAATAAGCTACAAAGTCAGCCTTAAACATTGGCTGAAGTAGAGAATTGAATTAAAGCCCAAAAGTAACATGTATTTTTATTTGCTGGTAAATTTTCCCTCCCATTCCAATACAGACATTCACAAGCAAAATCTCCTTTCATTAAAAAAGTGAGTCCACATTAGTATGTTTTCTTAAGGACAACTGAGATGTGAAGCAGATGACCTAGTTTTCTTTGTAGTGATTTCTGGGATCTAGCTGTGTATGGATTAGCTGCTGTATTTTACTCCATTACCACAGAGATTGTAGATTCATAATACCTATTAGGTTATGAGGCCCTTTGCCATGTCCTTAAGCTTTCCCTAGTATCATTACTGTCCTGAGGTGAAGCTGGCAAAGTTACATTTTCTCTACCACTCTCTACTGCCTCTGATTTCTTAAAATGAAATATCAATATCACAAAACCCTGCAAACGACCTATTTGCAAACCAACTAAACTGTCAATGTCTGATTCAAATCTCATAGAGCTGAATGATATAAATATGATATAAAGTAATGATTGTAATGAGGTCAGCCAGCTGGACATCATAGTATAGGAGTTCCCCGATTGCGGCTGTTAATCTAGTCCAGTCAGGGGCTCCTGGCTGACATATAAAAAGAGGAGTATCGGAGTTACTGACACTCGGAGCTGACTCTGAAGAAGCAGTACTAAAGCCAAGGACTATTCATGTGTAAATAAAGATTGACTCAGTGAGGGGATATCGGCCTCTACGAAGTTATCTCACTGACCTTCAGATTTTTAAGGTAGTTAGCCCTTCAAAACTCTTCCAAATAAGAACATAAGTAGGAGCAAGAGTAGGCAATCTCCTCTCATTCTTCTCAACTCTCATGAATATAGGCAGAAACCTTTATAAAAGATAATGTCGAGAATGTTCTCTGAGTTGCCTCCAATGCAGGTACTTCCTCCCTCAACTGAGGGTAATAAAATTTACGCAGTACTCCAGATGTGGTCTCACCAATGTCTTGAACAGTTGCTATAACATTTTGCTACTTCTATACTGCATTCTTTCAGCAATAAATGCCAAGATTCAATTTGCCCTACTTATCACCTGTTGTATCTGCATACTGGCTGTCTGTGATTCATGTACAAGAACACCCAGATCATTCGGCACTAAAGCATTTTGAAGTTTCTCTCCATTTAGATAATAAGTTGCCTTTTGATTCATCTGACAAAAATGGACAATGTTGCATTTATCCATGTTAAACTCTATCTGCCACATTTTGGTCCATTCACCTAATCAGTTGATACACATTTGTAAATTTCTTATTTCTTCATTGCATTTTACACTCCCACCTTATCATTGTGTCATCTGCAAATTTGGCTATAGTACATTTTATCCCTACATCCAACTTATTAATATAGATTGTAAACAGCTGGGGCCTAAGGAACAAACCCTGTGGCACCCCACTAGTTAGAGCTTGCCAATCAGAAAAAAAACATTTTTTTGTGACTGTTTTCTATTGGTTAGCCAATTCTCTATCCAAGCTATTATTATTTAATGCCTTGAAGTTAAGTTTTTGCCTGTATGTTCTCTTTAACTCCCCTGCTTAGCCTTGGATGCTTTTTTCTCTCTAGAAAATATTTTAGTTGGGAGAAAATGTCTGCCCCTGTTCTACTGCAACTGTCCTACCTATTAGGCTTTCTGTCCAGTCCACTAGCGCCAAATCTGTCCTCATGCTTATGTAATTACCTTTATTTAACACCAGAACACTAGTGTGGGACTAGAGTTTTTAATATTCAATTCAACTGTGGTTTTGCCACAGCTAAACTGCTGAATTCATTAATTTAAGATATATTAAAAATGCAATGTTTCAATTAATCCCTATCAGACGCATGCAGAAGAGGTGACATCTGGTTGCGAATTCACAGAAACAATATACAGGAATGTAAATGCAAAAGGAATGCAATTTGTTATGATGTACGCACAAAAGGTACAATCGTTCTTGCAAACTCCATTGTTTCTTGCTATTAGTTCATAAATTCACACATTATGTTGGGAACAGTTTGCGATAAAGCCACAATTGTCACAATTGACTCCAAAATGAGCTTTTGACCTCATTTGTGACATCACCAAGACACCCCTATTACCACTTTCATGCCACTATGCTAATTAATTTTTGTCTCACTTGAACCACAACTAAAACAATCATTTATGCTCTTATAGCATTTAGACTTGAATTTTTAAACTAGCTCCTGGTTGGTTTTCCACCCTGCAGACTTAAGGGCATCCAAAACTACGTTACCATGTCTTAAGTCATATCTAGCCCCATTCCCCTGTTATTCCCTTTGATCATTGACCTACATTGGCCCTCAGTCAAACACAATCTTCATTTTAACATTTCATCCTTGATTCAAATCCTTCTATGGCTTTGCCACTCTTTGTCTTTGTAATCTCCTCCAGCCCTAAAACCAAGATATCTGCATTCCTCTTATTTGGCCTTTTGGGCATCCCTGCTTTTCATCACTTTACCATTAATTGCCATAGCATCACTTCCTTAGGCCCAAAGCTCTATCCCTTCCCCACAACTAGAATCCTCTCAAGAAAAAAAACAAGTTGCTGGAAAACCTCAGCAGGTCTGGCAGCATCTGTGAAGAAAAAATCAGGGTTAACATTTCAGGTCTTCCTCTCAACCTTGCTTTCCTCTTTTAAGAGGATCCATAAAACCTATGTCAGATGATTAATCTTTTGGTCATCTGACATAACATCTATTATAGGGTCATTGAGATGTACAGCATGCAAACAGACCCTCCGATCCAACTTGTCCAAGCCAATCACATATTTTCCGTTAATCTAGTCCCATTTGCCAGCATTTGGCCTGTATCCCTCTAAATCCTTCCTATTCATATACCCATACAGATACCTTTTAAATGTTGTAATTGTACCAGCCTCCACCACTTCCTGTGGCAGCTCATTCCATACACGCACCATCCTCTGCCTGAAGAAGTTGCCCTTTAGATCCCTTTTAAATCTTTCCCCTCTCGCCTTAAACCTGTGCCGTCTAGTTTTGGACACCCCTACCCTGGGAAAAAAGACCTTGGCTATTCACCCTGTCCATGCCCCTCATGATTTAAAAAACTTTTATAAAGGTCACACCTCAGCCTCTGACACATCACAGAAAAGATCCCCAACCTATTCAGCCTCTACAGCTCAAACTCTTCAGACCCGGCAACATCCTTGTATATCTTATATGAACCCTTTCAAGTTTCATAACATTGTTCCTATAGCAGGGAGACCAGAATTGAACGCAGTATTCCAAAAGTGGCCTAACCTGGGTCCTGATTAGCCATAACATGACCTCCCAACCCTTGTACTCAATGCACTGACTATTAAAGACAAGCTTACCAAACACTTTCTTCACTACCCTACCTGTGACTCTGCTTTCAAGGAACTATGTACCTTCAGCCCAAGGTCTCTTTGTTTGGTAACACTGCTCAGGACCTTACCACTAAGTGTACAAGTTCTCCCCTGATTTGCCCTGCCAAAATGCAGTACCTCACATTTATCTAAATTTAACTCCATCTGCCACTCCTTGGCCTATTTGCTCATCTGATCAAGGTCTCATGTATTCTGAGGTAACCTTCTTTGCTGTCCACTACACAACCAATTTTGGTGTCATCTGCAAACTTACTAACCATACCTCCTATATTCACATCCAAATTCTGTTGCTCATTGCCATATTTTGTTTAACAGTGCTTTCTTTGAAATTCCTTGGGATACTTTATCACATTAAAAACACGAAGTAAATAAAAATCGTGAGCATATAGCATACTTAATGTCATAATCCATCCCAAGATGTTTAACAACAGCACTATAAAAATATTTTTTTGGCACTGAAGTTCAAATTCTTCATCTAAGTGGTCTGTTTTATGGAGTATTTTAAAGAAGGGAGGTGGGGGTAGAGAGGCAGAAAGATTTAGGGAGGAATTGCAGTGTTTTGCACCAGGGCAGCTCAAAAGCATGTCTGCTAATGAAGCAATGATGAAATCAGGGATGAGCATAAGGCCAGATTTGAAGGAGACTTCTAAATCTGCAGAGAATTACAGAGACAAGGAGGGCAAGGTCACAAAGAGATTTGAAAATAAGTATGAGGATTTTAAAATCAGATCATGATTCACTGAGTCAGCTAGCATGGGTGACAGGTGAATGACATTTGGTGACAAGATAATGATCAGCAGAATGTTGGTTGTGCCTAAATTTATGTAAAACCTGGATGGAATACCCATCAGCTAAAACATAAACGCTAAGAATGCAAGGTTTACTTTTTCTGGTGATAACTCATGACAAATCTTTTCTGATATTGAATTTTGATTACTATTTTTAACTGCAAATTTTTATAATTATAGAATGCGCCACAAACAAGTGTCTAAATGGAGGAAGCTGTGCAAAACATCTTTATTCAAAAGATTATATCTGTCGTTGCCCTGAGGGATATCTGGGTAAACGCTGCGAAATAGGTATGTCACTATCCAGGAAACTAACTCATGATTTGCATTTAACCTAGTAAGATTATGGGACAATGTTCAGTGTTGCGGGTAGAGTAAGGAATCTTAACTACATCTTAACAAGAGAACTTCAGTGCCCTTTTTAACATGATGCCATTGCACCTTTTATGTCTCTGACAGACAGGGTCTTAACATATAATATGTAAAAGGGATCTTGGACAATGTAAGCTCTAAACTACGTGGGAAATCAGCCTATATTATTTGCCCAAATGTTACAGTGGGCAAAAAGAAAACTAACAAAGATTACATAACACAGAATTCCATGCAAAAATCAAATCATTTTAGTCTTGTTTTTGATCATTTTAAGTTGAGTATTTGACAGAAAATTAACGATTGAAATAGCTTTTTTAGTAATGGTGCATACTGTTAAATAAAGGCAAAAGTGCATACATGGCATACAGCTGAGATATCGCTATTTTGTCACATTACATCACAGTAACATATATCAAATCTCATTTGCATCAATGTGATAATGTGCCGTGCACACAGCAAATTCTTAGGGTGAGAGAGAGCTCTCAAGGTGGAGTTTAATTGGATGTAACTTTTGGGCCATAGATGGTGAGAAGGAATAAGGTACCAAGATATCAAGTTGCTTACATTTGGAAGTCATGGATAGTCGGTATCCTACTGTGTGCTTTGGCATTATCAGGCAGTTATACAATTTATAAGCAGTTGAAAACCTCATTGGTGCGGTCTAAGGGTAGATTGCCTGTTTGCAGTTATTATTACAGAGAAATTCAGGGTTGTAGTGTGGACGACAGGGGAGAATGGATTATTTAAATAAGATTAAAAGGTAGAAAAGTAACACGAGTTTGATCAGCTAAATGTATCATTTAACGTCATGAACAGAAGACCATTCAAGCCACTGTGCCTGAGTCAGTTCCTTAACGAGCTACTTGGTTAGATCCGCACCTCTACTCTTTTGCTTTGTTCTATGTTTTCAAATATGTTTCCAATTTCTTTTGAATCGGAATTTAATAATCATATGCATTATTTTATTTGCATGAAATATATCTAAGACAATTGACAGATTTTTAAAGTAGGTTTTCTTGTGTTCATTCAAAACATTCTAAACAATGTTTCTGCCTATTTAGCAAAAGCACACTGCAGGATACTACCTCGATGCCTAAATTAACTTTCAAATGCAAGCAACGTGATATCTTGGTACCTCATTCCTTCTCACCGTCTATGGCTCAAAAGTTACTTCCAATTCAACAGTGATTTACTTGTGGAGTTATATAACATAGAAACAGACCCTTCAGTCCAACTAATCTATGCCAACCATATTCCCAAACTAAACTAATCCCACCTGCCTGCATTTGGCCTATGTCCCTCCATACCTTTCCTATGGACGCATTTATCCAAATGTCTTTTGTAACTGTATCTGCATCTATCACTTCATCTAGCAGCTGATTCTACACACTAACCACTGTATGTGAAAAAAGAGTTGCCCCTCATGTCTTTTTAAAAACTTTCTCCTCTCACCTTAAAAATAAGCCCCCTAGTTTTGAACTCCCCCGCCCGAGAGAAAAGACCTTTGCTATTCATCTTGTCTACACCCCTTATGATTTTATAAACTTATAAAAGGTCATCCCTCAATCTCCTACGCTCCAGTAAAAAAAAATCTCAGCCTATCCAGCCTATTTTTCTACCTCAAACCCTCCATTCCTGGCAGCATCCTGTTAAATCTTTCTGAACCCTCTCCAGTTTAATAATATCCTTCCTATAACAGGGCGACCAGAACTGCACACAGTACCCCAGAGGAGGCCTCACTAGCATCCTGTACAATCTCAACATGACATCCCAACTCCAATACTCAAAGGTCTGAGCAATGAAGGCAAGCCTGCTATATGCCTTCTTAACTACCCTGTCTACCTATGACGCAAATTTCAACGAATTATGCACCTGAACCCCTAGCTCTCCCTGTTCTACAACACCATCCAGGCCCCTACCATTAATTGTATAAGTCCTGCCCTTGTTTGTTTTACCAAAATGCAAAAACTCACATTTATCCAAATTAAATTCCATTTGCCACTCCTCAGCTTATTGATCCAACTGATCAAGATCGCTTCGTAATCTTCGATAACCAATATACCACCAATTTTTGTGTCATCTGCAAACTTACTAACCATGCCTCCTATATTCTCACCCAAATGATTTATATAGATGACAAACAAAGGTGGACTCAGTACTGATCCCTGTGGAACACTGCTGGTCACAGGCCTCCAGTCCCAAAAAATCCCCCCACCACCACCACTCAGTCTCCCACCATGAAGCCAATTTTGTATCCAATTTGCAAGCTCACCCCGAATCCCATGTGATCTAACTTTACTAATTAGTCTACCACGCTTGTACTTCCTTCAATTTAGTTGTACTGCATTCTTTGCTTATAATATAGCCTGCTTTATATTGGGGAGCCAAATGCAGATTGGATTATTGCTTTGCAACACCTCTGATTAGACTACTTCCTATTGCTTGTCATTTCATGAATCCACTTTGCTCTAACTCTGAAGAAAATATAATTTATCTTATTTTACTCATATCTGCAAAGAGATGCCTTATTGGATTCAAAACATTAAGTGTTTCTTTGTAGTGATGCTGCTTGATCTGCTGAGTTTTTTTTTGAGAGCTTGGTTTGTATTTCAGGTCTCCAGCAACCCTAGTGTTTTGCTTTTATTTAGTTAAATATCTTGTTTTTCTTTTTAGACAATAAATCCCATTGCATTAATGACAAGGGAAAAGATTACAGGGGTACAAGGGACTATACAGTATCTGGCAAAGAATGCTTGCCATGGGACTCATTTGCTGTTCTAAGAAGAAAATACAATGCACTGAGATACAATGCATTAAAGTTGGGTCTTGGAAGTCACAACTACTGCAGGTAGATTTTGTCTTTTCGTACTTTGGTGATTTTTCTCCCCTCCACCCCGAAATGACTTACTCGTATTTCAAATCACAATTCAAATAAGGGCAGAGATAATCTGAAGTGTAACCAGCCAGATGAACATGAATGACTTCTTGGTCCACTTTTTAAAAGCTAAATTCAAATTATTTACTAAAAACTAAATTTCTATGTTAGTGTGAAAAGTCAGCTGCCATGTTTGCAATATTATTAATTATACCAAATAAAGTAACATGTCCTTTTACAACTAGATTTCTAAAACAGTTGAAATAGCTAGTTATTTTACAGTGCTGGTCAAACATAACCACTGCTTCTTGTTTTCTCATCTGCAATTTATTTGGGCAGCTGTAAGAAAGCATACCAAATTGTCAAAATGCTTAAATATGAGAATTAAGTGAGAGTAATTGAGCTTGCATAAATATCTAAATACAACATTTACAACAGCTTACATTTAGGTCCATGACTTTTTGACTTAATAAATATTCCTCATAAAAATTCCTAACAAACTTTCGTCTAGATGATTTTTGGTCATATCTTTCCAGATAGAAAGAAAATTGATAATGTGAAATAATACCATAAGAATCTGGAATTGTTCAGTAGCTCACGCAGAAAGTGAAAACAACTGATGAATTTGCAGTATCTTCTGATGAGTGGTGTGCCTCAGAAACAGTAATTTATCGTTTTCTGTCAGTTACTGACTTAAGTGTTGCTCACTTTCTGCTTTGTTTACATCTGATAAGTGAAATTCATTTTGTTTACTATCAGTTTACTAATCTGTTCTGACTGTTTAAATATCTCAATTATAAAGGAATCCAGGTCGTGATAAAAAGCCTTGGTGTTATGTTCAGGGTTCAATGTACAGGGAATACTGTGATATCCCCAAATGTGAAAAAGTTGGTAAGCGAAAACTTTATCATGAATTGCTCTTGGAAAACTATTTAAAATAATTTGTAAAAATTTTCTGGAAATGAATAACTTGTAATCTTTACATTAACAAACTGCCTGTTATTTAAGTACAGGAAGTAATAAAAAATCCATTCTACTTGTATGTTAAGATGGATGGAATACATTTGCACGATGCTGGATGTATCCCTTAGTTGACTATCACGCATCGATTTCTCCCACTACTCATCTGATTGTCCTTCACTCCTAACACCTAACCTTTACTCATAATGCACTTGCTCAAAATCTCTCACCATTCATTTTAAATTCTTGTCTTTACTGCACTTGTCTGTCCCTGGGACATCCAACCCAGTAAAACTTTCCCACTGAGCTTCACTATGCCCAGAATAAATTCTCCATTAAGCCAAGAAATTCCACTTTCAGACTCACAACAATCTAAACTTTGGTTCTTGGTTATTTATGATGCTTTACTAGATATCAATCTACTGAACTAAATTGCTGATTTTCTAGCTTTGAAACCCTTGCCCCTAACACTTGTTTTTATCCCCTGCCACGGCCATTCCTCCCAATTTGAAGGACTGTACACTTGACCATATCTTTCATCAATAATTTGCATCTGGCTAGACCACATCGGACAAGAACAAACAGACTTGGATCACCTATGCCAAACCTCTCACTAGCTGGCAATCGTCTTAACAGCAAATATATGCTTTCTTTGTTTCTCCACAATCAAACAATTTCTTAAACCCCTCTCTCCTTCATTGTATACGCTCACCTTCAACAATAATTGTGAGGAATGCATGGACTTCTTTGATGCTAAGATTGAGACTACCATCCAAAGACTTCTGCTGGAGCTTCCATATCATCCTTACCCACTCTAGCCCACCCTAGTTTCTCTTCTCATCTTGGAGGTTGTTAACTTGCTCACCGAGCTGGCTTGTTCTCGTTCAGACGTTTCGTCACCATGCTAGGTGACATCATCAGTGGAGCCTTCGATGAAGCAATGTTATTCTACTCCGCTTGGAATTTATACTGTTCGGTCCGTTATGGTGAGTAGTGTCCTTTCGGTTTTGATCTGTATGGGTTTGTATATGGGGTCCAATTCAATACGTTTGTTGATTGCATTATAGGTGGAGAGCCATGCTTCTAGGAATTCACGTGTGTGTCTATGTTTGGCTTGGGCTACTATGGTTACCTCGACCCAGTTAAATTGATGGCCTTCATTGTCCGAGCCTACTGATATTAGGGAAAGTTTGTCATGTCGTTTTGCTGTAGTTGATGTTCATGTATTCTGATGCCTAGTTTCCTTCCAGTCTGTCCGATGTGATGTTTGTGGCAGTCGTTGCATGGCATATTGTAAATCACGTTGGTTCTGCATGTTGTGGGAATGGGGTCTTTAGTCCTTGTAAGTGTTTGTCGTAGAGCGGCTGTGGGCTACCATGATTCTTAGTGGTCTTAGGAGTCTTGTTGTCAGTTCTGATATGTTCTTGATGTAGGACATTGTGGCCAGTGTGTTAGGGCGTACTGTGTCCTCTTGTTCTTCTCTGTTTATTAGGCATCTGCAGATGAAGTTGCAGGATATCCATTTATAGCGAGGATTTTATATAGGCACTCTTCCCCTTTCCTGCATAGTTCTGGAGTGCTGCATTGTGTCCTGGCCCATTTTAATAGTGTTCTCATGCAGCTTTGTTTGTGGATGTTGGGGTGGTTGCTGTGGAAGTTGAGGATTTGATCAGTGATTTGATAATTCCCACAACATGCAGAACCAATGTCGTTTACAAAATGCAACGACTGCCACAAACACTACATTGGACAGACAGGAAGGAAACTAGCCATCAGAATACATGAACATCAACTAGCAGCAAAATGGCATGACGAACTCTCCTTAACATCGGTACACTCGGACAATGAAGGCCATCAGTTTATCTGGGACAAGGTAACCATAGTAGACCAAGCCAAACATAGACACGCATGGGAATTCCTAGAAACATGGTTCTCCACCCGTAATGCAATCAACAAACATATAGAATTGGACCCCATCTACAAACCCATACAGATCAAAACCGGAAAGGACACTACTCACTATAACGGAGCAGACAGTATAAATTCCAAATGGAGTGGAATAACATTGCTTCATCGGAGGCTCCACTGATGATGTCACCTAGCATGGTGATGACACGTCTGAATGAGAACAAGACAGCTTGGCAAGCAAGTCAACAACCTCACCCAAAACCCGAGCTACAGATCTTTGCCAAAATCTTCTTATCTCTCTTTCATTGCATTTCCATTCTCAATTTCCATGAGACTGACCTGCATTTTTGATGCCTCTATACTAAACTGCTGACCAACTAAGTTTCCTTGCTTAATTACTACGCCAGATAACATTGTAAGTTGTTTCCTTTTCTTTGGTACATTCCCTCTCCTTTTGAAAAATGCCATCAACAGCATCAACCTTGGTCTCTTCTTTATTTAGAACTACCATTTTAGCCAATTTCCAACTTCCTTTTCTTTTTTAATGCCTTTACACAAATTGGTATCGCTTAAATACACACTCAGCTTTTTCACAAGGTATGCTTTAAAATCTTGAATCAAGTTTCTGCTGTGCCACAGCACAAATAGCCTGAAACAGTCACGAAGAATGATATGTTCTATGAATATCAAAGCCTTATACTACCGTCTTCTCTCTCTGAACCTCACTGCACTGTTAACAACCCGATGTGACCAATAACTTTAAACAAGAAATGTGAATACCCAGTGATCAACTTTAAGGAATTAGATGAGGTTTCCAGTTTTAAGACTAACACTGTAAATAAAAAAATCTACACAACTAAACCAACTGAAAAGCTAAATGCAGCAGATACTGTAAATCTAAACTAAAAACAAAAAATGCTTTAAAAGCTCAGCAGATAAGGCAGCATCTGTATTAGTTCCCAGTACTGCCTGACCTGCAGAGTATTTCCAGCATTTTCTGTTTTTGTTGACAATACAATACTTTGTCATCACTCTAGGCAACTAATACAGTTGAGTTAGGTCCCCCAACCGCATCCCAAAACCAACCCAACTCGTCCCTGCCTCCCTAACCTGTCCGTCCTTCCTCCCACCTATCCACTTCTCCTACCTCAAGCCCCACCCCCACCTCCTACCTACCAGCCTCATCCCGCCTCCTTGACCTGTCTGTCCTCCCTGGACTGACCTATCCTCATCCTACCTCCCTGCCTACACTCACCTTTACTGGCTCCATCCCCACCTGTTTGACCTGTCTGTCTCCTCTCCACCAATCTTCTCCATTATCCATCTTCCATCTGCCTCCCCCTCTGTCAATATTTATTTCAGAATCCCATTCCCCTCCCCCATTTCTGAAGAAGGGTCCAGACCCGAAACGTCAGCTTTCCTGCTCCTCTGATGCTGCTTGGCCTGCTGCGTTCCTCCAGCTCTACACCTTGTTATCTCCTTAATACAGATGAGATTGTCATCACAGCTGCCAAATTTGATTCACTCCACATGATATAAAGAAATAGCTGAATGATTGGATACTGAAAATACTATGGCTTCTGACAACATTTGGCAACTGTACAGAAGACTTGTACTCCAGAATTCACTGCACATAAAGCCAAACACTGGCATCTATTAGTTCACGTGAATAATTGCTGAAATATTCCTGCCCACAAAAATTTAGGACAAATTCAAACTAATGAGTTACCAATCTATTTGGTCTTTTCTGGATCATCAAATTGTTGGAATAGTTCATCTACAGTGCAATCAAGCAGTACTTGCACAGCAATAAACTGCTCACTGACACTCAGGTAGGGGCCACAAGGGCCACTCTGTTCCTGACCTCATTGTAACCTTGATCTAAAAATGGACAGAAGAGCTGAACTCGCGAGGTGAGGGTAAGGATGACAGTCCTCAAAACCAAGGCAGCATTTGACATAGTATCACATTAAGAAGCCCCAGCAAAGCTGGAATCATGAGAACCATGGGAAAATTCTCTGTTGGAGACATTCCGAGCATTAAAATGATGATAATGGTTGTTGAAGGTCAATCATCTCAGCCCAAGGACATCACTGCAGAAGTCACTTACAATAATATCCTCAGATCAACCATTTTCAACTTCTTCATCAATCATTAATTAGCCCCCCGTCGCCATCACAAGGTCAGAAATGGGGATGCTTGCACCATGTTCAGCATCATTCACAACTCCTCAGATACTGAAGAAGTTACCTTGACCATATGTAGCAAATCCTGATCAACAGGCTTGGACTGACAAGTAGCAAGTAACATCCATGACAGACAAATGTTACACAATGACTATCTCAAGCAAGAGAGAGTCTAACTAACTATCTCCCCTTGACATTCAATGAGATGACCATTACTTATGCACCCACTATCAATTTCCTGACCAGAAACTGAATTGGACCAGCTTTGTAAGTACCTTGGCTACAAGTGCAGGTCAGAAGCTAGGAATTCTTTAGCTAGTAATTCATCTTCAGTTTTCCCAATGCTTATCCACCATACACAATGTGCAAGTCAGGAACATAATGAAATACTCGCACTTGTCTGGAAGGGTGCAGCTCCAAACACCAAGGAAGCTTGAGATCACCCAGGATAAAGCAGAGCCTGCTTGATTAGTGCTGCATCACCTTTGGTGTTTGCTTTGTTTGCCACTGATGCACAGTAGCAGTAGGATATACCATCAAAAAGGTACACTACAGCTATTTGCCCAGGCATCTTCAACAGCTCTTTCCAAATCCCCGATCTCCATCTCCTAAAAGGACAAGGGCAGCAGATGGGAACACCAACACTGCCAAGTTCCTTTCCAAGCCACACACCATCTTCACTTTAAACTATATCCCTGATCTTCCATTTTCACTGGATCAAAATACTGGAACTCAGGTACACCCACAGTGCTGTGAGGAACAACCTACACCTCAAGACAGCGGAGATTCAAGAAGGCAGCTCAACAGCAAAGGCCGCACAATACCACCCAAGGACAATTAAGCAGAGGCAATAAACGTTGGCCTAGTCAGGGATGTCCACATGCCATTAAAAATTTAGAAAAAAACTACAGCTATTGCATCTCCATCTTCCCATCCCTTGGCTCCCTCTTCTTAATGTTTCATCAATGAAACAGTCAAAATTATTTTTAACCAATTTGTTTTTTTTAAATTGCGCTAAAATATTCATTTTTTTGGTCCTAAGGAATAAGAAATATGGTTCACCAGCAAAGCACACTGTCATGTAAAATAGAACCACTGTCAATGTGTAAACATTTGCCCAATTGTTTCAAAAACTATTTGCTTGTTAGATTCGTGCATGTGCAATTTCATATGATTTTTGCCATATTGTTCTGTTTCCCCCACTGTGCAAGAATTGATTCCCTACTGCACTTATTTAGTCATTGTTTAAATGTAAACCCATAAATTAGGGCTCTTGAACAGTGATAGTGTCCCTAGTTCAAGTCCCACTTGCTCCAGAGGTGTGTAATAACATCTCTCAACAAGTTGATTAGAAAATATCTAAATCCAGAAATTAAGTATTAGGTTGTTCTATAATAACATTCAATCATGTTCATGCCAAAAAGTCAAACATATGTGGTTCCATTAAAGCTCTCTGGAAGGTGATGAGGCGTGGTCACATAAGCCTATTTTGCATTCCTGAACACGGGGATAAGGTGACCAATTGTAGCACAAATGTTACAACTCAACTGAAATGAGATACCTTGACATAGACCAGCTATTTGGGCGAGAATGTTATTTGGCTATTTAAGGAGGCTCTTGTTGAGCAGTAGTGGTGTCCCTACCTCTGAGACAGGAGTCAGGTTTAAGTCCCACGTGCTGCACAGATAATGTGATGACATCGCTGACACATTGATTATAAAATATCTACTTGGCATTTGGGATAAATTGGTTCAACAAATTTGATTTGTGAACACAACTAAGGGCCTCCACTGCACAAGAAAATATTTAATGAACAGAAAAAGCAAGAACTGCAGATGCTGGAGTCAGAATTAATGTGTGAAGCTAAAGGAACACACTAGGTCAGGCAGCATCAGAAGAACAGGAAAGTCGACGTATCAGGTTTACACCTTCATTAATAATTTGTTCATAATGTGTTATTTGCAAAACCTGTTCTTCCACACTATTAATTTGGCAGAACATGTGGCGTATTATATATAATTAAAATATCCTTCAACTTTCTGCCATGTTAAATATTCTTGTAATCATGTGAACAACTCTACTTTTTTTGCAGGGACTGATGCTATTCTTATTGGTAGTTTGGGACATTAAAACTCATATCTAAATTAAGTAATAAAGTTGAGCTAACCCATTAATTTATCTCCATAGAGTCGAAGTGTGGCCAGAGGGAGTATAAAATTAACAAGATTGTTGGAGGAAATAAAGCTGCCATTGAATCTCACCCTTGGCAAGCAGCACTCTACTTAATTGACAGACGATCCAAAAGTCCATATTTTAAATGTGGAGGAAGTCTGATCCAATCTTGCTGGGTTCTGACAGCTGCACACTGTATTGACCCAAGGTTGGTTATATTCACAACCATTTATGCCCACAGCTATGCATATCTTTGTGACGTGAAAGTGAAAATATTATTCTCCGTCTTTGATCCTGTATTGCAGTCGAGAATGTGGTTTGAGGAACCAAAGCGATAGTACCATACCCACACCTCTGACTCATGTGACTCGGATATAAGAGAATATTTAAGATATTCAGCAAATCAGTTGCTTCCTCAGTTGATCTACCTAACTTTCTTGGTATTGACTTATATTTCTCAACATCAACTTATACAATGGAGGAACTCGGGGATAGAACAATGGAACTTTCCCTTGTCATGTGAACATAAATATTCTTTGCACATATTTCTTAATATATTCAAAAATTTAACGTGTCAATGAGATAAAATTTGGTTTGTACAGTTAAAATGCCTTAATCTAATCATTGTTCAGATCAGGCTTATTTAGTTCAAACCGACAGTTATCTTTTTGCAACTTGACTTAAACAGAATGAATGATTCTTGTATATTCCATATTATAGCCTTTACAGAATCTTTCTCCCTGAAATCTTTTACGCTTGTCACAGAAACTGGCTACCTACCAGTAGTTTTGTTTTTGTTACATTATATAATATATGCACATAAAACTTGATGCTAGCATCAGCTGTCAGTCAAAGCTGATTCCTCCTCCCATTCAGAAAATAGCGATAAGTTTAAATTGGCAATTATCCCATTGAGTTCGAACATATGGAATTGTCACAGCAAAAATTAATTTCAACCGTCACTAGAATGTCATGTTTCTTTCACTGTCTTCATAAAGCTGATTTAGATATTTGGCTAAAAGTAACATAAATTGGATCTGCTATCCCTATCCTGTGAACTTTACTCAATTTTTACACTTGAAGTTTCCTCACTATATGCAACATTGTAGGCAGTCAAACAGTTGGCTATCAGAATAATGTTTTCTAAACATGTTTTTATAAACTGTTCATTGATGACAGATTATATTTTAGCAACTCCTCTAATGAGCAAAGATTGAAGAACTGAGTGATAATATTGATCTTTCTAAATCTGATACAAACATGAATTTCTTGTGTAAACAGGAGTTGGAGAATATTCAGTGTTATATTGTCCTTTATTATTCAATTTTCTAAAATGCTTATAACTTTGCACAAAATTTACTAAGTGTTCTGAAAACATTTTCTTTTCCTGTTCAGAATTTCTCACTCACTGTACTACGTAACACTGGGGAAATCTTCAATAAATGAAACTAGTAAGAATGATCAAACATTTGCAGTGGAAAAAATAATAAGCCATGAAAGTTTCAATGGTGATACCTTTGACAATGACATAGGTAAGCTAGCATCTGTTGTTGGCATTAGGTTAGTATAGCTTTTAAATAAGATTCAGATCACAAATCTCAAACTGATTCCTTAATCTAAATTAGAGCTCTTGAAATTAAACAAGAAAAACTTAAAGTTTTGATTAATTTCTTTTTTTCTTTTTAGCTCTGCTGAAGTTAAAATCTCAAAATGGGATGTGTGCAATAGAGTCTAAGTTTGTCCACCCCATTTGTTTGCCATCTAAACACCTTATACTTCCTGAAAACACACAGTGTGAAATTTCTGGATATGGGATGGAAATTGAATGTAAGTTGAAAATTCTGATTTATTTGTCATGCTTTTTTTACTTTCAAAGTACAATCCTCCTTAGCTTAAAAAAAACTCCTTATGGTTTCATCTATTGTAAAAAAAAAAAAAATGCAGATGATTGAAGCTAAATGATTGAAATAATATGTTCATCAGGGATAACACTACTTAATGCAACTTACTTGCAGGATGTCAATTGAAATTTTGTTGCCACTTTAATTTCTTGGAGATATCAAGCTATAAGCCTATAGTAGAATGTAGACATGTCCAGCACAGAAGAAAGAGGCTAATCCTCTAGCAACACCTGTGCTGATCTTGGAAAGAGTAGCATTATTTTTTCGCATGTTCTTTCACAGCCCTTTCCCCACCACATCCTCAAATGCCTGAACAATCCTTTTCTTAATTTATGGAATCAATTTCCACCAACGTTTCAACTGAATTAAAAAAAATTCTCATCTTCCTCTTGATAATTTGCCAATTATGTTGAATATATTCAAATTGGTTTTGATTAACTCAAAAGAAAGAATTATTATTCTCTATCTACTCTAATACAGCTACCTCACCTCTTTTCCCAAGGAGAACAGTCTTAATTTTTCTAATGTCTCGTAACTGAATTCCAATGACTTAAGATTACAGTATGATAATTTTGTATGATATACTTTTATTCAACAACTTAGAGTAGTGCAAACCCTTAGTCCATTGTCTCTATTATACTGTCCATAATGTTTCTTTCATATTTTAGTGTAAACTTCACACCATTCACATCTTTTATGATGCAGAGGAAAAATTTAACTACATTAACCATATCTTTAGCTTTACATGAAGATTTCCCTTACGTTCTCATTAGGCCCAACTCTTTCCTAGCTAACCACTTATGCTTTATTTAAGGAATATCTAGTTCACAAATCATGTCAATATTTTAGATGTAATATTAAGTTCAGGGTAGGTTAAATTTGTAATCAAAAGCTAATTAAAATTTAGAGAATATCAAAATGCCTGAAGAAATGATAGTGTAAGTCAGAATGAATGAGGTAAAAATGACAGGTGCCTTACTGAGCTAAAAAAAGCTAGAAGCGGGATACCTGTAATCCTTAGTAATGGTTCTGCAGAGAAATATTTTGTTTTGGAGCTAGACTTACATTAGTGATGACCAAAGTAAATGATAGTTAGCTTGGCTTGCACTATAAGCAAAGTAACAAAAAGTAAACTAACTTCATCACTGAAAGCAGATGAGGCTTAATCTCAAGTTTGGATTTTATTGAGATCAGAGACTGGAAGTTCGCCTGGTTTGAAACTTAAAAGAATACAGTGGTTCCTACAGAGTCAAGAGACTGAGGCATCTACTGTCAAGACAAAATGAAACCTCTGACAATGGCTAGAAACTATGACATGTCTATGTGTAATTCCTATGGAAGTAAACAACTTTAAGATTAAGAGAGAATTCTTAGGGGGATTAAGAAGTAAACATTAATGTGTCACATCAGTAGTTTTAAACCATATTGTTTTGTTAATAGCACTCATTTTGTTCACTATTTTTATATACAATAAAGTTAAAACTAGTATTACTCTATTGGTTAAAATAAGATGCTTGGATTTCTCTTTAAATGTTAGGAGATCATAACATTTATAATTTTAATAATATATTAGGTTTGAATTTAATGATGCTAGATCATCTTTACATGTAACCTCTCTTTCCTTCCATATCAACTTGGCCAATTTCCTCCTGTAATTTCCATACTATTCCTGGTTACTAATTGAATCTTGCTTTGAACATATTTCACAGATCTCTTTTTGCTCTTTTGTTTTTTCCTATTTTGCTATCCAAGACATATATTGGCTGGTTATACTCTACATTTTCCCTTGAAAGTAACTTGCCTAAATATACCAGAACCCTTGGCTGTCTTTTCCGTTTGCACTTCTTGTACTGTTGATGCATTTGAACTGATTGTTCTATAAAGGTTTCATGAATTTTGTAAAACATGTCTATATATGTCAACCTAAATATTTCCAGGACTTTACTTCAACTGTGTTGCAAACCAACAGACTTTCTCAAGACTTAAAGCATACATATTTATTTTTGCATTTTTTTGTTTTAATTCAGTTTCTCCCTTCTACTCCAAAATCCTGAAGGAGGCAAGAGTGAATTTGATTTCACAGCAAAAATGTAGGTCTCCTGAATATTACGGAAAGAAATTAACAGAAAACATGTTGTGTGCTGCACATCGTAACTGGAAGGAAGATGCTTGTAAAGTAAGTAAACAGAACCATTGAAATTTTCTAATGAAATTCACTAAAGCGGAGGAAACAAAATTTATATATTTTAAAAATAAACAGTACCATATAATGCTTTTGACACTCGTAGTCTTTATTTCTTTCTAAACTTAGGATTTGTAAAATTAATTTTTAAATGTAAATGCATATATATTGACTTCTGCAGACTGGGAGAACTTCCAGCAACCTGTCAACATATTTCTATATATATGTTGGGCTGGACTTTACAATCATCGGCAAAAGAGCACTTGTTGTACCCAGTACTGACAGCAGCATTGTTATTGGCTTTTAAGTGGAGATATGCTCTAATTAAACGTCTGATCATAGAAACACCTTGAATAGGCCAGGAAAAATTAGGCTTTTCGGCTAATTTAAAGTCTAAATTGGAGAGTATAAATGAGATCTGAATCGTGTTCAGAAAGCAAAATCAATAAACATTGTGAAAGAAAGACTGCATTAGCAGAGATAAATAAGAGACTGAAAACGTAGAGGAACTTATTTTAATCTTTTTGAACGTTACCAACATGCTAGATTTTGTAAAAACCAAAAGAACTGCGAATGCTGTAAATGAGGAACAAAAACAAAGTTGCTGGAAAAGTTCAGCAGGTCTGGCAGCATCTGTGAAGGAGAAAACAGAGTTAACATTTCGGGTCCGGTGACCTTTCCTCAGAACTGATGGTAGCTGGGAAAACGTCAGTTTATATGCATTTAAACTGACATTTTCCCTGCCACCATCAGTTCTGAGGAAGGGTCACCGAACCTGAAACATTAATGCTAGATTTTGTATCGTGTATCGTCATAGGATTTATTAATGTTCTGTGTAAAGGCACTCCTAGGTAGCAGGGACCACAATATGAATGAATTTTACATTCAGTTTGCTGGAAGGATGTTCCTGATGACCAGGGGTCATAGTCGAAGGATAAAGGGTAGGTCATTTAGGACTAAGATGAGGAGAAATGTTTTCACTCAGTTTGGTGAGCCAGTGGAATTCTCTGCCACAAAAAGTGGTTGAGGCCAAAACATTGAATGTTTTCAAAAAGAAGTTAGGAATAGCTCTTAGTGTTGAAGGGATTAGAAGGTACAGGGAGGAAGTGAGAACTGAGTTGAATGATCAGCCATGATCATATGGAATGGTGGAGCAGACTTGAGGGGTCAAATGGCATAATCCTGCCCCTATTATCTATCTTTCTATGAAAGAGACAAGAGTGGGTTTAAGACTTTTATTTTAAACCTAAATAAGGGCAACTATGTGATTATGAAAGCTGAGTCAGGATACTAGGCAAGGGAGTAAATCAATAGAGAAATAGTGCAGAGGTAGTTAAGAATACTCAGAATAAGTATAGTTCTGCTGTAAAGAAAATGTCTAAGAGCATAGCCCGTCATCCAAGATAAATAAAGAATTTAAGGTAGGTTTCAAACTTGAGGAAAAAAGCATATTGTCACAAGATGACTGTCAGGTTAGAGAATTAGAAAGAAGATAAAGAATGCAGCAAGCTACCGAAGGATTAACTGGGAGAAAGAAATGACAGTATGAATAGGGGAATCTAGGTGGAAACGTACAGTTAGCAAGGGATTCTATCAATAGTTAAAAAGGAAGAGAGTAAGTGATTGTTGATTCTCTAAAGTGTGAGAATGGGGAGCTAATACTAAGAAAACTGATTGAACCATAGGCTGACAAATTCCCAGGTCCTGACAGACTTCATCTTAGGATATTAAGAGAGGTGGTTATTGATGTTGTAGATGTGTTGGTGTTACTTGTTCAAAATTCACTCAATTCCAGAAAGACTCGTTCAGTCTGAAAGTACAAGAAGGAAGGGAAGCAGAAAACTATAGGACTTGTCATGGGCAAGATATGATAATCAATCATCAAGAATGTTATAGCCACGCAGCGAGATGTGATCTCATTGAGACATAAGATTCTTAAAGGGCTTGACAGTAAATGTGGAGAGGATGTTTCCCCTCATGGAAAAGTCAAGGACCATAGGGCATAGTCTCAGAATAAACGGGTACCGATTTAAGACTGAGATGAGGAGGAATTTCTTCTGAGGGTTAAGAGTCTTTGGAACTCCTTGCCACAGAGTTGTGGGGGGAAAGAGTTCTTGTGTGTATTTAATAGATTAAATATAGAACTTTGAGACAGATTCTCGATCAGTAGGGGAATCAAGGGTTATGGGGAAAACACAGACAAGTGGATGTGAGGAAGCTATGATCCTGTTGAAGGCTCGAAGGGCTGAGTGGCCTACTCCTGTTGCTATTTCTTATGGTCTTTGGAAAACTCAAGGTAATTGGGAAGAATCAGCATGCTTTTGTGAAAGAGAAATGTTTAACTGATTTTTAGAGTTCAGTGAATGAGTAACATGTGCTGTGGTAAAAGGGAACCCTACTATATTATACTTGAACTTCCAGAAGGCATTTAATAAGTTACCATTTAAAAAAATTATTACACAAAGCAGGAGCTCATGATATAGGGGCAACATATGGGCCCAGACAGAAGATTGACTGGCTGGCAGAAAACAGATTATGCATGAACAGGACTTTGCTTGGCTTGAGATCACGTGAGTGAGTAGACAAAATTTGGCAGGTGGAGTATCAATGTGGGGAAATGTGAAGTTGGTTACTTTGGCACGAAGAACAGAAAAAAGCAGGATATGATTCAAATGGAGAATGCCTACTGCATTCTGAAATGCAAAGGGATCTAGGTGTTCAAGTATGAGTTATAAATAAGGATGAAGTTACAGCAAGTAATTGAAAAGTCTAATGGATGCTGTCCTTTATTCTGAGAGGAATTGAACTTAAAAGTAAGAATGTTATGCTTCATTGGTGAGACCACATATCAAATATTCTGTGCAATTTTGGTCTCCTTATTTAAAAAGATATAAATGTATAGGAGGTAGTTTAGAGGAAGTTTACTAGATTACTACTTGGAATGAGCAAGTTGACTTATCAAGGAGAGGCTTGACAGTCTAGGCTTGCTTCGACTGGAGTTTAGAAGAGTGACTTGATTGAACTATATAAGATAGTGAACAGTCTCGAAAGGTTTATGTGGAAAGGATTTTTCCGCTTGTGGCAATTCCAGAACTACAGAGTATTATTTAAAATATTTAAAATAAGTTAAAACTTAGCAGTCACACTTATAGGACAGGGATGAAGAGAGTTTTTTTTTTCTGCTTGTTATGCAACTTGGGAACTCTCTGTCTCAGATGATGGTGGGAACGAGGTCATTGAATATTTTTAAAACGCAGATACGTAGATTCTTGATATACAAGGAAATCAAAGGTTACCGGGGCAGGTGGAAATGTGGATTCAAAATGCAACCAAATTGAATTGAATGGCAAAGCTAAAAGGTCTATTTTTGCTCCTAATTTGTATGTTCATAACATACTTCTGAAGGAACTAAACACCAAAACTGAAATGAAATTAACATTAAGTTATCTGTGCTAGTGAAGTTGTCCAAAGTAATTTTAACACAATTAAATATTCACTTACTCTTTAATGCTCCAGCTTGTTTCTTGGGCAGTTAATCAGTTTAGTAGTCAGGTTTCCAACTTCACATTGTATATATAACTTAATATTAATAGTGAGATATGGGTGTAGCTGAAACTTTACAGGTGTAGGGCAACTTTCAGGTTTCTGTCTTTAACCCTAAGTACGCATGCTGAAGAGATTGCTGTACTACTCCATAATATTGATAGCCAAAAAAAAATTAGTCTTATCATTACCATTTACATAAAATCTGAGCCAGTGTTTTACTTCATGTCAGAAATAATTCAGTGTTTAAATACAATATTTACTTTGCAAGTAGTAGTAAACAATGCAATTGTTCTAACTTCAATGGAATAAAAAAAGGGGGAGTCATGTAAAATGGGTGACCCATTTAATGAAACCAACTAAAATCAAAATAACCATGTTACTTTTGTAGAATATTATAATTCAAATGTATTCTCCCCATTAGAATATTGTGTTGTTTAACATGGTAAGGCTAATTCGATGCATCTTTTCATTCTCAGATTCTGGACTAGACTATAAGTTAATTAATCTTCTGTGTCAATGTATATAAGCAGCAACAATATAGCAATTTACTTAATTAATTGACTGAAGTAATAATCAAACTGCTTATTCTCTGTTTAATGACAGGGAGATTCAGGGGGACCTTTTGTATGTGAAAACAATGGACGAATGCATCTTTATGGAATAACTAGCTGGGGAGATGGGTGTGCCCGAAAAAATAAACCAGGCGTTTATACAAGAGTTTCAAACTACATCCAGTGGATTGAAAAAAACATGATTTAGGAGATTTCAAATCACTGGTCTCATTATCAGCTGATCAGTTACCGTAATTATTTGCAGTAAAGTTTGTGTATCTGATACTATTATCCAATCTACCTCTTATTCCTGTAATCCATAGTTTTGATGAAGTTTTGAAAAAAATGTCATTTAAAGCACACTTTACAACTGCAACATTTTAAGTCTTGTCTGCGTCAGACAACAAATCCCTTTTAAATTTTTCATTTAATATAGCTAACCTTAATAATATTTTACCAATAAATGAAAAACATTCAGCTTAATATGTACAAAACAAGACATATGTAAGCAAAGAGCCAGTTTGTAAGTTTTGCTATCAACTGTTTTTGGCTTCACAGTTTGCAAAATGTGCATTATAACTTTGAATTAGTCTCAGTTTATATTTTGTGATTAGAGGGAGATCAGGCATAACTGCATTATTCCCAAAAGCAAACTTCTTGAATTTAAACAAATTCGAATGCTGGCTAATCTGCTGTTAATTATTTTACTGTTTATTTCCTAACACAAAAATGCCAAGTCTTTAAGATGCAATTTATCAGATTATTTGCACTGCAAAAAGGTAGATACCGAATCAGACCTCAGCCTACATCATAGTGGCAACAAACAACAAACACAGGCTGTTTTCAAAGCAAATGTCATCATTTGATACATTTGGTTGATGTAGCAGGTTGTATGAAGTATGTACAAGTCATTATTTGGAACATAATTCAGCAGGCTAAACTGGACCTTCATTTTATTGTGGGTCATAAGACTTGACAATAGAAGCAGAAGTAGGGCCTTTAGCCTTTAGAATCTGCTCCACCATTTAATATTGTCATGGTTAAGTTGGCCTTTTCTGTCCATTCAGTGTAATTTGTTAAGAATGCTGATCATTTTTGTTAGCATTGACAAACATTTTTTAAAAGTTAGATTAGACCTCAGATATCTTGTGCAAATTCTTTTCCACTTTTATTTGAGTCAATTGATATGTACACTATCTATTAATAGAGAATGTTTGAAAAGTTTATTCACTTTGAACACTTGAATTATACTTAATTTGATCCCAGAAAGCCATACGAAATCCTGTTGTACATATTTAGGTGAGACTACTCTTATCTCTTTTGATGTTACTGCTGAAAACTTTTATACATGATCAAACCCATGTCTAAATTTTGATCTTTTTCAGAGCTATGATATTTATCTAGATTTTAAATTTTGTTTGGGATTTAAGATCATATAATTTTACTTTGTAAAATTGTGACTATATTTTGTATTCTTCTGATAATTTCAGTTATGCTTGTCAGTTGTTTCAATAACCAGTGGTTGTGCTTAACCTATCAATTGTTATTTTTTATTTAATCACTAAACACTGTATTTGGCCACTAACTAAAATTTTATTTACAGGGACAGTATCAGTATTTTATGGATAAATTCACGTGTTCTAAGTTAATGTATAGTATTAAATAAGGTATTGTTTATACAACTTTTATCATAAAAAGTACTAAATGAGTACATGCATAATCCTGTAAAATTCCAAATAAATTACATGGGCTTTTCCAAAAAAAAAAGCAATTGAAGAGAATGCCAGGGATTTGTTGTATGTTTTAAAAGAAAGTGTTGATTTGTTGCCCTCGAGGTAGTTCCATTTTGTGCCAAATGAAGCTGTGAAATATCGCCAAGGAAATTTATGCCTTTATTTATCATGTTCACTTAAATAACGAAAGGAAATGTCTAATGCTATACTAGTGATAATATCTGAAATTGCATTACATGGTATTTTAACAGTCCAACGATGTTTTGTATAAATTTTATTAATGATATTTACATGGATGAATAAGGTTAATTCTTGAAATACATTTGTTTACTTATAGTTCCTGTACTTACGACAATTACAGAATACCACTCATCCAGTAAAATGCTTAGTATGAAATAAATCAGTTAGGACACAGCTTGGCTACTGGTGTTTGACTTGTACCTACTTTATAGTTTACCTCAATTCCTCATACAAAGGTTTTGGTTTTGTCTAAAGATTGTAAATTGTTTCAACTTTATAAGATAATTGAAGCCATTAACTAATATTGAAATTCACGTTCAGTGAATTTCATTTGCTATTTTGAAGATTGGTACTTTGTTCAATGAGGAAACTGCATCCATACAGGGTACACACAACTATCTTAAAATGTGAAATGTCAAGTAAAAATGTCACCTACAGGAGTAAAAATAGACATATTACTGACTTATTGAGTTAGTGCTCTGCTTTTTGTCTATGCAGCCATGTTCAAATCATTAGAAAAATAGCAATGTTTTATATGTTCTACATTCAGTTAAGTGCATTTCTATTAATATTGTTGATACGATCTATGAAATATAGATAGGCCACAAGAGTGCCCTTAAAATAATGACCACTGTTTGTGGTTTTCTCAGAATAATTCAATTTCATTACTGAAATGCCTGTCATAATTGAAAAAAATTGACTTGCAAGTCATCATAAATAAGTGACCCCAATTATAAATACACATTATCAAATAAAGCAATTCACAGAACATTACATTAAAATAAAACCTGGATCTTATATAATACATGCTGAACTGACTTTAACGTTCAGTCACCAAACAATTATAGTCATGACGGCATATACATGAGCATTCGTGTTTTACCTATTCATTTTCAACCATTTTACAAAATTCATAAACATCCATGAGTGTCAATATGTTCAGTACGAATCTCATTCCTTGTCCTACCATAAATTTGAAGATTGCATCTCACTCATTACTCTGTTGTCTGAGAAGCAAACTGCCAAGAGCATGAACAGCATCATATAAATTTAAGAATAACAGAAAATTACAATAAACAGAGGGAATGGTAAAACTGGTCAACCAATTTTGTTAATGGTTACACACCTTGCAGCTAATGGCATTGAGTTGTGTACGTCATGGTTGCTGGGCAACATTTCAGAACTTCAACTTCAAACTTTTATTTAAATCAGACATCTGCTTTTAAGCAAACTTTCAAGTTATTTATAAATACACTGGTGAAAAAGCCATATTTTTTGCACTAAATTATGTTTCAAAATATCAGCTATTTTTGACAAGTACAATTCTTGCTTAGTTTTTAAATTCGGGGCCAGAATCAAAAATCAAATGCAGCAACAATTTATCCACAAGAGGGCAATATGGGATCAAGCAACACAGTAAAGTAAAAAAAGTTTAAAACGCTACAACTCCAGTTCATTGTAAAATTAATCTAAAGTAGTTAATGTAAATTTCAGCTCCATTGCAATGTTGAAAATGGGATGGTTTCTACAACGGGTGACTGATCTATATCGCTAGTCTTAGATCCAGACCGCAAGTTGCAAATCTTGAGTTTAATTCTGGTTAAACTCTGAAAATATAACACTCATGGTCCAACTAAATATGAGACCAATTTCACCAAATAAGTTACCAAAACAAATGCAACAGAAACGGTACTTGTCAAATAATGGACTTATCTTCTCCAAATTGGAATAGTAACCCTCAAGAGGCCACGATGCTGTTTCTTCTTGTTTCATAAGTGCATAAAATGTAGGAGCAGAAGTAGTGCATTTGGCCATGGATTCCACTCTGCCATTTAATGAGATCATGGCTGATCTGATCATCCTCGACTCCACTTTCCTGGCTTTTTCTGATAAGCCTTGATTCTCATCCCCGATTAAAAATCTGTGTATCTTGCCTTAAATATACTCAATGACCCAGCCTCTACACTCTCTGCAGTAAAGAATTCCACACATTTATCACCCTCAGAGAAAAGAAATACTCCTAATCTGTCTCAGATAGGCAATTTCTTATTCTGAGATTATGCCTCTGGTCCTAGATTCTCCCACAAAGGGAACCAACCTCTCTGCATCCTTCCTGTCAAGTCCCCTAACAACATTTTATGGTTCAATAAGGTCTCTTCTCAGTTTCATAAACTCCAATGAGTACAAACCAAACCTACCTCAACCTCCTCGTAAGAAAATGCCTCCATAGAGGAAATCAACCAAGTGAACCTTTTCTGGACTGCCTTCAAAGTCAATATATCTTTCCCTCAGATAAGGGGACCAGACTTTTTGCAGTGGTCCAGCTCTGATCTGACCAGTGCCGTGTAACATTTTAGCAAGATTTCCCTATTCTTAGACTTGATTCCCTTCAAAATAAAAGGTCAACATTCCATTTGCTTCGCCTATTACCCGCTGGACTTGGATGTTAGCTTTTTGTGATTTGTGCACTAGGACCCTCAAATACCTCTGTGCTGCAGCTTTCTGCAGTCTTTCCTCATTTAAGTAATACTATTCAGCTCTTCTATTCTTCCTGCCAAAGCGCACAGCCTCACATTTTCCCAATTGAAAATCCATTTGGCGAGTTTTTGCCACCCATTTAATCTGTTTATATTCTTCTGTAGGTTTCTTCTGTCTCCTCACCATAAAATCTTAAGACAAAGGAGCAGAAGGGGATCACTCAGCCCACTGAGTCTGCTCCATCATACAATGTGTTCAAGGCTGATCTGATAATCCTCAACTCTTCTTTGTTACATTTTCCCCAGAACACTCAATTCCCTTACTGATTAAAATATGTATCTTAGCCTTGAACTTGCTTCAAAATTCAGTCTCTGCAGCCCTCTGCGGTGAAAAATTCCTCAGATTCACAATTCTCTGACAACCCAATATTCTGAGATTATGCTTTCTGGTGTAAGACTCTGACAAGGTTGCCTCTCATTCTTCTAACTTCAATACAGTATGGAGCCCCAATCTACTCAAACTCCCCTCATACAAAAATGCCTCCATCACAACTGCGTGAGCCTTCTCTGGACTGCATCCAATGCCAATACATCTTTCCTTAGATAAAAGGACCAAAACTGTTCAAAATGTTCCAGATATTGTCTGACCAGTGCCTTGTATGGTTTTAATAATACTTCCCCATTTTACACTGCATTCCCTTTGAAATAAAGATCAAAATTCCATTAACCTTCCCTATCATCTGCTAAACTTTGATGCTAGCTGTTTGTGGACAAGAATTCCCAAATGCCACTGTTCTGTAGCTTTCTGCAGTCTTTCTCCATTTTACATAATATTCAGCTCTTCTATTCTTCATGCTAAACTACTTAAATTCACATTATATAACTACATAACCACATTATATTCCATCTGCAGATTTCTTGCCCGCTCGCTTAACCTGTCTATATCGATCTCTCTGCCATCCTCACCTATTTTCACAACTTCCATGAACTTGGCTATAGTTCATTCACTTTCCTAATCCAAGTCATTGATATATATTGTAAATAATTGTGGCACTCCACTTATTACAAGCTGCCAACATGAAAATGCATTCCGTATCCCAAATCTATGTCTTCTCTTTGTTAGCCAATCCTCCATCTATGCTAATATACACCCTCCAACATCATGGGCTTTGATTAATTGGCCTAATGTGTGTAACCTATCACATGCCTTCTAAAAATCCAAACATATTATATCCACAATTTTCCTTTTATCTGTTCTGATTGTTATATCCTCAAAGAATTCTAGTACATTTGTCAGATATAATTGCTTTCATGAAGTCATGTTGACTCAGCTTGATCATATCTCGTATTTCTAAATGCTCTGCTGTTACTTCTTAGATTCTAATATTTCCTAACAGATGTTAAGATAACTGACCTATACTTATACCTATCCTTCCTATTTATTTAAAAACTAAAACTTCCTTTGACATTTGAACTAAGCCTTTCCTTAGAAACAAAATTCCATTTTTTAAATTGTTAACAACCAATTTTCTATTGGAAAGATACTAATTTTTGTACTGTCTTTAACATCATAGACTCTGATTATCTTATCTGCACGAACAATTCTGAAGAGTAGACCTTACTAACATTTCAGAAATCATAACTTCATATGTTTTTGAACCCTGATATGTTCAAGCGTTGCATTATATTCTTCATTGGCAAAATAATGTGTACAGAGATGATGAACAATTCATTGTCTTGGATTCACTGCAGTATGTGGATCCTATCAGCATTCACATCCAAAGGATCACTAGTTGCCATTTCCACCATCTCTAGCAGGATGCCACCACCAGATACATATTCCCCTCTCTTGTCAGCCTTCTGCGGGAACCGTTCCCTCCATGTCATCTTGGTCCACTCCTCCTCCACTTCCAACAGCTCCTCACATCTCCGTGGCACATTCCCTTGCAACTGCAGAAGGTGTAACATCTAGCCATTTATTTCCTCCCTCCTCACTATTCAAGGTCACAGTCACACTTTTTAGGTGAAGCAGTGATTTACCTGCACTTTACTCAAATCTAGTCCACTGTATTTATTGCTCACATTGTGGTCTCCTCTACATTGGGAGACAAAGTGCAGACTAGGTGACCACTTTGCAGAAATGACCCTAAGCTTCCAACTGCCTGCCATTTCAACAGACTATTATGTTCCCTGGCTAACATCTCTGACTCGGGATTGTTACGGTGCTCCAGCAAAGCTCAGTACAAGAGCATCTCTTCACTTGGGGACCCTCAACCTCCTGGACTCAATGTTGAGTTCAACAATTTTAGGACTTGAGCACCTTCTCCCATTGTCCTTACCCCAACTCCCATACTCCAGGCCTTGATATCACATGAGTTCTGACCACAAACAACCCAATGTCAGCCACTAATGGTCCTCATTAACAGCTATTTATTCTCCCAGGCTAAACTGTACCCATTCCCTTGTCTGATGAAGGGTCTACGCCCGAAATGTCAGCCTTTCTGCTCCTATGATGCTGCTTGGCCTGCTGTGTTCATCCAGCTCTGCACCTTGTTGTCTCAGATTCTCCAGCATCTGCAGTTCTCTGATTCAATTTTAACCCCTTGTCTGCCCAATTGTTTTTCTTTCTCTCTCTCTCTCTCTCTCTGGGCTCTATCCCAACCTATTGTTTACTCTTTCCCACCCTGGTATATGCTAAAATCTGTTGACCCAAGAAGTTAACTCTGCTTTTTCTCCACAAATGCTGCCAGACCTGCTGAGCCTTCCCAACAATTTCTATTTTTGTTTGTAACCCAAATCTTGATACTAAGAGCTGAAAACAGTTCAAATCAATACACACAGGCCTGTTAGATATTTTAAATGAGAAACTGAACTATTTTAAAACTTAGCTGTACCTTTGAGGAACAACTTTCCACCTCAAAGCATTCTCACACATTACCCTAAGCTTACATTAGCCTCAGCCATTAAACAATAAAACTAAAAACCTTACATTCGTCCAGTCAAATTACTTTCTCCCCACAGAAACTGTTGAATAACTAACCACACTTAAAAGAGAATATATTGTAATTCTTCATATATGTAATGAAATTAAAATGACTAGTTATTGAAAAATGACTCAATTCCACAGCCCCTTGTTTTTAAAAGATAGCAACAAAGCTTCAAATACATCCAGAAGAAAGATATCACATCAAAAGAGAGTTTCAGGAAAGAAACAGAACACCCAAAAAAGCTAGATTTTGATAAAATCTATTAATCCCAGTCACTAAATTCTATGATTTTCCCTCTATTCTTGAGTAATCACAGAATGTTGTTCATTATCCCCTTTTCCAGCTCAGCTCAGAAATCTGCATCCTCTGGATCCATTGTACTGAGTATTTGTATTTCAAATGCACAGATTTAATACGCTGCCTCAGAAGTTTCTGCAGGGGAATTAACTAATAAACTCAGAATTCTATCTTTTCCAACACAGATGTCAAATATTGATCATATTTCAATGCAGACACAACATTCATTCTAGAAATAAATTATGTGCAGGCATACCAGCATTTTGTTACACAGCACGATGGCTCAGTGGTTAGCACTGCTGCCTAACAGTGCCAGGGACCCAGGTTTGATTCCAGCCTCGGGCAACCATGTGGAATTTGTACATTGTCCTCGTGTCTGCATGGGCTTCCTCCAGGTGCTCTGGTTTCCTCCCACAGTCCAAGGTCGTGCAGGTTACGTGGGTTGGCCATGCTAAATCGCCCACAGTATCCAGGGACATATAGATTAGGTGGATGGGTCCGGGTGAATGCTTTTCAGAGGGTTGGTGTGGACACAATGGGCTGAATAGCCTGCTTCCTTATTGTAGGGATTCTAAGGTATGGAAGAACAGAAACAGTAGTTCCATTTGATTTAACATTTCCACACTTTCTAGACGGATGAATGACTTAATTACTTGTATATCATTGAGTACCTTCCCTGTTCTGAAAATGGGTACAGCAATTTTCCCAAGTAATAATTTCTCACACAAATCCTGAATTTCAAAATCACATTTAATAACACTTGTGCGTGGAGGACCTCCTGAAAATATTAATTAATTCCAAAGAGACCGTGCAAATTTTGAAACACTGCCAGGAGTCCTTAACTCAATTTCTGAATGACGAGTATCAGGTACCCAAAGACAATCCATTACAATTATTTTAATTAATATTGGGAAATCTTTTGTGTCAATGCACAAATAAATCTCCTACCTACATACTGCTTAATAATATAATATGATTTCTAAAATTGTCATGGGATGAAGACTCCATCTGATATAATGTGAATAAATAATGTTAACTATAGAATTTTCATTACAGTATACATTCATTTTTTTCCCAAAATATGCAACCTCAGCAAAACAAAACTATTCAGTAAAACCAACACACGTCAGATATTGTAACACATGAGAACAAATAAAATAGGTACAAAAGTAGGCCCTTCAGCCCTTCACACCCACTGCAAAAAAAGCTGTGCTCTACTCAGAGGAGACGACACTACCAGACCTGCCCAGTCTTGTCTGCAGATGCCATCAGGGATAATGAGGTGCCCATGGTCTGGAGGAACACTCAATAATGCTGTACAATGGATAACGACATCCTGCACTCAGTGAGGCTAAGAACCACCATTTCTCTGCTACGTTATATAAAAAAAACTCTGCTATTGCATCCACCTCCCACCAAGGCTCATGATCTATCACTGACAATATTACATCCAACATCTTTCCTCACTTGCTCTCTCATACCCCTCAGACTAATTCTGCATGCCCTCTGCATTGTCTGCTCAGTCACTTGAACACCTAACCATCTTTACCCCACCTGCACTAGCACTAACTGCTGTTCCAGCTATTTGCATCTTATTCAACCTCTTCATTCTTCTCATTCAGCAGAAAACAAACTGACATTCATCTCCTCACCCTTTTTGAGAAGAAGGTCCTTGCCCTAGAAGAGGACTGTGACCGTTCATATGGTGATGTCACAACCTGCATTACCCAGCAACCAAGTCAGAATCATTGCCCATTTCTGTGCTGCTGACCTATTGCTGCCACTGATTGATTCAGTACAGTGAAAAGCTTTGTTTGCGAGCAGTACAGGCAGTATAGTAAGCGGGACATACAGATCACAGGTTGAAAAAAACTTGGACAAAGTGAGGCATACAGGTTACACCGCACAGGATGTGCACAAGGCAAGATCAACATTAACGAGATTATTATTATTTTAAGTTAGACAGAGTCCAATCATCAGTCTAATAACATCAAGGAAGAAGCTGTTCTTGAACCTGTTGGTGTAGGTGTTCAAGCTTCTGTATCTTCTGCCAGACAAAAGAGGTTGTAGGAGAACATTACTGGGGTGGGATGGGTCTTTGATATCGTTGGCGGCCTTTCTGCAGCAACAAGATGTGTAAATGGACTCCATGGATGGAAGGTGATGGTATGGGCTGTGCACATATTCTTCTGTAGTTTCTTACAGTCCTGGGCACAGCAGTTGCTATACCAGGCAATCATGCACCCAGACAGTATGCTTTCTATAGTGCATCTGTAAAAGTTGCTGAGAGTCCTTATGGACATGCTAAATTGTGTAAGCCTCCTAAGAAGAAATAGCGCTTTTGTGCCTTCTTGATCGTCGTACCTACTGTCGTCACTCCTAGGAACTTGACGTTCTGAACCCTCTTAACCTCTGCTCTGTTGATATGGATGGGGCTGTGTTGTCCTCCTTTCTTCCTAAGTCAATGATTAGTTCTTTTGTTTGGTCGACATTGAGAGAGAAGTTGTTCTCTTTTCACCACGTCACCAAGTCCTCTATCTCCTTTCTGTTTTCTGACTCATCATTGTTTGAAATCCATCCTACTATGGCAGCATTGTCAACAAACCTGTAGATGGTGTTCATTCTAAATTTGGCTACACAGTACTGGGTATACAGCGAGTGCAGTAGGGGGCGGAGAACATATCCTTGGAGGGCTCCAGTGTTGAGTGTTATCATGTAGAAGGTGCAGTTGTCTATTTTCACTGATTATGGTCTATGGGTCAGAAAGCTGAGGATTCAGTTGCAGAGGATGGAGTTCAGACCAAGGACTCGGAGTTTTGAGATTAGTCTGGAAGGGATAATGGTGTTGAAGGCAGAGTAATAGTCAATTAGCAGGAGTCTGAGGTAGGTGTCCTTAATGTCCAGATGTTACAGGGATGAGTGCAGGGCTAGGAAAATGGCATCTGCTGTGGACCTGTTAAATTGGTCGGCAAATTGAACAGGATCGAGGCAGGCTGGGAGGTTACAGTTGATGTGGGCCATGATCAGCCTCTTGAAGCACTTCATGATTGTGGAGGTCAGACCCACTAGGTGGTAGACATTAAGGCATG
Organism: Rhincodon typus; assembly: GCF_021869965.1. Taxonomy (NCBI): domain Eukaryota; kingdom Metazoa; phylum Chordata; class Chondrichthyes; order Orectolobiformes; family Rhincodontidae; genus Rhincodon; species Rhincodon typus. The sequence continues at coordinate 12,792,718 of NC_063365.1, read as the reverse complement.
TTCCACATGCTTTCTTAGGTCCTGGGATGATGGTGGTCTTCTTGAAACAGGTGAGGACTTTGGCTTGCCTGATCTCTGATATCTCTTATGCAACGCATTCTCTCTTTTGTCTCCCCTCCGTTAGCAGTGAAATCTATGCTGTATTTGCTGTCAGGACGGTGGCCTTCTATCTCTTCCCCTCACCTCCAATTCCTCATGGTGTCGGTCATTAGCAACTTCTATAAATGCATAAGCAGATACAGGAGTAGCAGGCATGTATGTTGGAGGCACTGGGCAAACTGAAGAGAAGGTTGGAGGACAATCAATGTGTGTTGCTGCCTGTGTCATGTCAGCATCCAGCTGCCTCCATAGACAGATTGGTGACTGCCATGAAAGCCAGGTCCAGCAGTCTCAGTTTCTGCTAAGCTTATACGCAGGCCTAAATTCCATCACGGCATGAGGCACAGTCAGCATCCCAGTCTAGGTGAAACCCCACCCGTTGAAATCATTATATTCCCTTCTTGGTTGCCCTCCCTGCCCCCATTAGCTTTGATCTTCTCCACATTCCCATCTAATCTTGTTGTTTAAACTGCTCATATCACCTAAGCCCTCAGAATACAGCATTTGTGCTGGACTATAATAATGAACACCCCTCCATTAAAATCAGGGTGGAGCTCTTTATCACCACACTACTTGCTTAATCTGTTATCTCCTCTACATCCTAAAATATTGCCGCCAAACCCCACAACTGACTTCTCCTGCTTCCCTCCCACAGCAGTGGCCTCTGATAACCACTTGCTCACACTCTCATTGAACTGACACCCAAGACTGACTGTGGTCCACCCCCTCCCCCAACTTGACTTTGACAGAAAGCCCCGATCAATAAATGACCCAATGCCTGGCTGTTCTTGTAGGACTTAACTATGGTCCACATCCCACCTAAAGCAAAATGATGTGGACCCCCTGACACTGACTGCTGAAAGCGGGCTAGCAACCTCCAAGTTCCTGGACCGATACTGGATGATGACTTTGCCTTACTGTGCCAGGAACACTTAACTAAAGGCTGTCTCCCTCAACTATTTCCACCATAGCACTGGGATTGCACATAGATGCAGTGGGAGGGAAATGAAAGAGATCTTACAAGAGCACGTATATGGCATGGGTGAAACATCGTTGTAAATATATTATCATATTTGTAAATGTATGTTCACTTTTCATCATCAGTTCTGTGAGTAAATGCAATTTTAGCTGCAACTGCAACAGAGACTAGCCTTCTTAGTAGTACATGAAGATCTAACTCTGCCTGTACATTAGCTATCCCTTCCATAGTGCCTACCCTAGCATGAAACCTTGTCATGACTGAATGAGGGAATACTACATGTGGTGAAGGCTTCTATCCATATGTAACTTTACCTTTTATGAAAGGGTAAAACTGCATAGAAATATAAAGTCATTAAGCTGCACTTGCATTTGGGAACAGACATAAAAGGCTGGTCACGTGAACATTAAAACATTTACTGTCCGTGAAAGAGGACTTCATTGCTACATTGAACAAGGTTGACAAAGAAGTTCTGCTTGTGTTGCTTTGCTGTGCATTGCTGTAGGATGCTGAAGGTGTTGTTCTGTTTGAAGAATGTCCTCGTGTTCTTATTCAGCTCAATACTACACCTCTCATGGATCCCCACTGTCCATCATGTGGACTCAGTGTGTATTCAGTTGTCCAGAGTAAATATTCCAAGGAAGAAGAGACATCCTCTGTCTGGATGGTAATGGTACGAATATCTATACGTGACCCAAGTGGAAAACTGATGGGAAAGGTGACGCTGTTTGGCTGATGTGGGGAAGATCTGCATCAGTGCAGTCACTGCTTCCAGAAGGTGAACTTCATCAAGACACGCTCTGTGTTCAAGTGAAGGCAAGTACCTTGAAAAGGGCAGCAGAGTGGTGATGCTGATTGGCTGACGTGGGGGAAAGCTCTGCATCAGTGCAGTCACTGCTTTCAGAAGGTGGTTTGCTGAGGGGCTGTTGTCAAGTGACAGTCAATGCTAAACACTTCCTCAGTGTTACCATCCCTACTTCATTCTCTAACCAAAAAAAAAGCACACAGACACTGCTGTGAGGACCAGAACCAAAGGGAAAAGGAGTGATCCAGGGAAGCTAAGTGAGGGAAGACCTACATCGGGTATTCACAGCGATAAGTAAGGGTAAGCATTTAATAAATTTTCCTAAACATTGCTTGGGGATAGATATGTCAGTCAGTGGGGTTAAGTGCTTCCCTTGTGAGATATGGGAGATCGTGATGCTTCCTGTGTCTCAGATGACTACATCTGCAGGAAGTGTACCCAATTGCAGCTCCTCACAGACCACATGGATAGGCTGGAGCAGCAATTGGATGCGCTTAGGAGCGTAAGGGTGGCAGAAAGCATCATAGACAATAGTTTTAGAGATGTGGTGACACCCAAGGTGCAGACAGATAGATGGGTCACTGCTAGAAGGGGCAGGCAGCCAGTGCAGGAATCCCTTGTGGTTGTCCCCCTCTCTAACAAGTACACCATTTTGGATGCTGTTAGGGGGGATGATCTATCAGGGGGTAACAGTAGCAGCAGCAGCCAGACTGGTGGTACCACGCCTGGCTTTGTTCTTAAGAAGGGAAGGACGAAGAGCACTGGAGCAGTAGTTATAGGGGACTCTATAGTTAGGCGTACAGATAGGCGCTTCTGTGGATGTAAAAGAGACTCCAGGATGGTGTGTTGCCTCCCTGGTGCCAGGGTCCAGGATGTCTCTGAACAGGCAGAAAGCATTCTGAAGGGAGAGGGCAAACAGACAGAGGTTGTGGTACATATTATTTCTAACGGCATAGGTAGGATGAGTGATGAGGTCCTGTAGCAGCAGTTCAGGGAATTTTGTAGAAAGTTAAAAACCAGGACCTCCAAGGTTGTAATCTCGGGATTACTCCCTGTGCCACGTGCCAGTGAGGCTAGAGATAGGAAGATAGTACAGCTCAACACGTGGCTAAACAGATGGTGTAGGAGGGAGGGTTTCAGATATCTGGGCCATTGGGATCTCTTCCAGGGCAGTGGGACCTGTACAAGGAGGATGGGTTGCATCTAAACTGGACAGGCACAAATATTCTGGCTGGGAGGTTTGCTGGTGTCGCTCAGGGGGATTTAAACTAGCTTGGCAGGGGCGTGGGAACCAATGCCAAGGTGAATGGACTGAAAGGGAACTAGAGAATATGGCCAGTAAGACTCCAAGGAAGAGCAGGCAGGGTGGGGTTAAAATCGAATCAGAGATAGTAGGAACTGCAGATGCTGGAGAATCCGAGACAACAAGGTGCAGGGCTGGATGAACACAGCAGGCCAAGCAGCATCATAGGAGCAGAGAGGCTTGCAGGGCTGGATGAACACAGCAGGCCAAGCAGGTTGCTGATCAAAGCAGATCTGGTGGAGTGAAGTGCATCTGTTTCAATGCAAGAACAGGTAAGGCAGACGAACATAGAGCTTGGGTTAGTACTTGGAACTATGATGTTGTTGCTATTACAGAGACTTGGTTAAGGGATGGACAAGATTGGCAGCTTAATGTTCCAGGATACAGATGTTTCAGGGGGATAGAGGGGGATATAAAAAGGGTGGGGGAGTTGCACTACTTGTTAAGGAGAATAACACATCTGTACTGCGGGAGGACACCTTGGATGGCTCATACAGAGAGGCAATATGGGTAGAGCTCATGAACAGGAAGAGTACAATCACAATGTTTGGGGTATACTATAGGCCTCGCAACAGCCAGCGGGAGATAGAAGAACAGATATGTAGGCAGATTTTGTCAAGATGTAAAAGTAACAGGATTGTTGACATGGGGGATTTTAACTTCCCATATATTTACTGGGACTCACTTAGTGCTTGGGGCTCGGATGGGGCAGAGTTTGTAAGAAGCATGTGTCGGTATGTAGATAGTTCAACTTGGAAAGGGGCCGTACTGGACCTCGTATTGGGGAATAAGCCTGGCCAGGTGATCGACGTCTCAGTAGGGGAGCAGCTCGGGAACAGCGATCACAATTCAGTAAACTTTAAGGTACCGATGAATAAAGATCAGCGTAGTTGTCAGGTGAAGGTGCTAAATTGGGTGAAGGCTAAATATAACAATATTAGGCAGAAACTGAAGAATGTAGATTGAAGGCAAATCAACATATGGTATGTGGGAAGATTTCAAGTGTAAGTTGCTGGGAACTCAGGACCGGCACATTCCTTTAAGGATGAAGGATAAGTATGGCAAGTTTAGGGAACCTTGGATAACAAGAGATATTGTGAGCCTAATCAAAAATAAAAAGGAAGCATTAATCAAGGCTAGGAGGCTGGGAACACATGAAGCAAGGGTGAAGTACAAGGAAAGTCGAAAGAAACTTAAGCAAGGAGTCAGGAGGGCTAAAAGGAGTCATGAAAAGTCATTGGCCAACAGGATTAAGGAAAATCCCAAGGCTTTTTATACATATATAAAGAGCAACAGGGTAGCCAGACAGAAGGTTGGCCCACTCAAGGACAGGGAAGGGAATTTATGTGTGGAGCCAGAGGAAATGGGTGAGATATTAAATTAGTACTTTGTGTTAGTATTCACCATAGAGAAGGACTTGGTGGATGATAGGTCTGGGGAAGGGTGTGTGGATAGTTTGGGTCATGTTGAGATCAAAAGGGAGGAGATATTGGGGGTCTTGAAAACCATTAATGTAGACTAATCCCCAGGGCCTGATGGGATATACCCCAGAATACTGAGAGAGGCAAAGGAGGAAATTGCTGGGGCCTTGAGGGAAATCTTTGTATCCTCACTGGCTACAGGGGAGGTCCCAGAGGATTGGAGAATAGCCAATGTTGTTCCTTTGTTTAAGAAGGGTGGCAAGGATAATCCAGCTAATTACAGGCCGGTAAGTTTTACATCAGTGGTAGGGAAATTATGGAGAGGATTCTTCAAGACAGGATTTACTCCCATCTGGAAATCACTGGGCGTATTAGCAAGAGGCAACGTGGTTTGGTGAAGGGGAGCCTGTTTCTCACTAACTTGGCTGAGATTTTTGAGGAAGTGACAAAGATGATCGATGAGGGTAGGGCAGTGGATGTTGTCTACATGGTCTTCAGTAAGGTCTTTGACAAGGTCCACGATGCCAGGCTGATACAGAAGGTAAAACCACACGGGGTCAGAGACGAGCTTGCAAGATGGATAACAAACTGGCTCGGTCATAGAAGACAGAGGGTAGCAGTGGAAGGGTGTGTTTCTGAATGGAGGGCTATGACTAGTGGCGCTCCTCAGTGTTGGGACCTTTGCTGTTTGTACTTATATATATGATTTGGAGGAGAATGTAACTGGTTTGATTAGTAAGTTTGCTAATGACTTAAAGGTTGGTGGAATTGCGGATAATGATGAGGACCGTCAAAGGATACAAGACAACAAGGTGCAGAGCTGGATGAACACAGCAGGCCAAGCAGCATCATAGGAGCAGAAAGGCTGACGTTTCCGGCCTAGACCCTTCAGCTAGACATATAGATCGGTTGGTGACTTAGGCAGAGAGATGGCAGATGGAGCTTAATCTGGAAAAATGTGAGGTAATGCATTTCGGAAGGTCTAATCCAAATGGAAAATATACAGTAAATGGCAGAACCCTTAAGAGTACTGATAGGCAGAGGGATCTGGGTGTACAAGTACACAGGTCACTGAAAGTGGCAATGTAGGAAAACGTAGTCAACAAGGCATATGGCATGCTTGCCTTCATCAGCCGGGGCACTGAGTTTAAAAATTGGCAGGTAATGTTGCAGCTTTAAAGAACCTTAGTTAGGCCGCATTTGGAATATTGTGTTCAATTCTGGTTACCACTCCACCAGAAGGATGTGGTGGCTTTGGAGAGGGTACAGAAAATATTTACCAGGATGTTGCCTGGTAGGGTGGGCATTCTCTGACGAGAGGTTGGAGAAACTTGGGCTGCTCTCACTGGAATGACGGAGGTTGACGGGGTGACCTGATAGAGGATATACAAGATTATGAAAGGCATGGATAGACTGGACAGTCAGAAGCTTTTTCCCAGGGTGGAAGAGTCAGTTACCAGGGGTCATGGGTTTAAGTGCGAGGAGCAAGGTTTAAAGGCGATGTACGAGGCAAGATTTTTTTTACACAGAGAGTGGTGGGTGCCTGGAACTCGCTGCCGGGGGAGGCAGTGGAAGCAGATACTATAGTGACTTTTAAAGGGCATCTTGACAAATATGAATAGGATGGGAATAGAGGGATACGGTCCCCAGAAGATTAGGGGGTTTTAGTTGTGACTGGCAGCAGGTTGGTGCAGGCTTGGAGGGCCGAAGGGCCTGTTCATGTACTGTAATGATGTTTGTAGGTCCACCCTATGGTCCCCTTCAGACCCAGTGAAAGAAGGTGTTGCAGTGCAGAGATGTGGAAGAGTATGACATGGTGTTCTGACCTCCGTCTCTGGACGTGTTCAACACCCCTGCCCTTCTCCTATTTGCGTTACATTTCAAATTAGACAACAACTGCAGCTCTCCTAAGTCTTTGCCCCGTTGTATGGTACCTATGGCTGCAAGCTTTGCAGTCAGGGATAACTCCACATCGCTGGAGGATCAGCTCTTGTTGCAGCGGTCGGAGGGATGACCACAGTTTCTGTGCAAGGATCCACTGGAAACTGTTCTAATGAGCCTACATTAGCCACCAGATTGACTGTGACCCACATACTTACCAAACTAGAGAGGTATCACTGATTGATGAGTGAGTGGATCCCTGATTGAGAGCTGTGCATCTCCCTGACTTGTTGGACTGACTGTAGTCCACTCCTTGGACTGTGGTGGTATGGACCTCCTGATCCTGGAAACCTCTAATGGCTGGCTGACTGACTATGTCCAAGCTCCTGGACTGATAGTAGATAGCCCTTGTCTTACTCTGCAAGTACTCCTAGACTGAAGGCTGTCTCCTTTAGACTTGACTGATGGTTACTCTCCTTTGCCTTCAAGGGCATGCCATTTGGTTGATTCATATACAGTGAAATTCATGTATAAGCTGCTGGCGTAGGTAGAACACTATTGTGTCACAGTGCCAATCAGGAACATGTCTACGCCTTGATTGATCACTGCAGACAACCACGACAAGCTGCATTGCTTTGTGCTCACACAAAATGCAAAATGAGTGAGTGCTAAAATAGCAAGTGAGGAGCCCCGAGATATATCTTGGTTCATTCCATAAGTGCTTGTCCCAGTATGTGAAGAGTCCTGGCAGCAGCATCACAATGAAAGGTGCCAGTGATTTCCAAAATGCAGTACTGAAGTGGAGAATTGTATTCTAAATGGGTTGGAGATGTACTATGATGATGTAGTAGGGCTGGCATGTGTGTGGTGCCAATCCCTGTGGATGAATGGGTGCAAGTGGTTGCTTCCCATGGAGAATACCATAACGTGTCCGAGATGGAGGCCTGAAGCAGCAAGCACCAAGCTGGAGCTGCTCGGTACTCTCTCCAAAATTGATGCTGGCAATTGTTGTCCTCTATTTTCTCTCTGGCACATGGGAGAATAGGAAACTGCATATCAGTGACGCAAGATTAAATACCAATGAGCTGTAACTGCAATCAACTAGATTTCTTGTCGCTCATTAGGGAGATTCTCATCCCACTGCTCAAAATTTGATTGCAAAATTCAGACTTTGTTTCTTCTCAATGTTTATAATCTCATTTTTTTCAATGAAATGTACTTTCCCAACCAATACTGCCCAAGTCGTTCAGTGGCTTTTCTGTTGCCATTTCCTTATTTCATCTGTGGAATTATGCTGAAAATGCACCAAGATAGTCAGATTTAAAAGGATGCCTCACTTAACTGCATGGCAGTATTATAGCTCCTATTGATTTGCAGCAAGAGTTACTTACTTTTTTTACATCAATGGAGTTGTAGTTTTTAACATTGCTCCTACAGAACTACAATACTGTAGTGTACTGTGGCACTGTCATATGATAATTCCAAAAGAAAATTTACTAAGATCTAAAATTAAAACAAAAATGTTATAATTAATTGCTGGATGAGATGCACCAATTTCTTGTTTCAGACAGGTAACTCAAATAGTCAAGTCTGGGGTAAGAAAGAATGAACTGGCTCCTCTTCAATCACTCACCTTCTCTGTTGATTACAACAATGTTAATAAAGAACGGTGTGATTTTGGCAAAAGTAAGATGGTGGTCATGCATCAAAAATGTAGCCATTGACCTCACATGGCCAAAATAGGAAAGGCTACAGGAAGCATCCTTGTATGTATCAATGACATCACCGTGTTGTGTGCACAGTGACATCATCATCAGCCTGGGTGCTGCTGATGAGGGTTTGGGGAGGTTACGCAGAGTCTGGGGTCCTAACTGGCACCAGGAGCTGGAGCGTAAGCAGGAGAGGCAATGTGGGAGCCTGTTGTGACGCAGGTATGGGAGGTCAGGCTCATTAGGAGAATGGGAGCAGGAGATTGTTCAGCTGCTGCTCCCAGGCAGACTTACTTGGAGATGTGGTGGCACCTTCCTCATCATACGTCCCATTCATGGCTTACACTTTTGGCAGTGCCATTTCCTTCCATCATTCCTGCAACAGTCAGTCATGACAGAGCATGTGCGTGTTCTTTGTGCTATCTGTTGGGGTTATACTGTCAATAATCATGACTAATTTGAACAGGCATGAATGAGTGAAAGGGTGAGTTAATTAATTACTCAAAGCAAGAAGAAAATAATAAAGCAATACACAGATTATAAAAGGAGTGGTGCATCCAAAAATTTATGTTAAAAAAGTTACAGAATCAGTACTGAAGTTTCACAAAGAGTAGACAATGGGATGTTGCAGCCATTATGTTGGGTAATATCAGCAATGTTGGTAGTTAAGCAGTCAATTATGTGATTTTGGCTTATAGCATATCCTGAAATCATTACAACTTGGTCTGGCTGGCCTGGTCAAGTGAAATATTATCCTTGCATCCAGTCTGTTCAGCCCTGTCAGAGTTTAATTTTTCAATTAGATGCCCTCTCATTCTTTTGAATACAGGCCAGGTTAATGAGAAATACCTCAACTGTTCAGAGATATTAGCACATACTTTTGGAACAGGCAGGACTAACCACGCCTCCTGGATCAGAGGAAGTGACACTATCACTGCACTATGAGAGCCCTACATGCCCAATAGACCCAATTTCACTTCATACAACACACTTGCCATTCCATGAATCAGTCTGATCAACTTTTGCTGCACTCCCTCTAAGATGACACTGTCCCTAAGGTTTAGACTTAGACAATACTCCCTGAATGAAGATCTTTTGATAATTAAAGGCAGAATATTTGTATCATTCACTGATCATCTTTATAACTTATTATGGTTATGGGCAGATTTGGTTTTCTGTAGGGAAGGAAGTGTGCCTTTGCTTAGCCTTGGAATGCATATTCCAATTAGATAAATCAGCAGCAAGCTTTAGTGAATTTAAAATAAAGATTATTGATTCCCACAAACTTAACCCAAATTAACAACAAAAAAATCACACTCATTCTCACACAATATACCTGCAAAGACTGGACACAAAACAATGGTACACTTCTTCATACAGTTCAACCACACAATGATTTCTGGAATACCATGTGACAGTTTGCGGTTTCTTCAAAGGATTTGATAATTTAAAGTTTAAGTGAGGGCACAGTAAAGCAAAGAGTTCTTAGCAGGCTGAGAGTTATCGGGTAAATTGAAGAAATTGGTTCTCAAGTGAACTCTTAAACTGGAATAGGTTAAGTACTTTGGGTGCTTGATGCCTTGCAGATTGACTCAAACTAATTCTTAGACTGGATGACAACTGATGGCTCTGAAGAATCTACTGGGTCCTGGGATAATAAAGGGTGAATTCCATGAAAATAGGTTGAATTTCAGGACTACTTCGGAGGCTCATCTCCTCTACTTTGATCAGGGCAGGCCCCTGTGATAACAGAAAGTGGATAAGTGGCAACTGAGTTTCAATTTTTCCTTTTCTCCCCCCCATTATGGAACACCCAATCAGGCAGCCTGGAAACTTCAGTCTCTAAGTGTTGGTCCATCTTGAAACATTGAGATGTGTGAACTCCACAGATCATTTTGAAGCATCCTCACCCATGTCCATTTTTAATTAGGTATTCACTAGAGACTTGAAAAGGATCTCTAGTCCAAATTCCAAAAAAGTACGATTTTCAGCAACCATCTTAACAGCATTTTAAAAAAAAAACTTAAAAATTCATAATACAAATGTACCAAAGAAAGTTCAATTATCTTATTCAATTGACCGCATTTTACCAGTGACATTTCTTTCAAAAGAAAAATATTATGCAGGATTCTAGTCAAAAACATTACAAAAAAAAGGCTATATTTGAGCTTCAGCTGAAACTCAGTTCAAGAATGCTTGGAATGTCCATTGGTATGAGTTTAAAAACTACTTGTGGATGAATATAGACAGTTCTTCTCTGAGCCTTATCCATCTTGCTGCATGATTATACAATGTGTCCACTTGTTATGGACCAGATCAAACCTTCAAATATAATCAAGGAGATGGACTAGACCCTAACTTTTATTTTATTTACAGACAAGTGTAAGGTGCTGTGATACATATATAATTCAAGCAGAACACACTTTATTCATACTTGACAGTTAAAATGCAAACGAAACAAAAAGGAATAAATTGGAATAACTTAACGCTATTGAAAAACTTAATTATACATTGTTTAGCTACTAAACAGCAACCATTCCAAAATAGTAACATCCCATAAACACACCCTGGGCAAAGGTAAATTCAGTAAAATAGGTTATTTCACGTGCAATATTTCTCCAGTCCAAGAGGAAAGACCATCAAGAGCAAAATCTGGCAAACAGAACTCAAGTGTTTTGCGAAAGGGAGCGATGTACAGCAGCTTCAAATCCCCAACAACTACTGAATGCTAAACTAAAACCCTGTTTCTGGGGGAGCCTGATCCCACCTATTCATGCTGCTTCTATTGTTCCCACTTTTTAAAAAAAAACCCAAGGCTTTACAAGCTGTTTAGTTTATTGGATTGGAGCAACCGCTTGGTACCTCTCTCTCAGTCCCTCTTCATAAAAAGAAACATGACAAAATGTCCCTCTTAAAGCCATAGTATCATCACACAAGTCAGATGCAATGTGGAAATAACGTAGCATCTACCTTTGGACTGAAAATGTGAATTATTTAACTAATTAACTAAATGAATAGACAAGATTCTCTCTATCAAAGGAGCTTCACTCCACCTCATTACTTTGTGATTTTGGGTGCTTTAGATTTACATGACAACTTGGAGCAAAGCAAGAAGGATTGACACAAACATCACAACAGTAATATGAACATATAAATCAGGAGCAAGAACATTCAATTCCTCCTGTCTGCTCTGTCACTCAATAAGATTACGGCCGATCTGACTGTAACTCCAAATCCATAATCCTACCTCTCCCAATAACCTTTCACCCTCTTGCTCAACAACTATCTGGCTAAAAATATTCAAAATAGTAACAACTTAAACAACTACCTTAAAAATATTCAAGAACTCTCTTTCCATCATCTTTTCAAGAAGAGAGTTCAAAAGGCTGTCAAAATCATCATAAAAAATTATCCTTATCCATTTTAAGTGGACGACATTTGATTTTTAAACAGTGACTCCAGTTCACAATTCTTCCAAACGTGGAGAGGATGTTTCCTCGTATATCCTGTCAAGACCATTCGGGATTTGCACTGTTTCAATGAAGTCACCTCTTACTCTTCTGATCTCCTGCCGTTCCAGATATTTGTTTCTTAAACCTTCTTTGAACTGTTTCCAATGCATTTATATCCTTACTTAAATCTGGTGACCATTACTGTCTGTAATGCTCCAGATAAGGCAAGTTTAGTAACTCCAGATAAGGCTAATTCCAAGGTATTGATCATTTATTAAGAATATATGGCAGATGCTGTTAAAGTTTACGGACAAGGATAATAACTGAAGATGAAAGGATAAACAAATCTGAGAAAAATAGCAGTAAAACATGGAAAAGAAACAAACTACAAGTTAAGAGACACACCTCTTTAACTAGCATCAGCAATGAACACCTTATGATTAGTCTTAAAAGATTAGAAGATTAAATGTAACTTTTATCTCTGGAAATTCTAAGTGATTAATGGTAGACCAATACAGTGCAATAGTGAAAAATCTAAAAAAATTATAATGAGATCCTTTCAGTGCTATCATGTCTTGGATACAGCATATGGCACACATTTTTTACGCCAATCAAACTGGGCTTAGCACACCTAACAATTACATCCCCTGTTGTGTTAATTCTTTACAATGAAACTAGAGCACTCTCTCTTTGGTACAAATTTATGAAGAACTAGAGTTGCCCAAATGTAAGGGTCCTCCCCTCAAATTCTGATTGGCCCGAAAGAAATACAGGACATGACACTTGGCACCAGTTTTGTTGCAGGAGAAGCTGAAAAAAAATAACAAACCTGATATTCCAGATTTTTGTTAGTGATTACTTCCTTAGCCTTCACCTTTTCTGAGATATGCGCAAGGCAGTGGAGCAAGACAGGTACAAGTCTGGTGCACAAGTGGCAGGGCATGTCAAAATCATGTTGGGCCCAAACACAGTATGTCTGGGGCTAAACTTCATTTGCAATTCCAAGAAGATTTGGCCTAGCAAAAGACTCAGTTTCCCCGTGTAACAAGGGGGCACAGCAGAGGACTTGCCAAATGGACATACTTAGACATGTGGCTATCTTGTTTGCACAGCAGGGGTAGACTGAAACAGAGAAGAAAATAAACAAAAAAAAAAAAGCAGGATTATAGATCACGAGACAACAAGGTGCAGAGCTGGATGAACACGGCAGGCCAAGCAGCATCATAGGAGCAG
>NC_063365.1:12761997-12774836 GCF_021869965.1 Rhincodon typus | reverse complement strand
CCATGCAACCTAACCATGCGGGACGTTGTCAAAGGCTTTACTAAAGTTCATATAGACAATTTCCGCTGCCCTATCCTCATCAATTCTCTTGGTTACCTCTCCTTATAACTCAAACCCTCCATTCCTGGCAACATCCTAGTAAATCTCGTCTGAACCCTCTCCAGCTTAGTAATATCTTTCCTTTAACAGGGAGACCGGAGCTGGACACGGTTAACAGAAGAGGCCTCACTAACACCTTGTACACCCTCGACGTAACTGTTGTCAGGAAAAGCAGTTTAGGCATTAAGTCAGGGTAATGCAGTGCTAACCTAATTGTTACTGGGGTCATAATCCAGAGATCGTGTTGCATGGTCTGTATTGGTGGGTTGAGAATTTGTACTCCATAATCATTTTTTTTTTTAAAAGGTTCAGTGTGGGGTTCTTGAATGATTGTGAAGACCTAACTGATTCACAAGTGTCCGTTTGGAAAGGCAATCTGCTTGGTTATCTTATAGGAGTGAGTTTGAATGTGGAAAATATGCTTGTCTCTGGCAGCACGGTGGCTCAGTGGTTAGCACTGCTGCCTCAAAGCACCAGGGACCCGGGTTTGATTCCACTGTCAGGCGACTGTCTGTGTGGAGTTTGCGCATTCTCCCCGTGTCTGCGTGGGTTACCTCTGGGTGCTCCGGTTTCCGCCCACAGTCCAAAGATGTGCAGGGATAGGTGGATTGGCCATGTTAAATTGTCCATTGTATTCAGGGCCGTTTAGATTAGGTGGGTTATATGGGGATGGGCCTGGGCCGGATGCTCAAAGTCGGTGTGGACTTGTTGGGCCGAAGGGCCTGTTTCCACAGTGTAGGGTTTCTATGGATTTCAAATGAAAGCGCAAGCTATTCACTTACGCCAAACTATTGAACGCTGGGGAAAACCAGTGAATGAATGACAGCTTGACATTAAATTAAGCAAAATAAAAACTGAAAGAACTGCAGATGCTGTAAATCGGGAACAAAAACAGAAGTTGCTGGAAAAGCTAAGCTGAGCCGGCCTAGCATGATCTGTGAAGAAAAATCAGACTTGATGTTTCGGGTCCATTGACCCTTCCTCGGAACAATTCTGAGGAAGGGTCTCTGGACCCGAAAAATCAGACTTCATGTTTCTTCGCAGTCGCTGCCAGGCTGGCTCAGGTTTTCCAGCAACTTCTGTTTTTGTTCCTGATTAAGCATACAGTTTAAAACTTTGAACTTTGAAAATCTAAAACTCAAAACTTGTTATACAATTTTTTTTTGTTGCCTGTCTAAGCTTATGGTAAAAGCTCTATGACCTTTCATCAGGCGCCTATTTTGAAGCTGGCCTCTCTGGCAGTGAGGTTTTTGTAGAAACAGCTGCTGTATCATTGTGGTCTATATCTGACATTAGCAGCATTTGGCCAGGCTAATTATTTTTAAATAGCAGCAAGTATTTCTGGTACTTTGTAATAAGCCTTGATAATGATTATGACGCATTTTCTTCCTGAATTTCTTGTTGGAGATATGGGAATGAGGATGTCTATAAGACTGAGTGGGTAGATAAAAGAACTTGTCTACCTTTCCATTGTAGAGTTTAATTCCAATTCTAGACTGCTCTTTGCGGAACCATTTAAAACGATTCATTTCCTGACCCGTCTGTAACTTTCTGAAAAGTTAGATTGTTTTACGTAAACCATCAGTTTGAATTCTAACTTTTCATAGAAAGAAACTGATACAATCACCAATAGATTTAAACAATGGCAAAGTGGCACAGTAGTTAGTATTGCTGCCTCTCAGCACCAGGGACCCAGGTTTGATTTTAATCTCGGGCTACCGTGTGCAGTTTGCACATTCTCTCCATTTCTGCATGGGTTTCCGCTGGGTGCTCCGGTTTCCTCCCACAGTCCAAAGATGTGCGGGTTGGGTGCATTGGCCATGCTTCCAGGGACACGTGAGCTAGGTGGATTACCCATAGTAAATGTGGGGTTGCAGGGATGGGGTGTGGGGTTGGTTCTGGATGGGATGCTTTTTCAGAGTTTGAGACTTGATGGGCTGATTTGAGTGTCACAGTACTTATTATTTGCATACACAGAATTTGCACCAAATGATCAAATCTTTTTATAAAGAAATTGTTTCTTTCGTTTCTTATAAGACTGTTCTGCTTGAGTTTTGGGATATCTTTGGATTCCACTATTTTGTCGTTTCACTTCATTGTTGCTCACTGCTGCTTTGCATGGGCTTCATCACTGCTATGAATTTCTACGCTAATAATCTCCTTCTGTGATCTTCACTGTTATTCTGTCCACCCATTGCAGTCTTTACTATTGCTGTTTCTGCCCTTGCTCTTTTCACCATCTCCACTGCAGTTCTGCTTCTGATTTTGTTGCTCATTTGAAGTGTTTTGCATTCCTGGGCCCAGAGGATTCTTAATTTTCTCCAGTCTAATTCCACTTCACTTTAGAGGCTAGAAAGTGAAAAGCTGTAGCTAACAGTAAAGAAAACATTAAACTATGTAAGAGTCTAGAGCTTCTGATGCCCAATGATATTATCATACATTGGACTCAGCATGTAGGCTGTGTTAGGGTAGCCTTTCTTCCCTCAAGGCTATACTTCTGGATTGGAAAATTGCCTGTGTCACTCCACACTGTAAGAAGGGTGAAAGAGGAAAACCAGGGCATTACAAGCCACTTTGCCTAATAGCTGTTGTAGGGAAATTGTTGGAGTCTATAATCAAGGATGGGGTAACTGGACATCTCCAAATTTTCAGTTGGTCAGGGAGAGCCAACAGATTTGTGACAAGTAGGTCATGCCTGACAGATTTTGTTGAATTTTTTGAAGACGTGACCAAAGTAGTGGACAGGGGAATATCTGTTGATGGTGGTTTTTATGGATTTCATAGCCATTTGAAGAAGTCTCACGAGTTTGAGGTAAAAGCCTACTGAACTGAAGGCGACTTAATGACATGGCGAGGAAACTGGTTGAGTGGCAGATGATAGAACATAGGGATAATGGGTAGGTACTCAAACTGGCAGGATGTGAATAAGGAAGAAATAGCAAGACATCTGGATATAAATTGTCCCATTGGGAACACTCAGCATGGGTTCATGAAGGGTAGGTCATGTTTAACGAGTTCGGTGGAATTCTTTGAGGACATTACTTGCATGGTGGACAATGGGGAACCTGTGGATGTGGTGTATCGTCTGGATTTCCAGAAGGCATTTGACAAGGTGCCACACCAAAGGCTGCTACATAAGATAAAGTTGTACGGTATTACAGGTAATGTGTTGGCATGGATAGAGGATTGGTTGACCAGTAGAAAGCAAAGAGTAGGGGTAAATAGGTGTTTTTCTGGTTGGCGGTCAGTGGCTAGTGGTGTGCCTCGGGGATCAGTGTTCGGACCACAATTGTTTACAATTTACATAGATGATTTGGAGTTGGGGACTAAATGTGGTGTGTCAAAATTTGCAGATGACACTAAGGTGAATGGTAGAGCAAAGTGTGCAGAAGACACTGAAAGTCTGCAGGGGGATATAGATAGTCTAAGTGAGTGGGCAAAGGTCTGGCAGATGGAGTGCAATGTTGATAAGTGTGAGGTCATCCATTTTGGTAGGAAGAAGAGCAAAATGGACTATGTTTTAAATGGTAAAAGATTGCAGCACGCTGCTGTGCAGAGGGACTTGGGTGTCCTTGTGCATGAATCGCTAAAAGTAGGATTGCGGGTACAGCAGGTAATTAAAAAGGCAAATGGAATTTTGTCTGTCATTGCTAGAGGGATGGAGTTTAAAAACAGGGAGGCTATGCTGCAGCTGTATAGGGTCCTGGTGAGGCCACACCTGGAGTACTGTGTGCAGTTTTGGTCTCCTTACTTGAGAAGAGATATACTAGCACTGGAGGGAGTGCAGAGGAGATTCACTCGGTTGATTCCAGAGTTGAGAGGGTTGGATTATGAGGAGAGACTGAGTAGACTGGGCTTATACTCAGTGGAATTCAGAAGAATGAGGGGAGATCTTATAGAAACATATAAGATTATGAAGGGAATAGAGAAGGTGGAGGCAGGGAGGTTGTTTCCGCTAGCAGGTGAAACTAGCACTAGAGGGCATCACCTCAAAATAAAGGGAAGCTGATGTAGGACTGAGGTCAGGAGGAACTTCTTCACCAAAAGGGTTGTGAATCTGTGGAATTCTCTGCCCAGTGAAGCGGTTGAAGCTACCTCGCTGAGTGTTTTTAAGGCAAGGCTAGATAAATTTTTGAACAGTAAAGGAATTAAGGGTTATGGTGAGTGGGCGGGTAAGTGGAGCTGAGTCTCAAAAAGATCAGCCATGATCTTATTAAATGGCGGGGCAGGCTCGAGGGGCCAGATGGCCTACTCCTGCCCCTAGTCCTTGTTCTTATGTGACCGGTGACGTCTCATACGGAGCCATGTTAGGGCCTCAGTTATTCACATTTATTAATGACTTGGCATAGGAAGTCATATATCCCAATTAGCTGACACAAAGTTAGGCAGCATTGTAGACAGTGTAGTTGATAGTTTATCAATATCCCTTTCTAATTTTATGCTATATGAATGGGCGAAACTCCAGCAGATGGAGTTCGCTAAGCAAACCGACAATTGACGGTGGTTACTTGGTTGCCGTTCGTGTTATCTTTTTATTCACTTCAGATTTTTATTGTCTACAGTACATTAATCTGGGGTTCTGGATTACTCATCCATTGACATCACTCTGCCATTGTTTCTGATAAATGCTAATTGTGAAATTATTTGGAATATTCTGAGGATATGTCAGGTACGATCATAATGAAAGCTTGTTCTACATTCTTCCTTTCCCCACCCTTCAGTTGAATTTATCCTATTGATGTCTCAGTATGTTTTGCATATTACCAAGTTTATAGTTGGTTTCCATATCTCTTGGGTGAGACGTGTACTTGGCCTGAGGAAATTTCCTCTCCTTTCTTAATGCAATTGATGTATCTCTTGTTCTCTCCCTCACCCCTACACACATTCCGTCCTGGAGTCTTCTATTTTGTTCTGTTTCAATTTTTTTTCACATGGAAGTTGTTGAACTGTCGAAAAGTCCAAATGAGTTACTTCATTGGGAATTCCTCAATCAAGCTGTACAATCCCCTGTCAGAATTCATGTTGCCTATTTCATACTAAGCTGTTGCCTAATAGATCCAGCCTGCATTTCATAATGGTTAACTTTGGTTTACTGTTATTGATGGTAGGTTACTGGGCCTGCATTTACTGTGGTCAGATTTTGTTCTCCCTGTTTTTTTTTCCCAAATATCCAAATTAACAAGGTCAGTTTCCTGATTGAGTGCTCGTCGGCAGCACTAATACAGGTTTGCAGCTACTGATTTTCCGTATATTAATTTGAGTGGAAAAATTGATGGCTGCACATCTGTCGCTTCCTGAGGAGCGTTGCGTAGTGGTGCTGCTCGTTTAGTCCAAATTACACATCATTCTTTTTCTTCTAATAGATTGCCTGAAGAAATTTTGATATTCAGTGACTGTCCATTCTATGGTCACGTGACTGTTTATGACTACCCATTTTGTTCCTGTAGTTGTATTATTAAACAATTGTTAATTATAACATTACATCATTCGTTTTGGGGTGGGTGGCTGGATAATTTACTTTTGAATTTGCATGGATTTGGCATTTCATTTGACCTTGGCAGTAGGAGGGAAAGAAAAACATGTATTACTGAGAAACTCATTGTAAAAATTTCGGTAGCATCAGGAATTGATTGTTTGGGAGCATTAATAGTGAGTTCGAGCTGTAACTACTTCTCATTATACATCAAAATTCCAACACTATAAGGAAGCAAATAGTTGGGTAATGAGGTCAAATGTCTTGTTTGTTCATGTTACTGTAAGCCGTTAACACTTTTTGAAGAAGCGAGTACTGCGAAGAGGCAGGCCTCATGAAGGGTCCCGACCCGAAATGTCGACTTTCCTGTTCCTCCAGCTCCACACTCTGTTGACAAGAGGCAGGTCTATTACTGTGGTTTCTCTTGCAGTGGTATCCATTTAAATAGAATATTCTTGATCCCTAAAATGATTGTTCAAGTCACATGCTTACTGGTAGTGACATGATTTAAGTTTGTGTCCGGTGTTCAATACAACAGAATGTCATTCCCAAGACTGGATTCTGTTTTTGCATAGAAAATGTTAAAATAAAAATTACATTTCTTAATTTAGGACACATGGTAAACTTATAAGTAATGACCTTCAATAATTAGACTTGTTAACTTTGCACTTTATTTTGCAGAAAAAGTATGAGATGAAAACGCAGACTGCCGACAAAATTGGTTCCAGCCATCTCCTGGTTCATTGCTCATGGCAATGTCTTGACCAATTAAAATCAACCTACTTTGTATAAAATTTAGTCGTTTGGGTGTATAGAAATTGAATTTTGCTGAGAAAATATTGTCAAAGCTTTTCATCTTGTGTTCATCAGAGCAGTTTGAAAGAATAGCAAGTTAAGGGGAAAAGTGACATTTATCCTGTCTCGGATGAGTGTGCTGATTGGTAGACAAGTGGACCCTAGTACAGGTGTTGCCATGGTGAGTGTTTCAGTTATTGGGATGGTTTGGGTAAAAGACATTGAAGTATTCATGACCGTATTGAATGATGGCACAGGGGGAGGTGGTGGCAAAGTGGTAATGTCATGGCCTTGCAATGTAGAACCCCATGCCAACTTTTTGGAAATGTGGGTTCAAATCCAACTGCAGCAGACGGTGAAATTCCAAGTCAATAAAAATCTTGATGGTGCAGGCTTCATGGACAGAATGGCCTACTTCTGTTCCTGTGATATTTCACTGCCAGGCTTTCACTAAATTTTAAACTAGGCTGCAACAAAAGGTTTTTTAAATGCGTTGCTTTGAAAGAAAAATTTGAGGAACTTGAACATCAGTTTAGAAGTCCTGGAATCCTGTACAATGAAAGTAGATTTGTTCAATCCGTATGAATTAGTGGTCCAGGTTATGTGGTCAGTCAGTGTTAAAAATGTTGTATGTACAATCTGCACTTTCAAATCATTTTCATAACCAATTTTTGTATGTTTTCATATCTTGTCAGTGCTGGTAGTGTACAATCCATTGCACATAACACATCTCATCTCTGGATCATTGGAGGCCAGACATGCGATGTATGTGTTGACCCCCCCCCAGGGAGTACGTCTGGGGGACTTACCCAGGAAGTTTAAACTTCTGGTGGGAAATTAACCTGTTCCTGGGACCCTCTGAAAGTCAGAGACTTTGAACAGTGCTGTGGAGCTTTAAATGAATAGTTAGCCAGGAAATGTTAGATTAAAACCTAGTCTGGCTCCTGGTAACTACAGAACTGATTCATCAATTATTGTCACTTGCTCTCCCCACTTGAGCAACCCTACCCTGATTCCGCCCAACTATCCTTTTGAATACCCAGTAGGTAAATTGACATGGGTTCTGTTACTTATGATACAGGGTTGTTTAGGAACTATTAGTGAAGAAAAACACAGCTGCAGTCCTTGACTCTGTATGCTGCTGTCTAAAATAAGTGGCTGCTAATCACCTGTGCTACATCCTGGTTACTTGCTCATGAGCATGTTTCCTCTTAGTGATATCACAACAAAACCAAGTATCCTTTCTTACCGTGTTAACCCTTAACTACCCAACACTCGACCCGAGCCCCTTCCTGACCTAAATCAGTCACCCACTCTACCCACCTGCCACCCTCTCCATTTGCTCTTCATCCACTATTTACTAATATTGATTCATTCACCTATTCATTAACCTTCACATTGGAACTTAAAGCGTACCTTTTATGATAGCTATTGCCACAGCTAGCTACTGCACTGTTATGGAGTGCTGTGCTCTGTATTTTTGGAGAAGCATTGGTCAGACAACCTGGTGAGAAATATGTAACAATGTGGGGTCAGTGAGTGTCAATCTTGCAGTGATTTAGCTGTAGAAGATCTGGGCTGATATTTTATTTAACTTGGTAATCTTGACTTCACTGCATGTAGCATTTATAATGAAACTGATGTAAATAAAATGTCTTCAATGTTAATAAAGCTCAAGTTTTTGAGACAATCTTTTAAAAGACTGCAATCAGGAATTTTCAATAGATCAACTTTTTTT
The DNA here is from genome assembly GCF_021869965.1 of Rhincodon typus. Taxonomy (NCBI): domain Eukaryota; kingdom Metazoa; phylum Chordata; class Chondrichthyes; order Orectolobiformes; family Rhincodontidae; genus Rhincodon; species Rhincodon typus. The sequence continues at coordinate 12,766,731 of NC_063365.1, read as the reverse complement.
TAATGTTGATCACAATGTTAATACAATAGGCTGCAAAAGACAGCTGGATTGAATGAATGTTGAAATTGCAAGTTGAAGTAAATAGTCATATGCATTTGCTTGACACTATATAAATGACATTCCTAGCAATGGGTTATTTCAATTAACACAGAACATTTTATCTGTTTTAATACTTTTACAGATCAAAAAATAGATTTTACGAGAAAATCATGTGTCACCCTGTTTGATATTTTTAAGCAAAAATCAATCTTCCTCTCGAGTCACTATTCTTTAAAGTCAATATCTTGGTCTCATCCCTTCCTGGGACACTGATCAAATTGTTGATCATCCTTTCTGTTTTAAATTAACCCTTCAGTAGTCTGAACTTGTGCCCTTTTATATCTTTCTATCGTTGCCATCTGGAAATAATGTTTTGCTCTTTTTTTTGTATTGGAGTTGGTTGTTGATTGCTCCTCCGAAAAGACTTTTTCAAAAAAAAAAGGTTTATGGGATATGGGCATTATCCAACATTTATTCCCATCATTAATTGCCTTTGAGAAGATACTGGTATGTTTCCTTCTTGAATTTGTCTGTCTGGTGCAGGTACTTCCAGACTACATTTCAGTTGAGAGTTCAAAGCCTTTCACTGAGCAGCAACGATGGGATAGTGACTGTATTTTCAAGACAAGATGGTATGTGACTTTGGAGTTCTCATACACCAGCTATCCTTATTCTTGTTACATAGTTGAGGCTGCAGATTTCTCAAGGTGCTTTCCAAGGAGATTTAATGATTTGTTGCAGTGTATTTTGCAGAAGATGCCTGTTGAATTGATTATGCACTAGTGGTGAAGGGAGTGCATGTTTGAAGTAGTAGATAGAGTACAGTCATACTGGGATATTCTGGATATGTAAAGCTTCGGTGTTCTTGGAATTGCACTCAGTTGGTGCCTTGTAGATGGTGAAAAGGCTTTGGGGAGTCCGTTGCCACTGAATACCCAGCTTTTGATCTTTGCTTGTCTCTACTGTACTTATTTGGTAGCTCCAGTTAAGGTTCTGGTCAGTAGGCATATTCAAGAGTATGTTGATGGGTGCTTTGGTAACTGATCTTCTGAAAATACAGGGAGGGTGATACGACATATTGGAGATAGTCATTGCTTGGCAGTTAGGTAGAAAGTAAAATTCATGCCACACATCAGTTCAATCCTAAATGTGAACCAGAAGAACTGTGGATGCTGTAAATCAGAAACAAAAACAGAAGTTGCAGGAAAAGCTCAGCAGGTCTTGCAGCGTCTGTGAAGAAAAAATCCTCCAGCGTTAACATTTCAGGTCCGGTGACCTTCCTCGGAACAGTTCCAAGCCTAATGTTGTCTAGGTCTTCCTGTGTGCAGACACTGAATTTCAGTGTTAAAAATGTTTCGAACCAATGCTGCATAATCATTAAAAAGTATATTCTATTTGTAGCCAGCAGAAAAAATATGATTCCTGGGCATTTCAACTCCACTAATTGCTTTCACTTGATGGGTTTTTAGCCAGTTGGCAGCAGAAATGAAATCTTAACCTCTTGTTGACCACTAGAAGGCAGTTTAATAACTGAGGTGAGATTCTGACCCTTGATGTTGGTTGGGAGTATAATGCAGAAACTTGCATAAAAACTCAAGTTCACATTTTTCATAGAGGTTCTATTTTGTGTTTTCATAGTCCTACTTGTTTATCTGGGATAATTGGGAAGATATACTAGTTGGAAACAATTGTCATATAGGTAATTCAAAAAGCAAAAGTGAATTTGTGTCCCACTTATGTTAAACATTGTAATTTTGAATCCCTCTCTTCCAAAATGAGAAGCAGTTTTCTATTTTGATCAGAATGGGTGTTCAATTTTGTTTCTAAAAAAATTGTTTTTGCAAAAACATTTTTTAAACTAAGCTAATCTGGCAGCAGTTTTTTTTTTCAATAGCTGAGGTAAAGAAACAAAAATATTATTGTAAAACATCACTACGAAGAATTGAAATTTACTCTGTGGAATTCTGTTTGATATTAACACTGAATTCATATTCATTCAATTCAGGATTGTCACTAGCTGAGTTAATACTGAACTACTTGGTATTATGAGCAGGCACAGTGGGCTTTTTACATTGGAGTTCTATCAATTTACTTACGAGAAGTTGGAAAAAATTTAATTTTCAAAACGCTGAAGTTACTTCTAAAAGTTATTATTCATACAGTATTATCATCAACCATACAGCACAGAAAAGGCCCTTCAGCCTATTGAGTCTGTCATGACCTAACTGCGCTAAATCCACTTTGCAGCACTTTTTTCAGGTCTATATTTGCAAGATGTTAGTGCTTTGCCCATGAAAAGTTAAAATTGATATTTGAGGAAGAACAATTGGCTTTGTTCATGTTGGATCATTTGGAGGCAGAAAATTTAAAACAAGTTCCTGAATCATTTTGTCAGGTTAATTTGACTTTGGGTAATCTTGTGTATTAAGATATACTGGAAGTGCACCTTTTGTGCATGGAATATTATGATGACAAAAATGTTGTATAGAAACACCGGACATTGTTCTCTATATTGTGGTGCATACGGTGTTTGTTTGCTTTCTGTTCTCTCCCTTGTCCTGTAGATCAGGGTTGGCTCACCTTAGAATATGCCTTTACAGATGAGATCACCTTGGTTGTCGTCAATCAGGATACATTTGAAATCTTGTGGCACCGTTTGACTTGAAGCATAACGTGGGGAAGAGGTTTGTGTACAGTGTGGAAAATGTATTAGATTTTAAAATATTAATGTAAACTGTAGGAAAATCAAAAGATTGAAATGAAATCTTTTGGCTATATTTGCAGAGAGAGAATGTTTCTTTTTTTTTGATGCAAATTTGGGACTTGCAGGGAGATTTGCTAGTGTTATCTGGGAGGGATTAAACTAGTTTGGCTGGGGGTAGGGACTGAATAAGAGTGGCCATCGAGAAGTCAGGGGAAAATGCATTAGTCATGGAGAGCGAGTTTGCTATTCAGGATAGCTAGGAGCACAGTAAAGGGAGGGAAAAGACTTGTAGTTTAAATCACATGTATTTAAATGCACGAGGCCTGACTGGTAAGGCAGATGAGCTCAGAGGTTAATTGGCACTGGGGAATGGGATATTATAGCCATAACAGAAACATGGCTAAGAGAAGGGCAGGACTGGCAGCTCAGTGTTCCAGGATATAAAAGCTACAGGTGTGACAGAGTACAAGTAAGCAAGAAGGGGGCATTGCCCTTTCGATAAGGGCAAAACAGTGCTTAGAGAGGATATTCTGAAGAGGTCATCAAATGAGGCCATATGATTAGAACTTATAAACAAGAAGAGGAAGGTCACCCTGTTTGGACTGTACTATAGACCCCCAAATAGCCAATGGGTACTAGAGGAGTAGATGTGTAGAGAGATTGCAGATACCTATTGGAATAATAGAGTAGTATTGGTTGGAGGTTTTAACTTCCCCTGTATTGACTGGACCACCCAGCATGTACAAGGCCTGGACAGGGTGGAATTTGTCAAGTGTCCAAGGAAGTTTCCTAAATTAGTGTGTAGAGGGCCCTACTTGGGAAGGTGCAATGCTGGACTTCCTCTTATGAAACGAGGTCGGGCAAGTTACTGAAGTGTTAGTCGGAGAGCACTTCGGGTCCAGTGACCATAACTCGCATAGTTAGGGAGAAAGATAGGACAGGTCCACAGGTTCAGGTGCTCAACTGGAGCAGGGCCAATTTTGGGGCCATTAGGCAGGATCTAGCAGTGGTCGATTGGGTGAGTCTGTTTCAAGGAAAAGGAACAACTGGCAAATGGGAGGCTTTTAAAAGTGTGACATTAGGGGTCCAGGGACGTGTCCCTATTAGGTGAAGGGAAAAGCTGGCAGGTTTAGGGATCCCTGGCTGACAAGTGGTATTAAGGCTCTGGTCAGCAAAAAGAAGGTGGCATACGTTGGGCTCAGTGAATTCCTAGGTGATTATAAAAAGTGTTAAGAGGAAAATCAGAAGAGCAAAAAGAGGATATGAGGTGGATCTGGCAGATAAGGTTAAAGATACTCCCAAGAGGGTCTACAGCTATATTAAGAGTAAAATGGTGGCTAGCGAGACAATAGGACCCCTTAAAGATCAGCATGGCCATCTGTGTGTAGCCACAGGAGATGGGGGAGATCTTTAATGAATATTTCTTCTCCATGTTTACTGAGGAGAGAATCATGAATGCTAAGGAAATTTGAGAAACAAGTGGGGATGTTTTGGACCACATACATATTACCAGAGAAGAGATATTTGCAGACTTGGATCATGTTATGGTGGATAAATCCCCTGGGCCTGATCAAGTCCATCCTTGGATGTTGTGGGAGGCTAGGGCCGAAATTGCAGAAGCCCTTGCAGAGATTTTTGCTTTGTCTTTAGCCATGGGAGAATTTCTACAAGACTGGAGGGTGGTGAATGTTTCATTGTTTAAGAAAAGTAGCAAAGATAAGCCAGGGTACTACAGGCCAGTGAACCTGACAGAAGTGGTAAGCAAGTTATTGGAGAGAATACTGAGGGATAGGATCAACTAACATTTAGATAGACAAGGTCTGATTAGGGATAGTCAGCATGGATTTGTGTATGGGAAGTCATGTCTGACAGATCTTTGAAAAACTCAAAGTAGTAGCCAAGAGAATAAATGAGGGCTTAAATAAATGGAAATTGTCTATATCGACTTTAGTAAAGCCTTTGACAACGTCCCGCATGGTTAGGTTGCATGG
>NC_063365.1:12729694-12761597 GCF_021869965.1 Rhincodon typus | reverse complement strand
TGGAATTTAATCAAACAACTATGTTCATTTTGTGCTCAAGGTGAGAGATTTAAATGAAACGTTTTTCCACTTGGGCCACATAGCAGCACTGTCAAGGAATTCTTGATTTTCTATTATTGCATGCAGAGCTAAACACAGTCAATTTCCATAACGCTGTGGATCAGCATTTGACGTACCCTTTGTAATACTCAGCTTTTTGTTGTCTATGATTTGGTAACACTGTGATACTGGACTTAGTGTCACTAAAACTTGATTGAGACCACCAAAATCAAGATCGCTGAAGACTCTTCTTGATTACATTTCAGCTCTGGTCCTAGTGGTGAAAGGCCACTCAGACCTTGGGTATCATCACTCCTCCGGTTTGGAAGTAGTATTAATGGCTCTGCAACCGAGAATTTAGTATAATGAATGTTAATATTATTTATTTGCAAATCTGAACTTAATACAGTATACATAAGATATAGTGATGCAGAAAAGAGCTTAATGCTGGCATATATTCATACATTTTTGGCAAGGAAATGAAATTATTCCCCCTTCAGTCATCTAAAATTCGTTGAAAGGTCTTGTAGACCTCAGGTTCTGTACATTCTTGTGACAGGCTTCGCTACTTGCCCCAGTCAGAATTAGCAGACTTTAAGCGTGAGACAGTGTGGACTGAGCCTGGGAAGGGATGCTGGCAAATGGCTGGCTGTCAGCTGAGTACAAAATGTTCATGATATTGGTACATATACAGATTTCCTTGACCACGTGAAAACCTGCAAATATGAAGATCTGGTTTGGAAATGTTTGAATGTTGATAAAACTTCACTTTTCATTTTTGTACTTTTTAAGAAAATATGTACTGTTACAAAGTTGCAAGATAAATAGCTGTTGAGAAGACTTTGCACAAGGTGGGAGCATGAACGAGTCATGATTGGTTAACTATTCTTCTTTCAAATTTTAATAAGGTTACTCTTGACCTCTGGTCAAGTTGGTCAACTTTTCCATATAAAAATGTTGATTTGGAAACTTGAAGTTGGTTATTTGATTACTTACTAAAATTAACCAAACATGAAAACACTACAAATGGCACAAGACACCAACATTAACTTAAAACTACTAGATGGATTTTTGTTCTTCTGTCACATGACTTTTTGCTAAGCTCTCAAGGCAATTCGTTTGGAAATACAGAATTGCTACAATTTACCTCCTGTTTATAAAGCAGTTAGGGCAATCTACTTGTTATTGAAAGTTACAGGCTTATTTGCAACTGCTTTGAATAATTTCAATTTAGAAATATTTCTGGCTAATATATTTGCATTACACCTTGGAAGGTAAATCTGATCTAGGCTGTCCAGGTGCAGTGTGGTTCAAATTCATCCTTTATTGATGACACACTGGTTTCTAAGTTGTCAAAACCCCTTTTTCAGCTCACCAGCGAATACAGAATTTGAATTTGTTAGAACTTTCATTGATTTTGCATCACTTCACTTTTATCAGTTTTTGGTTTGGAGCTATGAACTGTGAGCTGAGATCTGAAGGGTGACCTGTGGATCGTGAACAGCTGTTCGTGTTTTCTTTTGCGGGGATTAAAAAGAACAAACAAGCTGTTGTGTTTTTGAGGCCAGGCCTGAACGTCACTTGCAGGTTTGCTTTTGATCATAAAAAAACTCTATAGACTTTTTGACTCTGGAGTGGCAGCATGCTTAACCAGATAGCAGATGTTTGTCCATTAACAAGTTCACTGGGAACTGGTTCCAGCAAGTCTGGGAGACATGCTCAAACACAGAGGGACTGTAGGTTTTGCAATTGGGGTTTCTGAGAGGAGGAGTCTGGCTCTTGATGCCACAGCTTAAAGATTTTAAAACTCCCTGCCTAACCTCCCATTATCAATGTATAAAAGTTCAGAGAGCAGAAAATGAGTTTTAAGTATAATTGAATATTCTGAAGAATGAATTGGAAAAGGTGGCATTGGTCGTCATATTGAGAAAATCATTCGAGCCAATCCTAAGTACCTGTGAAGTGACACATCATGGAACTTGCTTAAGTTATCCAGTCAATTTGGTTAATTTTTTTCCTTTTGGTAAATTTGTCCCTGAACTGTCTGTCTTGTGTGAGAATGGGGATGAAAACAGGTTATTGGATTCAAATCCTAGACAGTAATTAGACGACTTTATTGTTTAACTTGGCTGTGTTAAAATTGCTGTGTTTTTAATAAATTAGGTCTTTTGTTTAAGTTGTAAACCTGGTGTCTAGTATCAATTATTCAAAGATCAGGGCTGGTTATTCAAAACGACTGGTTAGGAACCATTGGGTCAATTTTTAGGGTCTTTTGAAGGTTTATCATGTGAATACAGAGGTAAGGAGGCTGATTTGATTTGGCTGCCTCCATGTCTTAACAAATCACTATATGATTTATCAGGGTGGTGCCTCCTTTATTGGTCCATTAATAAAATTTGATAAGTTTGACTGGTCTAGCTATATCGACTTTGGTTTACTCCTGGCCACCTTTTAATACGAAATGCAATGAATCAAAAAAAACCTTTTCAGCATTTAATAGAAATTGTGTCTAACAATTTGTCTTGGTTCTAAATTCCTGACAAACTTTGCCCAAAGTATCTTGGCAATTCCTTTTTGGCATTTGGCTCATGAAAGGGTGTTCTCAACCATAATGTGTTGATTCTTATCGCTGCATACCAGCCCTTTTAAAGTGATCATACCTATGTAAGCAGTTGTGCCGCACCCAGTTATTAAAGGGTTGATGTGGGTGGTTTTGAGATGGTATTATTAATTCCAGTCATTCATCCCACTGCATGTGAATCACTTTAAATGTTACAGAGTATGGATAGCTAAACTTCTGCTAAGTATAGTCCTCAAATCAATAGTTGATATTTTGCAAATAGTTGACTGCACTTTGCTCGCCAGCATGGAGCAGTGAGGAAAAGTTGCTACAGTATCACACAAGATAGAGCTCATGAAAAGATTGAAGAAATGAAGAACAAAATGGAAGGTCTAAGGAAGGGTCACTGGGCCTGAAACGTTAACTCTGAATTTTTTCTTCACAGGTACTGCCAGACCTGTTGAGCTTTTCTAGCAATTTCTGTTTTTGTTCCTGATTTACAGCATCTGCCGTTCTCCCACTTTTAATCAAAAAATGAAGAGCTTTTTTAAGTGATAATTTTGCCAGAGCTGTTCACACAGGCACTATTGTTTGGACAGTGTTGAGGGCAATGAGAGTATATGTATTATTATGTCCTGCGTACTCTCAATGGAGTCTCCAGTCGCATTGACATCTATGCTGCTGGACTGAGGCCTTATTCACACAAACTCACCTGGCAGTTGGTGTACAATGGCCACCCCATGTTAAAAGAATTCACACAGTTTTTTTTTCTATTCATATTGTGGAATGTGGGTGTGGGTGTCGCTGGCTGGCCAGCATTTCTTGTCCATCCCTAATTGCCCTTGAGAAGGTGGTGGTGAGCTGCCTTCTTGAACTGCTGCATTTCTCCTGCTGTGGGTTGACCCACAATGCTGTTAGGGAGGGAACTCCAGGATTTTAACCCAGCGACAGTGAAGGAATGATGATACGTTTCCAAGTCAGGATGGTCAGTGACTTGGAGGGGAACTTGGAGGTGATAGTGTTCCCATATATCTGCTACCCTTGTCCTTCTAGATGGAAATGGTCATGGGCTCGGAAGGATCTTTGTCTGAGGATCTTTGGTGAATTTCTGCAGTGCATCTTGTAGGTAGTACACACTGCTGCTACTGAACGTCTGTGTTGGAGGGAGTCCGTTTGTGGGTGTAGTGCCAGTCAAGCGGTCTGCCTTGGCCTGGATGGTGTCAAGCTTCTTGTGTTGTTGGGGCTGCACTCATCTAGGCAAGTGAGGAGTAATCCATCGCACTCCTGACTTGGGCCTTGTAGATGGTGGACAGGCTTTGTGGAGTCAGGAGATGAGTTACTCGCCGCAGTATTCCCAGCTTCTGACCTGCTCTTGTAGCCACTGTGTTAATGTGGTGAGTCCAGTTGAGTTTCTGGTCAATGGTAACCCCCAGGATGTTGATAGTGAGGGATTCAGTGATAGTAACACCATTGAATGTCAAGTGACAGTGGTTAGATTGTCTCTTATTGGTGATAGTCATAGCCTGGCATTTGTGTGGCACGAATGTCACTTGCCACTTGTCAGGCCAACCCTGGATATTATCCAGATCTTGTACGTGAACATGGACTGCTTCAGTATCTGAGGAGTCATGAATGGTGTTGAACATTGTGCAATCATCGGCGAACATCCCCACTTCTGACTTTATGATGGAGGGAAGGTCATTAATGAAGCAGCTGAAGATGGTTGGGCCTAGGACATTACCCTGAGGAACCCCTGCAGAGATGTCCTGGAGCTGAGATGATTGACCTCCCACAACCACGACCATCTTCGTATGTGTCAAGTATGACTCCAACCACCAGAACGTTAGTCCCCTGATACCCATTAGTTGCAGTTTAGCTGGGGGTCCTTGATGCCACACTTGGTCGAATGCACCCTTGATATCAAGGGCTGTCACTCTCTCCTCACCTCTGGAATTCAGCTCTCTTGTCCATGTTTGAAACAAGGCTATAATGAGATCAGGAGCTGAGTGGCCCTGGTGGAACTCAAACTGGGCATCACTGAGCAGGTTATTTCTGAGCAGGTGCTGCTTGATAGCACTGTTGATGACACCTTCCATGACTTTACTGATGATCGAGAGGAGACTGGGGTGGTAATTGGTTGGGTTGGATTTGTCCTGCTTTTTGTGTACAAGACATACTGTGGCAGTTTTCCACGTTGTCGGGTAGATACCAGTGTTGTAACTGTACTGGAATAGCTTGGCTAAGGGAGCAGCAAGTTCTGGAGCACAAGTCTTCAGTACTATTGCCGGAATGTTGTCAGGTCCGGTAGCCTTTGCTATATCCAGTGCCTCCAATCGTTTATTGATATCACGTGGAGTGAATCGAATTGGCTGAAGACTGCTATCTGTAATGCTGGGGACCACTGGAGGAGGCCAAGAAGGATCATCCACTCGGCACTTCTGGCTGAAGATTGCTGCGATTGCTTCAGCCTTACCTTTTGCACTGATGTGCTGGACTCTTCCATCATTGAGGATAGGGATATTTGTGGAGCCGCCTCCTCCAGTGAGTTGTTTATTGTCTACCACCATTCACGACTGGATGTGGCAGGATTGCAGAGCTCAGATCTGATCTGTTGGTTGTGGGATCGCTTAGCTCTATCTATCACTTGCTGCTTTCACTTTGGCGTGCAAGTGGTCCTGTTTGGCTTCACCACGTTGATACCTCATCTTCAGGTATGCTTGGTGCTGCTCCTGGCATGCCGTACTGCACTCTTCTTTGAACCAGGGTTGATACCCTGGCTTGATGGTAATGGTCGAGTGGGGGATATGCCGGGCCATGAAGTTACAGATTGTGTTGGAGTACAATTCTGCTGCTGTTGATGGCCCACAGGGCCTCATGGGTGCCCAGTCTTGAGTTGCTAGATTTGTGTGAAGTCTGTCCCATATAGCATGATGATAGTGCCACACAACGCGATGGAGGTCATTCTCAATGTGAAGCCGGGACTTAGTCTCCACAAGAACTGTGCAATGGTCACTCTTACCGATACTGTCATGGACAGATGCAACTGCAGCTGGCAGATTAGTAAGGATGAGGTCAAGTATGTTTTTCCCTCTTGGTTCCCTCACCACCTGCCGCAGACCCAGTCTAGCAGCTATGTCCTTGAGGACCCAACAAGCTTGATCAGTAGTACTGCTGCTGAGCCACTCTTGTTGGTGGGCGTGGAAATCCCCCACCCAGAGTATGTTTTGTGCCCTTGCCATCCTCAGTGCTTCCTCCAAGTGTTGCTCAACATTGAGGAATACTGATTCACCAGCTGAGGGAGGATGGTGTGTGGTAATCAGCAGGAGGTTTCCTTGCCCATGTTTAACTTGAAGCCATGAGACTTCATGGGGTCCAGAGTCAATGTTGAGGACTCCTAGAGCAACATCCTCCCGACTGTATATCACTATGCCACCCCCTCTGCTGGGTCTTTCCTGCTGGTGAGACAGGACATAGCCAGGGATGGTGATGGTGGTGTTTGGGACATTGTTTGTAAGGTATGATTCTGTGAGTATGACTGTGTCAGGCTGTTGCTTGACTAGTCTATGAGACAGTTCTCCTAATTTTGGCACTAACCCCCAGATGTTAGTGAGGAGGACTTTGCATGGTCGACAAGGCTGTCTTTTCCAGTGCCTAGGTCGATACCAGGTGTTCCGTCCAGTTTCATTTCTTTGAGTCTTTTGTAGCGATTGGGACAACTGAGTGGCTTGATGGGCCATTTCAAAGGGCAGTTCAGAGTCGACCACATTGCTGTGGGTCTGGAGTCACATGTAGGCCAGACCAAGTGAGGGTGGTGATTTCCTCCCCTGCAGGACATTAGTGAACCCGAAGTGTTTTTCCGACAATCAGCAATGATTTCATGGTGATCAGTAGATTCTTAATTCCAGACTTTTGAATTCCAATTCTACCATCTGCCGTGGTGGGATTCAGACCCGGGTCCCCAGAACATCAGCTGTGTTTCTGGATTAATCGTCTATTGATAATACCACTAGGTCATGGCCTACCCCTCCAAAACCAAGTTCAGAACCTGGAACATCAGGACCCCCATAGAAGACCCTGCAGTGACAGAACAGAACAGCATGCTGCTAATGCCTGGGGACTCTGACATTTTGATTTAGACATTGCTGCCTTAAGTAAGATCCTGGGGGGATGGCAAGACCAGCTCAATGAACAAGGTGGTGATTAGATCATCTTCTGAAAGGCTAAACTGGAAGAACAATGTCCCTTCTATGTGGTTGGTTTTTCCATGAAAAACAAACTAGATGGCCATCTGAGACTCCTTTTATTGAGGCAAATGAGCACCTCAACCCTTTAGCTTACTCTTCTCCAGAACCAGTACACTTTTTAGTCCTCTTTGTGTACATCCCAACATTTGATGCTATAGATAAATCCAAAAAGAAATTTTGTGCCAACCTCGAACAGTTCTGGGCATAAGTTTGAGCAGTGACAGGCTGATCCTCCGTAGTGACTCGCAAACCAGAGTTCGAAATTATTATTGTTGTTATTATTATTATTACTTGGCTCACTGGATACAGTAAAAATACAAGCTGAGAGCCTCAAAATGGCAGGTGGCCTAATCCGCTTCTAAAGTGGTGACATGACAAATTCCAGTAATTGTGGTTTCACAGAATCAAAAAGCTTTGGAATGAACTTGCATCTCTGCTAGCGAGCAGGCTAAGAGACAAATTAGGCTCCACATGTCTCCATGGTGGTGAGATTTTTGTTTTGATTTCACTGAGGAAGTGATGAAGAAAATTTGAAGACAGTGTAGTAGATGTTGTCTATATGGACTTCAGCAAGGCATTTGACAAAGTTCCGCATGGTAGACATATATCAGCAAGGTTAGATCACATGGAATCCATGGCCAATTGGATACAAAATTGGCTTGAAGTTACGGGACAGAGGGTGGTGGAGGAGGGTTGTTCAGATTGGAGCCTGTGACAAGCAGTGTGCCGCAAGGATCAGTGCTGGGTCCTCTACTTTTTGTCATTTATACAAATGATTTGTATAAGAATATGGGAGGTATGGTTTGTAAATTTGCAGATGACACCAAAATTGGTGGTGCAGTGGACAGCAAAGAAGGTTTCAGAGTACAGCAGGACCTTGATTAGATTGAGGAGTGGCAGATAGAGTTTAATTCAGATTAAATGTGAGGTGTTGCATTTTGGTAAGGCAAATCAGGGGAGGACTCATATACACTTCATGGTAGGGTCCTCAAGAATGTTGCCAAACAAAGAGACCTACAGGTGCAGGTGTATAGTTGCATGGAGGCAGGGTGGTGAAGGCAGCTTCTGGCACACTTGCCTTTCTTGGTCAGAACATTTGAGTACAGGAGTTGGGATGTCATGCTGTGGCTCCACAGGATTTTAGTATGGCCACTTTTAGAATATTATGTTTGATTCTGGTCTCCCTGCTGTAGGAAAGATGTTGGTAAACTTGAAAAGATAGACAGGATATTGCTCGGGAGAGGCTGCACAGGCTGGTACTATTTTTCCCTGGAGCGTCAGAGGCTGAGGGGTGAAGTTTATAAAATCATGAGGGGCATGCATAGAGTGAATAGACAAGATCTTTTCCCTAGGGTAGCAGAGTCCAAAACTTGAGGGCATAGGCTTAAGGTGGCAAGGGAGAGATATAAAAGGGACCCGAGTGGTAACTTTTTCACGTGGTGTGTGGTGCATGTATGGAATGAGCAGCCAGAAGAAATGGTGGAGGCAGGTACAATTACAAAATTTAGAAGGCATTTAGATGGATACATGAAGAGGAAGGGTTTAGAGGGAATTGGGCCAAATGCTGGCAAATGGGACTAGATCAGTTTAGGATATCTAGTTGGCATGGACAGGTTTGACTGAAGGGTATGTTCTGTGAATGGCAGGACTGATTAAGAGAAGCAGCTAACAAGAGACAACCAGCAGGAAAATGGATTTATGAATGGAAAACAAGAGATGGTGCAAATGAGTTTTATTTAGCTTGTGGTTCTTTTGAAAGTTGATAGGTCAAGTTAGGCCTATACCTGTAGTACAGAAACTTTGATCTATTCTTCAAAACAACCACTAGCAATTGGGAACTGCAATGTAGTGTCAGATGGACTCTGAACTCCGAGGGGTAAACCAACCAAAAGCTTTCAGTTGGAAGCTAAAGGAATGAATCTGCAGAATTCCGCAAAACAAATTTTGCTGCAATTTGAGTTCTGCAAATAAACAGTTTGAAACCAAAGCGGTGGGTGTTTTTTTTTTCCCCCTTTCTTGATATTTTAAGTCACTGTGCAGGGAGGGCCATACTGGAGCATTAGGATTTTAAGGAAAGTTGGAGAACCATTTAGCTGAAACATAATGGAAGGATCACCATTAAATCACTGTAGTAAAAGTGGGGGAGCACTTTGGGTCTAGCAATCATAATTCTATTCGTTTCAAAATGGTTACGGAAAAGGATAAGCCTTCCATAAAAGTTAAAGATTTTAATTGGAGTAAGGCAAATTATAATTGATATGTGACCAGAACTTGTAAAAAGTTAATGGGCGTCGACTGTTGGCAGGTAAAAGGACGTCTGACAATTGGGAGGCATTCAAAAGTGTGATGACTAGTTCAGAGGCATTTTGTTCCTGTTAGAGTGAAGGATAAGGCTGGTAAAATTAAGGAGCAGTGGATGAATAAAGATGTTGCGGTTCTAGTCAAGAATAAAAGGTTTTTTTTAATTACAGGCAGCTTGGTTCAATTGAATCTCTTAATATAAAGAATGTAGGGGCAAAGAGGGGATACGAGAGCATTGACAGGTAAGATTAAGGATAATCCAAAGAGATTCTACAAATACATTAAGCGCATGGAGAGGGGGTTGGGCCTCTTAAAGATCAAGGAGGTCATCTTTGTTTTGAACCCCAGGAGAGATACTAAATGAAAATTTTTGTGTAAGTTTTTACTGTAGAGAAAGAAATGGAGTCTCGAGAATGTAGAGAAATAAACTTTGATGTCTTAAAAACAGTTCACATTACAAAGGAGCAAGTTCAGGAGGTCTTGCAGAATATAAAAGTGGATTAATCTCCAGGACGTGATCGAATGTATTCCAGAATGTTGTGGGAAGTAAGAGAGGAAATTACGAGACTCCTTGCAGAAATATTTGCATCATCTATTACTACAAGTGAGGTGCCTGATGACAGGAGGATAGCTAATGTTACACCATTGTTTCAGAAAGGTTATACGGAGAAACTGGGAAACTATAGACCTGGGAGTCTGACTTTAGTTGTGGGTAAGTTGTTGGAGGTGATTATAAAAGATGGGATTTGCAGCTGTCTGGAGGCAAAACTTGATTAGGGATGGTCAGCATGGTTTTGTGTGAGGAAAATCATGTCTCTCAAACTTGATTGAGTTTTTTGAGGAAGTTTCCAAGAAGATTGGCAGAGCAGTAGATGTTGTTTACTTGGATTTAAGTAAAGCCTTTGACAAGGTTCCATGTGGTAGACTAATTAGTAAAGTTACATAATTGACTTAATGGCAGGAGACAGAGAATTGGTAGAGGGTTGCTTTTTGGACTGGAGGCCTGTTAGTAGTGGTATTTCACAGGGATCAGTTCTGGGTCTTTTTGTCAATTTGTATAAATGATTTGGATGAGAATATAGAAGGCATGGTTAGTAAGTTTGTGGATGACACTAAAATTTGTGGCATTGTAGATAGTGAAGAAGGTTCTCTAAGATTACAAAGGGATCTTGATCAAATGGGTCAATGGGCTGAAAAATGGCAAGTGGAGTTCAATCTGGATAAGTGCGAGGTATTGCATTTTGGTGCAACAAACAAGGGTACAGCTTATACAATTAATGGTAGTGCCTTCGGTGGTAGTGTAGAACACAGGAACGTAACTCTTTGTTTGCATCATATGTCGACAGGATGGTTAAAAAGGCATTTGGCACGCGTGCCTTCATTGCTCAGACTTTTGAGTGTAAGCATTAGGGACGTTATGTTGAGGTTGTACAGGACATAAGTGAGATTTCTTCTGGAATAACGTGTCTAGTTCTGGTCGCCCAGTTAGAAGGATATTATCAAGCTGGAGAGAGTTCAGAAGAGATTTACCAGGATGTTGCCAGGTATGGAAGGTTTGAGTTATAAAGAAAGTCTGTACAAGCTGAGATAGTAGGAACTGCCGATGCTGGAGAATCTGATATAACAAGGTGTGGAGCTGGATGAACACAGCAGGCCGAGGAGCAGGAAGGCTGACGTTTCGGGTCTAGACCCTTCTTCAGCTTGGCCTGCTGTGTTCATCCAGCTCTACACCTTGTTACGTCTGTACAAGCTGAGACTTTTTTCATTGGAGCGTAGGGGGTTGAGAGGTGACCTGATAGAAATTTATAAAAGTAATGAGAGGAAAAGATAGAGTTGTTGATAGTTGTCTTTTTCCCTAAGATGGGGAATTTCAAGATTAGGGGACACATGAGGCACATTTTTAACACAGTGGTTCGCATGTGGAATGATCTTCCTGATGCAGTGATGGATGTGGGTACAATTACAACATATATAAAAGACATTTGGATGGATATGAATAGGAAGGATTTGGAGGGCTATTAGCCAGGAGCAGCCAGGTGAGACTAGTTTAGTTGGGGATTATGTTCGGCACAGACTGGTTGAACCGAAGGGTCTGTTTCTGTGCTTTATGACTTTGACTCTATGGAGTATTGTCTCCAGTTTTGGTCTCCTTACTTGAGGAAGGATGTGGCAGCATTGGAGGCAGTTCAGAGGAGGTTTACAAGGTTGATTTCAGGGATGAAAGGGATGTCATATGAGGAGTGGCTAAATAGCTTGGGCTTTATGGGTGTGTGAGGGGTGTGGAATCTGATTTGAAGTACATTAAATGTTAAAGGGGACTGATAAGGTGGACATGGAACAGATGTTCCCCTTGTGGGACAATCTTGAAAGGCCATGGATATAGTGTGAGAGGAGGTAGGTTCAAAACTGAGATGAGAAACTACTTCTCTGTGGGTTGTCAATCTTTGGAATTCACTGCTCCGGAGTGCAATGGAGGCAGAATCAATCAAAAGATTCAAGAAAGAAATAGCTAGCTTCTGATGAAAAATGGTATAAATGGCTATGGGGAGCTGGCAGGAAAGGGGAGTTGAGAACAGGATAAGATCAACCATGATCATGCTGAATGGCGGAGCAGGCTCGCAGGGCTGGAATTGCTTATCCCCACTCCTGATTCCAGTGTTCCTATGTAAATCTTGTATCTTGGGGAGTAACTGGAACACTAAAGACAAATTGAAGTTAACTTTGGAGAATTGTGATATATATCTTGAGTTGCATTCCAGGAAAAGTGAGTGAACTTTCCAAATTTTCTAAGGTAAATGAATTCTAATAGTTGATCTGCAAAGTGTGGAACTTTGTGACCTACTGCCAGCTTATTGCTGGTTGTTGGGATTTCTTTATGTATTAATGTCTCCTCTGGGGTTCGTTACAATGTTTTAACCTTTTAATAAGATGATTAGCTCCATCTATCATTGTGCCTTATTTTGAAACAAAATGAAAACACTGGCGGACATTAGTGAATTCAAAAAGTTGTTCATTAATTTCATTTCTACAGGGATAGGATGGTACGAGAAACGTCTGCTCAGAATAGCTTGTGAAAACACAAGATTACATCTATGCTAAACTGCAGCAGCAGCATGTTATAGACCAGTTGATCTCTCAATCAACTGATCAGACCACAACCCTGCCAATACTGAAATGGCTTGTCTGCAAGCAACAAGATCGAGATAACGTTTTAATTGTAGATTGATAAGTGGCAAATAACATTGACACGATAGAACTGCCAAGAAAGGACCATCTCCATTGAGAGAATCTAACTTGACATGCCATGACATATGACAGTAGCATCACTTAATCCTACCTGCATGCTGTGATGAGACGATGTGAGTGGGTTACTTTAAGTTTAAAACCAAAGTACCTCCGTCAACATCCTTCGGTATTAATTGTCCTATGGCTAGTTCAAACCAATCAAAAGTGATGGCACCGTAAAATGCTCAGCAATGACTATGGAGCTGATGAAGTATTAAGTTAAATATGGACACGAGAACTTGGTGATTACAACCTTCCACTCTTTGCTTGGCAGCTGTTCAATGCTGCTTGCAAAACACTAAGAGTAGCAAGGTCATAGAATGTACTTTTGGAGGCGTCGTTGTCAATCTCACTGGACCAACTGTTGAAGTTCGGTGGCTACAAAGGCTGGCAATTCTGCAACAATGACTTCCAAAAGTCTATCCCATCATCTTCAAGGCATTTGTCAGGAATATGGTGGAATAGACTACATTTGCTTCAATGAATGCAACTCTAACTGAGCAAGACATAATAGTCCACTTGATTCATATGCCGTCCGCCACCACCGCCATTTGCTGTCCCCACATTTGGCACACAGCAGAATCATTTATTATTTTCACTTCTGTGCACATCATTTTAATAATTGAAAAACTTTTTTAAAAGGTGGGCATTAGTCTATGTGCACCTCAGAAAAATAAGCTCAATTTGAAGACCCTTCTCAAACAGAAACAGGTTTTTGAAACTGACTTTGAATAAAATGATTTTTAAATTGGTGTTTAAGGGCCACAGGAACTTCTTGTACATAATATTCAATGTGTTCAAAGTTCTGTGATCTTTTGTCCTGGTTCGGACAATTTCATTCAGATTACATTTCATAAAACCACTGGCAATGTTTTATTCCTTTTTTGTTTCCTTCTGACATCTCAATTTTCAAGGAACAGACCTCAGTGCTGCTAGGGTAGTGTGAAAAATTCAAATGCATTGTCTGAGTGCATTACTCATCTGCTGTGTAGAACTTAGAGGCAGAATGATGAGGGCAATTGTCTGTGTGCTCCTTCGAGCCAAACTGAAAGAAGCACATGTGCAAAGGAACAGTGGCCTTTTAAGGAAATGTTCAGGTTTCTAAATGTGGCTGCCTTAAAAGGAAAACTTCTGAAGCTTGTCTACCATGATTACTTTCACTCTTTATTCAGCCTTATAAACTCACTTTTCAGGAAAGTGCTGTGGAATTCCATCAGGATTATATTTGTATATTTTCTGCTTGCTTGCGTAGATATTATTTTTGTGTAAGTCCATTTCTAACTAATGGAGCTGGAGTACATTTTACCCTAAACTAATAATTTTAATCAAATCCTCTTTCATGGCTGTGGTTCCAGGGCAGGATGCATTTGTGGAACAATTTACTTCAAAAGCTTTTACGGTCAGCCTCGTGGAGTTATTGAGCGGATGAACTCTGCAGCATACTGCAACAGATAAATTTAATTTCATATTGCAGAGCTTATTTGACTTTAGAGTGGAAAATAATTGTCATGAACGATGCACTTTCATGCCCACTGTGATGTAGAGATCTAATTGGTACCAGGAGGCAGTCATATTGATCTACTTTCTCCAGATATTGTGCCCCTTTACTTCAATGCTTGAATGGCTCCCTGAGTTGCTGCTGAACACTTCGTGATGTAGTCGAAACATAAGAAAGCATGAATTGATCTGATTTGTAGTCTACTGCGTTCTTTGGAAGCAACGTTTTGCATTTTGTTTGTTTTATTGCTGCAGATAGACATTGCCAACTGTGATCATTGAATGTGTTTCAGCTTCAAGGAACACTTGGGTGGGTTAATTTGTTTTTATTTTTCTGCGTGTAAAACCTGACAGTCCACCTATTGAATTCCAGCTGCCTGCCTAATTAATTAACTGATTCCAAGCTATGATCCCACATTGAAATTCTTTTCTCTTGTTTGATAGTATATGTGCAATTGACATCTTCCATTGAGCTTAGAAAACCAATTTAACTTAGAAATTTCAGGGCCCCCAAATTTGAACTTGTAACAGTCCATATGGCACTGTTTAAAAATATTTGAATTTATGATACAAGTAGATGGTATGGCTTATTCCATTAAATTATCTTTTCTTTTTGGTTAATCAACTTCTTGTATTGTTGAAACAAAATTTGCACTATTGCATGCTATTGTTTCAGTGAGACTATCTCATTAGCACCAAAACAAACAGTGATCTGTCGAGCCAGGTTTCAGTCTCTGATCTGACCTGCCTAATTTAAACATCAGCTTGGACGATAACACTATCCATTTTGTATTGGATGTATTTCAATTCCTTGGCACCTAGTATAGCCATTATGTTTCCTGTTTTTTTTAGTGCCTGTACTTTTTATTTGGTGGCCATTGCCATTTTCATTTTCTTAAAATTGAACGTGGATGATTCTAGCAAGGTTAAATGTACTGCAAGTTGAGTTGATGTTTCTCCTTGAAAAATTGTTGGGAATAAATTTGGGATGTTAACCCAGTGACAGTAAGGGAAATGCTGCAGCTTGCAGATAAAAAGTTTTTTTAAAAAAAAAAAAAAAAAAATTTCCATAATTATGCTTCTATCTCCTATTTCGCTTGGGAACCCTGCAGTCCAAGGGCATCAAAGTGGACTTCACAAGCTTCAAAATCTCCCCTCCCCCGACTGCATCCCAAAACCAGCCCAGCTTGTCCCTGCCTCCCTAACCATTCCTCCCACCTCAAGCCCCACCCCCATCTCCTACCCACTAATCTCATCCTGCCTCCTTGACCTGTCCGTCCTCCCTGGATCAACCTATCCCCTCCCTAACTCCCCACCTACACTCCCCTTTACTGGTTCCAACCCCGCCTCTTTGACCTGTGTGTCTCCTCTCCACCTATCTTCTCCTTTTATCGATCTTCTATCCACCTTCCCCCTCTCCCTATTTATTTCAGAATCCCCTTCGCCTCCCCCATTTCTGAAGAAGGGTCTCGACCCGAAACGTCAGCTTTCCTGCTCCTCTGATGCTGCTTGGCCTGCTGTGTTCATCCAGCTCTACACCTTATCTCAGATTCTCCAGCATCTGCAGTTCCTACTATCTCCATAATTATGCTGTTGTCTTGAGTGTCTTGATTTAATGATGTAGCAAATGTCTTTTACACTTTGTTCTTTTTATAATTCATTTATGTTAGTAGCCAGTACGCTTTAAATTTAAAGTTCAAGATTTTGTCAGTTACAGTGGTAGCAATAAAACCAAGCATTGTTTTTGTTCCATAGGAGGCTTAATTTTGGTTACAGATTCCCAACAGTTTATCATTGAACAGACATTTGTGTGTATACTTTTTAAGAACAGAATTGCCACTGGAGCATAGGAAATTGTTTACCATCCAAGTGAAATTGAGTTTGCACATCTCTTTTTGACCCATTGGACAATTGCCCATGATCCCAAAAGTGGCCAATTCCTCCTGTAAAGGAAGTAATCCCTATAATACCAGAGGAAAGAAAACAGATGTATACGAATTTGTTCAATCAAACAAAAATCAACATAATTCAAGGAGAAATGAAGAGACCCATTATCCTTCAAATCAAAAGGTAAATTTCACTTTAAGTTGTTGGGACAAAAACTTTCCATCTAATTAATTAGAAGCACTCATCACTTCATGGACAAATATGGCATCATATACAATTTTACAGTCCTTACAATTTTCATCTCTGGTGTAGGATCTGTTACATTTAGTGTTTATGTTTCATAGTCAGTATATCCGCATATCTCTAAGAGACATGTTCGTGGCGTCATCAGTACAAAACAGGATATAAAGATTGCATACTCCATTTATGGTTGTAATCACTTGATGCATGACATGCAATTGAAAGCATGCTCTCTGTTGAAATTGAATAGCTTCATACTAACTCACAGTGTAAGAGTCACTTGAGGCCCAGACTTATGAATTGAAGCTTCCTCCTCTATGTATTAGGTCTAAAGTGGAATAGATTTGGCTTTCTTGATGTAGTTGACCATGAAAATGGGCCCATTTGGACCTAATTCTTCCATATCAGCATTTTCTCATCTTAATTACACAATCTTATTTATTCACCTCCTTGCCAATGGAATTGCCAGTTGTTAAACTCAAACCATAGCTTTAACAAAGGAACTGATTTGATTTGGCCCTATGTACTTGAGTTATTTCTCCATTACTGATGATATCGCAGTGTCAGACATACCAAGTATATCAGAACTTTTCATATACTATGGCAGATTATAAATTCTAATACATCACAAAAACATTCCTCATTGGCAGTGCAGAATTGCATCAGAATTTTCCAATAGTGTATGAGCACTATAATTCAGTCTGATTTGATGCCTTTGTTTTTTAATTGAGTTTCCTGCAACTAATTAAGGGAAACGCAGTTGTGATGATGTTCGGTACCAAACTCTTCACATGGGAAAAGGGCAGGGCCTGTCAAAAAGTTATTGTGTGTAACCTATTTGGTCCAATTGCACTGCACTAAATAATAGTCTACTACCTGATCTCTTGATCCCTCTAACATGCTTTTGCACACAGAAACGTAGCTTTTTCAGCTGTTAGTGGGGCAATCATTACTTGACATAGGTTAAAGAAAATATTCTTGTTACTATTTCTGAGC
This sequence comes from Rhincodon typus, assembly GCF_021869965.1. Classification (NCBI taxonomy): domain Eukaryota; kingdom Metazoa; phylum Chordata; class Chondrichthyes; order Orectolobiformes; family Rhincodontidae; genus Rhincodon; species Rhincodon typus. Next base: position 12,744,548 of record NC_063365.1, on the reverse strand, counting down.
AACTGATGGAAGTAAATTAATCCTCTAACTTTGTGCTCGTAGTTGGGCAAATGCCTATTCAGTACAAATTTTCTATCACTTCCAAAGTTCTTTAAAACAATTCAGCTAACTTCGGTAAATTTCTCATTTCTTTTTTTTTTCCATCAGAAATATCTTGCAACAGTGGAGATCTGAAATTTTAAATGGTTTTGTTTTGACTGGTGTATCTGAACTGAATACAATGTATTTTGTCTGACTGGTGTGTCTCCAATTTTGGCAGTACTTTGGAGAAGCACTTCAGTTTGTTCTTACAGTTGCAAGTTTATTTTCAGTGCTAAATGTCAACATTCTTTGGACTCTGCTAATTTTATTCCTCTTTGGATTACTAAAACAGGGGTCACAAATTTAAAACTGTAGAGGATCATGACCAGATGACCTTTCACAGTCTATGACATCAGGTCCAACTATGGCAGCATGAATTTGAGCCAGATTTTTATGGCATAATGTGAGGAGTGAAAAGGGATATGAAATGCTGATGCCCTTATTAGTCACAGAGGCATCGCTAAAAATTTCAACACTTCAACATCCAGTTGTAGAGGGACAACTCTCTTCTAAATGGAGAAAAATGAATAGAGTATGAAATGTAAATAAGAATTTCCCAAAGTAAAGGCAAGAATAATGAATGGGTGCACTACTCATGTATGGCATTTGATATTGATTTGGACTGGTTTATTGTCAAACCTACTTTTATGAGAAACTGTATAGAAATGTTCATTACTGTACTAGAATGGCACTTGCTACATTGTATGATTCCTAAATTGCCATTTTTGGGGTTACCTTGTGGAGGTGTGACTTAGAAATCATTTGAGGCGAGCAATTAAATGGGATCAGGAAAACTCCAAAATTGGAATGCCTCTAGAGGAGTAAATCAGTAACACTTAGGAGACATGTCCTACCAGATACTACATCAAGTCCACTTGTAAAACCAGGCAAAAGAGATGCTTTATGTGTAGTCAGCATCTAACTTGCACCTCCCCCTTCAGCTACAAAATGCAACATTGTCATTAGTAGTTGGCCTACATTTTTATCCTAGAGCTGCATGTTTTCCTTGATTTCAAGCCAGTGTATATGATCATGATGATATGAGCTCTGTTGAGAATGTGTGGGAGTTTATTTGAGACATGTCGACCCAGGCAGACTGTGTGTGGCATGGCAAGTGATGTACAGAGAGGTCATTAAGCAAAGCAGTTTGGTGCACAGAACTGTTTTCTAGTCAAAAGATGTAACCTCTGCCAACTTGTCATGAGTTGCAGTGGGGGGCTTTAGTATGAGTGGAAACACTAGTGCGAGAATGGAAGAAGTAGTAGTCTGCCATGTAGAAGATGCCCATAACCAAATGACAATGAGGACCAACCACTGGCTTGATCTTGAGAAGCCTGTTTTTGGAATAAAACCACAATCATCTGAATGGTTACGTTATCACCAGAAATGCATTGCATGCATGCACACAAATGGGCCAAAGCAAATTTCTCAGTCCAGCAAAGATTTCAGAGCAAAAGCTAGTTGATACAGCTACTTTGTGATAGAAGGCCAATGTTGCTCCGAGACTACCATGATATCAGTTTCCAGTGCTGCTGCTGCTTTAGGCATTGATATAAATGTGTTCAGGAAACATATAAATGGTGAGATAAAGCAGTGCCTTCCAAGCAATAAAACTCACATTGCAGATCTACCAAGGATCTGTGGATGTAAGCCAACGGCGAAGAACTATTTTCCGGCAAAAGGAAGAGGTGGATGGGTGATGGAGGAAAATCCTTCACAGTAGATAGAAATGTGTGTTGCCCCTCTTAAAGTTTTGTGTGGTTTCCTTATCAAGTTGTGTTAGAGAGATTCTACGATTCTATACAGTGCAGAAAGAGGCCATAAAGCCCATCAAGTCTACACCAATCCTCTGAACTGCAACCCACCCAAACCTAGCCCTATTTCCGTAACCCTGCATTTTCTTTTTCATTTGATCATGGAATGAGGGTGTCACTGGCTAGGTGAGCATTTATTGCCCAGAGGGAAATTGAGAGTCAAGCACATAGCTGTTGGGTCTGGAGTCACATGTAGTCCAGATCAGGTGAGAATGGTAGTTTCCCTCCTGAAAGGACATTAGGGAACCATGGCTAATCTACCTAGCCTGCACACTCGTGGACACTACGGACAATTTAGCGAGGCCAATCCACCTCACCTGCACATCTTTGGTAACAATGGGCGGAAACTGAAGCACCAGGAGGAAACCCTTGCAGACACGGAAGAATGTGCAAACTCCACACACAGTTGCCTAAGGGTGGAATCAAACCTGGGTTCCTGGTGCTCTGAGGCAGCAGTGCTAACTAATGAGCCGCCATGCCACCTGATGAAATGAATGGATTATTTGCATATCTCTCCATTTTTAATAGAAACAACATTCGGAAATAGTAGTAAAACAAGACATGAATGGAAAGGAGGAGCATTAAACAACTATAATGTCAAGAGAAAGCGTACTGATTAGTTTATTTGAATTTAAAGACTCAATTTTCAGGTCCTGATGGACGACTTCATAAGATCTTAAAATAATTGGCTTCTGACATAGTACGTACTTTGGTTTAATTTTGTTTAGTTATTTGCGGTATATAGAATTTCACTCAAATGATTTCTGAGGTTGAAGGGGTTATCTATTGAGGATTGTCAGGACAGCTTGGGCCTGCATTCATTGAATTCCAGAGGAATGAGAAGTGATGTTAATAAAGCATATGGTCCCAAGAGAATTTGACAGGGTGGGTGCTGACAAACCTGTTTCTCCATTGTTGGAGAACTGAGGAATTAGAGGAATAATAAAAGTTTATAAACTGAGTTCATCCTTCGGCAAACAAGGGAGTCACAAGTAATGGGAAGAGGCAGGAAAGTGAGTTGAGCCTGCAATTGTATCAGTTGTTATGTTGAAGATGCACTTTTTAAATTTGTATGTTAATATAATTGTTAAACAACTGTAAGCACCTGGATCACTTCTTACAGACCTGTAGCACCTTGTGTAGTTTGAAAGTTCCCTTGCTTGATCTTTGGTGTATAGAATCTTTCACTTCCTGCTCAATTGATTCAATCCTTGAGTCATGTTACTGTCAGTCATGTTCCATTTGAGGTTCCCCCATCAACTGTCCTCTTGTTGAGGTTGATTGGCTTGCCGAGCTAGTTGGAACCAACCAACCTCAACACCCATAACCCGAGCTACAGATCTACTCCAAAGCCTTAGACAACTGTTCTTTCTAAAATGGTACACATCTGTAGGTTCTCATGAACCAAGCTTGCGCCTCTGTGCCATCAAGGTTTTCCCAGAGATTCCTTCATGTTATTTTAATAAATCTTATTGAACAGTTTTGGCTCTGGCAAAACTGAAGTGTAGCTGCAGACTTTTGGCAATTCACAACCTCGTTCTGAATCTGTGTTGGCAATTCTGACTATTTTAAATATATTATACACTACTCCTCAGACATGTCCCTCTTCTTTCTCTGCTGCAGCTCTTTTTTTTTTGTTTCAACACTGCCCACATAGCTTCTGTATCTCATCTGGCTTTCTGTTGGTATGCTTTCGTGTTAATGCCTGCTAGGTACTGTGGACCGTTATTTCTCCTTCTGCAAAAGAACACCATCTTAACAATTGATGCAAACTATTAAAAGCTTTTTTTTTTTTAAAAAAAAAAAATAAACTTTCTAGAGACATTTAAATGAACAGATTTACTAATGGGTCAAACATTGTACCAAACTCTAGAGACAATATTGTAAAATTGGTGTCTGGGATTAAATACAATCTTGTAGGAAACTGTTTTGTTTGAATAGACAATGTGTTTTGTGACGAGAATATATTATTTTATAATTTCTTTTAGTATTTTAGAAGTATGTGTTTACCATGACTACTATTGTTGCAAAACAAAACTAAATTTTTGATTTACCTTTAAAGCCTGATTACCCATTTCCCTCCTGAGTAAGGAATAGTGGTGTAGAATATTATATGATAGCCTGAGACATTTTCGTTGCTCTAAAGAGGCCGTATATTGTTTGATTTTGCTCCCACAGGTATTTCACTTTCAGCTAAGCTCATTTAGGAATTCCTATACACTTGTAAGTGTAACAGTCAGGCTATTACTGTTCAGTATCACAATGGAGGAAACCTGACTGCACCCACTGGGGTGTCCACAAATGCAGCTAAGTTTCAGAAGCTAGAAGTCATTGTCACACATTTTTTGCTGCACTATGGGGTGCACTGTTGTAATCCTCCTTGTCGCTAAAATCATTTCAATGCTGTAAACTTGCTTTACTTAGCCACTGATTCTTCTTTCTTGAGGTCTCCTTATGACAGCAATGCTTTCAGCTATTTAAGCACAGAGCTCTGGAATTCCCCCCTGAAAACTTTCCTTTTCTCTCTCACTTTGCTTCTCCCAGATGCTGCTTCAAAATCTACTACATCCAGGCATTTAGTTCTTGTGTGTGTCAGCATCTCTTCATGTAATTTACTTATTTAGTGTAAAAATTTGTTTGATAATTGGTCCTGTCCAGTATGTTGTACAGAATAAAAGTACTGTATAAATGCTAGTCACTGAGAAACATGAGAATTTCACAGTGCCATTAGATAATTGAATCAGTACATCCTGTTACTATGGCACTGAATTTGCTTGCATTTATATGGCGAAGACATGAGTGAAATGAGTAGCCACTGTAAGATTCGATAATTCTATCCATGTGGGAATGATTAGCTCCAACCAAAAAAATTCCATCTTTATTGTTTATTAGGAGACAACCTCTGAAAATTTTCGTTACCTATTTTAATTGTTAATCTTTATTTTTAAGTAAATAAGCACTTCTTTTGCCTGGGCACATTCTTTTGTAAGCTTAAGTATAGTTATTTTTCATTTGCAGCTATGTAAGTTGGATTTGAAGCATGATTTTACAGAAGCTGAGAGTAAAGGTGGTTGTAAATCAGTTTGCACATAACATTTTTATTTCAGATCAAGAAGACTTGACTAATTTTGCTTGAAACAATCAATCACCAATGAAATAGAGTGGGAACTAAGAACCAGATGAAGGATACCCAATTCTGTTAGTATGGCGTGTCTGAATGGATTTTCTTGTCGTGATTTTGCATAGGATATTGAAGAATCTATTTTATGGTATTTTTCTAGCTGTCTTGTAATGCATGCCAAATATTCAGTAGTATTTATGGTAAGGCAGATCAGCAGAAAATGAACTGCTTTCATTGTTAATACGGTTTTGAGCTCCTTTTCCACCAATGTCATTTTGGGTTTTCCTTTGTATCAATTCTGCTTCTTGTTGTTTCAAAGCTGTAGCAAATTAGTCCAACATGATTTCAGAAAATCCTATTGAGCCTATTTGAATGCATTCATGTATTCTAAATGTCATGCTATTTTTTTTCTTAAATAGACACTAGCATTTTCCCAACAACTTCTTTGACTAACTGGCCTACTGTTTCCTACTTTGTCTGCCATCTGGAATGGGGGAGGGGTCATGAGCAGTTTTCCAATTTGGTGATCCCATTAAGCTCTGGAACATTTTGAATGCCTGTACCATCTCTGCAGCTATTTCCTTTAAAATCCTTGGATGCAGGCTATCAGATCCTGATGACTTGTCTGCCCGTGAGTGTGACAACTACTTTTTTCGTTGTGATAGACTCTGTTAAAAGCTATTTGCTCCATTCACATCATGCTTATCTGTTGTTTTTAGAATGCTCATTGTGTCCTCCACCATGAAAACCCAATGCAAAATACAGTTTAAATTATGTCATCCCTCTGTTTCCTGTTACTCATTCTGCAGCTGTATTTCCAAGGGTCTCTCAGTTACTTCACTCATTTTGTGCTTGTAGAATCTCTTGCTGCTTGTGTTTTTTTTTTCATTTTTCCTTTGTTGTTGCCCATCTAATTTTGGAATGATTTTTTTCTTGTCTTGTTAAGTCATCTGCTGCTGGCTCCAAAACAAAAACTCACGATCCTCTGATCTATCACTAATTTTCACCATCATGTATGCCTTACTTTTTGATTTGGATACTCTCCTTGACTGCCTTTGTTAACCACAAAAGGTTCATCCTTCTCATTCGAGTCCTTCATTTTCACTGCAATGAAGTTTTGTTGAGCACTATGAAATTGTTGCATAGATTTCTGCCATGGCCCATCCACTAACTTTCCCCTTAGTCTGTTTGCTGTAGAAAAACACTTTTTCTCCGTACCTCTGTAATTTCCCTTATTTAAGTTGAAGGCATTGGTTTGAGACCAGAGTTGCACCCTCAACTATTGAATTTGAAATTCTGCCGAATAGCATTGGTTGCATTACTGTTGTGTACTTTGTGGCATAATCATTGGCTGTTGCAATCTCGTTAAAACTTGGGAGAGAAGGAGAAGAATGGAAAAGAGTGAAAATTTACTTGCAAATATATTTCAGGTTTTAACTTGGTTTAGAAACGTTGACCTGTGAATAGGCCAAACTACACAGTAAAATTGGAAGTTGCTAGTGATTCAGAAACCGTGAGTGGATTTTAAACTGGAGATTGCTGACATCAGGTTACCTCCATTGTTCTTGACCAGATTTCCTTTTAAGTACAAACCATATTATAAACTGTAGCACCGGGGAGACTATACACTTAATGGAAATAGAAGTTACTTGGTTAAAGTTTCAGAAAATTCATGTTTCTTTTCAGTCTGGAGCAAATAACCTTGCACTTCTTCACTATATTTAACCCTCAAATCTGATTTCATTGTTATGCTATAGGTGTGGATTTATGTTGATAACATTGTAGATAACAGGAGGCAGTGATAGTTACATAATCTTGCTGATATAATGCTGCTGACTGTTCAAAATGATCATGGGCTATTCAGAGAACATTCTCGTGATTTGTATTAAGTTCTCTTCACGTCTTGCACATGTTTGCACCATTATGGATTCGTAGGACCAGAAGCCAGCCATTCAGCCAATCAAGTCTGCTCCACTATTCAATGGGATTATGGTGACTCTGATAATCCACTTTCTTTTCTTTTCTCATAATCCTTGATTCCCTATCAAATGGAAAATCTGTAATTCTGGTGTTCCATAGTTCCTCAATCTTCTCTCCAAGAGGTGTTGTTAGTGTTGGTGTTGGTGTCGTCGTCATCAATTTGCACCTTTAAATCGTTGGAATTTTCTTTTGAGCCAGTGAAGAGCTCTGTAAGAGCATGGATTTGGAATATGAATAGAACCAAGATTGAACTTGTGGCTGAAGAGTTGGTGCAGGAGGAAGGGCTTTTAAGATTCCTGGATCACAGGGTGTGTTTCTGAGAAAAGTAGCATCTGTACAAGTCCAATATGTTTGAGCGTGAACCACAAGGGAACAACGTCCTTGTAGGATTGCTTATGCAGTTGGGAGTTAATTGAATTTGGTAGGGGAACACAGTCCATCATTGTAATAGTATCCACAATATTATTATTGGAGGGAGTTGAGAAAGGTTGAGAGAGCCAAGGCGTTTTTTCTTTTTAGAATGACGAAGGATGAGAGGTGACTTGGTACAGGTATACAAAATGATCAGAGATATAGATGGAGTGGACAGCCAGAGACTTTTTCCTAGGGTGGAGGTAGCTATTACAAGGGGGCATTAGTTTTAAAGTGAGTGGAGGTAGATACAGGGGAGATGTCAGAGGTAGGTTCTTTACTCGGAGTGTGGTGGGGCATGGAATGCACTGCCAGAGGGGTAGTGGAGTCGGCCTCATCAGGGGCATTTAAGCGGCTATTAGATAGGCATATGGATGATAGTATAAGGTAGGGGTGGAGGTTAGATAGACCTCAGGATTAGGGTAAAAGTTCGGCACAAGATCATGGGCTGAAGGGCCTGTACTGTGCTGTACTGTTCTATGTTATATGTACCAGGATTTTGAACCAGTGACACTGAAGGAATGGCAGTATTATTCCAAGCAAAATGACCTGCCCTTGCAGCTATAGTATTTTTATGGCAAGTTCAGTTTAGTTTCTTAATAGTAGTGTTGTAGGTAAATTATCACAGGTCACCTTTTAATTTGGCTATCTCCGACAATCAAGTACTGAAACAATGATTTAAATCTTATTACACATAGCAACCAACATAAGACCTCTTAAGTCAGCAAGTTAAGCCCCAACTCAACTTGGCTATTACCCAATTAATGGTGGAACTTAGCCACAATTCCAACCAACGATAACTGTCTCTGGATGTGTCCAGGGTTCGATCCTTATGCAGAGTTGTTCTCTAGAGTTCTGCTTGGGATTCCCACCCCATGCTTTGTGGTATCTCCTATTGAATCACTTAAGCAGGCAAGCAAAAGTTTCACCTCCTCTGTTTGTTTCATTGAGGCCATGTAACATTCTCTGGTGAGTGGCAGCAAACAGCTCATAAGGCTCATTGCCTGGTTTAAAGGTATGTATGTTCCTGATGATATCCTATAATCATGTGACAGAATAAACGGTATTGCACTGCAGATTGGCATCTTGCAGCTATGTTCAACCAGTCTGAAGGGGATTCGTCAGTTCAGCTTGCTCTCCAGTTCCAAAGGGATTCGTGGATGATTTAACCTCCTGCCCCAAAGGCTGAGATGCCTCTGAGATTGAAGTGTAGACTCACTGAGCACTTCGATTTCTGTAACTGATGTAGCTGGTATAGTGGATACAGGAACATTTGTTCACAGTCACGGTTATAATCATATTCCCTGCCCTGATCTGAATAGTAAATGGCTTCACCCTCCACCAGTCCTCATTTGGGATAATTTTTGTTTGGCTCCCAAAGCACAGCAAAACTGGATTTGGCTGGAAAGCTGTGACTTTAAGGCATCAATTTCATGTTGGCATTTAGAATGGTCAGCATTCTGCACTTATTGCTCAAGTTATGCTTGATGCTATACCTTAAGTGCTGCCTGGAAATCTTTACATTTATTTTGCAGCTCCTGAGTCTTAATCTCTGACTCCTAAACGTACCTCTTTACCTTCTCACCATTTTCTCTGTCTCAAATTGGTTTTGATGAGTTGAGAGGTAAACCATCTTCTCTTGATTGGCAATCTTTAAGGGTTCAACCTTTGCCTGTCATCTGTGTTTTCCAACTGGAAAACAGCTCTTTCTTGACTGACAACCTTCATAGCATCAACTTCCTGTTTCAGCTCTGCAATTTCAAAGCTGGGATTCAGTGATGCCATTCTATGCAAAGGTGAGATGATTAGATATTCTCTCATTGGAGTTGATCATTTTCTGGCACTTCTGTGGTGCACATGTTGTTTGCCATTTGCCTGTCCATACCTAGATATTGTCCGGGTCATACTGCAAGTAGATATGGACTACATTAGTATCTGAGGAATTGCAATGAGCGTCGTGCAATCTTCAGTAAGGTCATTTTTGTTTGTATGATGGGGGAAATGTCATTAGTGAAGTAGCTGAAGACAGTTGGGACTAAGACACTACCCTGAGAAACTCCTGCAAAGATGTCCTGGATTTGGGATGACGGACTTCCAAACAACATAACTATCTTCCCTTGTGCTAGATATAAGTCTAACCAGCAGAGAGTCCCATTCCCCAATTCCCATTGACCCAAGTTTGGCTAGGGCTCCTTGATGCCAAACTCGGTCAAATGTGGCCTTGATGACGAGGGCTGGCAATCTCCTCTTAGGTCTGGTGTTCAGCATTTATCTGCTTATTTCAACAGAGGCTGTAATAAGGTCAGGAGCTGAGTGGCCTGAGGTAATAGTGTATTCACTTATTGTCTACCTTGCATTGATGTATTCACCAGTCTGTAGACACTGAGCTCTCAGCCATTATTCTGTTCAACTTGGCAGCTTTTCCATTATTTATAGCACATGGTAGTTTACAGATGGTACACCCTGGAGCCAGGAATTCCCACATAATGTCCAAAGCAATGACATTGGTTATATATTTCTTTGTCTTGCAAGTGGAACCAGAATTATTGATGTTTTGGCCTATCTGCTTAAATGTATGTCATTTTCAAGCATTTGTTGTGTATATTCTTTTGACTATGTTGTTTTACAGCAGAGGCATGGGGTTGGTGCCTTTTGATTTTCCACTATGGTTATTGTACTTATTCCTTTGGAACATTGTTATTTCCAGAATTTTGGCCTTGTCTTCACAGTATCAACCTCATGTGCCACCAAAAATAATTCATGTTAACTAAGTTTTAAATGAATGTGATTTTTCCAAGAAAACATAAACCAATTTAAATTAATTAAAATACTGTGAAAAGTTGACTATGTAGAATGTGAATTTAGAGGAATCAATTTAGTGGTACTATCTTCACAGTACAACCATGCATTTTTACTGCGAAGATATTTTCCTGTATGACTATTGTAAATAGGTTCAGGTGCGAATGTGATAACTAATGTGGACCTGTGATCCCTTTTTATTCCCCTTTTTGTTGCTTGGTTTTAAACTGTGGTGAATCAATCTGTCTTGGTTACAGTACACCCACACGTATTAAGTAAGTAGTCTCGGTACTGCTGAAGCAGGCAGATAAGGGCAGTTATTAGTAATGGTGGATTTTTAACAATGTGCCTATATAGAATCAAGATTTCTTTGAACATTCTTTTCAAAGTTGAATGCCTTTGTTAAAATCCACACGCTTTAGGTTTCTATCTAGCTGCACAATTTCCTACACTTGTACTACCATCACACTGTTTCATGTCGTCAACAGGTAGGTTTTGTAACTAATTTTGGGACATTGACTAGCTACCGCTTCAGCATCATTGAATTTCAACCAATACTTGATTGAGCAAAAACTACTTTAAGATCCAAAAAAGATTAATACCAATGTTATTATTGCCTCCCAAGCCCTGTCTGAAATTTGTAACTATATTTGTACAATACATCTGCAAAGCTGTGGGTTATCTCATTGCAAAGCCCTTTTTTGCTTAAAGGTCTACTAAGCGTAAAAAGGGCTGTCTGTATTGAATTTCCATCATCAGATTTTTAACACCAGAAATTTTGATTGACAAAAGCAATGACTTAAAATGACACATGCTGACCTAAAATGACTACCGTGATTTCTTCGCTGTTGAGCCAAACTCATGAAACATCCTTGAACGAGGATCCATCCTTGTTTATTTAGTTAATTGGGAGAATCAAATCTGAATTCCAGGATCTTTTTTTAGGTGTTAGTTTTGGCTCAGCCTGATAATGCTGGTCTAGCCAGCATATCTGTACATACCATCAATGATGAAAAAAAGTTTGAGGAGCAGATTGCTTGGCAGCAGGCTTTTAACAAATTTAACTCTCTTTTGCCACCAGCCGTGGGAATCTTAACAGCAACCTGTTTTATATAGTGCTTTGAACATCATTAAAGGCACTTCACTGGAGTGTCTGAGCTCTGTAAAGAAACATTTGATCTGATGAAGAAATGTTTGGATAATAAACCCCATTTGGCAGGGTGTGTTGGAGGGGCAAAGCAAGGTTTTAGAAGTGAAAGGAGGGCATTTCAAAGCTGAAGGTCAATGAAACTGCAGGTGGAGAAACTTAAAATTTGGGATGATCACAAGCTAATAGTTGGTCATCTGCAAAGGAACATCTCTGTTAAGTAGTAGTTCCGCAAGAAGATTTTTTTTCCAAGAGTTACATCTGATTTTATGATTCTGAGATCTTGTTTGTGCCATATTGGAATGTTGATTCACTTCTGAGCAATAGAAAGATTGCAGGCTGAGACTGATGTATTCTCATGGATCTGATCATTTGAGAATGACAAACTATCCAAAAATCTGTTTTTAAAACAGTTGGAAATAACCAGTTTGTATTAATTTTATTAAGGTGAGTGAAATCTTAGTGGATAGGTTTGCTCTTCCTCCTTGGAGGAAGTGCAGAAGAGACTGATTGATTGATTTGGCCTGTGATGTAGTTTGCCATAGTTGTTTGACACAGTAATGATTAGCTTTCTCAGTGAGGATTTTTTCTTGATGGCAAGTGCATGAAGTTAATTTTATGGGGCTGGTCTGCAGCTGTTTTGGACAAATGAGTTGGAAGCCATTTTCCAGTAAATTGTTCAGGTACTTGGAAGGATTTGTCACAGTTGATGTGGTATAAATTAGTCATAAATTGTAGTCCGTCTTTAGGGTCTCTGTCATCCCATATTGTACCTTGTTTCTTTTGTATGAGGGTCAGCAAGCTTCTGAAACTTGCTGGTAGATTGATTCATTTGGCAAATAAACACCGGTTTACTGTGCCTCTGAAATAGTATTGAAAATTTAAATGCCACCAATTCAGTCTCTATTTCTACTTGCGTCTTTATTTCTTTTCCTTTCCTTCCACATTATTTGTGTTTCTCTTTGCATAAAATAGGTTTTGATCATCCTCCATGCAAATAAACAAAAAGTGGAAAAAAAGACTTCAGAAGTTGATTAAAATTTCCTGGCATTTTTCTTCTTTTGTTCAATTTAGATACTGTAGGTTAGCAATAATTACTAAATAATTTTAATTGCAATTCAAACTATTGAAAGTATGAGTAAACAATGGAAATAGAAGTATTTGTGTATTTACTGCAATCATTTCCACTATTGGCTATCTGTCCCTGCTATTCATTCATCACCCTCTATCCATCCTGCCTTTGTTAAAAATGTTAGTTTTATTTTGGTGCCCTCTCTAATTAGTTGCGATGTTTTCCCAGGGAAACTTGTACCGAATGATTCCTGGTCTTTCGGACTTCAGCTTTCAGTCAAACATACCCATACCCCACCCCACCCCCCCCAAAAAAAAACCCTTGGTTCTCTGATACGTGTCTGCTTTGAACTTCAATCTAACCTGATGCACGCTTATTACTATAATCACTTTGATATCATTCTGCAAGATCCTGTCATTTTGATTATTAACCAGATTACAATGATCTCCTCCACCCTGCACTTAGCAAACCCTTGTTCCATCTCCATCCCATGTGCTCACTTGAGTCGGCTTGAAAATTCTTGCTTCTAAGATTCCTTTTTCAACCATCCTTGTGATCTCCTGCCCTAACCCCTGGTGTCTAGTTTTGTTTTGTGACATAGTTTGACATGTGCCTGCAGTAGAGGTGCTATACAGATTATTTAAGCCTTTGTGAACAAATGAAAACGGAGCATTTGTTACCATGCTACCTGTTCAGCAATCATGGTTTGACACTCTTAAGTGCATGAAGCACCTAATCAGATTTTCCCTTATCTTGTACCTGACTTGCCTTTTTTGATACTTCAAAACAGAACATGGTGGGGAGGGGTTCATTATCTTAATGGTGCTCAATGTCATGGTTCATTTGAGGGAAATAAATGTTTCATTCTGTGCCTTGTTAATCGTCCCTTCAGAAATTTAAAGAAATGAACTAATTTTATTTAGAAATCGAGTTTAATCATCTTTTTCAAATAACTGACTTTTGAACCAACACTTGTATCTGAACCTTACGGTGAAGAGAGACAGCTATTGGTTATCATAAAGATGGAGGTAGCAGGACTGAATCCACCAGATGCTTGCTCTGGTTTCCTTGATGAATTTTACCAATGTTGAGCTTGTTTGGTAAGATAGGAGGCTGAAAATTAAGTGAGTTGGGCTGTTTACAAGGCGTTGAACAAGCAAGAACCCCAGTCACTTGACGACATGCTGCTGCCTCATGAGAATCTCACCATTGCATGTGAAAAGTGTACAAGGTGGCACATGTTGCTTTTCTGATGTCAAGATGGAACTTGCTGCATTTGTTGCCTGATAGTGCCACACAACTCGCTACAACCCACATTAGCTCAGATCCCTATAAGATTTCACCCCAGTTACTCATTACGTATGACCTTTGATTTTTCTTCCTCCCCACAGTGGGGAGGATGCAGAGAGGATTTACCAGCATGTTGCCTTGTCAAGAGGGTTTTAGTTATGAGGAGAGGCTGGATAAACTCGGATGGTTTTCCCTGGAAAGCTGGAGGCTGAGAGGCACTAAAGGTTTACAAAATTATCCAAGGCATAGATAGGGTGGATAGTCAAGAGGGCACAGGTTCAAGGTGAGAGGGCAAAAGTTTAGGGGAGAAATGCGGGGGAATTTTTTTCAGAGGTGGGTGGGTGTCTGAAACTCACTGCCAGTGGAGATGGTGAAAGCAGGCGTGTTAGCAATGTTTAAGGCATATCTTGATACACACGTGAATGGCAGACGAACAAGCGGATAGAAACTGCGCATGGGCGCTAAGTAGCGGGGCTAAATAAGGATTAGTATCGGCACAGACTTAGAGAGCCAAAGGGCCTGTTTCTGTGTTGTATTGAATTAATATGGTGTAATATAAGATGGCTTTTTATTTCCTCTGGCCAAAGGTGAGAATGTGAATATTGAATTGAAGTCCATGAACATAGAAGATGGCTGTGAGCGACAGTGGAAAATAATTTGGTGTTACAAGTTCCTAATCAATGTGCAGCTGATTTTCTTTTAAAAAGAGCTAGCTGCATATTTGATCATTTCTGACGAGCATTTGATTTCAATCCAAATTATGATTTTTTTTTTTTAATAGCTGCCTTGGAATATTGTCTGCCCCAGGCTTGATGATTTTCAAAGGAATTATTGGTTGGAGACTGCTCAGAAAAGGCCATTAGAGTAACTGAGACTTGGAGACTCCCACAACAAGGCTTATATTTTATTTGACAAATGTGATTTACATTGCATCATCTTGATGGGGATAGATAAAACTTTTTTGAAGTGCATTATTTAGTTTGGACTTGGAGCAGGACAAGTAGTTGATTTAGTTTTGTTTTCAGTAGTAAGGCAACAGGTGAGGATTGCATACGAAATAACAGTATCTAACAGTATTCTAGAGTTTTTTTGTTATTGTCTTATTTATTGTCTTATTTATTGTCTTATTTATTGTCTTA
>NC_063365.1:12628156-12729684 GCF_021869965.1 Rhincodon typus | reverse complement strand
GTCTTATTTATTGTCTTATTTATTGTCTTATTTATTGTCTTATTTATCTTTTGGGGTGATGGGGTCAGAAGAAATGAGGCAGAAATTAGAAGGTTAGCTTAAAAATGATGGATAAGTTGCATGTACTGAGTAGGTTTAATGCATCAAATGGCTGCTGCTTGTTTTATTTTAGTTTTATTGTGCTGTTACTTTTAAGCTATTAAGTGTTACTGTTAAACAGCAAAGCCTGGCAAAGGTAACTGAAACTCTGAACTACTTGTATATTTCAAGAGCGGCATGGCAGCTCAGTGGTTAGCCCTGCTGCCTCACAGTGCCAGGGACTTGAGTTCGATTCCACCCTCGGATGACTGCCTGTGTGATGTTTGAACATTCTCCCTGTTGGTTTCCTCCCAGAGTCCAAAGATGTGAAGGCTAGGTGGACTTGTAAATTGCCTATAGTGTCCAGGGGTGCATTGTTTAGGTGGATTAGCCATGGGAAATGCAGGGTAACAGGGATAGGTGGGTCGAGGTGGAATGCTCTTCAAAGGGTCTGCGTGGATTTGCTGGGGCAAATGCCTTGCTTCTCCATTGTAAGGATTCCACGATTTGCCTCACCTTCGTTATCTTTTAGCATTTTAGAATTACAATTAGATTTTATTGTCATGTTTACTCATGTAGAAATGCGAGTACAGTGTAAAATGTGCAAAGTTGCCATTCTCTGGCACTTCAAAAGCTACCTTCGCATATGTTTGACGATTATAGAGAATCCTTGTGTGGTAAGGAAATGATTTGAAACAGTGAAATCATGTGTGGATTAAACA
Organism: Rhincodon typus; assembly: GCF_021869965.1. NCBI lineage: Eukaryota > Metazoa > Chordata > Chondrichthyes > Orectolobiformes > Rhincodontidae > Rhincodon > Rhincodon typus. Next base: position 12,728,884 of record NC_063365.1, on the reverse strand, counting down.
GCATATAAAATATTTTTGCATTCCTAAAGATGGTTGGACATGTAGATCATAACATCTCTGGCATTCGGAGTTGGGTGTCTGTTTTAGCTCTTGAACCAAGAGTGTTTGGAGTAGTGTGGTTCTTGGTGGCACAATACAGACATTTTAAATCATGACACAAGATGCAAGACTATAAATAAATTTGTGTTCAAGTTTGAAAATAACCAGTCACTTATTAAAATGTTAGGCAAGCAACTTGAGTTCCAAGCTTAATAATGTATCTGGTTCCGCTGTCTTTTTTTTAAGAAAAGGATGTCAATGCTCAAAATGAGACAACTGCAATTCTGACATCATCAGTCTTGTGTATTAATGGCAATTTGTGAGTAAACATGATCATTTGCAGAGTTGGAAAATTGTGTTCTAAAACTGTGGAACTATACTTTTAAATTCTAATTTTTTTGGAATTGATTCTTTTTTTTTTTCTCCCCACAAATGATTTTAGGAATGTGTTTTTTAAAATCTCTTGTGTGCCTAAAAATCTGCAAACTCCGAACAGGGAGGGACTTGGCAAGATTTCGATTCAATGTACCAATTGGGTACGTTAAGCAATTTATTATTTTGTCTCCGAAGGCTTGAAGACATCCACACCTCTTATGGTGCGAGAGATTCTATTCATGTGAGACCAGCATAATGTGTCTGCTGAGAATATCTCCTTAGGGTAGAGAATTGGTAGTCAGTTGACACGCCTATTTGCAAATCACTGAGGAACAATGTTGAGGTACTGACCTTCCAAGAAGGCAAAACGAGATGCATGTATTCAGTGAATCAGGATCGGGAAAATTTTAATGAGCCACGACTGTTGTTTTTCTGTTGTTCTTGAGGACTCTGTAGATGCATCAAAGTGAGATTTTAATTAGATGCTGTATGTTTGCTTGGCAGTAAAATACACTAGCTTAACACAAAAACCAAAGAACTGTGGATGCTGGAAATCAGAAACATAACTAGAAATTGCTGGAAAAGCTCAGCAGGCCTAGCTACATCTGTGAAGGGAAAGCAGAGTTCAAGTTTCAGGTCTAGTGACCTTTCCTCACAGATGCTGCCAGATTTGCTGCACTTTTCCAGCAATTTCTATTTGTTTGTTTGTGTAGCTTGATAACATGCAGCTCTGACATCCTTGGCCCTGTAACTCCCAATTGTGACCTCTGTGTTTCCCTGTTTGTCATCAATTCACTACTGATATTCCATCAATTGTAAAGAGCCTGAGCTTGTGAATTCTCTCCCTGCACTCCTTCCCCCCACCCCCTTTGATTTTATTTATATACTTCTTGAAACCTGTCCCTGTGGCCAAGTTTTTGTTTAGTTGTCCTCAAGTGTCAATAGGTGTTAAATTTCTATTTTGGTAATGTTCATATTAGATGTTTTCAGATGCTTTTATCAAGTTAAAGGCACCCTAAAAAGGCATGTTGTTGCTTTTAAGTATCTCTAGAAAGACCAGGTAACGTATGAGGTAGAACAGATAACGTAGTATGAACTCGTGAAGTTCAATAGCCATAGTTCGAACTTTAAAGCTCATCTGCATGTGACATTGCATTAGATTCACCTTGAAGTCCTTTTCTCCTTCAAAAATTTTAGTTGTGCTGTTTGTGATGCTGACCCATTGGCCTTAAGGTGTGCTCAATCATTACTGATTCCCTTGGGCCTTGACTTTGCCCACTAACTTTTGCTTGTCTGTCTGCCATCAGCTTGTGATCCTTTTGACCTATTGGTTTATTAGCCTATGCTGTTTATTCATATTCTAATGTCTGAAATGGTGAGAAGGTAAGGGAACTGTAGGGAGGTGGAAGGCAGTACATAGAAAGGAAGGCAGTCTCTGACAAGGTAATGAAAGCAAAAGCTGAGCTTTGTTTTATAGTTGATGCATTCAGTATGTTGTCAAAATAAAGAAGTGTTTTGTATTCAGCCCAAAGTTTATACAAGTGATAACATTTTTAAATGTCTTATCAATAAAGCTGATACTGGAGATGGGTTATTGATGGTTTAAAAATTGAAGTTCAATATGATAATTGACAGGCTGGTTTTTTAAATAGAATCCCTACAGTGTGGAAACAGGCCCTTCGGCCCAACAAGTCCACACCGAACCTCAGAGTATCCCACCCAGACCCATTCTCCTGTTTTCTTATGCTTTTTTTCTAGACAAAGCCATGAAGTTGTAAAGTTTTTGGAAAGTGCAAATATTCTTTGTGAGCATGTCTGATATATATTTTATCTATCTATCTATCTATCTATCTGTCCATCCATCCGTACATAATACTACTATTCAAGTTGTATCTGGAATATGGCCATCAATGTTTTTCCCAGTGATAAGTGTGTGGTAAATGTTATAAGCTGTTCTTTGTAAATCTGTTTCAGGTTGGCAAAGAGACAGTACAGACAACTGAAGATCAGGTCATGAAGAGGGATATGCCACCAGCCTTCATCAAGTGAGTATTGCGTTACATTTGCACAAAAATAGGCTTGTAATGAATAACTGCTCATCATGATTTCACTTGTACTTAGTTTTCATTTGTGCTTTGGTAGTGGTTATAATCTTGGTGAATTCATTTTCCATATTGGGGAAAGGTTATGGTTTTTCTAATAGTGATTTGTATTCAAGGTCATTTTCTTCACACCAACCCACTGCCCAAACAATCATCAACATATTTATATGGTGCAATTTGGTGTTGAGTTGAATAGTTTGGTATGATTCACTGCTTTGCCAAGAACTGTTCACGTTTATTTGTAGTTTATGCTGAGCTGTGTATAAAGCTGTATTTATGTTCACTCCTTGAATGACGGCTAACGCAGCCAGCAACAAGATTTCCACATCAGACACAGGCACACAAATGACGATCTGACATTTAATCTGCAAAGTATTTTGATATCCAAAAAAAATTCCTAGAATATGTAGCTTCTCATGTATGCTATTGAATTCTCTCAGTTTAACCCTGGTAAGCCTACCTTGTGTGTTCCTCTTACAACTACCTGTGTCCAAGATGAATTTGCACTATTTTAGTGCCTTTTTTTCGGGAGTTTCTCGAGAAACTCAATGACAAGCAATGGAAACTGAGCAAGAGTTAAGAGGCTCAAGGTGGAAGATGGAAATTATTGGTTTTGACGTTGTTGGTGTGTAGCACAAAAAAGGCACTAGTTGGAACGGGGCTACCTGAAAGTTATATATTGGTGGTGAGACAGGAGGGGAAGTCTCTCTTTAGTACGTGGTTGGAAGAGCAGGGGTGTACGCTCCAGTAAGGACCTACAGAGATTGCATTAATTGTTTAGAGTGGAGCCATTGCACATTTGTAACTTAAAATGGTAATTTTGAAATGTAAGCCCTGGGTAATGAACCAGATGTGAAATTCACACGTGGTAGATGCATGGGACTTTGTTTATATAAAACGTGTGTGGTAAGGGTTTTGGATGACTGCCAATATGTATAGGATGTGACTGATTGGAGGCTGCTTGAGACAGCCCAAGTAAATTTAATCAGAAGTAAATACATTTTCTGCAGTCATGGAATGTTGATTGTTGTTGATCACAGTTACAGTCCCATGAGAAGGTCAAGCTCCAGCTAATGATGCTCGACTTCCCATGGCTGCCAGAAGGAAATGGTTTTTAAGGCTTGGGAGCAATTCTCATGCTGGCATCACTCGCAGGAGTTGAAATTTTTCAGTTTAGTTGAACTTTCTCTTTAGTGTAAGTGTTTTATTTTAGGCCATCCTAACCAAAGCTTAATCTTGGGTTGTTGAGATTGTATGTTTCGTCTTTACTTTAGAGTTTAAGCAAATAGTAATTTACAATGATTGAGAAGACAACAAAATAATGGAATTGCCGAAAAATTTTGTCAAAACTTCACGTCTTGCACTCAACAGGACAATTCACAAGAACAATTCAAGAGCAAAGGCAACATTTATAGACATTCTGCCTATCACACAAAATGAGTATGGTGGTTTATGATTTTCAGTTAAGGTGTGCTGCCAGGTATGTAGGCTATATGTCCCAAAGACTGACAGATCATATTAAATAACATAACCCTTTTGCTGCTCGCAATAAACTAGGTCCTGGCTGTATCAGCCCACGTGAAACTTGGAAAACCATGTCCAACGTCCAATGTAATTGTGCAATTGGGCAAACTTTGCTGGATATATTGATGACTGTGAAAAACTGCAATTTTTAGATGTCAGTTGGACTTGAAATGTGGCACGCTCCTTTGTACAAGAAGCTACAAATTAACCCTTTACTTGGCAAACAAATAATATTTTATTCATAGTGTGCCTGTTTTGACTGAACAAAATAAGTGACAGCCGTTTTCTGGTTTGCTGCATGAGCGCTCAAGTTTCAGAATCTTGGATCCAGCCATTGTATGTAAGAAAAGCAAAAGTCTGAGTATGCAGTATAAGGGTTTAAAATAGCGGCAGGTTGTGATAATTAGCATGGAGAATTTTTTACTGGCTTTCTAGCAACTTTCTGAAGATTGCTGTTGTTCCTTGATGATAATACAAATGTGTTGGTGTATTTTGGAGGGTTCAGCTGAGAATGTACAACTGAGGAAACGTAATTTTTCTCTTGAGCAAAGTTCTTCTGTAATGACTGATGCTGTTGAGTATTGCTGGAGACCACTGAGTAGAGAAGGACATGTTCCACACAACAATCCATGAATACAAAATAGTTCAGTATGCTGATTCAGTATTCAGGTTCTGGGTAAGATCTTGGAATAGCAATTGGATGATGTTTTAAAAAAAAAAGCAGAAGAACATTCTCAGCTGTTGTATAAATCTGTTCCTATCCTAGTATTTTTTTCTAATGGCTTTCTTTGCTCTGTGAAAATGCTGAGAATGCAGCTAACAGAAAGAGTTTGTCTACATATAGAGTACTGTTGCTTTCAAAGGGCAACTCAGTGAAAGCTAAGTACTACTAAAATTTGACAAAAACAATATTCTGTAACAAGTTAGTGCCAGAGTGGGTGTGGAGTTTGTGGTTTGTTTGAAGTCTGAATGCACTTAATACTTCGGTTGCTTTGGAGTCACCACTCGAGAGCCCCACAAAAGAATGTATCTGATTTTTAACATCACTGGTGATACATATGACATCATCAGTTCGAAAATATACATTTCTGGCTTCTCGCGTTCTTGCTGATTATTTTAAAATGCACCTTAAGATGGTCGTAGAAGGAGATGCAATACATGGGGAGCAAATAACATCTAGACAAAAGGCTATTTTGTAGTGAAGCAACTAGCATTTCTCTCATTTGTTTATAAAAATTATTCATTACAGTTGTCAATATATATCTTCTTTTGGAACCTCATGATATCCATTTAGTGGAGTGAACAAGTTAGGAATATGTCAGCCAAAAGCTTCCAGTTTTTCTTCAGTGTTGTTCCTAACCTTACATCTTTCACACCAGATACAGGTTGAGGTATTTGTTGTGTCCATCTGTAAAGAAATCTGTAAAGAAATCCACTATTGTATATAGAAGTTAATTGAGCAGTTACTTTAATTTACTGATTTATCATTCATAGAGTTGAAAATGCCTGCACTAAATTGATCCAGGCTGCACAGATGCTGAAGGACAATCCATATGCTGTACCTGCACGCGATTACCTCATTGATGGTTCTAGAGGTATTCTTTCTGGAACTTCAGACTTACTCTTGACGTTTGACGAAGCGGAGGTATTTATGTGATAACTTGTTCAACTTTGCTTGGGAAAACTGTGTATGACTTTCGTTGCATCTTTGTCTGTTAGTATCCCACAAATTGAGTTGTCATGTGTAACTTTAACAACAATTTTTTTTTGTACCAATTAATTTTACCTCCCAGGTTCGTAAAATCATCCGTGTCTGCAAAGGCATCTTGGAATATCTTACAGTAGCTGAAGTGGTCGAAACTATGGAGGATTTGGTGACTTACACCAAAAATTTGGGTCCAGGTTAGGAATTGGGTTTTCTTGAAGTCTAAGTTATTACTAAAGCAACACTTTATATTGCTCTCAGTCAAACTTTGAAAGATGTGCTATTTTGTGGAACTAAACTTGTTACTTGGAGCATGGAGGATAAGCTTATGTACCAAAAAAATCAAAATTATGACGAACTTGCAGTTGATTTGACTATAACCAGATACATCAAAGTGTATGATGGATGAAGTTTGAATGAGAATTCATTAGCGCCTGCATTAGTAGACCTGGAATGTTGGAAATGTAATTGCAAAATTTAAATTTTAATGCAATTGAAGTTTATATTGTGCATTGGACTATTTGTGTATCATTTTTAAAAAAAGAGAATGCACAATGACTTTCATCTGTGTTTTAATGTGCTGCAATTTTTGATTTTCCCTTCTTTCTTCGCTGTGCCCTCAATTAGGAATGACTAAAATGGCTAAAATGATTGATGAAAGACAACAGGAATTGACTCATCAAGAGCACAGAGTTATGCTGGTAAACTCCATGAACACAGTGAAAGAACTTCTTCCTGTACTGATTTCAGGTACTTCTGAAAATAGCTAGACTTTCGGACTAGGAGAGATCTATCAGTATGTTTTAACTATGAAAATACAAATCAGCTGTGACATTTTTCTATTCCCACCTCTCCTGGAGCCTTCAATCTTGATTACAGGTCATAATTCAAATTGACATTTCATATGGTGGTGACTTGATATATTTTTATTTAAACCAAATAAATCTCCTGTTGTGTTTAAAAAGAATCAAATATCTTCAGAATAACAAGCTACATTTTTCTGAGATGATGGCATAACTTTATTTTCTGTTCCTTTCTCTTTGCATTCAGAATGGAGTTAAATTTTGTTCAAGCATTGCACCGATTTGATTTTATTTTTGTGAAGGTGTGTTAATGCCATGTGCAATGAGAAGGAATAAATTATACAAAAAATACACTGCCGAGAAACTCAGTTGTTGGAAGAAAAATGGTACATTGATACTGAAGGGCTGAAAATAAACTCCAGATGTGCTTAAAGTTGTTTAAGAATTTTAAGGGTATTAAAAATAACTGGCTAATATTTTGGACTGGGACTCTTTTGGAACGCTATAAAACAGCAACTTGATTTTTTCTTTTATCCTTCACGCACTAATAACTTTGTGGCTTTCTGTTACAAATTGATGTAAATTATAGCTGCATCAGCCATAAAACTGAGGAATTTGCAGTTGAAATCCCCGCTTTAGTTAATTGCTGTATATATTGTGGTGTCGAGAATATCCACAAGTGTCCAGTCATGGAACTACATACCACTTGTAACAACAAAAAAAATTCATTTTCGATTTTTTTAGCTATTAAGATTTTTGTAACTACGAAGCAGTTCAAAAGCCAAGGAGTGGAAGAAGCTCTAAAGAACCGTAACTTCACTGTGGAGAAGATGAGTACTGAAATCAATGAGATCATTCGTGTTCTGCAGCTGACATCCTGGGATGAAGATGCTTGGGCTAGTAAGGTATATCTGAGATTTTGAGTAAATTACAGTAAAATTACTTGAGTGGTAAAGCTTTCATTTACTTGTCTGTTGAAATATAATAAGATACTGTACAGTTTCCCTAATGAGCGTCTGTCATTTGCAATCTTAGTGCAACAGATTTTTTCTTTTCATTTTTCATTGTTTTCAATCTTGATTCTTGATTTATTACCGAGACTGTGTGTTTATTTTTATTTATTTCATTGAGCTGCAGACAGTAAATAGGTAGTTTCTGAAACTTGTTTGCTTCGTATGCTGAGATGTAAGAGAAATTGGGATTAAGTTTACATTTGACTTAAAATACAATAGAATACATTATTTGATATTGGCTGAAGTAAAATGACACCTGCACACTAATGAATAGTGTGATTCTGTTGTTCATTATCTGTATGTATGTGTGTTTCACTACAAAAATGGCTGCCTCAAGACAGGCTAATATATGCACTCTGTCCTGTTATGTGTCTATTGACTGACCTAAAAAAACTACTGAATAAAAACATGTAAATGTGAATTTGATGAGTTGCCAGATATTGTGGCTACATTTTTTGTATTTTTGGCCAGTTACAAAGGAAAGAAAATTCTTGTTTATAAACTATGTGCATTTTTGTGGTCAAAACATTACCTGTTCAAATCTTCTCTTTTTTTTGCATTTTTTTTTTCTTTTGGGATCAATACAAGCATCTTATTTTTACTTTCTTCCTTGTTTCTTCTTCATTCTGCCTTGTAGAAGGTAAGCTCACTTGTTTGTTTTTTCTCTCTTTTTCTGCTGAAGCATGTTCTGAATGAATGCTCTTTACTGCCTTACTGCCTTGGTGTGTGGTGCAGTTTGCTTCAAATAATGTTATGGCGAGCACATGCTGAACACGGTTCTTGAAATACAACTTGCGGTTAGGTCAGGTGTTTGGGACATTTTTACCGCAAATGTTTTGTGGTTTGAAAATGTCTGTTAAAACTTTTAAACCACATCAGATTATAGCATGATCACTGCAATAGCTTCTGATGAAGCTCTTACCAATAGGAGTATGAAGTTGAATGGCTAGTGGGGAGATAAGGTAGTACATCATTTCCACAAGGATCAGTCATGCATTTCAGTATCTTAAATTATTTTTAGTACTTTCATCCTAAAAGTAATTTGGTGCATCAGGTCCTCCGACTTATTGGTGAATATGCAACCTTGCAAAGCGTTGACCACAACAGACAATAAGACTCTTCAATTTCCTAGCTTGTTGATCTGAGCCGGAGTTGCTCTATAAGATGCTGCCCTCAATATAATGATTAGAGAATAACAGAATTAAATAGTGCAGGAACAGGCCATTTCACACTTGAAGCTGTGCCAGCACTTTGGTAGTGGTGTTCGTTCGGTTTCATCCCTAACCTCTTTCCTCATAATGACATAAATTTTTCCTCTTTATCAATTATCTATTGCAACTTTGGGTTTGTTGAATCCACTTCTTCCTTTATGGGTAATGCTATCCAGATCAACATAACATATTCCAAGGTTTTCCCCTCCTGTTCTGCTTTTTCTTCGACAATAATCTGTTTCCTCTGGTGACTGAGGATGCATACTGCCAACCTCTTGAGTACCTATTTTTTAATCTGTTTTTAATATATCCTATTTGTACACACACTCACTCTTTCACTGCAACATTGGCAGCTTCCTGTTATTTCATGAAGTCATATGCATTGTGCACTCATACGCAACCATTCACATTGCCTCCACAAGAAGGCCTCCTCTTTCCTCAGCACTACCCACCCTTTCTTTGACAACCTTTTATCATTTATTTATATTTATTTATGAGAACCATTCTTTTCTTCATACTAGGGACCATAATTAAATGCATAATTTAATCCTTAATGTGATTCTGCTTAGTTGGATTTTTTTGTGTCTTTGGTACAATGATTGTGCTGTCTTTGTACCTGAAAATATACTTCCGCAAAAAGGAAAGCGGATAGAAGCAAGTTTACACAAAAGGCAACAACAGTGATAGAAGCTGGAAATAAATGGTTTGTTCTTGCTGCTTTGTTCATCGGTCCTAACAAATATTGAACTTAAAATAGTTTGTTACAGTACTGACTGTTTTGCACAATTAATGTGCAGAACAAAAGTTCAATTATACTATCATTAAAGAAGATCTAGGTATTGTATCATCAATTTTATTTTCTGCTTTTACCAGGTTATTTTTGGAAACCAGAATATAGACACTGTATAGTACATTGAATTGTGCCTCTAATCATGTAGAACAACACAAAGATATGCAGGTTAGGTGGACTGGCCATAGGGAATGCAGCGTTACAAGGACACAATAGGATAGGGGGTTGGGTCTGGGTGGGATGCTCTTTGGTTGGTGCAAACTCAATGGAACAAATGGTTTTTCTGCACTGTAGCAATTTTATGAATGCCACATGTCTTGGCTACATTAGCTAGTTAAGATCATCACTTAATTCAGTGACCTGTCTTGCTGCTTCTTACAAGTAACCCTTGCTGTTAAATTATTTACTTGTGCATCAAACGTCACTGTAAATTTATTGCACATTAAGTATTTAACATTCTTGCAGAAAGCACACATGAATACACTGTTTGCAATGTAACAGTGAGTGTATGTTTCTAACACACGGAAGTTCTAATACACATGTAATAGTGCCATTCTTAAACAAGCTTCTTTACCGTCTGTGTGGAAGACATGAGCAATTTGATGGTTGATTTTAATAGTTGGTGCAATCTTCTGACTAATGGTAGAGTTTCTGCATTACCTGAAAAACTACACATGTATTCTGCAGAGAGCTTTTCTAAGTTCGAAATGTTTTGGGAATAATGAGTTATCCTTTTTAGTAAGAATTAGACAAACCAAATACAGTTTTGTTATTTTATATTTGTAATTGTTCGTTCATGCACCACCGAAGGAGTGCAGCTACCCACTTTGTTAATGCACTTTAAAAACTGCATATAAGGTACAGTGTAAAGGTAACATGAGTTCCTATTTTTGAAAATGATGTTTTGGTAATCCTTCTAAATTTGGGGAAACAGCTGTACTTTGATCCCCAGTTCACAATTTTAAATCCTGCATCATTGCACATAAAGTGGCTTGGATGTTGTTTTTCTGGGAAGAGGTCAAGAAGCACTGGAGTTTTTGTTCCACACTGAACCTCTGAATGCATGGACTCCTTTCTGAATCATTAAATTAACACTAAATTTTTGTCCTCTCAAAATCTTAAAAGTTAAGCTAAGTTTGTTTTTTACGTTGTGACTCTGAAAATTTATTAATATCTATGTAAATTAGGAAAACTTAATTTCTTAAGAATTTTGGTTTCTTGACTTGTACATTGTAACATTGATTGGATATTGAGTCATATCTTAACATTAGTTTACCAGCGTGCTCTGCTTGTATTATCGTTTATTGCATCAAAATACTGCTCCCAATAGAGATGAAGCTTTTGGGTAAAATTATTTGTGATACTGAGTGGGTTTTGGGATTTTCTTTTTAGAGTCCGAGGTCTACAACATGGAAACAGACTGTTCAGCCCAAATTGCCCATGCCATGCAGCTTTCACAATTTAAGCTAGTCCCATTTGCTTGGTCCATATCCTCCATACCTGTCTAAATGTTTCTGAAATGATGAAATTGTACTTGGCTCCACCACTACCTCTGGCAATTGGTTTCAGACGCTCACCATTCTCTGTGGGGGGGGGAAAAAAAAATTTCCCCTCTGACTCCTTTTGTGTATCTCCCCTCTCTCCTTTCACGTATACCCTCTAGTTTTAGATTCCCCTACCATGGGGAAAAGCTGTTGGCTATCGAGCTTATCTATGTCTCTCAAGATATTATATCACTTTTATAAGGTCACCCCTGAGTCTCCTACACTCTGGGGGTAAATTCCAGCCCATCCAAACTCTACTTATAACTCAAACCTTCCAATCCAGATAGCATCCTAGTAAATCTTTTCTGCACTCTTTCTAGTTTAATAATATCCCTTCTGTAATGGGGTGACCAGAACTGAACCAAATCTAATTTAGGGCAATTAATCATGTAGACTGCTGGTAATTAGCTGAACTTTTGTTTCAAACAATATGCTGTATCCTGCATTTCCGTTAAGTTTTAAGTGAAGATTGTGAAACATGCAAAGATCTGACATGAGATAACAAAGTGTGTAGAGCTGGATGAACACAGCAGGCCAAGCAGCATCAGAGGAGCAGGAAAGCTGATGTTTCGGGTCTGGACCCTTCTTCAGAAATCGGAGGAGGGTCCAAACCCAAAACATCAGCTTTCCTGCTCCTCTGCTGCTTGGCCTGCTGCGTTCATCCAGCTCCACACCTTGTTATCTCAGATTATCCAGCATCGGCAGTTCCCACTATCTCTCAAAGATCTGACACCATGTCTTCGTGATGTTTTGCTGAATATTAATCAGTTACCTCCTGCCATTCCACTTTCTACTTTCCCTCCGCTTATGTATAATCCTAGAAACAGTAATTTCAACATTATTGCCTCTGTACCAAATGCTCCTGCAGAAATCGCAGACTTTTTTCAGATTGTCATATCGGGTGTCAAGTTTGATATAGGGTAATCCGTACACATCTACTATTGTCGCTTGAATCTGCCATTTTAAACTACATCAAATTAAGGCACAACGTTCCTTTCAGCAGTTTCTGCCAACCTTATCTGTTAAGCCCAAATTTGGATTAGTAGTTTTGTTGGTAACAATTAAATTATGTTGCCATAGTTTTTAACCAAAGTGCTGATTTTGTTTTAAAGTAAACTGATGTCAACGCTGCAGTTTGTGTAGTTTACATCAATATAAAGGTGCCATTTGTCTATGGGAAAGGCATTCCAGATGCTTTTCCTTGTTTTATTGCTGTTGCACGTCGTGCATTAGTTTAAAACGATGAGCCCTGCTTGTATGTCATAGCACAAGTTTTTAGTTGTGATGTTTTCTTGGCTCTACTTAATCAAAGTTCGGCAACTATTTGATCCCATTTTAGAGATGGTACAAATTTTTCATAGTGCTCGTAATTGCCGAGTGTTATGCTGTCCTAAATAATGAGCTGAATACAAGTTGCCAAGCTATAATATTTTAACATACCAACAACATGTAAGTGTATACATTTTTGTAATTTTTTGTTGTGATTACTGATCTTTGAAGATATCAAGTGCTTATGCAGAACAGGGTATGAGGAAGTTAAGTTGAATTGATCTGAAGGATTAATGGATTTCTTTTGTTATTTTTAGATGTAGTTGACTGATTCCTATCCATGGAAACATCGTATTTGAAGATTTGTGCTGTTGACTAAAATTTCAATTGAATGGTCATATGAGGAATTTGCAAGTTGAGGCAACACAGTTAATCTTGAATGTTAGAAATCATGATTGTGAATATTGTGTGGATTGAAATTGGTACATGTTGTATTTTAACTAGGTTATAGGATATTTTTTCTCTGTAGGACAACACTAAGGTGCACTTAATTGATGCAATAACTTATGTCCATTGTTCAATAGCAAAAGGGGTAGCACTGTGGCTCAGTGGTTAGTACTCCTTCCTCTCAGTGCCAAGGTCTTGGGTTCAATTCCAGCCTTGGGTGACTGTCTGTTGGAGTATGCATGTTCTCCCTTCGTCTGTGTGGGTTTCTTCAAAGTGCTCTGGTTTCCTCCCACTGTCGAAAGATGTGCAGGCTAGATGGAATATCCATGCAGGATTGCTGGGTCAGGCTGGGGGACTGGGTCTGGGTTGGATGCTGTTTGGAGGTTCAGTGGAGACTTGGGCTGAGTGGCCCCTTTCTGCACTGTAGGGATTCTAAAATATATGCTGTACAAAATGAAATATGTTCTGTAAGATGTTTCACAACATAGAATAGCAGTAGTCATGCAGAACATAACTTTGGGCATTTCATAATGGATTATAAATATTGGGATTAGACGGATGTGGGTTTGGGATGTTCGAAGTTTAAGATTAACATGTTAAAGGGAGGATTTTGAAGAGGCTTTAGGGTGGGGATCATGGTGTTGGAGAGATTTGAGAATAATGTTGAAGGCTTTGATGGTGAATTTACCATGCTCAGGTGTTTTGAAGATAGCAGTGCATGCAAAGGAGTCTTTTGTTGTCGAACTTTGGAACAAGAATGGTATTGAGGGGATTTTGAAGTCTTCTGGGATGTGAGCAATGTGCTGAGAATGATAGAAGTGTGGGGTAACTGAGTTGAGAATATGTTGAAGGTAACACAGCATGCCAGTAGACTTCATGCCCAAGACAGCACTGGCAAAACTGATCCTTCAGTTACTGAACCAAGAAGGGAGTTTTTGTATTGATTTGGAGAGTTGGCTACATAGGTCAGTGGTGTCCATCAGTGCAAGTACTTTTTGCTTGCTAATGTGATCACAATATAACAAGTTTAACCCTGGGACAAAAGGAAGTTGAATTTCTGGCCTCATGATGTTGCTTGAGGGAACAAGTGTGGTGATTTATAGTTGGTATGACAGGTACTGTATCATGCTTCAGAAATGCAGACGCAAGATAGTCTTGAGAGTAGAATGTTGAATTTACGCAGTATTGAAAGTCTCTAGTATTGTGATGAGGCAATCGGCTATGGTAACAGTTCTAAAGGTTTTTATTGGTGACTGAACAAAATAGTTTTGTTCATTTTAGGGGATGGAGGTTAGAAGTTGCATTTTCTCGTATAAGGAGTGGTCAAAGAGATGACTAGTTGATTAGCAATTCTTTTGATCAAATACATAGATTTGCAATAATCAGTACAGAGTCAAACTTATTGAGGATAAGATTTCTTTTGAGGTGATGGAAAGAAATGGGAAGAAAAGTGAAACATATGATGAGATGCTCAGCAAGCATTGGCTGAGGATGGGAAGTTGAATATTGAGGAGCTTGGCTAGGGATTGATTCCAGGAGCAGAAGTGGATCTTAGGGAGCTAAGGAGAGGCAATTAGTAAGCTGGGACTTGGTTTTGGTGAACTGGGGATTGTTTCAATATAACATTTCATCAACACTATATTGCACTTTGCACTTTGAGTCTGATTTAGGTACAGGTGTTTAGGATATGTTTCAATGCATGACTTTGACTCTGCTAAGGCTGATCACTAAAGGAATAAAGGGAAAGTTGAGAGAAGGGTAGTCTGAAGCAGGGAGGAAACCCAGCAGTTAGGATGCCAACAGATTAACTCACTCGGTTGGAGATACAAATATTCTACTCAATGAAGAAAATTGTATAGACACTGTGACAGTTTGGTTTAGGCTGATTTGAACTGCTAGGCGGCAGTGATTTAGACCAGTTGGAGGGCGTGATGTCTGCAACCAGTTACTGAAATCAGTAACTAGGGTTTGCTAGGGATGGTTTGAGATTTGGAAGCTGTCTGACAATTTTTAAGCAGTGGCAGTAATTTTGTACCTTTTCTTAAATCTCACTTAATAGTGAGATGTAAGTGAATGATTTATACATGCAGTAGAGATTTGTGCTTCCTTTTGCACAAATCTATTTTAGGAAATACTGTACAATTAGTTATGTTAGTAACCTGTTCATTCTCATTACATGTCCTCTTTATAATATTGTGACCGTCTCCTGCTGATGAAATCCTTCCTCTTCCTTGAAACATTGGACATAAACTGATTCCCTTCCCTTGCATATTCTGCATTAGTTTCCAGGATTTTTATACAAATATTTTGTAATACTGTGTTAGTAATTTTCTCCTATAAAAGGCTGTTTTAGTGCCCTGTTTATCATGGATATGATTCAACGGATGAAACCATATGCAGTGTGCAATGAAATATTGAGATGTTTGTGTGTTATCAGTTATTTACAGCATTTTCAATCTTTTTGCTTAGAACATGGCTTTACAGGAAGTGCTTTAAGCTAAAATTCCCTGTTTGTTGTCAAAATAACAATGACCGTATTACATGCGTACAGCTGGGACTGCTCTTGATTTTTAGTAAGTTCATAAAATTTGTGAGAAGGTGTGATGAATATAGTTGGTATCTTGCCTCTAAGTAAAATAAAGTCTGCAGCTAACTGCACTTTGTGTAATCTGGTTGTGCTTATGTGGTTTGTACTGTATGCAGTGGAAGAATCCCTGAATTGATGGTAATGATAAATTCTGTAATGGCTTTAAATGTTAGTTTGATGTTGGCTGCTTTTGTTCAAGACAATGTCTTCTACTTACAATGATGTATAATTTCCATATTAAGAAACAACTTATTTCAAAACTTGCTACAGTGTTAAATATTTGGATTCCGTGCCTCCGTTTTAGTTAGCGAACCAAACTGTCAAGCAAGTATTTAAAAGAAAGTCATTTAAATAGCTAGAAAAGCTTTTATCAAGTACAAGATGTGTGATTTCTCATTCTGTTACTCTTACAAGAATAATGAAGACCAAATTTTGTCATATTGAATGTGTTTTTTTTCTTTTGACTTTTGGTCATTAAAATGTCTGATAATGGCTATTTATTCTGATAGGATACAGAAACTATGCGAAGAGCTCTAGCTATGATTGACTCAAAGATAGACCAGGCCAAGAATTGGCTAAGTGATCCCAATGCACCTCCAGGTAATAACTAAATTATTAACTATTATTATTGCTACTATGCGAAAATGCCAAGTTAAGTGGACAAACTAAAACTTTAAAATGTCCCAAAATATTCCCATGGTAAATAGGGTTCTTTTCTTTCTGATATTAATTGATGGCCATTTGCTTGAAGTTCAACTGATCAGTTGCGTCTTTTAGGTGATGCTGGGGAGCAGGCAATCAAACAAATACTGGATGAAGCTGGCAAAGTTGGAGAACTTTGTGCGGGCAAAGAACGAAGAGAAATTCTAGGTACTACCAAGGCTTTAGGCCAGTTGACTGACCAAGTATCTGAACTCCGAGCCAGGTAATTTTTTTTTTTGGTAAACATTACCATATTTGATATAGAATTCAATGCATTATGTAGTGCCGAGGTATTGTGATCATGAAATACGAGATAATTGATGTCACAATTTGAGCTTATGCTTTAGATAATTCTGGTGACAATATAATCAGCCATGATAGGCTCTTGTGGTAGTGTCCCTATCCCTGAGCCAGGAGGCCTGGGTTCAAAGCCCACCTATCCACTCGTGTATAGCAACAACTCTGAATGTGTTGGTTTAGAAAATACCTATCGTTAGCAATGAGTGGATCCCATAAGAGCAAAGTTAAGTATAAAATTACATTTGGACCATAGGAAAGAGGTAGGCCAATTAGTTTGAGCTTAATCGATCAATCAGTCAAATGAGTTAATCTTTGAATTAACTCCGTAACCCTTGCACAAGTCTGTTAATACCTATTTGGTTGACAAAACTTGCTCAATCTCAGTTGAAATTAGCAGTTGACTGAACTTCAATTGTATTCAGAAAAGAGTTACAAACTTCCGTTACCCTTTGTGCATAGAAAGATTTTCCAACCACTGCTGAAAGGCATAATTCTAACATTTGGACAAAGCCCCAAGTTCGTGACTCCCCAACCAATAGAAACAGTTTTCCTCAATCTACCCTATGAGGTTCTCTTAGTATTTTGAGGGCTTCAATCAGAGCATCTGTTACTCCCCTGAGCATTGGGAATACAACACTACTTTGTATAAGTTGACCTGATCATTTTAACTCTTGGAATTTCAATATCATTAAATATTGAATATATATAATAAATCTACATTACACTGCCTGTAAGGCTATGGGATCCTTCCTGGGGTGGTGGGCCCAGAACTGCACTCAGTGATCCAGATGTGGTTAATCTGTGCTTTGTATTGATGCAGCATAACTTCACTTGCGTTATTTGTATTAATTCTATTCATGCATGGCATGTGGATGTTGCTGGCTAGCCTAGCATTTGGTTAAGTCAATCATGTAGTTTAAGGTCTGGAGTCACAGTAAGGATTGGACTTTTCCTTTCATAAAAGATATAAGGAATGAGATATTGTACTACAATCAACAGTGGTCACCGTTAGACCATCTTTTTAATTGCAAGTTTTTATTGAATTCAAAATTCACCTTTTGCCATGGTAGGATTCAAACTTGCGTCTCCAGAACCAAAGCTTGGTGTTCTGGATTGCTAGTTCAGTGACATTATGACTACACTGCCGCATCCCTATTTGTTGCTTATTTATAAAAACAGGCATTCCATTAGCCTTTTGGATTATTTTCTGTACTCCTTTTGAAACATGTTTTAATGATCTGTGTACAAGAACCCTGTATAGGTCTTTTTCAGCTCCATTTACTGCTTTCACACATTTGGCTCTGCTTAAAATATGTAAGGTCAATTTGTGTTGTATATATCTGTGTGTGCAAATAAACGTGAGATGGTGCTAATACTATTTGGTTTTTTTAAATGAGTAGAGGTCAAGGTGCAACCCCTATTGCCATGCAAAAAGCACAGCAAGTATCTCAAGGACTCGACATGTTAACAGCTAAGGTGGAGAATGCGGCCAGGAAGCTGGAGGCAATGACAAATTCAAAACAGGCTATTGCCAAGAAAATAGATGCTGCTCAGGTAACTTCAATATAATTCTTATGAAACGTTTCATAAGATAGGAGTTCTTCAAAGATTTTTGCTGGAATTTTGTTTTAACAGGTTCGTAATATTGAATTTACTTCTCTGCTACATGGGAATCTGATTCCTATTTCTAGTGCTTGTTTGGAGTTTGTGGGATCTGTTAGAAAATAGAAGTGTAATTCCTGGGACAAAAGCAGTGTGCTGGATAAATGCAGTAGGTCTGGCAGTATGTGTAGAGAGAAAAACACTTAACGTTTCAAGTTGAGTGACCCTTTGTCAGAACTGAAAATAGCTGGAAAATGTTGTTGATTTATTGTTGTTACATGTACCGAGGTACAGTGAAAAGGGTTGTTTTGTGTGCGATAGACACTGATGGTACCATTCGAAGGTCATCTAGGTAGCAGAACAGAGTGCAAAATAGTGTTCAACTGCAGAGAAGGTGCATAGTGACAGATCAGAATGCATATTTGAGATGTCCATTCAAAAGTCTGATAACAGCAGGAAAGAAGTTGTTCTTGAATCTATTTGTTTATGTATTCAAACTTCTATATCTTCTGACCGATGAAAGAGGGTGCAAGAGAGTAAAACTGGGGTGGGAGGGGTCTTTTATTATATTGGTTGCTTTCCCGAAGCAGTGGGAAGTATAGATCAAGTCAAAGGATGGAAGGTTGGTTTACGTGGTGGACTGGAATGTGTTCATGACTCTGTAGTTTCTTGCGGTCTTGAAGATGAGCCGCCATACCATGCTGTGATGCACCATAAAAAGCATCCTAAAAATTGCTAAGAGTCTTTGTGGACATGGTGACGTTTTCTTAGCCTTCTGAAGAAGTAGAGATGTTGCTGTGCTTTTTTGACCGTCGCGTTGATGTGGGTGGACCAGGACTTATGGTTGGTCATCATCACTCCTAAGAATTTGAAGCTCTCATGTTACACCTTTGCAGACAGGGATGTGCCCTCCATTCCGCTTCCTGAAGTCATTGACAAGCTCCTTCATTTTATTGACACTGACATTGATGGAGAACTTGTTACTTTAACACCACGCTGCTTAACACTCAGTCTCTTTACTGTATTCTGTTTCGTTGTTGGTAGAGATCTGACCTACAATGGTGGTGTTGTCAATGAACTTGTAAATGGAATTAAGGCAGAATTTAGCCACACTGTTGTATATAAGGGGTATAGTAGGAACGGAGTACACAGCCTTGCGGGGCACCGGTGTTGAGGTTTACAGTGGGGGAGGTTTTGTCCTTCATTCTTATTGACTGTAGTCTATGGATCAGGAAGTTGAGGATCCAGTTGCAGAGGCAGGGGGGAGCAGAATCCACGTCTTGAAGTTTAGAGATAAGTTTATTTAGAATTATGGTGTTGAGGGCAGAGCTGTAGTAAATAAGTAGGAACCTGACACAGGTATTATTGTTATCCAGATGTTCCAGGGATGAACGTAGGACCCAGGGCGATAGTGTCTGCCGTGGACCTGTTGCACCTGGTAGGCAAATTGCAAAAGATCAAGGCAATTTAGTCAGCTGGATGATGATTGGTGTGAGCCGTGACTAACTTCTCAAAGCATTTCATAATTATGGAGGTCAGAGCCACCAGGTGGTAGTCATTGAGGCATGCTGCATGATTTTTCTTTGGCATGGGATGATGATGGTCTTCTTGAAGCAGATGGGAACTTCAGATTGTAGTAAGGTGTGGTTAAAGATGTCTGAGAGTACTCCCACCAGCTGGTCCATGCAGGATCTGAGTGCACGGCCGGGGACTCCGTCTGGGCCAGTCGCTTTCCATGAGTTCACCCTCCAAGAAGGCTGAACCAGTATCTGCAGCAGTGACCATTGGCTCATGTGTATCTGAGGCTGTTGGGATAAGTGACTTTGTTTAACTCACCATCTGTTCAAAGTAAGCGTAGAATGCATTGAGCTCATCAGGCAGGAATGTGTTGTTACCTGCGATTCTGTTTGACTTGGCTTTGTAGCCCTTTGTCGTCAAAGCCTTGCCACAAACTCTGCCCATGTGGTTAGTCTAGGTCTCAAGCTTAGTTTGGTATTGCCCATTATCATTTCTGATAGCTTTACAAAGGGTGTACCTGGATATCCAATATCAGTCAGGGTTGCCTGACTTGTACGCCTCAGACCTGGACTTGAGTGGGGAGTAGATTTCCTAGTTCAGCCATGGTTACTGGTTGGGGAACATTTCAGATTAACTTCTTGGCATACAGTCATGTACAAGTTTTACTAATGAAGTCTGTAATGGTATTCAGGTTGGCCCCTGAGGTCTTGAATATGGACCAATTCACTGACTGTAAGCAGTCTCATAGAAGCCCTTCTGTTGCCTCCAATCAGTGCTGCACTATTTCCTGTACTGGATCTTCGAGCTTTGATTTCTGCTTGCAAACTGGGAGGAGTATAGTGTTGTGATCTGATATTCCAAAATGCAGACAGGGATGGGGCAGTCAGCATCTTTTGACAGTTGTATAGCAATGGTCAAGGATGTTCAGACCTCTAGTGGGGCAGCAGACATATTGATGATACTTTGGCACATTCTTGAGGTTGGCCTGTTGAAGTTACTCACTATGATGACCAAGGCTTTGGGGTATTACATCTTAAGACTTTGTTTGTTTGTTGCATTGTATACTATATCAAGTGCACTCTTTCACTTCTCTGTGGTGTGTATGTAGACTGCTGTCAGGATTGTGACAGTGAACTTGCAGAGCAGGTAGTAGCGAAGTTAGTTTACTGCAAGATATTATAGGTATGAGGAGCAATAACTTGCCAGGGTCGCCATGTCTGAATACCAGGAGGTGTTGAGGAGGCAGATCCCACCACCCCTTGCCTTGAGGCAAAGAAAGATCTGTTTGGTGAACTGAGAAACCTTCGGGTTGTAAGGCAGGGCAGGTGTAGCAGGAGTGAGTCATGTATCTGTAAAACAGAGCACACAGCAGTCTCTCACTTCCCTTTGAGAAGGGGAGTCGAGCTCTTAAGGTCACCCATCTTGTTTTCAATGGCTTGGACATTTGCCAGTAGTATGCTGGGGTAGGGGTACTTGAAATCCCATCGTTTCAGACTCACCTGAAGTCTCCCTCCTCCCATGTTTGATGGATAGATGGCTACTCCTATTTGATCCTGAGAATCAGTGAGGGAAGTCTGCTGCTCCAGATGGTAAGTGTATGCTCCCAGTGAGATCCTGGGCACCAGTCATGGCCTTAGGCGTTCCAGGGGGTTTTGTGGTCAGTTTAGTTGGGCCTCCTCAGTGTTGGGTCACCATGGGGTCAGGTCTTGTTCCAACACTGTTAAAGATGATATTTATGCCATTAATGGGAGTGGGGGTTGGTGAGAGTGAATAAAGTATTTGAAATGGAGCTCTTAGAGAGAGAAAAGGATAAACAAATAGTGATAGTTGAGAGAGAGAAACACGAGTAAGGATGCTAAGGAGAAGTTTGAATCGTTGAAAATGGGTTGACTGTGCAATGCAGGATTTAGGGGTCTCGGGAGGGTAACGGATGTGGAGGAAGCTGATCACATTCTGAAATTATTACACTCTGCTGAGTCCTGAAGGCTGTAAGGTGCTTAGGTGCATGATAAGATGATGTTCCTCCAGCTTGTGTTGAGCCTTGCTGGAGCACTGCAGCAGGCCTGAGACAAATGTTGAGATGGGAACACTGGTGTGTTGAAGTGGCAGGAACCTGGAAGCTCAATTATTTGCACAAGTTAAGCATAGGTATTCAACAAAGCAGTCACCCAGTCTGCCTTTTGCCTTCCCAATGTACAGGAGACCACATTGTGAACAGTGAGTATAGTATGTACTTGATTGAATAAAGTCCACCAGAGGCAGTGGAACAATAACAATAAGGGAAGGTAGGGAGAGAGGTGATGAAATTAAATGGAGTTGAACTGGGAAATAATGTGCACCAACCCTGACCATGCCCACCTGTCTTCAAAGGCTTTGTAAGTGCTGATGGACGCTGCATGCTTTCTCTCAAAGTTCATCCAGGCATGAATGTAGTTGTAGAGGCAGAGCAGGCAGCTGGAGACTGACCTCCTTATGGCCTGCTGCCTGAACTTGTTGATAGCCACTTTGACCACACCCACAAAGTGGTCTTCTGATTTGTCCTCCACTCCTCCCAAAGATCAGGAGGAGGGGCTGAATTACAACCTAAACAACGGGAACAGGTTTTTAAATAACTAGTGAAGATGCAACTGTCCTCAGCCAACATACATGTGGTCCATGGGACTTCAAAATAAACACTTGGGCTGGGAGTCTGTGAACCACCTTTTAACCTAGGTTTGCATGGGACTGCTGCATCCGTTACCCTCTATCCGTGGTCCCCAATGGAAAGTGGGAGAACTCCTGCATAAAGTACTTTGCAACAGGATCTCCCACTGCCTGGTGGTAAAATGGAATGTCAGTTACATCCTCATCAAAGGTGTGAACCTTTTGATCTTTTACTTATAAATTTTGTGTTTGATACTACCTCTCTCAGTAACATCTAAAGAAGGACTGAGGCTCTGAAAGCTTGTGTTTTCAAATAAACCTGTTGGACTATAACCTGGTGTCGTGTGATTTCTGACTTTGTCTACCTCAGTCCAACACTGGCATCTCCATGTCAAGTCATATTCAGGCAGTGAATAAAGGGAAAGTAGTGGAGGGTGTGCAGCACCAGCCTGTAAAAGTAAACCTGCGGGGCCATATGAAAGAAAATTGGAAGGGATTTCCATGAGATGTAAGTTGTGAGGAATGAGCTCCTGAAGGACAACTTAGCTGTCTTTATTTTTGATAAGCAGAGTGGCTATCACACACCTCTGGAGCAGGTGGAACTTGAACATTGGCCGCCTGACCTAGAAGTAGGGACATTTCTACTAGACTGCAAGGGCTCCGAAGAACCATATAAGTCAACAATTCTCTCAATTTGACACCACCAAATCACCTATGCTACTAACAAAAGAACAATTAAAAAGCACACCTCACCAGGGGTAGTGCAATAACACCAACTTTTTATTTAATCAATTTATGTCATAACGTCCTTGAACATGTCTGGAGCAGGTGAGACTTGAACCTGGGGCTCCTTCTGGAACTGTTCTTTGCCTAGCAATAGGAAGAGGCTAGCATTTCCAGCACTGACATGTATAGAGGAGGCCGAGAAACTGAACAAGTCAGAAGTATTCTGTATGCTGATGTTCTCAGAGGGAGAATGCAATGGGATTGAGGTCATGGAAGTACAGGATGAATGTGGGATTACATTGCTTAGTTGGAGGTTAGCGGCTGAGCCTAAAACTCGGAAATCAAGAATCAATTTGACATTTGGCTGAAAAATAGCAGGTGAAAGGAAATGTGAATTTATGGTTAAATGTGATCAGATCTACTTGTTGGCATTGATTGTAAATGCTGACAGAGACCAATTATAATGTGTTTTTGAATTGTATTTCTATCCATGTGAAGCTCAAAGCCATAAGCACAGTGAGACAAGGATTTGGGGCAGTTTAGAATTCGGCAAAGGAGGATAAGGGTCTTCGTTATGAAAGTGAAAATAGACAACGAGGGTAAGCATACCGGGAGCATTAAGAAAGACTGGAAGAGTTTTTCTCGGTATGTGAAGAGAAAAAGATCGGTGAAGACAAATGTAGGTCCCTTTCAATCATGTAGTTAAGCAACCACAGGCCTGAAATTGGGTATCCTAAATTAACACAGCTGGAGAAATCTGGCCTGAAACAAACTTGACCAAACTAAATTAAACAGCCACCAGCAGCAATTGGCCACAGAGATCTGTAAGAGACCAAGGTCAAAGGGGTCAGAAAGGTCAGGGAGCTGGTTTCAACCAAGCTTTGTGCATTGGAGAAGTTTCAGTTGGACTTTCTGGCACTTGGACTTTCAGCCAGTGCCCGAGGACATGCGCTTTACACCCCCTGGCATACCAACTGTGAAGAATGTTGGCATGATCCCATTAGCAGAAGGCCAGAGAACATGGAGAAGATCTGGGGAGAGAAGGGGATAAGAACAAACACCTGGAAGCCACCCCCTCAGTGAAAACTCTCAGCCTTAAGAAGAAGACCCATGGCAGGGGGTTGTGCAGCAACCCAAGAAGACCCACCCTGACC
Source organism: Rhincodon typus (assembly GCF_021869965.1). Lineage (NCBI taxonomy): Eukaryota > Metazoa > Chordata > Chondrichthyes > Orectolobiformes > Rhincodontidae > Rhincodon > Rhincodon typus. Next base: position 12,704,830 of record NC_063365.1, on the reverse strand, counting down.
GGTGAGACCTGCCTTCATGGAAAGAGAGTCAGCCTTAAGTTGGAGAAGGAGAGTCCAACAGCTCAGCTCAGACTCATGGGACATTGTGGGTAATATTCTTTCTCCAACAGAGAACACATATTGTGGGGAGTTGGGAAATGCTTACGTAGTGTTTTATGAAGGAATATTCTGTTAATAGAGTGGAACTGCACATAAATTTGGTGTCCTTTCATCTGCTTGCTACCCACACTTGGGTGTGTTTTTTGTGCACAAACTGGCTGAAGTGTCCAAAGCATGGACAAGAGTCAAACGGGCAAATTTATAATGTGGAACTAAGAAATGGCTGACTAATTAAATATATAAAATAAAGACCAAAAAAACTGCAGATGCTGTAAATCAGGAACAAAAACAAAGTGGCTGGAAAAGCTCAGCAGGTCTGGCAGCATCTGTGAAGGAGAAAACAGAGTTAACGTTTCGGGTCTGGTGACCTGAGCTTTTGAGTTCTGAGGAAGGGTCACCGGACCCAAAACGTTAACTCTGTTTTCTCCTTCACAGATGCTGCCAGACCTGCTGAGCTTTTCAAGCAACTTTGTTTTTGTAATTAAATATACAGTTTGGTTCTACCTTCACAAAGGAGAATACAAATAATACACACCAGAAATGTTGAATTCAGAGTTTAATGAGAGAAAATAAAGGAAATCTGTGTTATTAAGGAATTAATAATGGGGAAATTGATGGAATTGAAGGCAGATGCAAGGCCTGATTATTCTACAAGCCAGAGTAGTTAAGAAAGTGGCTCTAGAAATAGTGGGTGTTGATGGCCATCTTTAGGACAGCTACAGCAGGTGATCAAGAAGGCCTATGGTATGTTGGCCTTCACAGCAAGAGGTTTTGAATACAGGAGCAGAGATGTCTTGCTGCAATTGAACAGGTCCTTGGTGAGACCACACCTGGAATGGTATGTGCAGTTTTGGTCTCCTTATCTTAGAATGCTGTTGCTGTAGAAGGAATGCAATGGAAGTGATCAGACTGACCAATTCCTGCTGTATGAATAGATATTGAACTGGTTAGGATCATATTTGGGGTGGTACGTTGGCTCAGTGGTTAGCACTGCTGCCTCACAACACAAGGGACCCGGGTTTGATTCCACCCTCTGGCGACTGTCTGTGTGGAGTTTGCACATTTTCCCTGTGTCTGTTTCCTCCGGGTGCTCCAGTTTCCACCCACAGTTGAAAGATGTGCAGGGATAGGTGAATTCGCCATGCTAAATTGTCCGAAGTATTCGGGGATGTGTAGATTAGTTGGGTTACAGGGGAATGTGTCTGGGTGGGATGCTCTGAGGGTCGGTGTGGACTTGTTGGGTTGAAGGGCCTGTTTCCACACTGTAGGGATTCTATCATCTATTCTATGACCATATTTGCTGGAGTTCAAAACATTCAGGAGGGATATCATAGGAACCTGTAAAATTCGAGCAGAACTAGACAGGATAGTTGCAGGAAGGATGGTCCTGAAGAGAGTCCAGAACTGGGGTCACTGCTTAAGAACATAGTGTGTACCATGTAGTACTGAGACGAGGTGGTGAACCTGTGGAAGTGGCTACTACAGAAACCACGCGAGGGCAAAGCGTTGTATGATTTCAAGAATGAGTTTGATATGGCACTTGGGGTTAAGGGGATAAAAAGATATGTGGTAAAAAGTGGGAAGAAGCTTTTGATGTTCAGCCACGATCTTAATAAATGGCAGAGCAGGCTCCAAGGGCCAATTGATCAACTTCTCAGATTTTCTGTGTTCAGTGTTTTAAGCTGAGTGGTCCCTAACACCAGAAACAAGCTGAATCTATGACTAGTATGAGAACAGTATGCTATATGGTGACAAGTAGCAAAGGAACACGGTACCTTGTAAAATATGCATGTTCTGTCTTGAAATTTGTTTTCACATGCCAAGTGGATTTAACTTTTGTTTAGAGCTGGCTGGCAGATCCACATGGAGGCCCTGAAGGAGAAGAGCACGTCCGTGGTATTTTAACAGAAGCTAAGAGAATTGCAGATCTTTGTGAAGACCCCAAAGAACGGGATGATATACTACGTTCAATTAACGAAATTGGAGCATTGACAGCTAAGCTGTCTGACCTGAAAAGGCAGTATGTATTCCAGAAATGGCTAGCTGAAGGCTAAATGATGATTTACAAGTTTATTTACTTGAATCTATTAGGTCTTGTCCTTTCAGCAGGAAATTTTCACTTCAGTTGATAAATGTATAATAATTAAACTTGCTCTGAATATATACTGTTAACAATTCTGCTGAAATTTCCATTTAATTGTTGTGGCATGATTCAAATGTTTGAAAAATTAGTATTCACATTTATGTGCATTTAGCTTCATTTATTTAAACATTGTTGATTTACGTTTAGAGCATAGTTGTGATCCTGTATTTCCTGATTCGCAGAGGTAAAGGTGATACTCCAGAAGCACGTGCTTTGGCAAAGCAAATTGCTACCACACTACAGAATTTGCAGACTAAGGCAAACCGAGCAGTGGCCAATAGTAGGCCTGTAAAAGCAGCAGTCAATTTGGAAGGCAAAATAGAACAAGCCCAGCGCTGGATTGATAATCCGACTGTTGATGGGCGTGGTGTGGGTGAGTCCATTGAAATTTATTGAAATGTTCAATGAGTGATAATTCATGTTTCTGAAATGCATGTTTCTCACTTGCAGGGTGCAAGGGCTTGCATTAACTTGATTTGTGTCACCCTTTAGACGAAAGCAGTATTAAATTTGTCTTCTCCACCCTTATCGGTGTTAAATTAACATGATTCAACCAGTTAGAAATGTTGAAACTTTGCACTTCAGCAGTAGTCATATAAGGAGTTCCTATCTGAAGTCAAAAATACGTACCACGGGTGACACTTAATTTTGTGTTTTGACCTGTAGAAAGAAATCTTCACAGTCAGAGGATTGTTGCAGTGCAGAAAAAGACCTTCAGCCCCTTGGCTGTCTGAACAAAAATCTCACTGCCATTCTTCAGATTTTTCACTGTAATCTTGCATATTGTTCCATTCCAAATAACGTCTAATTCCTTTTGGAATAGTACCATTGAACCTGCCTCCACCACACTTGGGTAACGCATTTCAGACCCTAACAAGTTCAGTTAAAGTTTTTGTCATATCACTTCTTCTGCTTTTATTAATTAGTTGAAATATGTGCCCCCTCATTCTCAACCTTTTCATGGGTGGTAATGTTCTGTCCCTATTTATTTTGTCAGAACCTCTCCTGATCGAGGATGCTGCAATCGGGTCTCTTCTTGGTCTTCTCCACTCCAAGGAAAATAGATCCAACTTCTACAAACTACCTTCCTAACCTAAATTACTGACCATTGAAGCTATTATCTTAAATCCTTCCTTTTCCATCTCTATCCAACAACTTTGGCAACTTATCCACATCCTTTTGAAGTTCTACAGTATCCTCCTTATAGTTTAAAATACTGCCAAGGTTTTTGTTATTATCAACATGCTTTGAAATTATGTTGTTTAACATGTATATCTGTGTTACACATGGGAATTCAGCAAAAGTAATGCCAAACTATTAATGTCCTTGAGGTTACCATTGACCAGAAACTGAACTGGACTAGCCGTGTAAATACTGTGGCTACAAGAGATCGGAGGGTGGGAGTTCTACAGCACTGAACACACCTTCTCCCCTATGCTTGTCCACCGTTTCTGTGGTGCAAGTTTGGAGTGTGATAAAACACTCAGCTTGCCTGGATTAGTGCAACTCCCAATGACATTCAACACCCTTTGGAACAAAACTGCCCAATTAGATTGGCCTTCAACATTCACTCTCTTCACTGTTGCACAGTATGTACTATAAGCAAGATACGTTGCAGTAACTTAACAAGGCTCCTTCAACAGCACCATGTAAACTTGTGATCTCTACCACTTAGAACAAGAGCAGCAAATGCATGGAAACACCACCACCTGCAAGTTCCCCTCCAAGCCACTCACCATCCTGACATGTAACTATATGCTGTTCTTTTACTGTCACTGATCAAAATCCTCAAACTCCATTCTTGACAGTACTGTGGCTATCCCAATACCCCAAGGAGTGCAGAGATTCAGGGACGCAGCTTATAACCTCTTCGAGAGCAATTGTATATTATGGACACCAAATGTTGGCTTAGCTAATGACATCCACATCTCATGAAGTAATTTGTAAAAATCATCTATATCCGGAGAAGCAAGTTTCTCGAGAATGACTATTGTGAACTCCTCCACAACTTTCCCCAGCTCAAACCTACAAACGTTAACTACAAACCTTCCCCTTGCACGATAAACTCTCTCGGCTGCAAAATAACTGAATTTTGTGACTGCAAGTTCTAGAGTTAGAGTGTGCAACCAAGATTTAGAGTGGCAATGCCATGTGTCATAGAAAGGGAATGGAAATATAGCGGGTAATATCAGTATTTTTTTCCTCCTTCATTCACCAAGTAGATATTGTAGAGAAGCAGGTTTTAAACAAATAAAAATCTCTTACCTGCTAATATTTTCTATCAAGGCTTATTTTGAGAGAGATGTTGGATTTACTCATGACAATCCTTGTAGGAAATGATAACTTGTAAAAGAAAATGGGAAAAGGTGTGTGTTCCATTTGGACTTGCATTTAAAGAAAAATGAAAAAGCATATTCCTAAGGTATTATAATAAGTCTCAAGATTTACAAGCCTTGAAAATGATCTGAAAAATATTCAAAAGCTTTATTGTAATATTTAAGACAGAGTTGAGGAGGGTAGTGAATCTGTGGAACTCTTTCCTGCAGAGGAGTGTACAGATTGGGTCACTAAGAATATTTAAGGCTGAGATTGAAAATATATCAATCAGCAAGGGAATGAAGAGTTATGGGGAAAAGGCAGGCAAGTGGAGTTGAGGATTATCAGTTGAGTCATAACCTCATTGAATAGTGAAGTTGACTTGATGGGCTGAATGGCCTACTTATGCTCCTAAGCCTTGTACTAATATTGCTAAAAAGTTCCTGGAACATTAATTATTTAAATTGAAGTTTAAACCTTCAAATAATTTTAAAATGCTACAGTTTCTTTGTGAGAAGGACAGTTTTAAAGCAGCAGCTGGAAAAATCAGTAGTGCCAGATGGATAGCCAAGGAAGATCCAAGGCATATTTTTGAAATTTTCACACAGTTGCCTTAAAATTGCGAGAAAGAAGACAACCTATAGATGTAAATTATTCAAATGGTATGCGGCTATGATTTCGAGATTTAGATGTGTTCCGTACAGAAAAGCACTAAGATTTGCTTAGCAATTGGGAATGAATGTTTATACAGATTTAACATATCGAGATTAATAATTGAAGATCTTAAAAAAAAAAAACTCTAAAAGATAGAGTTCATTTGGAGATGAATTCAGAATCAGAATTAGCTTTTGTATTGATCAGTTAGAAATTATGCCATTTGGACAGAAGCCTACAGAATCCATGGACCACTTAGCAAGCAGATGTAGAGCAATTGTGACTTTTCAAATGGTGAGTTAGTAAACAAAAACTAAAATGGTAGTTGTAACCACACCCATGGAAGCTTTATCCAGATAAAATAAAGACTTTTAGCATTAAACAGCCACTGGATAATAGAGGAAATATAACTCCAAGCTCAGAAATCCATGAATTTTCTCGGCCTAAATAAAAACTCAACGGTTGAATTACGACCAGAATACTGAAACACATTTAAGGCATTTGGAAGGTCTGGCGTTCTGCATGCACCAAGGAAATGTCCAGCTTTCATCAATTTTGCAACTCGTATGGTAGAAAACACCAATGGCAGAGGCAGTGCACTAGAGCAAAGGGTGATACAGCTACAAAGAACTCTGCACCAATGAAAATAGACTGCACACTAAGACTACCTTCAAGCAATTATAAAATCCATCTAGTAGGTAGGTTTATTGATGAGTCAATATATGACTAGTTACAAAATGAGACAGTGAGTAGAAACATTTATTTCACACTGTTAATCTTGTAGAAAATGTCAATGTCATCAAACTATCCAAAGGATTTCCAAAAATTCACATTATTTTCTGAATATATTTGATTATCAGCCAAGTACGACACTGGGAAATGCTATTAAGGTACCTTAGCGAATTATTTGCAAAAGACGCATATGTCCACAGCCATGGAAAATCATGATAAAACCTGTAAATGTGAAACTTTCCGCAAACTGCGATTTACCAGTTCTGCTTGCAGGATTAATTGTGCTGGAATGCAAGTGCAGTGCAATTCTCCAGGATTTTCAAACGTTGTACAGTGTAGTCACTACTGGAGCATGCAGGAACATAAGCATGCTGTAGCTTCTCAGCAGTCACAGTCCATGGAAGCAGTAGACAATTCATGATATATGTACAAAGCTAAAACTTGCTGATATCTGGTTTGCATTCAGTAGTGATTGTAATATGGTTGGTCAGCCAGCTTGACTTCACAGAATGAGTTACCTGATTAGGGCTGTTAATCTGGTCCAGTTGGCGTGCCCTGGCCGACACACAAAGGTGAATGTCGAAGGTAGTAACACTGATGCCTGATTCAGTATGAGACAGTACTGTAGTCAAGAACTGTTCGTGTGTAAATAAATGGTGACTTGATGACTGGATGCTGGCCGCTGTAAAGCTATTTCAGTGGTGATGAGAGTAAAGCACGATTATGAAGAAACTCCTTTGCAATAGTCATCTTTGAGTTGGGTTAAGCATTTTCTTGCATCATGCCTTTACTTGGGAAGCTTGACTTGTTCAATTTTGCCGTCAAGGATTGGACCCAGTACACGAAAGAGTGGTAATTTTTTTGCAGGTAAATGACATTGTGGCAGACAAAATAGCAATGAATAATTCTGACAGCCTGTGGAGCTGCAGCTTTTTCTGTAATTAGGAGCCTAACTTTTCCTGAGGTACCAGATACTAAAACTTAGAATTGATCGCTTTAATTGAGGAATATTATAACCTGAAAGCTGCCTCTAATTCTAATTGCTTTTACTGACCAATTTGAGAAACAGAAGAATCTGTATTGGGGTTTTTGACCAGGTTAAAACAACGGGCAGAAGTCTGTGAATTTGGTTTAACCCTTTATGAGATGCTTAGAGACCCTCTGGTATGCAGGATTAATAATGTTAATTGTGCAGCAGTGCCGGTTACCTGAACCTCAGCTGGACTTCAAACAGGTGCTACGACTGGTTTTAACATTAGAAAATGCAAGAGGAGCTTTTGAGTTGCAAGGTTTTCCGACGTAAGTAGATACCCTCAGTTGGTGATCACCACTTGAGTGTAGAAAATTACACAGCAAATATCCTGATCAGAGTGGCTCCAGGTGAGCCCACAGCAAACCCCAAAACAAAGCCAAGCCTCAGACAAATGATTAAAATTTTATTCAGAATCCTGGCCAGCAAGCCAATATAGTTATTGCCAGTATGCAGACTTGAGACAACTAAAGAATCTGCTACACCGAAATTTGGAGCACTAGCTGTTGAAAAGTGAATAAGAACTTATTTTTTTTTTCTTGGTTTCTCCATCAACCCCATGCCAAACTTATTTTTATAGCGTTATTCCCGATTGTGATGTAGCTCCTACATTCCAGTCAGCACTTCTCAGAAACCCAGTCATTTTGAATGTCAAAATGTCAAGAGTTAATGCTTTGCTAAACACTCGGTCCTGGTAAAGCTAGTATTTCGTTTAATTTAACAACTTGCCTTTTTATTAGGCCAAGCAGCTATTCGTGGACTTGTAGCTGAGGGACGTCGACTGGCAAATGCAATGATGGGACCCTATCGGCAGGAACTCGTTGGAAAGTGTGACAAAGTAGAACAGCTAGCTGGACAACTTGCAGAGTTGGCAGCTCGGGGTGAAGGTGACAGTCCCCAGGCCAGAGCAGTTGCTGCACAATTGCAGGATGCACTAAAGGTACATGTGCTTAAAATGCGATTTGGCCATTTTGTTTTACTAAATACAAATGCAAAATACTGCGGATGTTACTAATCCGAAATCAAAGCAGGCTTGGTGCAGTTCATGGTTCAGATTGGTGATTTATTGTTAGAATATTTCTGATGGAAGGTCATTGATTTGAAATATTAACATTGATTCTCTTTCCACAGACGTTACCTGATCTCCTGAGTATTTCCAACATTTGGTGATTCAATTTACAATCTTATAGGTGCATTAAAGTATTCAATGTTATTTGACATGCACTTCATAACCTGCATACTCTATGATTCCAAGCAAACATAAAGAATGCTGAGAAAAACTCAGATCTGGCAGCATCTGTGGAAAGATAAACAGAGCTAATGTTTTGAGCCCTATATGACCCCTCTTCTGAAGAAGATTCAAGCCAGACTCAAAACATTAACTGTTTCTTCCTCCACAGATGCTGCCAGACCTCCTGAGTTTCTCCAGTGTAATGTGTTTGTTTCAGATACAGTATTTTGCTTTCGTGATTCTTGACAATTCTGTTCACAAAATAACTTCACTGTTTGACCAGGATCATTTTGCTTTTGTGACAATCAAGTTCTTACTGACAATATTTCTATATGTTTAATGAATGAATTATTCTAAGTATTCACCTGTAGTATAACGAAACATTCATGAGAATGCTGAAACTTTGAATCTTTCACCATCTTTAATGACCTGATCTCTAAACATGAGCTACCGAGATCAGAGTTTGGATATAAACTATTATACAACAGAGTAGAATAATCAAACTCTGTATTGTACTAGCCCATAACTTGTGATTTAATATTTTAATCTTTCAAGAAAAAATACAAGATGGTAAGTTCCTCAATTGTAACTGGCTACCAATGAACAATGTATGATACTATTACATGGAGATGAATTCTACAGTCCTGCCACTGCACATCTGATGTTGACTGTAAATGTCACAGTGCACTGTAGTTTTGCCCAAAATTAATTTTGAGAACTACTTTTTTCACTGCTCCCTACTTTGCAGTCTATCCTGTGCTTGAAAATCTTTGTTCTCTGCTGCAAAATCTATTCCTTCATCTCCATGCATCCCAGTAAATCAAATTTGAGGTCTCAATTTTTAAGCCCCTTGATGACAACATTTCATTTTACATCATTAGTGTTCTCAGGCAATACATCCTATTTGTTTTTGTAATTACTACAACATTTGGCATCACTCTATTTTTGTCTGTCTTTAGCTCAAAAGGCTGTGTTTTTTCAAATGGTTTTAGTGCATTATTATTGTTCCCTTATATTACATTTCTTTCACCTTGTTTATTCGAGTTTGCCTATTCCCATTGCAAATGCCATTTACATTTAATTTATGTGAGGCCTATTTAATTCTTGTTTGCCTTGAAGGTAAAATAATACTTCTGTCATATTTATTCTTACTTAGGATCTAAAAGGCAAAATGCAAGAAGTCATGACCCAGGAAGTATCTGATGTTTTTAGTGACACGACCACTCCAATTAAGTTGCTTGCTGTAGCAGCAACAGCTCCACCAGATGCACCAAATAGAGAGGAGGTAAGTGGGAATATTGACACAGTAACAGAACGAGGTTTTGCTTGCATAACGTCGCAATCTAAACTATAAATTCAAAGGAGTTTGAGCTGTATTCAGTAACAATTGTAACAATTGTAACTATCTTTGTTTATTAAATAAGTGAACCAAACTAGATAGAGAATCTTACTAGAGATAGTAAGAAATGCTGGAGTCAGAGATAACACGGTGTGGAGCTGGAGGAACATAGCAGGCCAGGCAGCATGAGAGGAGCAGGAAAGCTGATGTTTCGGGTTGGGACCCTTCTTCAGAAATGGGGGAGGGGGAAGGGAGCTCTGAAATTAATAGAGAGGGGAGGGGTGGGGCTGGGGAAGCTAGGTCGGATGGTGATAGGTGAGTGCAGGTCGGCAGTGGTGGGGATTGGTCAGTGAGGTGGGAGGAGCGGGTAGGTGGGAGAGAAGATGGACCGGTTGTGTCAGGTCAAGGAGGCGGGGATGAGAGGGAGGGTTGGTCATGAGATGAGGCTGGGGGTGGGGAGATCTTAAAACTAGTAAAGTCGACATTGAGCAAGGTGGAATATGAGGTGCTGTTCCTGCTGTTTCCAGGTGGTGTCATTGTGACACTGGAGGAGGCCCAGCACTTCCGGTGGTTGCAGGGAAAGGTGGTGGGGGTAATGGGGAGTGTGGAGCGGACAAGGGAGTCGTGGAGAGAACGGTCCCTATGGAAGGCAGATAGGGGTGGGGAGGGAAATATATCCTTGGTTCTGGGGTCAGATTGGAGGTGGTGGAGAATGATATGTTGAATCTGGAGGTTAGTGGGGTGATACGGGAGGACAGGGGGGTATCTGTCTTTGTTTTTGTTTCGGGGAGGGGATGTGAGGGCAGAGGTGCAGGAAACGCAAGAGATGCGGTCAAGAACATTTTTTGACCACTGAAGTGGGGTGAAGTTGCGGTCCTGGAAGTAAGAGGACATCTGGGATGTTTGGGAGTGGAATGCCCGATCTTGGGAGTAGATGCAACGGAGGAATTGGGAGTAGGGGATCGCATTCTTGCAGGAAGGTGGGTGAGAGGAGGTGTAGTCTCGGTAGCTGTGGGAGTCGGTGGGCTTGAAATAGATGTCGGTTTCGAGGCAGTTACCAGAGATGGCGACAGAGGGGTTCAGGAAGGAGAGGGAGGTGTCAAAGATGGTCCAGGTGAACTTGAGTTTGGGGTGAAAGGTGCTAGTGAAGTTGATGAACTGTTCAAGCTCCTCATGGGAGCACAAGGCAGTGCTGATACAGTCATCAACGTAGCGGAGGAAGAGGTGTGGGATAGTGCCATTGTAGCTGCAGAAGAGGGACTGTTTCACGTATGCCTGCCTCTTTGTAGGATAGTTTGGGCCCATGTGGGTTCCCGTGACCACCCCCTTAGTCTGTAGGAAGTGGGAGGAGTTGAAGGAGAAGTCCTTAAGGGTAAGGACGAGTTTGGTTAAGTGGATAAGAATGTTGGTGGAGGGGGACTGGTTGGGTCTGTGGGAGAAGAAGAAGCGGAGGGCTTTTAGGCCATCCATGTGGGGGATACAAGTGTCCACAGTGAAGATGAGGTGTTGGGGTCCTGGGAAATGGAAGTCTTGGAGGAGGTGGACGGCCATCTCTGGCACCTTTACCTGCAACTGCAGGAAGTGCTACACCTACCCCTACATCTCCTCCCTTGCCTCCATCCAAGGACCCAAAAAAAACCTTCCACATCAGACAGATATTCACCTGCACATCCACTAATGTGGTTTACTGCATCCGCTGCTCCCGATGTGGCCTCTACATCAGAGACACCAAGCGGAGGCTCGGAGACCTCTTTGTAGAGCACCTGCGCTCGGTTCACGACAAACAACAGCACCTTCCAGTCGCAAACCATTTCAACTCCCCCCTCCCACTCCCTGGACAACACATCCATCCTGGGCTGCCTCCAGTGTCACAATGATGCCACCCGGAAACTGGAGGAGCAGCACCTCATTTCGCCTTGGGAGCCTACAACCCAATGGTCTGAATGTAGACTTTACTAGTTTCAAAATCTCCCCACCCCCAGCCTCATCTCATGACCAACCCTTCCTCTCATCCCCGCCTCCTAGACCTGACACAACCTGTCCATCTTCTCTCCCACCTATCCGCTCCTCCCACCTCACTGACCAATCCCCACCACTGCTGACCTGCACTCACCTATCACCATCTCACCTACCTTCCCCAGCCCCACTCCTCTTCTCTCTATTAATTTCAGAGCTCCCTTCCCCTTCCCCCATTTCTGAAGGGTCCCAACCCGAAACATCAGCTTTCCTGCTCCTCTGATGCTGCCTGGCCTGCTGTGTTCTTCCAGCTCCACACTAATCAGAGAACCTTACTAGTTTACTATTTACTATCACCAGTTGTTTAACTTCAAAAAGAACATGCAAACAAGGGCTGTTGCAAATGATTTTATTTGCTAATAGGCAACACATTGGAACATTGATTCATGACATTGTGAAATGGTGAGATATGAGCTTACATCCCAGTGCACTACACTGCTAAGTAGCCAATCATGACTGGTTGCTTTTCGAAAGTGCTAAGTGGAACTGGAGTGATTCTTTCAAGGTGGGATGACTACCTCCCTATTGTCTTCCCCTATATTGCACCCTTTTGTATGGTTGTTTCACATCAATATAGACATGGCTTTTGACTGCGTTTCAAAACTTTGAGTAATTTAGCTTAGTATAATCAAATCGGACCATAAATACAGGATAAAGTGTCTTTTTATCTCAAGCATTTTATTATGGATTGATGACTGAATTCTCCTGTGATATTGGTGAATGAGTGTTCAATAAAATATATTGGCTTACAAGCGTAAGTATATTGGTAAGTATATACTAGCAAGACCTGTAAGTTGTTTTTTTTTTGTTTGCCAAACTAATGATGGAAAGAAAAATTTGCTTTTAATTATTTTGCATTAAATATATAAAAATTAAAAAATGCTGTATTGGCAGGTGTTTGAAGAAAGAGCAGCTTATTTTGAGAACCATGCTGCCAAGCTTGGTGCCACAGCAGAGAAAGCTGCTGCTGTTGGGGCTGCAAATAAAAGCACAGTGGAAGGTATACAGACAGCTGTGAAATCTTCCCGGGAGTTAACACCACAGGTAGGTATTTGTTAAATACACAATCAGTACTGTCAACGTTGTGATTTGTAACAACGTTTCCCCTCGTTTTCAGCTTGGCGTTCACTATCTAGTGGAATGAACAGAAAATGGATCATGCTATTTCAATTAGCTGCAGATTGCATTAATTGACTTACTTTAAAATGGCTTTTCCACTTTAAAGTTTTATTTTCATCCTGCAAGGGAGTGTTGGGAGCATGAAATACACTCAAAAGGTTGTTGAGTCAGACTACAAAACTTAAGCAGTATTTGGGTATTCAGTTGTTTTGACATAGCCTACAGGGCTATGGGACAAGAATGGAAAGGTGGGATTAGTGTAGTCAGATCTTCGACTGGCAAGGCCTTGATTGTCCAAATGGCCCCCTTCTCGCAAACATCTAAACGGTCAGCCACACAGTTCTGAATCTATATTTATAGTACTGGTAGAGTAAAAGGGAGTGCTGCAGAAATGTCAAACCCCCGAAACTCAATGCTCAGTTTGACTATTGCTGAATTATTTGTACAGGTGGTTTCAGCTGCTCGCATCTTGTTGAGAAATCCTGGTAACCAGGCAGCCAATGAACATTTTGAAACCATGAAGAACCAGTGGATTGATAATGTTGAGAAAATGACCGGTGAGCAGAAGCATTAAATTTGCAAATCGTGCTGTTTGTCTGATTGAAACTGCAAAAGGTCATTGAGTTTTCCCTGCTTCCTCGTATTGTTGGCTATCCTAAGAAGAAGCTCCACAAACCAACCTTGTTTTGAGCTTGAAGCCTTCATTCACAAGACAATATATTAGCAAATGGCAAGAATTTTTAGTCTAATCAACCATCTTTGTACTGTTAAGATGCTTCTATCATGAGATGCTTAAATGTAACTGACCCAGCACTTTGAATGTAAGTTTGGGTTTGTTGATCCTGTGTTCTCAACAGGGAGCAGCACTTGAACGAATAGCTGATCACAGAATCTGCACCACTGTGCTTGTAATGCAGCCTCTAACTGATAATCCCTTTTTCAGTATGGGTATCCTTGTGAATTGGGTGAACTATTTCATTCATCTTCACTGTAACATACATATAAACATATGAAAACTGAAAGAACTGTGGATGCTGTAAATCAGGAACAAAAACGTGGTGACCGTTCTGAGGAAGAGTCACTGGAACCAAAATGTTAACTCTGATTTTTTTCTTCATAGTTGCTGCCAGACCTGCTGAGCTTTTCCAGCAACTTCTGTTTTTGTATATAAACATACGAATTTGGAGGAGAGGTAGGCCCCAAGCCCGTTAAGTCTGCTCTGCCATTCAGTAAGATCTTGGCTGATCATTTTTCTTTTCCCAAATTCCACATTCCCATCTATTCTCATTAACTTTTGATTCCCTTGCCTAACAAGAATCAATCTACCTCCACCTTTTTAAAATTGCTCAATGGCCCTACCTTCTGCATATTCTGAGGTGGAGAATTCCAAAGTCTCACAATCCTGTGGAAGAAAAATACTTCCTCCTCATCAGTCCTGAAAAAGTGACCCCTTACTTAGAAATGGTGTCCCCTAATTCCAGTTTCTTTCCCACAAGAGTGAACATTTTTTCCATGTCCACCTAATCCCAACTGTAAGGATCCTATAAACTTCACCTCTTAGTATTCTGAACTCCAGTGAAAACAAGCCCAGTCGTCCAATTATATCTCAATAAGACAGCCTACTCATTTCAGGTATCAATGTGGTAAACCATCTCTGAAACACCTCCAATGCATTGCCATCCTTGCTTAAATGATAGAGATGAGAACTGGACACTGTATTCAAGCTGTGTCATCCATGTCCTGTATAACTGAAGCATAACATCCTCACCTCTGTTCAAAAATTGCTTCAAATGTTTTTATTTCTGTACCTAATTTACAGGGGGGGAAAAAAAACCATGTTGCGTAAATCACACTTTTTTCCATGACTTGAAAGCTATTTTCTCTGTTTTAAAATGAATCCAGTTTCTCTCTTCTCTCTTAGGTTTCCTACCCAGGAAGCACATGAACGCTGTCCAACCTTTTGTTATCCATTTTACAGTAAAAATGCTGCCATATGTTTGTGTGATGACTTTTCTGTTGAGGATCATTTATTACAGCTTGCTTCATCTCTCTGAATTAAAGAATTGTGTCTGATTTGAACATACAATGTTGACCACGACGAACTGTTAAGATGAATTAGCAGTGTTGAACAAGCAGATACCTAGTATGCTTCGTAAATATCAATTTAATCTGTACCTTCCCTCCATGGTGTTAACTCCGTGTTTAGGAAGCGTCCAGTGATTAAATTCAAAACAAGTCCTTTTCAAGCAGCACTTCTCAGATAAAATCAAATTTCTGTCCCTATGTGACTGAGTGTTTGTTTGTTTTTAAACAAAAGTTAAATAATTGTACAAATCTTTAAATGTGCTATTTTGAGAATATATTTCTAAATGGTCAGTAATGTGCAGCTGCATTCTTGTTTTTGTTTCATGGTTCGTGTCAGCATGTCACCCAAAATTTCCAGCTATTCCAAACTGCAAGCTTTTGTATTAAATGAGCTGAGTTTCAGTCACAACTTGAATATCAGGATTATATTTGATCAATTTAATTCTGATAATGCTGAGTATTAATGTGTCATGTATTTCATAGGTTTGGTGGATGAAGCGATTGATACCAGATCTCTCTTGGATGCCTCTGAAGAAGCCATCAAGAAAGACATAGACAAGTGCAAGGTAGCCATGGCCAATGTACAACCCCAAATGCTGGTTGCTGGAGCAACAAGCATTGCCCGTCGTGCAAACCGAATTCTACTGGTCGCAAAGAAGGAAGTCGAAAATTCAGAAGACCCAAAATTCCGTGAATCAGTCAAAGCAGCATCTGATGATCTAAGTAAAACTATCTCTCCTATGGTAATGGATGCTAAAGCTGTCGCTGGGAACATTTCAGATCCTGGTAAGATCCACTGAGGTTTTATTGCTAATTTTGTACTTTCACTGTATTGTTGCAAATGATTTTGACTTCTCTTGTTTTTACCTGTTGCATTAGAAACAGTTCATTCTGACTTCAAAGTGGATGTTATTCACTGTAGTTAAGACTATAAGAACGATTGCAGTACATTAAGGGTCTTCAGCTAAAGACTTGAAGTTGAGGTGCTTAAGATAAAATTTGTTTGACCTCAGGTGCTCAAACTTCCATGACAACTTGATATGATTTTGTTGAGTTCCTGTACCGTTTTCATCACAATTGAACGTTTTGCAATCACTTAATCTCAATTCTGTCCAGTTTCTAAAATTTCATTGATCTACGTATAAGTCTGCACAAGTGCTTTTGCTTTCCAGACTGATGTATTATCGAACTTGCTATTTTCTAGAAATAAAAGCGTCTGCTTCTGAATTCAATAAAAATGACTGAGCAGAAAAGGTATGATTTGTAAAAATTGAAGTTAATTAGTTTTGATTTTTATTTATCTCCCCTTAGGGCAGCTTTGTACATAAACAAAATTGTCACTGGTTTTTCTCGATGGGGTATGCTTTTCTGATTTTAAATCTTAATGACCCTCGTTGGGCTAGTGTAGGCTTTAAAACCAGAAGTGTGTGTTCATTTAAGACATTTTTGATCAGTTTATTTTGGTCAATAATCCTGTGATTCTTACCTGTAGGTTTGCAGAAAAGTTTCTTGGATTCAGGATATCGAATTTTAGGTGCTGTAGCCAAAGTTAGAGAAGCCTTCCAGCCTCAGGAACCAGAATTTCCTCCTCCTCCACCTGATCTAGATCAACTTCATGTAGGTCTACATTTGATATTAACATAGACTGTAAATTTTTGATCTTTGGCTTTACTTGGTTAAATAAATTCTGTTGCTTCTGATGGTGTACAAAGAAAGCCATGTCATCAGGATGCGAATCTGGGAAAATAATATTCAGAACGTAAAGGCTTATTTATTAGCAGAATTCTTAAATAAAATACTTGCTGTAAGGAAAATTTTACTGCTTTTTTTGTTTCAGATGAACATGTTAATGATACATGTGAGCCAAGTTAGGTGATTAACGTATACAAAAGATTTTGATCCAAAGACCTAACTTTATTACTTGTTTCAGAAATATAACTTCTAGTTTTAGGAATTAGTGCTAAATGTAAGATAAATTGAAATATTGATTGGAGAAACTGCTAAACAACTCTGAAGTAAGTCCACTTTAAATAGATCTGAGGCATTTACAGTTTCAAAGGGTACTCTGTTTGTTTATTTTGTAAAGTTTGAGTGAAGAGAGAAAACTACGCAATGGCTGACACATCTGTGAACCTTTGGTAGGCAAAGGAGGTTTGCAGTTATTTCAACAAAAGATGTAGATTGTAGTTCCCAGATCAAAGAAACTAAAGTCATCTTTGTAAACGAAGGCTTGGTGGACCCATAGACTCTGGAGTGAGAGCTGTGACCTCACTCCCAACCCTCTGGAAAAAAAGTGCACGTTGTTCTTGTGGATTCTGAAATTGTAAAGGTTTTGGAGTTAAGACAATTTTATATTTCTGTGTGAATCATTCAAAATATTCCACATTTGTGATGGAGATGAGTTGAGAGGTTTATGGATATTCCTTTGTTTAATTCATATATTGTTCATTGGGCAAAATTTGGATAGGAGCTTATACTCAGTTTGGAGACCCAGTCCATGTGGGAGAAAGGGATTGGGAAAATTAGCCTAGCTTGGACCTCGAGGAAGTGGTCTACAGTGAATAAAAACAAACAACTGTGGATGGTGTAGATCAGAAACAAAAACAGAAATTGCTGGAAAAGCTCAGCAGGTCTGGCAGCATCTATGGAGAGAAATCAGTCAATATTTTGAATCGAGTGACCCTTACTCAAAACTGATTAGTTTGAACATACCATCTTATGAAATTTAACCTTTACTTCTGAGTCCTGCTGAATAGCAATTAGAAATATAGATTTCTGATGAATCTGGACGTATGCACATTCATCCTTTTGTAATAATCATTTTATTGAATCACCTGTTGTAACTAACAAGGTGTCATACATTTTTAATGACTTGGGTTGATATGGGAAATATTGCACTATTCTGTCTATTTAATATCCTCAACTGATAAGGTTTTGTCTTCTGAAATGATTAGGTTACATCTTTCATTGTTTCCTAGTACTTCATTTCATTATTGTATTGTTCAATCCAAGTAAGAAAGAAATGAATTTAAAAACTTGGGTTTTTCGCAATTTAGTTGAACAAATTCTCCCTTGTACATTGTGATTAGTGAGGGGAAAGGAGCGATGCGCATTGTGAAATTCTTTGTACTTAACTAAAATGCTTCCTTTTGCTAAAAATGTTGATAATTTAAGATCTATAATAAGATCTGACTGGGATAAAATGTGTTGGTTAGCTAATTGAGGATTATTTAATGGCTTGTTTAGATTTTCATTGCATTGGAATAACATGTCTTGAGAGTGTAACAATAAATATGCACACATCTGATCAACTAAAGATATAAAGTAGGGACTGTTATGACCCACTGTGGTAGCACATCGTAAATTGGGCCCTGATATTCATGGAGTTGTACCAGATAATTTTTTTTAAGGGTAAATGTGGTACTGCAATTTATCTGACTTTGAGGTCAAAGTTGATAGCCAACATTGATCAGGTTTCTGTAATATATAAGAATTATTATTTATTTGGAGTTAATAAACCTGTGCTACAAGTATACAGGTATAAACTATTGACATTAAACACTAGCTAAAATGCTAATTCCCTTTTAAAACCCCCTTGCAAACAGACAAAATAGCTTATTGGCAGAGGAAAACTGGAAACTTGGTTCAGTGGTCATTGCTTCCCGATTCCTATGTCCAGATGATCCTCCCACCAATCAGGTCCTTTGTATTCAGGTTGTCTTTCTCTGGAAGCTTTCACTGGTTCGTAAGAAGTACAGAGTGTGACGATATCTGCCTTTTAAGTGGGATTTGTTTGTCATGTTTTTTTATTGAAGAGGAGTGTTGCCAAAGTGGTGGCGTGTTGCCTGCTCCATGGAAAGCAGAGTAAATAGTTTTCTTTTGTCTAATTTTCAAAGAAGCATGAGTGGGTGGAGCCAGGCTCTCTTTGACCCGGACTTTAGTTTATGTATTGGGTTTTGGAGTTGAAGCTGCTAGAAACATCTGTCTCTGCTATTAGATTGATTCTTTGGTTATTTTCTTTTCTCGTGGGTGGAGATGGCAGCGAGTGAGAGAAATCAGAATTTGCCATTGCTAAGGGTGTGTTTATGGGATGCTGCTATATTGGAACAGTTGATGGGTAGTAGTTAAATAATAGTTATTTACTGTTTCTCCGTTAAATAATAGTGTTTTGTTAAGTATTCTGAGAGTTAAAGTTACACCAATTTTTCTTAGTATTTTAATTGTGGTGTAAGAATGAAGTATGTTTTGCTTAAAACCTAGTAGTTTGGCCAATCAAATCACATCTGGAACTCTGTGCCTTATACTTTGCTTTAAATAAGATAAAAGTTAGATCTAGGCTATCTCCTTGATATGTTCTGAGGAGGTTTGGTCCGGTCCCTAACAAGTGACTAATTCACTTGGAAACTGTCTCTGATTTATTGATTTAGACGTCACAGCTCACAGAACTGCTGCAGGAAGGTTAACTGGTTTCCTTCAAGTTTAAACTGAGATTTTTTTTTAAACTATAGAGAACACATAGCTGCTTGGAACGACAATAATCACACGCTTTTCTTGTCTTTTTCTGTGTCTCTAACTTGTTTGGAGTTCAACCTATGCAGTTAATTTAGAATTAGTCTGGGCTCTTGATCCTTTGCAAGAAACCATGGTTGCAAAAAACAGAATTCACAATATGTATTGATTTTTCTTATGACAAAATTATGCAACCGAGTAAATCTTTCTCCTTGTTCTTTCTCTTTGAATTCTTGAGTCTTTAAAGGCACAAAAATAAATTGACATGGTTCTTACAGGACAAATTGTGAAATTTCAGCACAAGATGTCTAATTATCTTATACATTTCTGAAGTATCCCTTGTCTTGTGTTTTATGTAATTGAAGAGTAGAAGCAGTATACTAAATGTTTACTTTCTGGAAATCCTTTCAAATATGATGATTTCATTGCTTTGTTTACAGTTGAATGATGAACCTGCTCCTCCCAAACCACCACTTCCGGAGGGTCAGGTTCCTCCACCAAGACCACCTCCCCCTGAGGAAAAAGATGAAGAATTCCCTGAAATGAAAGCTGGAGAAGTGGTCAATCAGCCTATGATGGAGTCTGCCAGGCAGTTGCACGATGAAGCCAGAAAGTGGTCTAGCAAGGTAAAAGTTAACTGACTTGATGATGTCCGAGGGATAAACAAAGTTTTGTTTCATGTTTTGAGAGTTCAAACATTCTTTTTATTTCCTGTTTATATGTATCCTAATTTTCATTTTCAATTGCTATCTGTTTGAATCTGAAGTCACTTCAACCAATGATGTAACTCGAAAGAAGTGTTTCCATAATTCTTTCTTATGAAAAACTCATGCTGATTTTATCATTCTCCTGGGTTTAATGTCACCAGATTCTTCTTTGAACAGAATTGAATTTGTAACTTGTGGAAGATTTGAGATGTTATGGTTTGCCATTTGTCGAAAATTTCAAAAACGTCACTGAACCCTGAAATTACAGCTCTCGATGCATACTTTGAATAATAATATAAACTCGTTAACTGAAAGCTATGAGCTGCAATTTCTAAAACAAGTTCTTTCTGTATGAGATAACAAGGTGTAGAGCTGGATGAATACAGCAGGCCAAGCAGCATCAGAGGAGCAAGAAGGCTGAGGTTTTGGGCCTAGACCCCGCTCCTTCCATTTTTTCTGAAGAAGGGTCTAGGCCCGAAACGTCAGCCTTCCTGCTGCTCTGATGCTGCTTGGCCTGCTGTGTTCATCCAGCTCTACACCTTGTTATCTCAGATTCTCCAGCATCTGCAGTTCCTACTAACTCTTTCTGTATGAAATGAGTGAAAACAATGGGCTCCATTGAAGACTATGAAACAAATTTTGAGTGATCCTTTTAGACAATGCATGATCTCAGCAAGACTAAAATATACATCCATATTTCTTATAATCTCAAAACTGCAGTTTTTTTGGAATGCTTTCTTTTAACTTGGTGAGGCCATGACATTAAAAATGAAAGCAACTTGTTTGAATTTTGCTTGAATTGTTCACCTTGGAAACTAGAATGACACAGCTGATTATCATGTAGAAATGCAATAACAAGCTGAGCAAAGTGTTTTGGTAGTATTTAGCAGCAGTCAATCAGAGAAAAACTAAGTGGTAAATTAAGTTCAAGATATTTTGATAATATAATGATATAATTGGCTTGAGCTCATTTTCCTGATTTAGGGCATTTATTTGGACGAATGATATAATAGTTCAATGATCTGTAAAATAAGACTGTGGACCACAAAGAATTGTCTTTGCTCAGCACTTAACTAAGCAGATCAATTGCTAATTCTCCCTGCAGCCCACCTGTATGAACCTTTGTTCCATCTAAAAATATTTCAGTCATTTTCTGAGTTTCATGGTGGGCATCTGTGGACGTTTGTCATTTGGAAGTCATCTAATTATAATATTTCCACGCATTGTCAACAAGTTGGGCTGGAGCCTGGATTCATAATGGTTCTGCAAACATTTGAATTTCACTCCTTTTCTATATTTGAAGGAATACCTTACCTTACAGTTGTACTGAACCACGGAGTAGCTGTTGATAATCGTGCTTCTCCAATTCCACCATATGGATCAACGTCACACGATCCTTATTTTCCCAACTGGATTCAACCAGCTGCAATTTGATAATCTGCGTGTCGTAACATCTTAATTTCTTGAGTGGTTCTGCTCACTGGTTGTTTTAAATGGCTTCTAGGATATTGTGCTCTAATTATAGTAAGAGTTTTTCACTGGAATTCTAATGAGGTATAATGTCTAACACTTGCTATCTCTGTTTGAAAAACAATTTAAGCATTTGGTAGCAAAGAAATGTTTATCACATGTCCCTGTTTCTCTTGTGAAACACACTTCATTTTACCAATAGAACATGGAAATTGAAGCTTCTCTCCATTCTTAATTATCCACATAGTTGAATTCTGTTTATAATTGAATTTATCTTTCCTACAATGTTTTGACCTGTGTATTCATGTTCTTGTTGTGGAAAACTGCTATGCTGGTATTAGTATCAGTTGAATGCTCATCTGCATGGCATTTATGCTGTCCTTAAATGTCAACCAATTCCTTTTGCATATCGTTGTCTCTTTATTCACTAAAATAGATACTCCCAAGTTGAATTGTAGGTATTATTTCCACATGTAGATGTACAGCAGACCTCAGTCTACAAGAACTTGATTTTTGGAAGTTCTTGTAAATACTTCCTTTGTAAGACCCAAGATTTAATTGCAGAATGAAATGAAGTTTAATCATAGAAGCTGTGTCCCAGGAGAAAATGTTCACCATTCTGTATCTGCCAGTGGAAGTTTCCGTCTACTTCCTTTTTTCCTTGTGTCCTTTTAATTATCTTCCTTATCAAATGTTTTCCCAGTTTTCATCATTGTTCAGTTTGAGTTTCGGGATGTGTTCATTGCATTTTTAGATGTTAGCTGTGGCTTAGTAGTTGCACTTGTGAATTAGTAAGTTTTCAAATTCTGTTTCAAAGACACACGGACACACTCGGGAAGGACAAAACAATCTAGTAATGACGGATTGCTGCACTGTCGGAAATGCTGTCATTCAGATTTAAAATACCTAATGAGTTATTCAAAGAACTGGAGCTCTTCTCCTGATTGAACATTTTATCCATCAAGCACTATCACTAGAAAATGGATTATTTGTTATTTAATTTGTTCCTTCATGTGGAGTCCTGCTGCATATATAGTCGCAGCCATACTTTCTTACATTTGGAAGGGATAATTAGAAATATCAAATTTCCCCTGAAGCATTTTGAAATTGAGTTTACATAAGGTTCTATGCACAAGCAATCCTCACCTTTCCTTGATGCAACCTGAAGTGATGGCATTTGCAAAGGTAGAATAATTCATGAACCTTCATAAAATGCGATTTCAATCAAGAATGTGAGGTGCTTTAATTTGGCAGATTGGACCTTGTGTCTGCTCCTGCACAGACATCTCACCTAATGTAATTTTGGGTGTAGTACATTGTCAACCCCTATTATGTGAGGAGGTGACTGGTAATAAATGCAAGAAAAAGTAATTTGAACAATAGAATCACTCTTCATACCTTTTCTGTCTACCTGTTACTTGTGTTCACTCCCAGCTATTTTCTTTGGGTCGAGGAAAGGATTTTGTGGGAAAAGTTTTAATTTTGAGTTGAGAAGGTCTGTTTTATAATGTGGAAGTAGATTGGGAGGGTAATGACAGATTAATGCCATAAATAACAAGAAGTGTGTGGCATGCATGTGTCTCCTCCCTGAAAATAAGAATACTTTTGTTCTTTCTAACTGATCTTTGTATGAAAGGTGCCTTTTTTCAAAGAAAGAATATCACCCTGCCAGGTAGGTTATCTTTACGTTTCTGTCATTTTGCTCGGAGTTGTTGGGGTGGGGAGAAATTTTGTGCACAATCCTCTCCAGCCAAAAAATAAGATGAGAAATAATTTAATGTATATAAACCACAGGGAGACTATATTGATCCGGAAATTGAGACTCTGAACTTCTGGGTATTAGTTTAAATATTAAAATAGTTTAGTGAAAATTGCACTTGCACTACAAAATGTATTATAAATAGCTTTGCACGAAACTAACATTAATCATTTCTCAAATATAAAAATTACCAATACAGAGATGGACAATACTTTCATTGTCTATCCCTAATTGCACTTTGGGTTACCTAAACCAAATGGACTGTGGCAGTTCAAGAAAGTGGTTCACCCAGTAACTTCTCAAGGGCAGCTGGGAATGGGCAATAAATACTTGCCCAGTCAACAAAATTCACGTGAATGAATAAGAAGGAAAATGTGACAAATTTTACTCACCTGATAATTAGTCTGTACATTTAAAGTAGGGATGAACAGTAGAATAGCTGAAGAATATGCTATTTATCCAGATCTTCTTATGAATGTGTAATTAATATTCAAAACAAATGCAAAATCAGTTAAGGTTTATTAAAATTAGCAGGTGCTCTACTCTGAAGCAGTTTCATGAATCTGAGTTCTAATTTGATACAGTATCCTCACCTTGTCCCAGTATCCAATTTTGATTATTTTTGCAAGTTGTGAAAATGTTTTCATCAGATCTTTCTAATAGTCTTCCTGCTCCAATCTTCCATCCTTGGGCAATTCAGTAGAGTCCTGGAGTTGAGCAGCTATTTGACATGCCTGTCTGATAATGAAATTAACCATTTAAAGCTTTGCAAGATGGGCAGCAAATCCTAAATGATTCCTTCTAAGGAGCATGGAGAACAAACAACTCATGACATGAAGTGAATGCGAAGGGCTTGATGGCATGGTGGTAGTGTCCATAGTTTTGGACCAAGAGGCCTGGGTTCAAGTCCCATTTGCACCAGAGGTGTCTAATAACATCTCTAAAGAGGTTGATTAGAAAATGTCAATGCAGTGAATGCTTTGGCTGTTGACACCTTGTTCAAAATATGGGCATAAATCTGACTCAATTGAATAATGGTTTTATCAGTTAGGGATAGACTTAGATGATCTCGCTTCTTTGCAACCCGACAATGGTATTGCTTAGCTTTGGATGTGTGGATATTGGCTCTTGTGTCCAGTCTTAGGGTTAATCTTCTGGCAACTTGTGCCTAATATGAGTTTTCTCATGAACTGTAAAACATCATCTACTTCAGTTGTTGAAGGGCTTAGAAATGGCAATTTCCTTTGTGCTGAAACACCACTTTGGTTCTTTTGGATGTCTAAGTCAATTACTGTCCTAATTATTTCTAACTGTTTGAAATATGCTAAAGGAGGCACTTTGATACAAAGTTAGGTTTGCCTTGAGGCTTACTCTCCATCAAGGAACTGAGTGTTAGATTAGTGTGACCACAGCTGCCTATCCAACCTGCAATCAATTTTAAAATCATTTTGTGACAATTTCACACTTCGCTTGACTCTGAGATGAAGTTGAAAGATTGACTGGAGATACTTTTTGTTTGGCATGTCCATCATTTATGACGCATGGAAGGCAAACGTTTGAAAAACTTTTTCATTGCATTGAGAGAAATGATATGATACAGTTTAGAGGTGTAACATTTAAAGTACTTTTTTTTTGGAAGTCTTTTTCTTCAAATCTGGCCTCTGATGGCTTAAGAGAATTCATTGCAAATTATTTAGATTAGAGATGTCCTTAATCCCTGTTGTTCTTTTCATGCTCCTGGACATGCCTCACCCTTTCAAGTTCCGAATGTTCAGTACTCTTGGGTGATTAAAACCTTTGTTTAATAAAACTCTCTGCTAAACTGTTTGGACAACTATTAATGAGAAAAATAAATCACTGTTTTAATCAGACTGCTCCTGTGGGTCCCAAATATTAATGGGGAAATGGAGAGTATGTTGAGTGTGTTTGTAGATGAATCTGATAAGCCTGGGACAGAGTTCCTGTTGGTTTTTGATCTAAACCTGACCTAATTTTATATCTGGCCATGTAAAATCTCTGGTTGTCAGGTGGAAATAATTAGCTGCAATATTAGGGTAAGTGTAGGAATTTAGTAATGGGATTGGGAGGGTTGATCCTGGCAGTTGTAAGAAGGTGAGGGTGAGGCAGGAGGGAAGGTTGACTAATTGAAATTAGGGTGGTCTGAAGACCTTGCAAAGCTTCATATGAACGTTCCCTCTCTTCCTGGCCCATAGAGATTCCACAGCAAAGCCACCGCTAATGTACATTGAAGTTGGAATCGTGGCACTACTGTCAACAGGGCATGATTTCTGTTTTATTAGGCTCCCACCTGTTTTTGTGGAAGCCTTGTTGACGGTCTGATGTAGGTTCTATGAAAGTTAAGAGTATGAGTATGGAGTCGGATTGCTTGGTCCTGAAACTTTAAACACTTGCCCCCTTCGTGTTACTTAGTGACAGGAGCAGGGTCTGTAGTTTGAGAGGCTAAGGTGTCAAGCTAAAACCCTATTTAGCAAGCGTTCTGTTATTTGCTGTTCAATTGTACTGAATCAAAAGTTGCTTTTCACCAGTCTATGAAAACTTTTTACCCTTGTCTTGATCTTCAAATTCGCCACTATTTGATTAAACTTTTACTGTCCTATATGTTATCTGTGTGTCTTTGTTGTTAAAACAGTGATTTGGCAATTCCTACACTTCCTTACCTGTGTGTCTTTGCTCCCTTTTCTCTTAAGCATGTAATCTATGATTTCATGCTTGATACTCCCTTATTGTCCAAATTTTTTAAAAATTCATTCATGGGATGAGGGCATTGCTGGTTAGTTCAGCATTTAATGCCCATCCCTAATTGCCCAGAGGGCAGTTCAGAGTTAACCACATTGCTGTGGGTCTGGAGTCACATGTAGGCCAAGACCGGGTATGGATGGCAATTTCCTTCCCTAAAGGACATTAGTGAACCAGATGGGTTTTTACAACAATTGGCAATGGGTTCATGGTCGTCATTAGATGCTTAATTCCAGATATTTATTGAATTCAAATTCCTCCATCTGCCATGGCAGGAAATTGAACCCAGGTCCCCAGAATGTTATCTGGGTCTCTGGATTAACAGTCCAGCAATAATACCACTAGGCCATCACCTCCCCAAGGTATTTTTTTTGTACAAAATTAATTGCTGGAACGTGTGTTTGCATTCATCTATAGCTTCATGCATGATACCACTGATCCTGTTTCAGATCCTGGAATATTTTTTTTTCCTTTGCTCTGCAGTTTAATTGTGTAAAGGGTCAAAAGCTGAACTAGGAAATGTGCAGCAAAGATATTCATTTTTTTTATTCCATAGGGAATAAAAACGAAGCCCTTCTCTTTCCTTTGCCTTGAGTTTGGATCATCTGTTTCGAATAGTTGGCATTAAGTTACAAGCTAAAAATGACCATCTAATTTCCCTTCCCAATCTTTCTATAGACAATTTGTTCTTTCCTTCCCTACAGAATAAGAAGATACCTAATGACTAAAAGAGCTCCATTTATATTCTCTGTCTCTTCCCTTTTGTCTCACTTACTAACTCTCTCACTGTCTTTCCATCCTCCCCTCTACACTCGCTACCATTAAAGCCTGATGTGACTGATGAGGCAAGTGAAACAATTAAGGCTGATGTAGATGTGTATGATGATGATGATGACGATGATGTTGAGTTGACTCTTCCCTCTGACAATGAAGATGAGTACGAACCTGAGCTACTTTTAATGCCTCCAAATCAGCCAGTTAACCAGCCAATTCTGGCTGCAGCTCAGTCTTTGCACCGAGAAGCAAGAAAATGGTCTAGTAAGGTACTCCTCAGTTTTTCCCACTGGCAGTTGGTTCATGTGCATCCAGTCATTCAAAATATTGACCCACTTGCATCATTAGAGATTCTGGTTGGGTTTTGTGAGCCTGCAGTAAAATGTTTGCCTGCATTCTTGAAGTACTGAGATTGGCTTCACAAGTTCCTCATCAACTTCAGCATTCAATTATGAGTTGACTTTGATGTATTTGGAGGCATTTGCTGTTTTACAAACTGAGTACCCAGAATTCTGATTGTTGAAGTTGATCACTGCATAATCTCCATCACCTGTGAAGCCATAGATGACGGTTTCTGAATGACTTCCAGATCGTAAATATATTTTCATTGTTACTTTGTCTGCACTGTTTTCTCCTAAGGGCTATTGCTAAGATGGATACATATGTAAAAAGGCAGTACTGTTAAAGGAAGACTGTCTGTAGAAGACAATAAACTTCTTTAGTAATAGCTTAGGCTAGGTTTTGCTTTGGTGAAAGATCTAGCACCATATACATAGCCAATGAATATCAAATTTATCTGTAATTTCTTGACTTCAACTGTTTATCATTATTAATATTAAGGCTTTTACAGGGTAGAAATTGAATTATTTAGGCCTTAATCAAGTTCTGTTTCATTCTAATTGTCTATTTGGCTCATAAGCTGTTGAAAATCTTCATATTTTAAAAAGAAATTTCAGGTGAAGCAGACATGAAGTAAAATTATCTTAATTGGCCTTCACTGTAGTTTAGATTACATGATTATAACTGATATTCCATCACACTTGAACCATGATGAATGCTTACCTGTGGCCCAGTAGTTGTTGTCTGGGATTAGGAAGAATTGTAAAAGGGAGTTTGATTACCACCAAAATCATCTCGACTGGATAAATGCACTCGCCTTCCATTTATATAAGGGTCTCATAACAGTGAGATAATTGGCACTCTGTCAGATGCAACAATGTTGGGAATGCCAGCACGGATTGTGTAAAACTATAACATCAAAATTCTGAAACCAATGACAGCTTCTAGAATAGGGGACTTCTGTAGTTGTACTTACAGATATGAAGAGTTGTGCTTTAATTTCAATTGCTTTCCTAATAGTTTGCCTTACCAAAAGGTTGGAGAACAACAACATGCTTCAGAGGAATGTTTGATTTCTATCCTTGAGCCTCCCTCCAAAACTGAATAGAGGAAAGGTTTCAGAATCCTTGTGTCATGACTAGAGAGATTCTGCATTGTTCAGAGAAAACAGCCGCCCTTTCGAAATCACCTTTAGTTGCCCAGCTGAGGGGAAAACAAATTAAAATTTGTGATGTTTTCAGTCTGATGGTTAAATCTCCACATATGAAGTTCTGATCCCCTCCCAGATCATTGGTTGTTTGACAGTCAGGGAACAGAGTGACCAAAATGTAGTGGCGCTCTGTCGGGCTTCGCCACCTTTCAGAGTATCATCATGTATATCTATACAATAGACAAAACATAAATTAATTTTCAGTGCACAACAAAACTTCTGTAGATTAATTTGGGAATTTTGAACTTTGAGCTTTAAGAATAATGTAACTCCGGTCTTAAATTTAAATATGAGCAGCTTAGGTTGATGTGCTGCGTTACTGTGCTAGATAAATGCAAATGGGTGTTTTAAATTTAATTACAAAACTCAGGATAATGCAATATAAACGTGTATATTCTGCAACTGCAGAACTGTATAATCTAAAAGTTTTTAGTCTTTTAAAAATAGCTAATAACAGACATTCTTCCTTTCTAGATTGCAGCTTAACTAACAAGAAAATTGTT
The DNA here is from genome assembly GCF_021869965.1 of Rhincodon typus. NCBI lineage: Eukaryota > Metazoa > Chordata > Chondrichthyes > Orectolobiformes > Rhincodontidae > Rhincodon > Rhincodon typus. Next base: position 12,676,038 of record NC_063365.1, on the reverse strand, counting down.
GATGCTATTGACTGAAGTTCTTCTCTTTCTTAATCTAATATGAATTAATGACACTTGCATGATTGTGTTAGAGTTAAAAACTCTCGCTTAACTTTCATAGCTACGATAGTATAATTAGTTCTGTTGTAGTTCTTGTGTATGCACAATAAAATGCTTGATGTTGTTTTCAATTAACTTGTTTCACTGCAAACTATTTGCTTTAAAATGTGTCAATGTTTTTTGAAGATTCGAATAACTTCGGACATTGGTAACAGGTTGCTGACTTGTTGAAACATTCATATGAATGAATTTAAGTTCAAGGATTTGGCCTTTCGCTTTGAAGTCAAAGCTGATTTATTATATCTCAACAAACAAAACCTATAAAATGACATTGCAGTGGAACTGTCACTCTAATCATTAAATGTCAAAATATTTCCCTAAATGGAAGAGTATCAAACCTCATTTGGTTCTAGTGACTCTGTTGCTGTGTCTTAAGGATCATGTGAACTTTAGTTTTCCAACTTTTATTTCAGAGTTCACAATTTTTTTTTTTAACAAAATGCCTTAGCTGTCACAATGCTGCCTTTAACAACACTGCTTTTCATGAAAAGTTTACTTTGTGATTGATTTGTTTACTGAGAAGAATGATTTAACTAGGGTACTCTCCAGAATTATTTTAGAATCACTCTTTCTGAAACATTGAACAATGCAGTGCCTATTCAGCATAGCCAATGATAATAATTAAAGAAATCTTGGTAAAATTTAATATTCAAATAGCCAGTTAGAATCTTTTACGTAAAGTAGACAGTTTGTTAGGGATGTTTTACTGAAATACCTAGCTTCAAAAGGTAGGTGTAGAAATATTTTAACAAAAATAGATTGGGCTTTGAAGGAAGCTTAAGGAAAGATGAATAAAAATGAAGTTTTTTGAGAGCCAGCAAGTGAAACTCCTCTAACATTTTAAGTGATATAATTTCTGACGACTTTCTAATATACAGGGCCAAATCTTATGATCTCTTGATCATTGGGAGCTTAGGATGAAGTAAGGACTTATATTAGAATGGCCTGGGTCAGTTTAAACTTCTGACGAGCAGTTCCCTGTTGCCCAACACCCTCCATGAAATCACTGACTGAGGTAGAGTCAGAGACTTTGCGTAGTTCCATAGTTCTTTCCTCCCCATCACCCTCATTGACTTACCCTCCAACTAACTCACTGCCATCCACCCAACTCTTTGCTGATTTCCTCATCTCAAATACTGCCCAAAGACCTGAGAAGCTCTTAACCTCTGGACTCCTCACCCTGTCTGTCCCGTGATAATCCGACTACTTACTTCTGATCAGACTGGACCACCATCGTTTGATTTTTTTTTTTATGATCATAATTTCCAGTTTGAAAACCTTGTTAAATTATGGCACTCTTAAAAAATGATTTACCTTGAACACAATGAGAAAATGGACTTTTATTGATTATGCTCATACTCTGAACTGTTGTATTCTGAAAGTGTTCAGTGCTTGAAACTGTTCCTTACATAATATACATTTCAAATTTCCCTGATAACTTGTTGATCTTACCTAGTGGCAGTTGAGTCATGCAAGACCTAAACATTCCAGCTTTGATATACTGCATTGCTGATATAAATGATGAGCTCTTGCAGCAGTAGACTTTGTTACGTGTTTGTCTCTGCCCATCTCTAATCTAAGGGTGCAATAGTTAAGTGTCCAGTGTCTAGTGTCAAGCATATAAAGGCCTTTGCTTAAAATATATGATATGTTTGGTTATTAGGCCATGATGATATAATGGTTTTTGTGAGATTCGTTGTTAAGCAACAAACCTGAAAATTTCTGAATTGGAATTACTATGCAGCATGTCTGATTTTTGGGCACAAAATAATGTGGTTGGAAGCAATTTTAGGTATTGATATGTTGAGCCCCAATACCTTAGGTTCTGTATTATTTGTCTAATGACATAACCACTATATCACCACCTTCTCCCAATCTTTTAATGAGAGGATTTTTACACATTTCAGGGTCAATATTGGAGGAGAGGAGGCTGAGAGAAAAGTCTTATCAGTATTGCATTGATTTTTTTCTGGGCTAACAGAAGGGCTGTTAAAGGCCATGAAGAAGTGAAAGGCTTTATTTCACTACCTCAAACCTGTAAATATGAGGAGAAAGATATCATCTTGTTTCTGTCTCCACAACACTGCTATTCGAGATGTCACTCCAACCTATTGTCATATTGTCCAAACCATTTACCACTGCAAACCCCCCCCCCCCCCGCCCCCCCAAAATCCTCAGCTAATGTCTTTTCCCAGATTACAACCAGCTCAAGTATGATTGGCCAATAAAGTGAGCTTGCACACAACATTCTACTCACATTCAGATTTTGCTGGTTAAATGCAAACAAGGTCCATCTTGGTCTCGACAACACAGGGCACTGTTGACAAACGACCTATTTTTGGTGCGTCCATTTCTAGCCCATTGGCTCCTTTGCTGGGATGAGATTACACCCTAGATTCCTAGCCAAATGCTCACCTCAATCTGCAAACCTTAAAACTGAGTCTGGAGCTGAGATTAGAGAACCCATGAGAAATGCAGATGATTAATATTGATGCACAATAATCTTCTGCAGGATTCACTGATAATCTTTAGAAATGCAGACTGGCCATTATATTATTTTTCTTTGAGTCTAGATAATTGAGGCTAACTGTAGCACAACCATCAAAAAGATGCACTATCAACATTAGACTGCGAATCAAATCTGCAATTGTACTGTCTTTATGGCTCAGCTGATCACTAGATAAATCTGCAGAGCTGTTAAGGGAGTTCCACTGCTTTCTGGTGAAATTTTTTTAGGTAGTTTTGGATTTGTGTGTTTAAAAGGTGCCATTTATTTCTCACCGTACAGAATATAGAATCAAACACACAACATGCTGTTTTACATCTGTTAAATTCAAGTGAGAGTGATAATGATCTCGTAATGGTTGCTACATGCCAAAATGATGATAACATCATCGAATTTTGTATTTAGTTTGTTGGTGAGAAATGTAGGTCTGAAAGTAGAGTCTTAAGCATAAATAAAGGCAGTTATGAAAAGCATTGCCAAATCAGAGTTGACTAAAGTAGACTTGGGAAATATATTACAAGATAAGATGGTAGATACTAAAGATCATGAGAGTCATTTAAGAAGATGTAACTCATCAAAAATATATTCCATTAAGAAAGAAAAAGCCCTTGAAAAGGATGAAGCATCCATGGCTAGCTAAGGCAGTTAGGAATTACATCAAATGAAAACTGAAGGTGTAAAGTGTTGTTAAAATTTCTTGTAGACCATAATTCTGACGAAATTTTACAAGGATGACTTTTTGAAAAAAATACTAGGGAGAAATTAGAATGCAAAAGTTAACAGGAAGGCAATGAGTGCTTCTAGAAGTATTTAAGCAAGACCATATCAGTCATTAGAAAATGAGGCTGGTGAATTAATAATGGGAAATTAGGAAGTCAAAGTTGCACGTAAAATGAGTTCAGTCTTCACCATAGAAAACAAGAACAAAGTATCTCAATAATAGTAGAAAATGACGACAGGGCAAAAGAGAGAGAAGAACTTAAAACGATCACCATCACGTTTTTTTTTTTGAAAAAGCACTAGTTAAGCTAATGAGACAAAAGGCATACAGCAGTCTGAAAACAATGGCCATATCCTTCAGCCTTTAAAAAGATGGCTGCATAGCTAGTAGATGAATTGGTTATAAGCTAACAAAATTTTCTAGATTCTGGAAATTTTCCAACACTGGAAAACCACACACCTCTCTTTGAGGAAGGAGAGGATGACGGAAGGCAGGACATTTGAGGCTAGTTAGCCTAATGTCAGTTATTGGAAACATTTTGGAAAGCATTATTCAGGAGGTTATAGCAGGATGCTTTTTTAACCAAAAAAAGTCATGGTATGAAAGGATAATTGTCTGATTTTTTTTTTTTTTTGAGTTCTTTGAGATGTAATGGGCTGGTACATGAATGGAGACCTGTAATGTAGCACATGTGATTTCCAAAGGGTATTCAGCAAGATGTGAAGTGTAAGGTTACTGCACAAGGTAAGAATTTGTGGGGTTGGGGGTGATATATTAGCACTGATAGAGGATTGGCTAACTAACAAGAAACATTCAGGGTAAATGGGTTGTTTTCAGTAAAGATGCCAATTTAAGCCAGAGATTCAGAGAAATTTAATCTCAGTTTTTAGTTTTGGCAATTCTTTACCCTACGAGAGCAATTGAGGTTAGGTCAAGGCTGAACTAGGCACATCTTTGCTCTACACAGGTGTCTAGGGTTATGGAGACAACAAAAAGTGAAGTTGAGACTATGATTCGATCAATCAGGATCTCATTGAATGGTGGAATGGTCTTGAGTGGTTGAATGGTCTACTCCCATTTCTTGGCATGCCTGCTGTAACATACCTCTGCAATTTTTGTAACAAATGAATTTTTAAGTTGAGATGCTATTGTGCTTCACACTACTTGTGCATTCAGATAAAGCTGGAAAGTGCTTTTGTTTGGAACAGTTTTAAACTAACACAAAGTAACTATGGACTTGAAAATGCACTATCACCTATACAACTTTTGAATGCTTGGGTTGTAATAAGATTTGTTAGTTTTTCCACTTAGAGTTGCAGGCAGTTTTAGAAACTGGGCTAAAATTAAGTTCAGATATATAGTATAATCTACAATTTGATTAAAATGCATGACTTCCAAACCAATATGAAATGTAGAATCCTGTTTTACTGAGATAGCTACAGTATAAGTGCCTCAACCAGTCATGTGATACAATGCGTATTCAGCAATGTGAATTGTGACTATTTAATTTTTTTGAAGAATACCAAAATTGAATTTTCATATCACAAATGTTTAATCTTTAATATGGATTCTTTCATCAGGGTAATGACATCATTGGTGCTGCAAAGAGGATGGCCTTGTTAATGGCAGAAATGTCACGACTGGTGCGTGGTGGTAGTGGAAACAAACGTGCCCTCATTCATTGTGCTAAAGACATAGCTAAGGCATCTGATGAAGTGACACGATTGGCAAAGGAAGTTGCCAAACAATGTACTGATAAGCGAATCAGGACTAACCTTTTACAGGTATGAACTGAAGCACTAGGCAGAGGTTGTAGGATCATAATTCAATTTGTAGGTGAGGCTGTGTCTAAATGATTTTGTACACAATTATGCTTCACAATTCAAATAGAGAGAATGAATGACTGACTGAATAAATGAAACCTTTCCTATTAGAAAAAATCCAATCTTACTCATTTTCTGTTGTGTAACATTAGGATATGTAATAAATAAGATTTTAATGTTGTCATCCACATCACAAGCACAAACAGGAAAGAAACCTGAAAGCATTCAGTAACTATCTACATTTTCTTTGCTGTTCATGTTTGCTTTCTTTTCTCAATCACAGGTGTGTGAACGTATCCCAACTATCAGTACACAACTTAAAATTCTTTCTACTGTGAAAGCTACAATGTTGGGACGCACTAACATTAGTGAAGAGGAGTCTGAGCAGGTGAGGCAGTCATCAAATTTCTGAAACCGTGACTTTGTTCAAACCAACTTTGCCTATTTATTTCTAGATTAAACATAAGAAGGAGATTTGCGTTATATAGTTGCAGCTTGGAATCTAAGCAGTTGTTAATTTTTGAGACTCCAACATAAGTCATGATAATGATACAGATCTTTACTATCTTGTTGAGTATGCATTCCCTGCAAAAAAATTGAGATACTATAAGAGGCTAAAAAGTATGTTGCTTGGAACAGGGAGCAAATAGCTTGATCCAGCCCAATCACTCTGTCAACATGGAGAACACAGATTCTGCATTACTGTGCTCAAATCATCATAGCCTATGCCTTGAACAAAATTAGTGTGCTTTAATTATTTTTCATCACAAAAAGCATCTAATTTAGCTAATTCATTATGATCCACAAAAACAATTTGATTGGATTTGTGTTTTTTAAATGGTGTGAAAATGTAAGCAAATGTATTTTGTTATAAATAAGTAAATTTATGACTAAACATATCCAAGTTATATTTGTTTAAAATACTTAAACTTTAATGATTCTTTTTGCAATTTTTGACTTTTAATGGCATTGAATAAAATGAAGCTTATGGGTATGAAACCAATTAGATAGATGTAGTTATCTTTTGATAGTTAACAGCAAGCATATTTAGAGTAGAATTTTGATCAGTATGTAATTTTCAGAAACTGAACTGTCAATATTGTGTTAGACACATTTGCATGTTTGACTTTTTTTTAAACTCAGGCTACAGAAATGTTGGTTCACAATGCTCAGAACCTGATGCAATCGGTTAAGGAAACTGTACGAGAAGCAGAGGCAGCTTCAATTAAGATCAGAACAGATGCAGGATTCACCCTTCGTTGGGTTCGGAAAACTCCATGGTACCAGTAAAATGAAGAGTATTTCCTAGTCTTTGCCATCTTGCTGCATTAAGAGAAAATTTCCTATGGATGAACAAAATACTCTACATCTAATTGGAGTGTAAAAGGAATCAAAATGGCAATGTATTGTAGTGTTAACAATTCTAATCTACAGCTTTCACTAGTAACAAAACCTTTGAAAGTTAACAGTATATTCATTTTGTGTATACAATATTAATTTGAATTATGAAATGATTAGCTTTGTTTTACACTTGGTTTCCTAAAATTTCACATTAAGAACGGTATATTGCTTCAACACCTATTTCTCATTTATCCCTATTAAACAGAATGAATCATACATTTAATCTGACATAGAAAAGATACAGTGAAGCTCTTGCTTGTTCAAGACCTGCTATTTACAAATATGAAGAACTGCTGTAGTCAATAGACAAAATGTGTAGCTTTAATCTATAACCAGCTTAATATTAACTCAAGGTTTTTTCTTCCAATGGGGTATGACACATTTTGGTGTACAATTTATGTACACTAATGATCTGGGAGCCATATGTCTGATCTATCTTGACCCTGAAGATAGTATTGAACACAATGACAGTTACACAGATGTACTTGCTGTGGCCAAGCTGTGCTATGGCAGAATACATGCTCAGTTGATTATTAAGTTTGTTTATTTGCTGTTCGTTAGGTCCCTGATGATTGATTCAGTTGTTAAGCCAAAGACACTAAGATGTTAAATTACTTTGATTGGCATTGTTTGAGAAGTGCACTACCAATCATGGAACATAGTCTATTATGTCATCAGTATTTGGCCTGATGGATCCTGAATACTAGTAATTGAAAAGTGCACATATGATTATCCAGTATGAATACATAATTAATTTGCTGAAATTCTGGTACAGTGCACAGGCTAAGATTAAGCATGGTGCTGTTTTGAATATATTTAGGTATTAGGATCAAGTACTGAAGGAATTATTAGTTTTTACTAACTCCATCACATGTTTAAATCTACATTAATGTAATCTCAAAGTCTGGACTGAATCAAAAATGGTGCAATGATTAACAGTTTAAAATGTTTGTCAATTGAGAAATTATGCTTTTTAATGAAGTGATAATTGGATGCATGCTAAGTGGATAGAATGATTTTATGAATTACAAAATTTCAATTTGGAATGGTTCATTTGTGAAAATAAACAAATGCATGTTAATTATTGAGGGAAATTGATTGTTCACAATATTTTGAACAGCCATTTTTTTGAAATAATGTATTTGTTAGAATTTGTGTATTTTTAATCTGAAATGTATACAATTGCTTAACAATATGTTGCTCAATTTTGCATTGTGCATACTTTCCACAGGGATCTGAAAGAACAAGTGTTTCCAACGAACAGATTTGAGAATGGTACTTGTGTACAATTGTTGAAAATGTGTATTATTTCCATGTCACAAGTTGAAGTATTAGAATATTCAACTAGTTACAAACCTTCAAAAGAACTCATTCCCCCCATTTTAAATGACTTTCAGTAATTGCTGTCAAAAAACAGTATTTGAACTGCATTTTGGAAAATGTCCGATGTAGACTAGTTTCAAAAATGTTGCAAATTTAAGATGGAGTTAAAGATGTAGAAAACATGGAAGATAATTAAGTTATTATTGTGACATTTGACTTGTTAAATAATTTGCCTGCATTTATATTAAAACTGGCAGTTACATCTATAATTAAAATTTCACGCACATGCAAGTTGTGGCGTTTTTTTGCCAGCACATTTTCAAATCAAATTAGAAAATGAAAAGGGATGAAAAATGAAACTGTTACGGCTGCACTTCTTAAGGGACTGATGCTTATTTATCTCTGCCTAATTGGCTTTGATAGGCATCATGATTGCAATGAAGTTATAAAAGTGTATTACTTCTATGTGGAGAGCATTGGTGTACAAAATGCTGGTGATTACTTATTTAACAGTTTAGAAACTGTTGTTGCCTCAATTAAGTGTATCTTATTGGTAGTAACTACTAAATTCAATACTTTATTCATGTTAAGTTTTTTTTAATTTTTTCTTGGGAGGAAGTGTGTCACTGGCAAGGCTAGCATTTGTTCTTCCTCCTTACTATCCTTTGAACTGTTGCTGGAGGCAGCAGTTCAAATTGATAAGTCAAAAGAAATCTTGGAACTATTGTTTGTCCATCCAGTACTTGGCAGCTGTGAAAATTAAATGACCACATCCCTACTATTCAACTTGAAAAAACATAAGTATAAATGGAATGTGCTGTAATCAAGCAGTAGACTTTATCTTTGATACATCTTTTCTAAATGAAGATAATATTAATACAAATAGGGAAACAATTACACTTCAGTTCCAGTACATATTTTAATGGTTGTTACTTCATCAAATTTTTATGTGAAAGAATATTTATTCTTCTAAGTCACTCAATTTATCAAAGCATTGTGATTTTTAAGCCATGTTTGTAGATTCGCTATTTTACTATAAAGCCTAAATACATTGTAATTTTACATCGGATACTGGATTTCTAAACATTAGTTTCGGAATTAGGATTATGTTCAGACTGCCAGCTTCAGTTTAGTGGAGGGCAGTGAAATTGAGGTCAAACTCTAATTGTAATATGGTCTAATGTATTGTACCACGTAATAAATCATGTATCAAATACCTCAGCATGGGTGGACAAGTTTTCTTTGAAATGGCAACTTGGTTTTCCTGCTGGATTTAACATCAGTTTACAGTGGCAACTTTCTCAATTTTGAGTAATCTAGTAAAGGAAAAGTTGGATACTGCGTAGCTCACTTTTTCTATCAATTACTGAAATGAAACAAATTTACTAGAACTTTGCTCCAAACCACTAGACCACAATCGAATCTGGAATCCTATGGCCAGTGTTTACGGCAGTGAAATGTAAATGTAAAAACTAGAATATTTAACTTTGGTAATATTCTGCCTGATTATGGAATGTATTTAAGAATATGAATAATCAAGAAGAGTATGTTCATTGGCTATAACCAGGATTGATGACTTAAGAATTAAATTTGTCATTAGCTGCAATTGTGTAAATAAAGTATTTTGTAACATTTTGTGTCACAATTGAATAAGATGTTGAATTCATATCCCACAGAAACACGAGTCTTAAAGGAACATCTTTTGAAGTTATGCACTACTTGAAGCTTGAAGGTAAAGCTGTTTTTTAAAAAAAAAATAAAAATTCAGCTTTAACAACTGTTTTCGTTGCTGAAATTTGAAATAAAATACCTGTGACTGTGCACAAAGATGTTTAGCCAGTAAAAGTTAAGTATTTAGTTAGATGCTATTCTGTGATGCTGTTACACCAAATTATGCAGCTTTGTTGCGAGATGAAAAGTTCAAAAAAATCTTGTATTCCCTCTAACCTAAAGCTACAGAAGCTCAGGATACCGGTCAACTTCTCACTACAACAGCAATGTTGTCATCTTGATCACTCAAAGTTGGATTTACATTTCAGTCCACTGAGTACCCTCTTCTTTGTCATTTTGAGTGATGTATAGGATTCATCAGCCAGTACTACTTTTAGCTGAAAGAACTGCAGCTGCTGTAAATTGGGAACAAACAAAATTGCTGGAAAAGTTCAGCAGATATGACAGCATGTTGAAAGGAAAAAAAAAAGTTAACATTTCGGGACCTGAAACTTTAACTCTCTTTTGCTTTACCAATGCTGCCAGACCTGCTGAGCTTTTCCAGCAACTTACGTACAAAAACAATTTTAGCCTGATGAAAGATGCTGCACTATGCAACGTGGTTTTTCCTCTGACAAAAGACAGCAACAGCCAAGCTGAAATATAAAAATTGAGATGTTTGAATCATCGGACACGAGTACAAAATGTGACCCAAAATATTTATTAAACCTATTCCTGAATATTACAGTAAACATTCAATGCTATTGGCTACCGTTAAAGTAATCTACTTCAAGTGTTGCAATTTAGTACTTGTCAGGCACAAACAGTGGATAACATACATAATTCTATTGAGCTATGCTAACCTGCTCCCTTCTAAACACTTTCAAATATGTGCATGCATGACCGTGTCAATCGTTTGAAGTAGTAATATATGCATAAATAGGTTTCCATGCACAATTTGATGCTAATTTATAATTTCTACTATGCTGTATTTGGTGTCATACATAATCCAGGATATTTTAGTAAACATTGGAACTGTTTATGAAAAACAGTTCCAATTACATAAGCCAGTTTTCATATTCCTGTTTTAAAAAAATCAGTAATTAAGGCAATTAACTCATAGAAATATTTCATGTTTTCCCTTTCACTTCAATAAAAGCAGTTTCAGAAATGTTAAATTTTCAAAAATAATTGTTCTGTTTAGTTGAATTCCAAATGACAGGAAATATCCAAGTTTCAAATTTTATTTTCTTGCCCTCATGTCCGGACTTGAAATTTTCCTGCTTTGGTGATATATTTTACACCTTTGAATGGTTTGTATTTTTCTCCATACATGTCCAGTCGATTGACTTTCAAACCTAGGAAGGAAAAGTAAAATAGTATTTCAAAACGTGAAAAAATACTTTCTCAAATGAAACCTTCCCTTCCTTCTAAGGCACAAGTGTGGATATTCATTTACACTTGCCTAATGTTCAGGTTATAATTCACATGGCAGAGGATCTGGACAATAGCCAGGCTTGAGCTGACAAATGTCAAACAATGACTCATCAGTAAGAGACACTCAATAGTATTACCTTCACTTAATCCCTCACTATTAAAAAATCCTTGTTAGTACTGATCAAACTCAACTGGACTTACCACAAACACACTGGGCTACAACAGCAAGCAAGTGGCTAGGAATACCTGATTTCTCAAAGCCTATCCACCATCTACAAGGCACAAGTCCAGAATATGATGGAATACTCACCCAGGCAAGTGGGATTTGTATTATTTGCAGCCGTGTGTACAACCTACTAGATGCACTGTAGAAATTGAAAGAATCATTTCCTTCTAGAAGGACAAGGGACGGTAGCTCCAGGGGAACATCAGCACCTGCACATAACTCTTTCAAGACACTCGACAGCCTGACTTGGAAATATAATTACTACTACTTCACTTGATACAAGACATACAGGTTAGCGTGGTACAACAGCACAAAGATAATCATAGTAACCATCATCACTGTTCATAAAAAACCTAAACCTAGCCAGAACATTGTTCACATTTAGAGCAAGGACGCTGACAGTACTACAGAAGAGGTAAAAATGGGCATATTGAATAGAGAGACACAGAAACATACAACATGGGAGCAGTAGACCATTTAGTACAATCATGGCTGATTATTGATCTCAGTACCCTAATCCTACCCTCTCCCCTATCCCTCAACCACAGGAGTGGTATCTACATCCTTGAATATGCATTTTTTTGGTCTCAACCCCTTTGTGGTAGTGAATCCCATGCCCTCACTAATCTCTGGGTGAAGAAATTTCTTACCCATCCTTAAAAGGTTTTCCACTTAGATGATTTTGTACCAACATTTATGACCACATAATATTAACTAGCAAAATGAGAAATTAAATATATACTACTTTTTAGTTACCTGTGGAGAATCAATTATACTTTTGTAAAGGAACTGAATCTTCAATGGGATAACATCCACGTCGTCATCATCATCTAAATCATGCACATTTTGTTTTTATCTACTCAATCCCAAGCCTTAGACTTGAATGGGCACTTTAATTCAATTTTTTTCTGCTCCTTGGTGTGGTTCGAATATTGTCAAATATTTCCACTCTCCTGTGTGACTGAGTTTTCCTCCATTAAAATATTTTCTTGACAGTTACTACTTACTTCTATTTCACCATCTTTGCAATTTTCTTACACTTGATCGTTTTCGGCTTTCAAAGATTTGCCCAGTTAAGAGATTTCAATGCTTCTGCTGCTAAATATTGATGTCTACACTTAAAATACTTCAGTCTGAATACTGCCGTTCGTAGCCTCTGTCAAAGCATTTTGCAGTCAGTGAAGCACTTACTGTAATCATTTGCATTTTGGAAACAGCTCAGTTGTGTTCTGTTGATTGACATAAATATTGAAAAGGACACCAACGATAAATTTTCTGCTGCTCTTGGAAATGACGCCAAGGGATCTTCTAATGTTTCTTTGACAGCATCTCTTTTCGGTATAGATTTCAAGTCTGAAGAAAGCAGATGCAATTCCCAACACAGAATACCACTGCCTCCTCAAACTATCATACAACAGCTTCAACGCTCTTATCTCCTTTCAGTACAAGTTCAACTCCAACATCCTCCTTTACTACTTCTTGTTACATGTACAGATGTGGGAAAACTCCTTTCCAAGAGATGTATTGTAATTACTAGTAAATTACGAGTTATGAAATACAGCCCTATGCCAAAAGTTCTAAGAAAGTACAAATCAATGATCCTACACTAGAAAGTAACATTGCCACTTCTATTACTATCTTGTCAGCATTCCGGCCCTCTTTAAAGTAAACCGCACATTTTTTTCTCACCTGATACAGCAAGTTGTTGGATTCGAAACTGAACATTAATTGTTGGATTCTCTTCTGGTTTGGGTGCCCCAGATTGTAGGTTAACCACTCCCTTTAGACCTGGTAACTTGGGCAAGGTAATTTTTCCAATATCCCAAGTTAACACCTGAGAGAGAGCCACAGGATCGTGTCAAATTATTAAATCTGTTACTTCCTCCTTCAATACTGAGAAGTCTTAAGGATTACTTTCAACATTTTAAAAATCTACCAATGGTAACATAACATTAAAGTAACGACATACACATATTGCAGTGTAAAAATTGTTCAGAGATGCTGGGACTTACCTTGGTAACTGGATCAAATGTGTAAGTGCCCTGTGCTGCAGTCAGGGTCATATTAAGCACTCCTTTAGGCATATGAATAATCATTAGAACACTCTCCAGTGTCTTTCCCATGGTCTGTTTTGGCCCAATCGTTACATCAAATCGCCCTGTAGATCCATTTTCTTTGAAGCTGATGTTGTGTTTTACATAAACCGGTATTGCCACCAAGCTGAAAATACAAATCTTGACGAGTATGGTTTCAGATTCCTTTTTTTTTTTTGAGATTTTGATTGGTTTAAAAACAGCCTACAACTTCTTTTCAGAATCTCAAGTCTCAATCAAAGTGCCCATTAAGCTTCAAATTTTCAGGGACTGAAAATAGTAATACAATAAGTCTGAGCAGGAGTCTTGTCAATCCTGCTCCACCACCATTGCCTCAACTTTGATTTCCCATGACTCCCTCCCAATAACCCTTCAGACCCTTAATGAGAATTCTTCATTAAGATGGATTATGAGTCTGAAATAGGGATTCTAAATCTAAATAAACTAGAACACTAAGAAGCACAAGTTAGTGATGATAAATTGGAGACCATTACGTCAAGGGATGATAGTGGATAGGCAATGGCAGACAATTAGAGTGCAATGGAGGAACCATAACCGTTTTTTCATCATGTGGACTGAATCAAAGTAGCTGAAGACTGGTTTATGTAACACTTGGGACCACTGGACGAGGCCAAGATGGATTATCCACTTGGTGCTTCTGGCTGAAGAATGTGTGGTTAACTAAGGAGGTTAAAGACAGCATCAAAGAAAAAGCTTAATTGTGCAAAGATGGACAGCAGGTCAGAAGATTGGACAAACTGTAAAGATCAGCGAAGAATTATGACGATTAAAGACGGAAAAATAGTACAAGAGGAAAACTAGCTAGAAATATTAAAGCAACTAGGAAGAGATAACTACAAAGGAATTAAGTGAGCAGTGGTCATAGAATAACAGTTGTACAGCACAGAAACTGACCGTTTTGGTGCAATTCATCCATTCTGACCAGATATGCTAAACTAATCTAGTTCCATGTGCCAGCATTTGGCCCATATCCCTCTAAACCCTTCCTATTCATTTACCCATCCAGATGCCTTTTAAGTGTTATAATTGTACTAGCATGCACCGCTTCCTCTGACAGCTCATTCCATACACGCACCACCCTCTGCACGAAGAATTTGCTCCTCAGGTCTCTTTTATATCTGTCCTCTCAAACCTGTGCTCTCTATTTTGGACTCCCCTTACCTGGGAAAAAGACCTTGGCTATTAACTCTATCCATGCCCCTCATGATTTTATAAACCTCTAAAATCACCCCTCAGCCTCCAATGCTCTAGGAAAAATAGCCCCAGCCTATTCAGCCTCTCCCTGAAGCTCAAACCCTCCAGCCCCAGCAACATCTTTGTGAATCTTTTCTGCACCCTTTCAAGTTTAACAACATCTTTCCTACAGCAGGGAGACCAGAACTGAATGCAGTATTCCAAAACTGGCCCAACCAACATTCCGTACAGCCACATGACATCCCAACTTCTGTACTCAATCCACTGACCAATAAGGCAAGCATCGTAAATGCCTTCTTCGCTACCCTGTCTACTTGTGACTCTACTATGAAACTGCACCCCAAGGTTGTCTTGTCTGGCAAGGCTCGCCAGGACCCTAGACTGATTTCAGAGATAAGGGCTTATGACAAGAGATTAAGCAATTTAGCCTATACTGTTTGGAGTTTAGAACAACAAGAGATCTAATTCAGGCATAAGAGATGCTGAAGGAGATTGACAAAGCAGACATAGAAAGGATGTTACCTCATATGGGGCAGTCCAGAATAGAGGGGTTGCAGATTTAAAACAGATGAGGAGAAATTACTTCTCTCAAAGGGTTGCAAATCAGTGGAATTCCTTACCCTAGACAGTGGTGGATGCTGGGATATTGAGTACATTTAAAGACTACATAGACAGATTTCTAATTAGGAACGTGTTGAAGGATTGTGGAGAACAGGCAGTTAAGTGGAGCTGAGGCTGAAATGACATCAGCCATGATCATAAGAGAAGACAGAGTGGGCTTGAGGGGCTAAACTGCCTATTCCTTCTCCTTGTTAGGTTTTTACGTAACTGTCACAACATGTTCTTACAATTATACTTTATTTTCCTTGCAACAAACACCATCATTCCATTTGTATTCCTTATCACTTGCTGTACTTGCATTCTCAAGTTGTGATTCATGTCTCAGGACACCCAGTAATTCCAAGCACATAGTTGGACTTTGTGGGACATCATTTGTCATTTCTTGCCAATTTGAGTGCATAGCCATTATTCGTCTTCTCTCTCTCTTCTACTACTTTACCAGCTACATAAACTGCCTTTGATTCCATGAATGTTAACTTCAGCTAACAAGTTTTTATATGGAACCTAAGTGAATGCCTACTGTAAATCTATTTTTACCACATCAACAGATTTTCCTGTGATACTCCTACCTCTTTAAATTCTCATATTCAAGTCCTGTCCACTGCTTTGGCCCACTTCTCTTTCAAAACCACCATTACCTTTCCATTCTCTACCATTTGGCTTTTTGACTGTAGCCTGCCCTCCTCTAATCCATCTAAAGCTTTTATATTTATACTTTTACCATAGGAAAATATCCAAAGTAAGGCTTATAATACAAAATTAGGACCCTTACCACCAAACAATATTTAGGCAGGTGGCCAAAAGCTTTGTCAAAAATCTAAATTAGCTGTCAGTTGCTTGGGCTTAACTTGTTGAAACTCCTTCATGAGACTCTTCTTTCTCCACTTCCAAATAAAAGCATCCTGAAATCTCATCATTTGTCTCAAATACCTCTGTTTTCTTCTGATCTGGTATTTCTCTACATCATTACAAAAACATAGAGGCGTTTTACAGTTGGCATTCCACTTAACATGCAAGTTACAGCTGAGAATGGAGGTTAAAGAAATGTTGACCAATCTCATCAGAAGAAAGACAGAGTTCACAATATTGGGCCAACTTGAAAGCCACTTAAACCAAAACACTCAAACACTTTCATTAGTTAGCCTGAGCTTTAAAAATAATTCAAACCAGTTTGAACATTTTATGCTTTTTATCATGGTGAACTGACCAAAATGCAAAAATCTTTCAATTCTCAAGATACTACCTGCTAGTATCAAGTTTCATTCATCAACATTGAAAATTAGTTGGCAATAATAAGTGTGATTAGTTGGCAATAGTAACAATGTCGAAAGAATATGCCGAAGTTGTTATTAAGTCAGTTAATTACATCAGTTATTCCTTATTTATTGTCCCAGAATAGACCTCTTTATTAAACTAGTCAAATTTTCAAATATGCCAAAAAAATCTTACTTTTGTGAGCTGACGTGGTAAGACATCAAACGGAAATTTCCATCTGGAGGAATGAATGACAGAACTCGCTCAGATTCCCATCTTTTAAAGCGAACACATGGATGGAAGCTGACATCATCTAGTAGTCTTGGATTCTACCAGTGATGAAAATTTGGGTGCATTTTTAGGCATGAGTAATATTAGTATCTGAACATTTAAATGAATGAAATAAACCGCAGAACATTATGAAATGTTTGCATTAGTAGATTATGGATGCAACAGTTAAGGGATTCTCTCAAATTCCTTGCAATAAATATATAAATAAATACAGTACTCACCATAAAGGAAAGGGTGAGGTCTGGCATTCCAGTTAGCTTGATGCAAGCATCAATAACACCCTGAATTTCAGCAAAGACCGTTGATCCTGCCATAAACATAAACTACCAAAGCTAAACCACTTAAAATATAAGAGTATTTTGTGCAAACTATTAACAAAGCAAAATTACTTAATGCTTGACATACTGAAGACTTAAGTGTTGATAGGAAGTGCTTTTTTCTTTAACTGAAATGGTTTCCTTGCTAATAGCTGTAGGATCTGATTGGCTGCAGTGGCTACAATAGTTACAAAACAAACTTTTACCTGATTTGTCAATGATGGCATCAATTTCCTCTGTAACATCAAAATAAGCTTCATTATTTGTATATTTGACTCCTGCTCTTCGCCATGGGATATTTGACAGTTGGCCCGTTGGAAGTTGATCTCCTACATTACTGCTACCTAACAATTAAAAATATAAAAAGGTATAACTTCATCCATTCCTTGCAATAGTGTACGTTAATACTGTACATAAGAAGTTTCTACAAAGATGGATTTCTAAACAATGGAAATCATTCAGAGTTGTAGTTTTTGCGCAATATTGCAACATCTCCCAACTTGAAAGAGATAGAAACTTTTCCACATCATAAGCATTTCAATTCAGGAAACTGGATGAAGAGCAAGGAAATCTTAGTCTAAGTAGATTTTGACCACTTCAGTAATCTCAACTGTCATGTCAACTTGCTGAAGGCTACAGTTCAGCATCCTTCCTCTTTTTCTTCCAGCTTTGGACAAAATGATATCCATGTCTTAGCAACAGTTTCACTTGGGAAGCGGAATTGATTTTAAACTGCACTGTCATTTTCATTTATACAGCCAGTTACAGAGAAATAAGTAGATGAGTGATCTTACAGATTGGCCACAGCATATAAAAATGCAATAAGGGCTTTTGTAGCACTGTCTTAGCATGCCTACCTCTGAACCAGGAGGTCTGGTTTCAAGTCCCACCTGCTTCGGAAGTGTGTAACAACATCTCTTTTTCAGATTGATCCGAATTAGGTTATGTTGGCTCTCTGAAGAAGCAATTCACCTGGTGCCACTTTGCCTACTTTCTCTTTGTAGCCCTGCACATTTTTCCACTCCGATCATATCCCAATTTCCTCTTGAAAGCTTCTATTGAACATGCTTCCATGATACTCACAGACATTACATTTCAATTCCAACCACTCACTACCATAAAAATGCTTTGTCGTATGTTGCCATTGTTTTTTCACAAGTACCATAAATCCACACACTCTCTTTTTCAATCGTTGCATTGATGGGAACAGATTTCCCCCCCCACATCCACTCTGTCCAGACGCCTCTTGATTTTGAATACCTGTCAACTTTTCCCTCAATCTTCTCTTTTCCAAAGTAAACTATATCTCCAAAAATGTCCACAAAACTCAAGTTCCCTATTGCTGGAACCAATTTTGTGATTTTTTTCAGTACCATCTGTACATCGTTTCCAAAGTGAGACAGCCAGAACTAAATCCAATACTCCAAATGAGGGGTGAACTAGAACTTATGCAAGTTAAACACAACTTCCATGATTTTGTACTCAATGCCTCTACTGATAAATTCAGATGCCATCTGCTTTATTAACTGCACTTTCAATTTGTCCTGCCACTTTAACTTAATTCACAGAGATCAGTAAAGGTAAAGTCATGACAGGGCTGATCGCTCACGAAAGAGATGACTAGTGGTGAGATTAACCGGAAGGTCACCACACCTCAGGTGAGGTTGAGAACGTGGGACCTTCATGCTAGCATCATCTGGTACAGTAAATGCTATTGGTGTCATTCTGCATTGTAAACCATTCAAATAAGCTAACTGACCTCCATATTTCTGCAAATATACCCAGGCTGACCTGCTTCTGCAACCTCTTTAGAATTGTACTTTTTCTTCTACTGACCCATCCATGATCTTTCCACAAATATGAATCACTTCTCACTTTACTACATTCAACTTCATCAGCCATTTCTCCACTCATTTTGTGTAACTCATGTCCATTTGAGGATTTGCATGACCCTCTCTCAGTTCATTAAAAGATTAAGTTTTGTGTCATTGTCAAATTCTGAAATTGTGCCCTGGTATATGTTATTCATATTCATCAAGAAGAATAGGAATCTTATCACCAACCCCTGGGGCACTCCAATCACATATGAGGAAGGGTCACTCGTCCTGAAACGTTCTCCACAGATGCCGCCAGACCTGCTGAGCGTATCCAGCAATGTCTGTTTTGGTTTCCATTAACCATTGCTGTTTCCTGTTATTCAGCAAATTTTGAATATATATTGCCACTGTTGCAATTATTTCATGAGCTCTTAACTTTGCTCATGTTTGTAGCATGGCAATTCGACAAATGCTTTTGCAAGTCCATGTTCAGTATATCAACAGTGTTACCTCAACTGAAGTTAATTAAGCACGATGTGCATCTTCAATCTGATGATGGTCCATATGTGTAGACCCATTGCTCAAATTTACCATCTTACAGTACAGAAGGAGATGGGTCAGCCAATGACTCTTTGAAAGAGCGACGTGAATTAGTCCCATACACCAGCTTTTTTCCAATAACCTTATTACTTGGTCCTCTTCAAATATGTCTTTTAAGTGTACCTACAGAATCTGTTTCCATGACTTAGGTAAAATATTCCAAATCTCAACAACCCTGTATGGAAAAAAAGAAGTGTCTTCACTCCCCTTCAGTTGTTTTATAAATTATCTTACTTCTGTGACCTTAGCTTAAAGACCCTCATGCCAGAGAAAAGAGTTTATTCTATCAAACAAATCCTCATAATTCTGAACGCCACTCTTTTGATGAGGTAGAAGAGCCACTTCTTACCCGTAATAGTGTTAACAACAGAGCGAAGAATTGTAGGAGGTTTAATTAGTTCTTTTAAGATATTGGATTCAGTAGCCAATGGAAAACCATTATCCAACATTTCTTCCAGAAGTTCATACACGATAACAACGTTATCCTTAATTGAAGCCTCAGAGCATTCTCCAAAATAGTCCTGAAGAACAATGTGATAATGCAATTCCTTAATTAAACTATTTGTGTCAGACTGAAGATTTTTAAAAATATACATTTATGGCACATTTTACAGCTTTGGGACAACCCAATTTATAGCTAGTACTTCTAAAAAATGGGTCAGAAATCCAGGAATGCTCCACATTGTAAATCATTTCTTAAGTGATAATGATGTTGATCAAGAGTCAAGATGCCCTTTTCCTTGTGACTGTGTCAAAGGATTTTATGTCCGCCTGAGAAGGTAGACAAGACCTCGATTTCCTCTCTCATCTGAGCACCTCTCTCCCACAATGCGTAGTACTCCCTGAACACACTTGGTGTCCCAAGGAATCAAGGGATTTGGGGAGTATGTAGGAACTGTTGAATTAACCCCAAGAGGTTACACCGAATGGTAGAACAGTTTCCAATGGCCACAGGATCTCTGTTGTTTTCTTGTATTGTACACTCAAGTCTCTGGAGGGGGACTTGAACCCAACAATCATCTCACTCCCACCCAGGCTCTAGCTAATACACATTCAGTGTTAAGTGCAACATCGGTAAATTCCCCAAACGAGATTCTCCTGCAAAGAGATTCACTTCACGTCGAAACAAACTGACAAAAGACGCCGAAGGTAGTTCCATTTACAGTGACGGACTTTTTGATTTCCCCCTTACGTTTGGCGTGTACAAACCTGCAAAGTTTCTGCCACTCGATGGAGAAACTCAATGACAAAGAGAGGAGGCACTTCGGACTGAATGACAGCAACGAAGAAGATCTTGTCTCTGTATGTGCTGACCAAGTAGTGATGGGGTGTGGGGATCACCGGAGGCACATTTTCCGCCTCCCCGGCTTTCTCCAGGGCCTCGAAGAAATAATCACAGACTGACCGGCTCACCACACTCTTCCAATGTTTCTCCAGAAAGATATCGCCAGTGTTGTTGATGAGAAACAGGCTATGGATCATTTTTTTCTTGTTTCGTCCCAGTGGTTGATTTGTGTTCTTTTAAACCGTGAAGTGGTGTTGCCCGGCCACACGAACAGCCTCAAAGACATCAACTCAATCCGTCAAAGAGCAGCTCCAGGAATATGGCGGCGCCGCCGCCGGAAGCAGCTCCTGGTAACAGAAAACAAGACATTTTAAAAGAAAATATTACACATTCACGAATCACCGCACACGAGTTCTGCACGAAAAAATGGATTGAGAGGGGAAAAAGGTATATTTTGCTGCTAGCCCAATTGGAAACAGGTTTGTTTTACTAATTCCATTGCATGTAAATGAAAGAGACAATCATGGGTCGCTTTATCCTAAAATGTCACGTCCTGTGACTGAAAAGAACGCTTTTCATGCCCCTTGCTGGGTCTCGATGTACTTTTGGGTTTTCAAAATTATTACAGGCCATTGGATTGATTGTTGCGTTGTTTCCCTATTATGGTCCAATCGACTTTATGACTCTATTACTTCTTTTAGCTATGGATTTCCTTTTTGTTTGCATCATTAATAAAATTGATAGCCATGTTGTTAACGGTCCGATCATTTTATTTTTCACCCGCTCACTTACATCTGTACCCAAGACCTGAAAACTACCACCGAATAATTCTGGAAATTTGGCAAATCTACGCTTCATTCGCTTCTATTCAACCTGTCATTGCTTGCGATTTAGTGGGCGGGTCTGGACTATGTAAAATGTTAACCGACAAGTATTTCATATTATAAACTTGAACGGTCTGCTTTCCTAAAGCGCTCCACCCCGCTCCTACTGTCGACTGCTTGTGCCTCCTTCCCGGGCTGTCGACGTGATCTGCCTACTCCGCATGCGCATTGCCACTCTAGCTCCGCCCTTGTCGTTTCTCCTTTGCACTGGACCCTTCCTGTCCACGTCCCTCCGCTCCACCCATTCACACTCCAGCCCACGCGCCGCCTCTCCGGCCCCGTCCCTTTCCTTATTTGCATGTCGCCAGCCTTGCCCCGCCCCTCAACCGCAGGGCCCAACCCCGACGCGGCCACAGTTCTCACCCGCCCTCCAGCCCCGCCCCCTTCCGCCCCTCCCCGCGCTCTTTCTCTAACCGCACATCTTCACTCTGTCTCTGACTTCCTCGCCTGTCCCCACTTAAGTTCCACTTTGCGTAGGTTATTCCCTTCCTCGCGCCACGCGCGTTTCCCCACTCCGGTTCCTCCCTTCCAGCGCGCGGCGGCGTGAATTGGGAAGTAATGGCAACGGACGGACCTCAACCGGCGAAAAAAATCAAGCTGCAGCACAATTCCCTCAGGTAAAAAGGAACACCCAGCCATGAAAACAGAGTGCCTGATCTTTTGGTTAATATTTGAACGGTGATTGTTGATGATTTGAAACCACACTGCCCCCAGCGCACGTTCAAAGATTTTCTTCATTCATTGTCAGGAAAGAAAGTCGATCAAAAATAAGCCTTTCGCATAATGAGCAAGAAATGTTTGAAATGAGTGTCTACCACGCCGTGCATTTGCAGCAATTTTAAGACAGCAGATTTGTTTTCAAAGTTGTGCTTTACTCCCATGGGCATATTCGACTTATAGACTTTTATTTTTGGGTTTTGTGGTGGTTTAATTTGTTGCTGAGATTTTTGTTAGTTTTTCTTACTTGCTGTTGTGCCTTTTTATTGAAAATCTAACCGCTCTGGTTAGACTCCTTACTGTTGGACTTTTAATTTGTCCTCCCTCTCTGTACTCAAGGTCACAAAACAGCCCGAACCACCTTTCACGTTACAAAAAAAAGCTTCAAATAATGCCAAAGCCACTGACTGAAGAATCGTTTAAAATTCCCCAAAATGTGGTTTTCATGCATCTTTCACGTTGTATCAAAATTGCAGCTCATGAAACTCGAAACCCGGTGATTAGTAATCAAAAACACAACCCAGTACTCTTTTTGCCCCCCATCCCCCCCAAAGTAATTGCGTCCTGGCTGGTACTAACTACCCCTGCACAAAATAGACTTGGACAGCCTTACATTGGAAACGCAATCAAGTGTCTGCGGCTCTTACTCTTCATTGCTGGTTCTATAAGCGCGATTATCGCTTGTTCGATCTCAACGTCCGTGTACAGGTCCACAAAAGTCAATTTTCATTTAGATTTGCAACATGCGTCAATAGGGTATTCCTTTGATTTCGTGAAGACCGCGAACGAATTTATTAAGCACGCTGCAGTTTGCCTACTTGTGATCTTTTTTATTCTATTTGTTTTTGATTTCATTGTTAGTTTCCATTTAGAAAATATGCTTGTCTATTTCAGCTTCGCAGTCTTTAGCATCACAATACGGAGGAAAATTAGATTTTTATTTATGCTAATTAACATTTATCATTCTGCATTTCAAAAATTCATGCGTGGGACGAGTCTAGGGAATTAGCTAGCTCACAAGTCCAAGGGGTGTTGTCATGAGCAGAGGTAACAAGTTGCCACAATGAAGCAATCTATGATCAATGGAAATTCTTAACCGTGACAATGTTTGTGTTGGTCCGTCGCTTTTTTTTTGTTCAATTTGCTCAGTTAACTAAAATTGATACAAGTTTTTTAAATCTGATTGGAAACATCTTTTAATCCAAGATTTTTCTGCATATTTTGTTTTTCTGTTTCCTTATTCTCTTCCCCACCTTTATTATTTCAGGGGAGCGCTGTCAAGGCCATCAATTAATGCCCTAATTACCTGTGCACTGAGAGGCTTGCTTGGCTTGAAGAAGAGGTTACGAATCAGCTACGCTGCTGTGGGTCTGGAGTCAAATATAGGCCAGACCTGTTAAGGGCAGTCGATTTCTACCCCACCTTTTACCATGTTGGCAAAACATTAGCCTGTGCTTCTGGGTTAATTGTCTAGGACAATATGCCACTCAGATAGTAAGAACTGCCGATGCTGGAGTCAGAGATAACAGTGTGGAGCTGGAGGAACACAGCAGGTCAGGCAGCATCAGAGGAACAGGAAAGTTGACGTTTTGGGTTGGGATCTGAAGAAGGGTCCCGACCCAAAACGTCAACTTTCCTGCTCTTCTGATGCTGCCTGGTCTGCTGTGCTTCTCCAGCTCCACACTGTGTTAACACTATGCCACTATTCCTTTTCATGCTAGCTCTTTTTGTGTCAAAGATATGAGTGTAGATGTAGCAGTGAAATTACGCAGTCCTCTCATTTGACAATTTCCTGAGTGCTGTGTTCCACTTGTTTACCCAAGATATAAGCATCAGATTAAAGCTCTGGAGGTTGAATTGTCGTGAAACTCTACCTTTTCAGTCTTGTAGCAAGAGAGTTGGTAATATGGCTACAAGGTTTGAAATGATACAAAAAAAGTAGATATAGAGCGTAACTTCATGGCAACTAAGAAAATGCAGTGAGGGGGGCAGTTTTAAATGGAAGGCAAATTTTGGATTTGTTTATGCAAAGAGTGATTGGAACAGAGTTCTTTGTAGCATTGTCTTGGT
This sequence comes from Rhincodon typus, assembly GCF_021869965.1. Taxonomy (NCBI): domain Eukaryota; kingdom Metazoa; phylum Chordata; class Chondrichthyes; order Orectolobiformes; family Rhincodontidae; genus Rhincodon; species Rhincodon typus. Next base: position 12,651,628 of record NC_063365.1, on the reverse strand, counting down.
GATGACATTGAAAGACTTAAGACAATTAAATATTTTGGTAAGATTTTCCCAAGTGATTGGGCTACGCTGGGTCACATTTGTACTTGTGCTGTGATTTCTGCTGGTCTAGTGGCCACGAAGGCTTAAAAGCAAAATACTCTGAATGCTGGAATTGTGGAAGAAAAATATGGAAAATGCTGTTTTGAAGAAGGGTCATTCTTGGACTCAAAACATTAACTCTGTTTCTGTGTCCACAGATGTCAAGCCAAAGCTCCAATTGTACACAATGCAGCAATCCTTGATTTTTAAAATAGATCTTTTCCTATTTTGGTCCCCAGTCAAAAATACAGAAAATTAAACACTAATTTATTTAAAATTAAACAATTTAGCATTTCTGAAGAAGGGTCTAGGCCCGAAACGTCACCTTTCCTGCTCCTCTGATGCTGCTTGGCCTGCTGTGTTCATCCAGCTCTACACCTTGTTATCCCAGATTCTCCAGCACCTGCAGTTCCTGTTATCTCTGGGAAAATTAAACAGACAGGTTCTTTACACTATAATGGAATTTAAACCCAAATCCGAATTTTTGTCTATGCCTATCAATTTCTGACAATGCGGTATCCCATTATGATGTACGTTGTAATGAGCTTATGTCTGTGGGAGTACAGTGAATCTGGTTTCAACAGCATACAGTCAGTGTGTGCTATAATCATTTTTTGCAACATATTTACTGTTACATAATTATACTGCATAACTTGTTTAATGTCTCTGCCATTTCCTATTCTCCATTATTTCTCCTGTGTCAGTTTTAAGGGACCCATATTTACTTTGATTCTCTTATTTACGTAAATATGTAAGCTTTCTCATTGAACCTCATAATCTTTGGATTATTTCCTGAGCAATTTGGCATAAGGAAAATCAAATTAGAGAGAAGAATACTTGGCTCAAAGACTGGTGTGGGAATAGTGTGTTCTGGTTCATGCAGTTGTGGTACCAGAACGAGGGCAAATCGGATCTGTACTGATCAGATGATCTGCACCTGAACAGTGCTGGAGCTGGTGTTCTTGCCAACTGCATAACTAGGGAAGTAAAATGTCGAGATAGTCTTACCAGATTATAGGCCAACTCTCTCATGAGAGCGAAATGACTGGTGGTGGTTTAACCTGAGCGTCACCACACATCAGGTGAGAGGAGAGGTTGAGAAGGAGAGTTTGTCATGGTAACTTCAGCTGGGGATGGCAAGGGATCAAATTTGGGATGATGTGATAAATTAAAGCATAGAGTAGAGGTCAAAGAAGAAGGTAGTACATGGGAAACAGACTCTTAAAGAGATGGCAATTATAAGGGTAACAAATAATTAAGATGAGACTTTACAACATTATTAAGGTAAAACTAAATACTCTATCTGAATTCGCTATTATAGCATTTGAAAGAAAACGGATGAATTCAGAGTGCAGATACGTATGAACAAGTATGATCTGGTAGTCTTTTGCCCAGTGACTGACTTAACCTTTAGATATTTTTCAGCCCTGTAGCTTGCAAGGTCTTGGATTAATCATCAGGTGTCTTACTACTTCACTGTTTATTTTTATCTTTGAATTTACATCATCTCTAATGTTTCTTTCCAAATCCCAGTTAGCAACATCCAAACTTTAAAGTAGGCTTACCTAGTCTTTTGTGAATGGCAGGAACCAGAATCCTCAAATCCTTAAAACCTGCAGCAAGTTTTTAACTGAAAATCAATCCTATCCATCTCCAGAATGAATTAGGACAAACGTTTCAAAGAAAGTTTCTTACCCCTTTGATCCAAATCATAACGTCACAATTTCAAAATCTATTTATCCCACAAGGACTGAAAAGAATAGACATGTTTATAAAAGGAGGAGAAAAGCATAACTTTGTTCGGAGACATTTCACGTACATGAACCATTCACTAACTTGCAAAGAGGACAATTTGATAAAATACTCCAGCAGAGACTTAAACACCACACGTTTATTACTTGCTTTATCTTTTCCAATAGGATTCCAAACTGTTGTGGAGGTTCCAGTGTAATTCTTAATGAACATTTTCTGCAATGTTTTTAGCCTTGGGCTTGTGTCTGGACTCGTTAATTTGCTTCTGCTTTTGGATGTTTTTGGACTTGTTGCTGGAGTCCCACGTACAAGTTGTTACACTTATTGCTTTATCCTTCCTATCTTTCTTTTGTCAACCAGAAATTTTGTTACAGAACCGTTGAGTACCCAATTTGAGGTATCATCTTCTGACAAGTCTCCCAATTCTGTCTATCATTACCTCTAGTTTTTTACTCCTATTACAGTTGTTCCTCATCTTTAGTCCCTGCCCTAGGGTGATTCTGATCTCTATCGCACAATGGCTCAGATCCCCCCACTGATGTGGGCCTGCCTATTGTTCAACAGTTTGGTAATATGTCGCCATTCCTTCACAGTTGTTGGGTCAAAAGCCTGGAATTCCCTCCCTAAGGCCATTGTGTATCTATCTACAGCATGTGGACTGTAGCACTTTTTGAAGGCAGTTCACCACCACCTTCTCAAGCAGCCAGCGGCAGGCAAAAAACGCTGGCCAGTCAGTGAAAACAACGTCCCAAGAGTGAATTTGAAGAAAAATTACAGTGACATTACTGCAGGATGACATGAATTGGGACTGAAATCTTCTGTACAGATACAGATGGAGAGTTGGCTCTATGAGTTAGTGATGGGTTTAATATAGTGGAAAAGGATGACCTAAGTTCAGGAAACAAGGATGTAGAAACAGTTGGGGTACAGGAGAGAAATGATGAAGGTAACTCACTTGTGTAGTGGTGTTCAGGGCCCTGAATAGACTCCCATATTTTGGGAGTGGAAAGTAAAGGAAGACCGGCAGAGCAGATTCAAGGGTTAAATAGTTTATTTTGCTCTCACATCTTATGTTGTGCAACAGACTTTCTTGAGTGGGTCGTTTTGGTTGAAGGGACACTGAATGTTATTGGAACTAATCTGGTCAGCCACCAGCAAGTTGTCTGGCAGACTGTGAAACCTATCAAGGCTGACATCTTGGCTGCCAGAATATTTTTCATAAAAATGCAAGTTTTCACTTGTTTACTAATTTCCAGATAATTGTCTACTCTCCAGACACAACTGGTTGCCTGCAAACAAGGGTTTTCTCTGAGCCTTTGCTCCTAAATCCGCTTTCCCCAAGCCCAGGAGCCATTAACTGAACTGTAATGAATTTTGTCTTAATTTTACTTGGGAATAGAACAGAAATTTATTGTCACCTGTACTTTTATAAGCCGCCCCACCACAATTCCTACATCAATGACAGAAGTGCACATAATCATTAAAAAATGATGAACTGATCTGATTTTTAGGTGATGCTGGTTAAGACATTAATGGCCATGAGGCTAAATGTACCTATTTCTGCTGTTCTCAGAAATAGTGAGATGGGATCTTTTCTATCCGTCCAAGCAGAAGGGGCCTTGGTTTAGTGGCTCATCAGAAAGGCAGCATCTCTTGCAATGATCCTTCAGCACTGTACTGGAGAATCTGCATTGATTTTTAAGCCAGGGATCTCGTGATTCAGAAGTGTGGACTGCCAACTGAGCCCTGATTGACAGCTGCAAGTGCACCAGTTCCTTTCCCTCCGAGTGTGATTTTCAGTTCACTGGCCAGCATTTATAGGATGTGTTATGATAGAGGCTGAAGGAGTGCACGATCAAATGACCAGTTAAATACCTTTTTCTCTACCGGGTTTTAAATTGAGATCTATCAACCAGGTCTTGTAGTAAACACAATTATTGGTTTATCAAAACTATTCAATCAATGAAGTTATAAAATTAGTTAAAATAGTAATATACAAGTATCCACTGCGAACTTTCTTTTCAAGAAACCATTGAGTACTTGAACAAAACTTGAATTTGTAAAGATTATGGAAAATGGATTTAAGTTCTCCAAGTACAATAAATATAAAGCAACTTTAAAGCAGGTACTTGAGAGTTCTGGCAGGCTTCAAGGGAGTTATAGATCATTGGTTTTAGTCTCCTTTAAATTTTCTAACCTCGTTGACATCGGTGGTACAAGGACTATTTCATAGCTAAACAAAGTGACCAGAAATGATGATTGCCAAATGATAATATCTCCTTCCTCAGAAAAATCCATACACTGATATTTCAGTTCAGCATAGTCACTTGGCTTGCATAGAAATTAGTGTTTGAACATATCTGTTAAGAGTTCACTTCCAATGGGGAAAATATGGATTGAAACATACAAATTTCAGAACTACATCTAATGGTGGAGTGACCAATGAAAAATAATCTACTTTTGTACTTTGTATAACCTCTGTGTTAATTTGGTACATTAGGAGAAAACAAATCTGGCTTCCACACTAGTATGCTCGCACGTGTCAGTTCAACATAAATGCAGCCCATTCCTCTCTTCTGCAAATTGCCTTCTTCCTGGGTGTAAACTGGTTCATAATTATATGCTGCAATTAGCTTCTGTCAATTATACCAGGAACATGTCCACATCAATTGGCTCTACATTTGGAACACTAGCAAGCTCCTTTCTTTGCTAAAGGAAGAGGAGCCAGTTGATATTTAAAGACAAAGTAAAAACTGAAATAACTTTGACATTTGCAAGACATGCATCACAAGGTGGTGTCCTTCCAGGATAATAACTTCTCACAAGAATCCTTCCTTTTGGCCAAGGAAACAGACAATTCATGTCTTACAGCAATGCATTAAGCTTTGGAGATTTTGAATTTTCCTCAACATTTGTTTCGAATTTTTGGTATTATTCTGACCATCTTTATAATTAACAACTTTTGTAAAGTGCACATTATCCCAAAGGAAGTGATTGTCTATGTAATGTTCTATAAGCATGGTTCATGCAACCTTCTCTTGATGTAAAATTTCTTTGAATATCTTTGATAATAATGGCATGCCAACCTCTAACAATTATAAGAGTTTCAATAGCCAGAGTTCGTTTAATTGCCCTCCTTAATTTTTTTTCCTTTCCACGTCAAGGGATGACATTTCCGACTTTGCTAAGAGTGATATTATTGATCTGCCTGTACTCAAAGACCCGTCACAAAAGGTTTGAGTGAGAGGCCCCATTAAAAATCATCAAATTCGTATTCTTGGAGTCACCCAAAGATGAAACTTCCTAAAATATTCTGTTGTCCCATAAAATGTCCTTGAACTTTGAATTTTTCAATAGAGTCCTTATTTTCTAAGATATCAAAACTTGCAACCAGACTTGTTTGTCTAGCCAGGCACTTCTGTTGTCCACTCAGACTTAGAAGCTATGTTTCATCTTTGGAAGCAGCTGATTTTTTTTGAGAGGAACTGGTATAGTGGTGATGGCGTTAACATCTTCCAAGTAGAAAAATTTAAACATCTGATTGCATGCATTTAAGAGCCCCAGATGCCTGACTCCCAAATCTTAAATTCTAATTTAATCCTAATATTCTTTCCAAACTTACGACTACCACCCTTTAACAAATTATCCATCTCCGTCACAAAGATGCTTGCAAGTTTTCCACCTTGGTGTCAAAAAATGGGCAGGATCAGCATTCAACTGGACACGTCAAATATTTAACAAAACAATAACTAAACTGAAAGCTATTACATTTGGGGGGGAAAAAAAACTGTTCGAACCACAGGTATGCTTATTTAAATTTCCATTCTCTTCTGTGTCTGGGGTTATGTTTAGATAAACTTCTAAATTATAGATAGACCACAAGATAGGCCTGTAGCACTTGAACCAGGAACAATTTAGTACATGTCTTCACAGCTACACAGTTAGACCATGACTAACCCAAAGCTCCTGCTCCAGGTCACCTGCCCCACTCTCTGAAACAGGCACCAAGTACCCCTAACGCCATACCTAACACACTTCCCCTTTACTTGGAAAAGCTGTACAACGATTGTAAATATTATACAGCAAAGATATGTACGTAGTCAGGAATATTTTACAAAAACATGTGAATGAGCAACAACCACCACTAAAAAATATACAAGCTTCGCTTCTGTGGTCTACATTGACATAATTAATCTCTTGGGGTTGGGAAGGACGGATTTGTAGTTTCCAGAAGATAATCTGTCAGTCTTGGGAGCCTTTTCTGGAGTAGCCTCCCAGATTTCCGAAAGCTCCTGCTGTTCAGTAGATGCATCTTTCTCTGGCTGCTGTTATTCTGTGATGCAGCTGTTGTTTCCTGCCTTGGTATGGCCAACCCTGGCTCAGATACACAACTCGGTCGATGCCATAGATTCCATCCAGCCAGGCTCTGAATTTTGTGGGACCTCCCCCCCACCCCCAGCTCATCTGCTCTCTATATGACTACGGTCCTGTTTGAGCCATTATCGTCGCTGGAGCCCATTTCTCCCCAGATGTATAATGTCTGGCAAAGTGCACACTCCTTTTTGGAGCATCCTTGATTTAAGGTTCCCGTCTTTCTGGCCATCTGTCCCTCTTGATCACATTCTGCCACCTCGGGTCTCTTCTGGCCGTAAGTCAAACACGGTTCTCAGCTAGTGTTTAAACATTATGGATGCTGGCAAGCACTGAGTCGCTGTGTGTGGCGTCTTACAATATATGCTGAGGAACTTGTTTATTCACTGTCCTAGTGAACCCTCCCCTTGGGGCTTTCAAAGCTTGCTTCAGGGTTTGTGCAGATCTCTCTGCCTGGCCGTTTGATGGGTGATGGATAATTGATCTCGCCTTTCTAACTCCTTGGTATTCCCAGTACTCCCCGAACTCTTGCTGCACAGATTGTGGACCATTGTCACTCGCGACTCGTTTGGTGTTCCCGAACCTGGCGAATATTTCATCTTGTCAGTCTACCATTGCATCCACTGATTACGACTTCATATCTGCCACCTTCAGCCACTTGTTATCACCATCTGTCCCTTACTGGTCCTGCGAAATCAGCGTGAATCTGGTGATTGAGGCCATTTCCATGGGTAAAAGGGCTCTCTTAGTAATGCACAGGATTGGCATGATTGAGGTTTCTCTTCAATCTGGGAGTCCACGTTCGGCCACCAAAAGCAGCTTCTGGAATGTTGGGATGCTCTTGGTGCACTTGTTCCAGCACCCTTCATTCTAGAAATTCAGAAACTGTCCGGTTTATGGACAACTCTTATCGCCTGGTCAGGTAAGAGTGTAATTCTGGGCAGTTACTATGACTGGTCCTCGCATTCAGAATTAGGTCCAACAAAGAAATATGATAACATCCGAACACCAAGCACGAAGTCCAATCCTTCTTTATCGACTTGAGCGTAATTCTGGTCGACTTTGTTAGTTACCTGAAGGCTAACACAATGGGTCTTTGCTCTCAATTCGATAAGAAGTGTGACAGTTCAGTGCCAACCCCATAAGGTGAGGCATCACATGCTAACTGCTACATTAATGAGGAGTCAAAATGAATGAGCATTTGTGACTTATTTAAGGCTTGTGTTACCTTCCGGTAAGCCACTTCACAACCCAGGGTCCATTTCCAAAAACCACCCCCCACCCCCACCCCCACCTTTCCCCAGCTGTCAATGCTAGGGTTTTAGTACAGTTGCCAGATCCATAATGAACTTGTCAGAATAATTGACAAGTCCCAAGAATGATCTCAGTTGAGACCCATTCTCTGGTCTAGGGGCTGGGCTCCATCTTCTTGGGATCTTTGTGTAGTCCCTTAGTCTTGATTACCTGGCCCACGTTCTTGACGGAGTCCCTAAAAAGAAGAAACTCACCCACATTTCTCCTTTGTTATTTGTAGGCTATGCTCCTGCAGATTTTTTAGGGTTTTGTTGAGGTTTCTCAAATGCAGGATCCAGTTACTAAAATATCCAGATAACACTGGACTTGAGGCAACCCACGTAAAATTTGATTCATGGCCCTCTGGAATAGAACTAGCACTGAACTGATGCCAAAACGAAGGTTCTTATGGCTGAAAAGTCCGCGATATGTCATCGTCGTCAGTGGCACCTGAGACTCCTTCACGACCTCAATCTGTAAGTAGGCCTGCAACAGATCTATTTTAGAGAATTTATTTGACCCTGCCCGTCCACTGAATAGGTCTTCTGTGAGTGGGTGTGGGAGTGGGTATTGATCTGTACTTAGGGCTGGATTGATTGTGACCTTAAAGTCACCACAAATCCTCACCATGCCATCCGCTTTTAAGACTGGAACAATTAGAGTTGTCCAATCACTGATGATTACTGTTTCCAAAGCTCTCAGATTCACTAGTAGTTCCAGTTCCACAACCACTTTGGACCAAATGGTGTGTGGTACTGGATGAGCCTTCAAACTCCTTGGACAAACCTCTGGCTTAACCTGTATTTTAGTTCTGACTCCTTTAATTTCCCACAAGATTCTCTCAAAGACATCATTACACTTGTCCATGATTTCTGCAAACTCATGTTTGAGCCCATCAGCCTATTAACCTCATCCCAATTCAACTTGAATTTTTGTAATCAGGAGCGTCTGAATAATGCAGGGTGTTTGCCTTTGACCACATGTAGTGCCCGTGCTGCACTGTGGTCTCTTAACTGTACATTGACCAGTACATTGCTCTTCACTTGTTCCATGTACATCTGTAGTGTAATCTTGGCAGGCTTCAATGGCAGCCTTCATTTCTCCTTATAGACTGATTCAGGAATCATGGGCACTGCTGCGCCTATATCGACTTAAATCTTAATTGTTTTCCCCTCTGTTTCTGGGGTTTTCCCAAATTAATCAGCTTCACCCTGTACTAACAGGATGTTTAACTGGCCCTTCCATTTCTTCTGCAGACCCAGCTGACTCCCCATCTACTTCCTGGCTAGTGACTGGCTACCTTATGCCTTGTTCTCAGGATTGTTTGTTTCTTTTTGACACCTCTTCTCTTGTTGGGTTCTTATAGCCAATTTTGGGCAATGTGACCCACTTTTTTAGATTTTTGGCACTGAGCCAAATTGACTGAGCACTCATTGACTCCTTGTGGCCAGATTTGCTTTCTGCAGTTCATACTATCTTCTGCTGAACTTTTGTGACTTTATGCACCCGTGCAATGACACCAAACTATTTTGCTTTGCCGGCTGCCAACTCCATTGAGGTTATGATTTTGAAAGCTGCCATAAAATTTAGGTCTGTGTTAGTAGCTCCCATTGAACGGCTTCATGTTGGGGGCCACAAGGCCTGGAGGTAGCCTACAAATTTGCAAAGTTCCGCTAACGTCTTTATGGTGACTACGAATTGGGTGATGGAGTTTCCTTCCTGTTGTATCTGTTTATAAAAATGGAAACATTCCACAATCATCCAGTGGCTTTGGTCCAAAATGACTTTCCAATACTTACAGACCTGCTGGTTTTGCTGGTTGCACCAGACTCCTCTAAGAATCAGAAAGGTCTTTCTCCCAGTGGTGCTCAAGAAAACTGGTGCCCTTAAGTCTGCAACCACTCTACTTGCCTTCAAATAAGCATTAAAATGTTCAAGTGGACAGAATCCAACTTTATCACTTTGTCAAATGGTTCTATCATTTGTTTTCCCGCCAGTAGCAATTTTCCAACCAGTCGAATTGAGATAGCCGCTTGCAATCAGTGACCCCTTATTGAAGCTCTCCACAACAATTTCAATAAGCTTCCGGGTGAGTACCCTTCAGCTTTTGGGCGCCTTTTCAACCATTGGCTGCAGCCCGAGTCCCCTCACGACCACTGCTATTGGCCTGCTGCCCAGTGAGTGCTTCTTGCCTGCCATCGAACTGTAACCTGTCTGTTTGCACCCACTTCCCTTGATGTTTTGGTCTGTCTCTCAGTCTACCACACTACCTGCTCAATCCCTGTGCAGTTTTCAAATTCTGGGCATTGTTTGATCTCCTTGCTTCCTTCCAAAAGCAATGGTAGGACACAGTTAGTGGGCTGTGACTCAGCCTCATCACCAGTTATGTTTAGATCAATTTATAAATTATCAATAGACCACAGGGTAGGCCTGTAGCATTTGAAGCAGGAGCAATTTATTATATGTCTTTACAGATACAGTCAGACCTAGACTGACCTAAAGCTCTCGTCCTGGGTCATCTGAGCCACTCTTCAACTTTCAAGCACTTTCAACTACTTGCATAACATCTGTCGCCTCTTTTGGAGGAGCACGTCCCTCTCAAGTCGATTCCTTCTGCTAAAAAGCAACTCTTATATTTTTTGACTTGCATTCTGATGAAAACATAGTCAAAGGGGATGAAAACACTTCAGTGTTACCTGCCCCACTGAGATTGTATTCAATTTAATTTATTCATGCTGTTCATTCTCATTGTCAAAGTTGTCCTGATTAGGTTTTATTTTCAAGGCTTAATTTCTGCTATTCACACAGTTCCTTGCACACTGATATTTGGACTCTACGAAAACACTTGTTTGTCAGTCCTTCTGTATTTTTCAGCTTCAAGAGCCTAAAGTCATCCCAGTCTTGCTTGTTCTACAAATAGGTGGCCTGTGGGGAACTGTACTTATAGCCTAACAGGAAATCCAGTGTTGTAGTGAAATCTGCATAGTCCTTCTCTATGCTATCTGAAAATCCAGACCTATGTGGTCCTCAATTATTTGGGCTATTGGATAGTGGCCTCTATTTGTGACAAGAGGCCAACGAGAAATAGCTGTTTATTATACGGGGCAGGAGCCATTTGCTGAAAAAGCATTCCTTATTTTTAGAAGGCTTTTGATAACACATGGGATAGAATGTAATTTTTGGCACAGATTGAGAAGGTGTTCTCAGAGTAAAGAGCAAGAATAAACGGTTCTTTTTCCAAGTGACAGGCAGTACAAGTGAGGTACCACCTGGATCAGTGCTTAGGTCCCAGCTATTCACAATACAAATGAATGATCTGGATGAGGGATTCAAATGCAGCATTTTCAGTTTTGCTGACAACACAAAACTGGGCAGGATTGTCAGTTGTGAGGAGAATGCAAGGAGGCTTCAAAGGGATTTTTGACAAGTTCTGTAAGGAGGTAAGCACATGCAGTACAACGTAACTAAATGTGAAGCTATACACTTTGATGTGAAAATGCAAAGGAAGTGTATTATGTAAATGGTGATATATTGGGAAGTTTGATTTTGCAAAGACCTCTGGGTATCCTTGGACACTTGTTCATGAAAATAGGTAAAACAAGCAAAAAGACAAATGGTATTTAACCTTCATTGTAAGATTATTTGAGTTCAGAAATTGGATGTCTTGGTGCAGTAAAATAAGGACTTGGTGAGACACACCTGGAATATTGCAGTTTTTGTCTCCCTGCCTGCGAGAGGATGTACTTGCCATAGAGTGAGTGCAGCAGTGGTTCACTTGGCTGGTACTAGGATTGGCAGGTCCCTCCTATGAAGACTACTAGGTTGGTTTGATTGGCGTCTGCTCACTAGAATGTAGAAGGATGAGAGAGGGTCTGATTGAAATATATAAAATTCTAACAGTGGTGGACAGATGAGATGCAACGAGGATGTCTTCCTTGATTCAGGGCATCGAGAACTAGGGGACACAGTCACAAGTTAGAGAGAAAGCCATTGAGGACAGATGAGGAAAAGTTTCTTTACTTGAAATACAGTAAAACTGAGTTCTGCTCCAAAGAAGGCTGTGGAAGCCACGTCACTGAATATATTCAAGAAAGATAGATTTTTGCTTTAGATTTTAAAGACATCAAGGGCTATTGGGAGAAAGCGGGGAAAAGACATTGAGATGAAGGAGCAACTGTTATCATATGTTGAATGATGGAACAGGGTTAAAGGGCCAAATCAATTAATTGTAGAACCCCTAAAATGTGGAAGCTGGCCATTGGCCCATCGAGTCCACACCAGCCCTTTGAAGAGCATCCCACTCTACCCTACCCCTGTAACCACACATTTTCCATGGCTAATTCACCTAGCCTGCACATACCTGGACACAATGAGCAATTCAGCATGGCCAATCCACCTAACCTGCACATCTTTGGACTGTGGAAGGAAACTGGAGTACCTGGAGAAAACCCATGGAGATATGGGGGAGAAGGGCAACAGGAAATATGGAGTTTGCACAAGGACTGGAATTGAATCTGGGTCCCTGGCATTGAGGCAGCACTGCTAACGACTGTGCCACCATGCTGCCCAAATGGCCTATTCTTATTCCTAGTTTCTCGGTCCATATTTCTAGAAGTAGTTCCCATGAAATTGAATGCTCTCAGTATCAGAAGTCTGTTGATAGGTGAAATCTGCACTTTGCAATAATTTGAGTACAAGCACAGTCTTGGAGAGCTAGGTAGAATTTTAATCAATTTTGTATACACACTCTATCAAAGTGCATAACAAATTCTTCCGTGGACCAACTGTGCATCTTTGTAAATTTATCAAAAATTCGGCTTTCCAAGCTTCCAACAAATGGCTTTTCTGTAAATTTTGTTCATAAATTATAAATAAAGAGCCAAATCCTCTTAATGTCCAAAATCTCTCATATCTAATTCTAAAAATGCATTACTTCTAATCTTTTTCCTGGAAATGACAAAGCCAAAGCCTTGCTTCCTCTTAAATAGTGAAGTATGACAATGATGCAGATTGCTTCCACCTAATTTTTTCCTCTGCTCAAAAAGGGGAAAATAGGAAGACAGAGAAGGGCTAAATAAAATGGAGTTTGAGAGGTAATGATACACTCCAGGCCAGCCCACAGCAAAACCCCAAAACAAAACCAAGCCTCGGTTAAAATTTTCTTCAGGATCCAGGCCGGGAAGCCCAGTGCTGTTTGCCTTGCATGCAAAAGTAGAGGCAGAAATCAGGAGGCTGGAAAGCCAAGGAATCATCAAACCAGTACAGCTTGCAGAATGCGCAGGACCGGTCTTGCCAATTGTGAAGCCCAACACGTCAGTTTGCCTTTGTGGGGAATTTAAACAAATGGCAAGCCACTTCTTGCAGCTAGATGAATACCCAGTCCTTCGCATAGAGGACTTGTATGCAAAGCTGGTAGGGGGGCTGTCCTTCATGAAGCTGAACATGAGCCTTCTGTATCTGCAATTGCAGTTAGATGAGGATTCCCAGAAGTGTGCTACCATTATTACATAAGGGTTTGTACCAGTATATGAAACTACCATTTGGGGTATCATCAGCCTTTGCGATTTTTCAGTAGATGATGGAGAATACTTTACAAGGTCTTCTGCAGGTTGTCATTTATCTGGATGATGTGTTAATAACAGGGAAGACCAATAAGAAGCACTTAGAGAATTTGGACAAAGTCCTTAGATGTTCCTGTGAGGTGGGAGTATGCCTTAGAAGGGAAAAATGTGCACTCCAGGCACCACAACTGACCAGTTGGCCACAGTCAACAAGACCAAGTTCTACCCATTGATATTAAGTGAGGGTAATCAAAGGTGCCCCGGCTCCCAGATCTGTACCAGAGCTTGGGTCTTTGCTTCAATTGGTGAATTATTATGGAAAGTTCATACATAACCTGGCCTTCATCCTGACACCCTTACATCTGCTATTGAGAAAGCTTGGAAATAGTCCTGTAGCCTTTAGGGAAGTGACGAATCAGATATCATCATCTGAAGTGTTGGCATACTATGATCACAAGTGATCTGGTGCTAACATGTGGTGCCTCCCTTATGGTGTTGGGATAGTGTTGGCTCACAGATGGACCAATGGAGAAGAATGTCCAATAGCATATGCTTCCTGGACTTTGGCAGATGCAGAGCGCAGACGTGCCCAGATAGGAGAAGGAAGGTTTGGTGGTCTTTGATGTAAATTTGTAATAGTAACAGACCACAAATCTCTGCTAGGGCTGCTTAAAGAGGACAAGGCCATGCTGCTCATAACTTCATGTTGAATTCATGATTGGCTCTTATTTTGTGTGTATACGATTACAAATTGAAACACTGTCGGGGAGGCCAAGTAGCAAATATGGATGACTTGAGCCACTTCCTGCCGACAGATATACCACTGGTGGTGCTGTCACTGGAAGATCCTGTTCTAGTTTTAAACTTCCAGACACCCTTCCTGGTCACCTTGGACAATATCAGATTGTGGATGCAAAAGATAGCTGGTGGGGTAACCAAAGGGCCGTCACAACCAGAATTGAAATCTTTTTGGACCTGGCAAGACCAAATCACTGTAGTGGATGGCATATTAAGGAGAGCATGAATGATTTCCTGAACAAAGGTCACTGCCGGTTACTGGCTGAACCCCACTAGGGTGTCCAAAATGAAGGTGGTGTTAAGAATTTATGTCTGGTGGCCAGGATTGGATGAAGACATAGATGCATTGGTAGGGCAGTGCCCAGAGTGCCAAAAAGGACACACATTGCCAGCAGCTCCCCCACATCTGTAGGAAACCCTGGACTCGATTATGTGTTGGCTATTTTGCTCTTTTGATGAGATCAACATCTTCAGTCATTGTGGATGCCCACTCAAAATGGTTGGACTTGCATAGAGTTCATTTGTCAAACACGGGAATGACAATAGAAAGCTGTGCTCATCTTGTGCAAAATGTGGACTCCTGGAAGTATTCATCACAGATAACAGGCCATCGTTTACCAGCAGGGAATTTGAGTATTTCCTAAAGATGGATGGGATTTAGCATACAAGGACAACTGCATACTATCCATCATCCAATGGTCTGGCAGAAACAGCAGTCCAAACTTTGAAGGCAGACTTCCAGAAACAGCCTACAGCTTCACTCAATAACAAACTGTCCTGGTTCCTATTTGATTATCTGACCACCCCTCATGCAACTACAGGGATAGCCCCAGAGTTGCTAACAGGGAGAAGACTCCACGCCAGGTTAATTGTGATCTTCTTCGAAATAGGGAGGGAGGGTGAAACAGCATCAGGAATGCGAATTGCAAGACTACTCTTAGTGAGAGAGACCTTTTATTTCACGGATTAAGTTTGGTGCTGAAACCACAGAAATGGCCCTGCATGAGTAAGGGACATGGTCGATGTGAGATCAGGTCTTGTGCCTTACAAACATTAAGTAGATGAGGTAGTCCTATACAAGCACGTCAACCACACGAAAGCTGCAAACTGAGCAGAAGCAAAACATACCTGGCCCCTCCAGACAGCTGTAAAAGCTGTTGGAATGCATGGGTTATCCCACTTTGTCTAATATGGAAGAAACCTCATAGTCTAAGATGGACACAGTGGATGTCTAAGCCTTGATCCTTTACTGCTTGAAGAAGAGGATGAATCTCTTGCGAGCTGCTCCAGGCAGAAGAGACAGGGGTTCGGTCCGGTACATGCTACCCATATCAGAGGCAGAGTCGGAGAAATTGTACCCAATGTGAAAATGTCCCAGGAGAGAGCCTACAATAAAAAGATCAGGCCAGTGTCCCCGGACTTGGAGGAAGAGGGATGTTGTGATTAAGGTCAGTCAAGTGGACCTCACAGAATGAGGTCAGTGATAGGGGCCGTTAACCTGGTCTCATCAGGGAGCCCTGGCTGACAGATATAAACACGAGTGTGAGAAGTTCTGCTCACTCTGAGCTGGCTCGAAAGAAATTGGGTCATTGTCAAGGACTATGCACCGTTAATGAACGGGGACTTGGTGGCGGACACTGGCCTGTGTGGAGTTATTTCAAACATCAAAATATTTTGAGCAAACATGCTGGTAGAAGAAATTAATGGAAAAGGAGAAAAATTGACATGGATTGAACCAGATTATAAACAGTCAAGTGAGAAATAAGACTAAAGCATAGAAGGAAAAGAAAAACGTCTAGATATCATGATTGACGTGCATTTGTGAATGAAGTTGTGTGCAGAAAGAACTGTTAAAATGCAAAGAATACCTCTTTCCCCTGTTTTATTCATTCTACTAAAGTATTTGACCAGTCTGACCCAGCATTTTAATGAGATGGTTGTAAGATATCAATGGGAAAACCATTTTGTCAGAAATATTTATTGATATCTGTTAGTAACAATCAGGCATGAGACTAATTCTGATTTGGAAGCTGTTAAAAGCATATTTAGATAAAGCTACATTCTGTCATGGGATTGTTTCTCCCTGTGAAGTGATTACATTTAAACAAAATAACAAGATGAGTACCATTTAAACTAGCTCCAAAGAACTGTCATGCTGGAGTTGAAATATTAACTATTTCTTTCTCCACGGATGCTGTCAGACATGTTCGGTTTCTCCAGCATTTTCTGCTTTGTTTTAAGGTAGGATGGCGATTCGTCAACATGCATGATGATGGTGATGCAGCTTAGCAACAAATAAGAGGTGCAGAAATTGTCAGTTCAGTTGTAAATGATAGTGGGAGTAAGATTATATTTAACTGCAAGAGAATCCATACTTCATGATGAAGAGGAGAAGCATTGTTGGTGTGCAGCATTCTACTAACTAGAAGTTAGAAACCCAAATTATCTAGAAAGGACCGTAACATCTGTCAAAAACAGTGGAGAAATATTTAAAAAGCTGAAAGGAATGTTAAATTTCTGAGAAATATCAGCTTGAGTTTTGAAACTAGAATTCCGGTACCAAAATATGTTGATGGATTAGAATGAATTACAGATGTAAAGCTTTGGGCACTGAAGTGTAAGAAAAGAAAATCAACAGCTTCAAAATATGCTTAAGAAGGATTCGCCTGTTAAGCTGGGTGGAGAAAAGAACAAACAACGAAGTAACAATGAGGCCGGAAGAACCGAGAATTCTGAATATCAAAAAAGACATATAGAGTTCTTTGGCTAATGTAACAGTGATGTAATTCTCACAGATGAAAATAAATGGGAAGACAGCCAAGAAAAAGTTAACCAACATTAAAGACTGGCCTAACCAGAATTCCAACAACAATGTCACTGTGTTGCTTTGTTTGGAAAGTTTTGAAGACCTTTTTAAGCATGCCATTTAGATCGTGACTAATTCTGTCCAGCTCTGTTATGTTTAAAAACCATTAAATTGAAATAAGCAAGTCGACACCATAAGTCAGCTGGGAACTGGAAGAAATAACATGTGTTTATTAACTCCTGTCAACTTTTTGTGGAGTAGGATGCTGGAAATCAATCATTATTCTGTTTTACATTAATTCGGAGTGAAATATTGTAAGCATAACGCTCCTAACTTTATTCATCCACCCAGCGTCAATAATTGTTTCTTGGTTTGTCATGGTCATTACTGAAACGATATTTTTTGTGTATTGAGTTTAAATTCTGCCAGCTGCTGTGATTGGATGTCAGAGCAATGGACACCTCTGGGTTATGACCATTTTTCCACCATCACCATTGGAGTGTCTCCTTAAATTATTTTTAATTAACTTGTTTGGACATGTCATGACCCATTGCCAGAGCAGGTGAGACTTCAGCCCAGTACATTTAGCCCAGAAGTTTAGACACTGCCATCCAACCCTTAAATATCTCTTGATGAAGCTACTTAAACAGTTGAATCTAATTGAACCAAATTACACTGAACGGTACCAGCCACCTATAGGAATGCAGTGATAGAAACTAAATGCATAAAATGTAAAATGATTGAGATTCAAGTTAAAATATGAAGTTGGAGATTGATAATGCTTTCTCATCCCTGCAGTGCCTAATGGTCACTGAAGTTAGTGAGCACGCAAGTGGACACTGCATGTTGCTGTCCAAGAAGTCCAGGCACAAGCATAACTGCAGAAAAGGAGCAGTCTGCCAAACTAAATTACCCTCTCAACTGTCAGCTACCTTATCTGTTTATGGCCATCTGGAAGCAGACTCACGAGGAGGTCCTCTGATAGCCACCTTTTGCTGCACTGGGTGACTGAAGATTAGGAGTAAGGATTTGAAGTGCAAACAGAAGTTAAGGAGAAGCCCTCAAACTGGAAGAAGGGCTGTAATGTGGGGGGATGGGGCAATGGGCTCATGATATTATTGCTTGACTGCTAATCCAGAGATCCAGATAATGTTCTCAGCACCTGGATTGAATCCTGCCATAGCAGACGGTGGGACTTGAATTCAGTATAGATCGGGAATTAGGAGTCTAATGGTGACCATGAATCTATTGTTGATTATTGGTAAAAATCCATCGGGTTCACTCATGTCCCTAATGGAAGGAATCTGCCATCCATACCTGGTCTGGCCTCGATGTGATTCCAGACCCACAGTCATGTGGTTGACTCTTAGAATAGAGTCTCGTAGAGGTATACAGCACAGAAACAGACCCTTTGGTCCAACTCGTCCATGCCGACCAGATATCCTATATAAATCTAGTCCCATTTGTCAGCATTCGGCCCATATATGTCTAAACCTTCTTATTCATATATCCATCCTGATGTCTTTTAAATGATGTAATTGTACCAGACTCTCTCACTTCATCTGGTAGCTCATTCCATATATTCACCACCCTCTGTGCGGAAAAAAGTTGCCCCTTAGGTCCCTTTTAAATCTTTCCCCTCTCACCTTAAGCCTATGCCCTCTAGTTTTGGACTCCCCCACCTCAGGAAAAAAACCGTGTCTATTTACCATATCCATGCTCCTCATGATTTTATAAGCCTTTATAAGGTCACCCCTCAGCCTCCGATGTTCCCGGGAAAATAGCCCCAGTCTATTCAGCCTGTCCCTGTAGCTCAAACCCTGGCAACATGCTCGAAAATCTTTTCTGACTTCTTTGTTATTTCACATTATCCTTCCTATAGGAGAGAGGCCAGAATTGCATGCAATACGCCAAAAGTGGCTGATCCAATATCCTGTACAGCCACATGACTTCCCAACTCTTATACTCAATGCACTAACCAATAAAGGCCAGCATACCATGTGCTTTCTTTACTGTCCTATCTGCCTGCGACTCCACATTCAAGGAACTATGAACCTGCACTCCAAGGTCTGTTTGTTCAGCAACATTCCCCAGGACCTTAAGTATATAAGTTCTGCCCTGATTTGCCTTACCAAAATGCAACACCTCATATTTATGTCAATTAAACTCCATCTGCCACTCCACTTACTAGCCCATCTGATCGTGGTCATGTTGTACTCTGAGATAATCTTCTTCACTACCCACGACACCATCTTTTTTGGTGCTATCAGCAAATTTACTAACTATACCCCCTATATTCATATCCAAATCACTTATATAAATGACGAAAAGCACTGGACCCAGCACTGATCCTTGAAGCACACCACTGGTCGCAGGCCTCCAGTTTGAAAAACAACCCTCCACCACCACCACCACCCTTTGTCTCTTACCTTCAAGCCAATTTTGTATCCATTTGGTTAGCTCCCCCTGGATCCGATGTGATCAACTTTACTAAACAGTCTACCATGTTTAGCCCTCGAATTCCTATTGATAAGCTAGGCTGGCTGGCCAATTACTAATTAAGTCTGGATACTGCAGAGTTGTTTGATTTGACAGTCAATTACCTGGTTTCCTATGAAGGGTTGACACAGTTCAAAGTCTCCCATTATAGTCATCTTGGAATTTTTCAGATTCCAAGGAGTTGTGATACATCCTTCAACTTGAAAGGATGATAGTCACTGGCTTGCAAAGTGTTATGATTGGCTTAAAGCCTGATGATATGCAAAACCACTCACCACAATATCTGAGCCCATACATGATTAGATAATTGTTCTACCAGCTATGAAGCAGAGCTTCAGGAAAAGCTGCTTGCCTCCCTGCAATCCAGTTATGACACGCACTGAATCTTGGAAATCTCAACACTTGTTCACTTATCCAGCTGGACTTCTCGTACTAAAATACTCAACAATTGGGATAGGTACTCCTTGTACTTTTTAAATCCTCCTGATGTGGAGCTCAAACCAATAAGTTTCTGATTCAGAATGGAGAGACCTACAGATGGGCCAAACTGGCCTTACATCTGATATTGCTATTGATCAGCAACGGTTAGATGGAATTACTGTCCCTTTCCTTTAAAGAGTTGGTCTGAAATCCAGGGCAAATCAACAGGATAATTCCAGATTTATTTTTTGTGGCCAATCACAACATTGTTCTCAGTGGAATGGGTTTAACAGCACAAATAATTTGCTTAATTTTGCACATGGAGTCCACAACACACAGACTACTGCCATTATTGGTCTAATTGTGTTAACTTCTTAATGATATAATAAGGGGTTTCTTGTGACTGTGAAATTTGTTATGCACATTCTTAGCATACAGCAAGTTCTTTTTCTGTCTCTGGTATATGAAGTATCTTAATTTTAACATAATATACACAGTTTCTTGCAGTCCATTAGCCTGATCAAAAAATAATTCATGTTTTAATTTCAAATGCTTAAAATTGCTTTTTAAAAGGGACTCTTCTGGGCAGTTAAGGATGGCCATTAAGTGCTGACCTAACCAGTGATGCCGCCCTCCTTTGAATAATGCTTTTTTAAAATCCAGTGAGTCCTTGAGGCTGCAGAAAACATTAGCTCAGGAGTCTGTGAACCGCCTAAACCTTTTATTGCATCAGACTGCTGTACACCACACCCTCCACGCTAAGTCCTCAGTGGAAAATAACGTCTCTTTATCTGTGCTCAAGCAATCATCCAATCAATGCTCCTTCCAATTCTTTAGAATATGAAATGATGACGGCTGACACTATTTTCTTCTAAGCCGAAACTTAGTGAGTTTGCATTTACTGAAAATCTTACACTTTTCAGATAACACTTGTGGTGATTGGCATTCATTATCCCACAAATGTTTCCTCATCTCTTTCACTAAGATTTGAGTGACTTTGTCCTCCAGATATACAGAATCAATAATCCACTTAATCAACTATCTATATAGTAGAGAAGTCCAATATCTAAAGTATAATATTTTTTACTCCTTGAAAATATAAAGTAATATCACAGTCCTTGTTTTTAATGAGGTAGATTGTTCCAGATTGTTAATGTATAATGTCTATGGTTGTGGTCCCAACACTGACCCCTGTGGAACTCCACTAGTCACTGGTGGCCGTTCTGAAAAAGACCCCTTTATTCTTTTCCCTGCCATCTGCCATTAAGCTAATCCTCCATCCATGCCACTTCCAACCTTTTGTGAGTCAGAGCGGGCACCGTTAACCTCCATTTCCTCTTGCTACAGTTTCTATTTATTGCCCCTGGACTTCACACATTATGCCATGTGTCGTGTGCATACTTTACTTTCAAAGCTATTGAAAATCCAAATAATCATATCTGATCCTGCATTACACTTGTCTCCTCTGTCTGTTTATTTTCAAAGAATTCAGTGGAGTTGGTTAGTGTAACTTCAATATTTGTCATTTTGCTGTAATTACATGCAGGCTTATCTTGTGTAACCTTTAGTGGTGAAATTCTATTTTGAATTTTACTTTTAAGTTGTGTCTGTAGAATACTTTATCTGCTTTGATATTGCTTGATTTATTTTCATGATTTCTGTTTGTTTTCCAATTTGTTTTTATTTTAGCTTCTTGCATGGTCTTTTTCCTTTTATCACCTTCCCCTTTTATTGTCTGTGTACTTAGTGTGTACCTTTTTGCTTTGGTTTCAATTTTGACCCTATCTCTTGGTGTTCAAACCGATGGAATAAATGGAGATTTATTCTCTGTTGCCATGATGAAGACCCAAAGCTCACGTTGCTGGATACATCAAAGCTGAAACAGAAAATGAAATAAAACAGACATAAATCTTTACATATTGAGATTCTAGGACGAGATAAGGTAGGAAGGGAGAAGGAATTCTTGCAAATGGTGGGAATGGGAGCTTGTTGCCCACATAGAGAATAGTAGGCACTAAGCAGATTTGATTATTAGACACTGGACTTAGATAACAGAAGGAACATAAACCAGAAGTTATGAAAGACGTACTGACAGAACTGATAAAACGGAAGACCCGCTTAGTTGCTGAAACTTGAATCCTGTCTGGTAATGGAAGAAGCATGATGAAAAAGCATGGAATCTTGGTAGAAATTTGGAATTTCCTTTCACTAACTGTAATTGATGTGAAATCAGTTATGTTTGGATCAGAGACTGAAAGATTCTTATTAGCCAAAGGCACTGAGGGACATGGTACAAAGTTTAGAGTTAGATCACATGAGCCATTCACTCATTGAGTGGTGGAATAGACTTGGGGCGGACTGGCCTATTGCTGTTCCGATGTCATAAGGCAAATTGAGGTTGTGGTTAGAGTTTTAATGACTGATTCTAGGTGGGTAGAACAAATGAAAGGAAATTCATTTGGTCAAACCAAGAATTAGTTTCAGTTTTCTGGCTTGGAGGAATACTTTAATATAATGGTATATAATTTGGTGTGGTGCTTATGGAATCTATTTGGCAGCTCTGAGCCTGAAGTACGGCTTTCATGTCTGTGAACAAATGTGGAATTGTATTCTGCTTGCATTTTATCCAATATTCAGAGAGTGTCTGGAGAAATTGTTTCAAGTGATGCATTCTGAGGTCAAGTCAGCACTAATTAAGAGACTTTTTGGTAAATTTAATAGTTGCTACGTTTGAGATCAAGTTTGCAAGAAAATATTCACTTCCATTCTTTGCCTTTCTGGTTGGCATATGCTTGGCATTTATACTAGTATGCTCATGGTGCACATGAAGGCATTTGGAAAGACTTGTGAACGTTGTATTCAAATCAATGGAAATGTTTCATTTTGTTTCTGCGTAAAAAAAGGTTTTTACTTCATATTTTGTGAACTGTTTGCTGTCTTCATATTGCAAATAAATGTCTGTGGGAAATAGAACAGTTCATGGGGCAATCAAAAGAAAAGTTTCTAGCCTTGCCAGACCATAGGACTGTCTGTCTTGAGAGAGAAATGGGTCACCTCTGTCAGGTGAACAGAGAGGTTGAGAAGGAGAGTCCTTCGTGGTAACTTTTGCTTGAACAGGAATTTGGCTCATGCTGTTGGCATCACTCTGAATCACAAGCCAACTGAGCTAACCAACCCCCTTGGAAAATATCTGTTGCATAGGAAGAGTAGGGCATTCAATTTCTTGATCCTGTTCAACAGTTCAACTCAATAACAGTTGGTCGATAGAACCACAGAGTTATGGGAAAGGTACAGCACAGAAAAATGCTGTACAAGGCTATGGACCAGCGCTGGTAAGTTAGAATAATTTGGGTGCAGATCCAGGTACCTTTTAAATGACTTGAGATATGAGCGTACAAACAAGGACCAGGAATAGAACATTTTGCCCCTTGAGCCTGCTCCACATCAAGTAGGATCATGGCTAATCTGATGGTAACTGCAGAACCACATTCCTGCCAACCCATGTTAACATTTCGCCCCTTGCTTATTAACAGTCTAATCACCTCTGCCTTAAAAATATTGGAAGACTGCTTTTTGCCATGCAGAAGAATTTGTAGAGTGTACTCAGAGTTGTTTCTGAGAAAATAATGTGGATCCAACCAGGGATCAGGCTGTTTTGAATAAAAACCAAAAAAACTGCGAATGCTGTAAATCAGGAACAAAAACAAAGTTGCTGGAAAAGCTTGAGATAACAAGGTGTAGAGCTGGATGAACACAGCAGGCCAAGCAGCATCAGAGGAGCAGGAAAGCTGACGTTTCGGGCCTAGACCCTTTCCTGCTCCTCTGATGCCGCTTGGCCTGCTGTGTCCATCCAGCTCTACACCTTGTTATCTCAGATTCTCCAGCATCGGCAGT
>NC_063365.1:12608490-12627756 GCF_021869965.1 Rhincodon typus | reverse complement strand
CCTTTCCTGCTCCTCTGATGCTGCTTGGCCTGCTGTGTTCATCCAGCTCTACACCTTGTTATCTCAGATTCTCCAGCATCTGCAGTTCCTACTATCTCTGATGTGTAATGTGACAGGTCTAAAAAATAATCTGAGTATAATATCCCTGAAGGCACTGATCATAACATGGTAGAATTTAGCATTCAGTTTGAGGAGAAGGAACTTGGGTTGGAAACAATTGTACTGAACTTAAGTAATTACAAAGGAATGAAGACACAGCTAGCTGGAGTGAACTGGGAAAGGAGTGTAGCAGCAAAGGCAGTCAAGGAACAATGATGGACATTGAAGATACTTCATGTCTTGGAGCAAGCCAGTGGATCGAGGAATGGCAGATAAATGCGAGGTGTTGCATGTTGGGAAGACAAACCAGGGTGGGACTTGCACATTTAATGGTGGATCCCTGGGATTTTTGTCAAACAGAGACCTAGGGGTTCAGGCACATAGTTCCTTGGAAGTGATATCACAGACAGGGTGATGAAGAAGGCATTTGGCATGCTTGCCTTCATCAGTCAGAGCATTGAGTTGAGACATCATATTACAGCTGTAGGTTACATTGGTAAGGCCACTTTGGGAATAGCATGTACAATTCTGGTTGTTCTTCAAAAGGAAGGATATTATTAAACTGAAAAGGTTGCAAAAATTATTTATTATGTTAACGACACTAGAAGGTTTGAACTGTAGGGAGAGGCTGGTTAAGTTGGGAATTTTTTCCCCTGGGGCATTGGAAGCTGAGGGATGACTTCACAGAGGCTTATAAAATCATGAGGGGAATAGGTAAGGTGAATAGTAAAGGTCATTTCCCAAGGGTGGGGAAGTCCACTGCTCGAGGACGTATGTTTAAGGTGAGAGGGGAATGATTTAAAGGAGACCCGAAGGACAACTTTTTCACACGGTGGTGCATATATGGAACAAACTGCCAGAGGAAGTGGTACAGGTGGGTACAATTACAACATTTAGAAGACATTTGGACAGCTACATGAATAGGCAAGGTTTAAAGGGATTTGTCCCGAGTGCAGGCAACTGGGACTAGATTAATTTGGAAACCTGTTCGGCATGGACAAATTGGGCCTAAGGACACTGCCGCATTGTACTTTTTTTTTCAATTTGATAAAGACTAGTTGTATCCCAGAGGATGGGAAAAGGCTTAAAAACCATAAAAGATAACAAAAAAAATTTGAAGGTGAAGCTGCAAACTCAAGATGGATTGCAAGAGTTACTTTAAATGTATAAAAAGGAACAGAGCAGCGAAAGTTTACATAGGACAACAAAGCTGTAGAAATAATGAGGAATTAAGAAATGGTTGAGGAGCTGAATAAATACTTTTCATCAGTCTTCAATGTGAAAGACACTAACGGCATTCCAAAAATACTAAATAATCAAGGGACAAGATGAAGAGATAAATACAATAATTATTACGAATGAAAAAGAGCTGGAGAAACTAATAGGGCTAATGACAAAAACATCCCCTGGAACCTGAGATCCTTCCTAGGATATTAAAAGAAGTAACTGCAGAGATGGTGGATGCACTGGTATTCATCTTTCATGAATCCTTAGATTCCAGAAAAGTCTGAGAATTTGAAAACTGCCAAAGGAACACCTTTTTTAACCAAGGCAAGAAAACAAAACCAGTTATTGAGAGGTCAATCAGCTTAACATGTGTTACTGGGAAATGTTAGAGTTTATTCTGAAGGATGTAATAGCACAGCATTTAGAAATATTTGTAGAAAATATGTGCAGCATTAGGCAATGCAACCCTTCAAGCTTGCTACACTGTTCACTCTGATCATGGATGATCATCCAACTCAGTACCACGTTCTTGTATTTTTTCCCCTTACTCTTTGTTCTTTTCAGCTGTAACTCCTTGAAAATATTCCATGATTTAGCCTCAACAGTAGCAGAAAAGTCTAGGCTTGTCATTCTGGGTGAAGATATTTCTCCTCCACTCAGTCCTTTAACAGCTAACCTGTTTTCCTTAAACTGTGACCCCTGATTTGGACTCCCTGGTCATTGGGAGCATCCTTCCTGTGTTCACCCTGTCTAGTCCTGTTTGGATTTCATCAGTTTCTTTTGAGACCACCCCCGTCCTTCTGAACACTAGTGAAAATATTCCTAACCAATCAAGTCTCCCTTGTCATGTTAGTCCTGCTATCCCAGCAATTAGTCTGGTAAATTTTCATTACACTCCGTCCAGAGCCAGAACATCCTTCCTCAGTTAAGACGACCAAGACTGCATACAGTAGTTCAAGTGGGGTCTCACCAAGGCAATTCTATGATTGAATTATGACATCCCTGCTCCTGTATACATCTGCTGTTAAGACCAACAAAATATTTGCTTTCTTGATCACCTTCTGCACTTACATGCTTACTTTGAGTGACTGGTATACAAGGACATTCTGGTCTCGCTGCACATTCTCCTTTCTACTTGTTCACCATTCAGATAACAACCTGCCTTTGTCTTTTTGCTACCGAAATGGATAACCTCATATTTATCCCTATACTTCAGCTGCCTTGCATTTACCCACCTACTCAACTTGTCCAAATCACACTTATGTATCTCATCATCTTCCTCACAATTCTCGCTCCTACCTGTCTTTGTGTAATCTGAAAACCTGGAGATGTTACGGTTAGTTCCCTCATCTAAATTCATAATATGTTATGAATAGCGAGGGTCCAAGCATCAATCCCTGCAGTATCCCACTCATCCCTTTTCTGCCAATTGGAAAAAGACTTGTTTATTCCTATTCTTTGGTACCTTCTTAAACAGTCCTTTATCCTTGTCACTACACTACCCCAAATCTAGTGCTCTTCAATTTTACAAACTAATGTCTTTGGAACCTTGTTGAAAGCTTTGTGAAAGTTCAGGTAAATGACATCCACTGACTCCCTGTTTGTTAAATCCTCAAAAAAATTCCAGTAGGTCTGTCAAGCATGATTTTCCTTTTGTAAAACAATGTTAACTCTATCCGATTCTGTTACTGTTTCCTAAGTGCTCTGCTATTTAATCTTTTACAATGGATTCTAGAATTTCTTCCACTACTGACGTCAGGATAACTGGCCTATAATTCCCTGTTTTCTCTCTACGTCTTTTTTTTTTTAAAAATAGTTCCATTAGATGCCCTTCAGTCCACAGGAACTGTTCCAGAATCTTGAATGATGACCATCAATGCATCCTCTATATCTAGGGCCTTTTACTGAAATAATCTGCCATCTACCACAGGGCTTTATCTGCCTTTTGATGCCAACAGTTTCCCTACTAATACGGATTTCCTTGGCTTCCTCCCTCTCATTAGAACTTCAGTTCCCCAACATTTCTGGGAAATTATTTGTCCTGCTTTGTGAAGATAGAACCAAAATGTATTTATTGGTCTTCTATTTTTTGTTCCCCATTCAATCTACCCCATTTCTGATTGAAATAGACCTACATTTGTCTTCACTAATCTTCTCCTCACATATTAATAGAAGGTTTTACAATCAGTTCCTGTGCCTCATGCTGTATTTTCCCTCTTTTAATCCTTTTTATCTTTCTTTACTGAAATCTAAACTCATAATCTTCAGGTCTGCTGCCTTTTTTGGCCAATTTGTATGCTCAGTTCTTGGATCTAACACTCTCTAATTTTCCTTGTTATCTGTGGTTGGGCGACCTTTCCAGTTTCATTTTTGTGCCAGGCAGGAATAAACAATTGTTACAGTTCTTCCATGCACCTTTTTAAATGTTTGCCATTGCCTATTCACTGTCACCCCTTTAAGTAACATTGCCCAATATATTGTAGCCAGCTTGTGCCTCACAATCGTACTTTCCTTTATTTTAATTCAGGGCCCTAGGTTCAGAATCGACAATGTCATTCTCCACCTTAACGAAGAATTCAATCACAAAGTCAGTCTTCTCCAAGGGGCCTCACACAGCGAGATTGTCAATTATTCCTTTCTGCTGATACAATATCCAGTCTAGTGTGGCCTGGTATCTAGCTTGATCCTTTAAGATAACAAGGTGTATAGCTGAATGAACACAGCAGGCCAAGCAGCATCAGAGGGGCAGGAAGGCTGACATTTCGGGCCTGGACCCCGCTTCAGAAGTGGGGGAGGGGAAGGGGGGTTCTGAAATAGATAGGGAGAGAGGGGGAGGTGGATAGAAGATGAATAGAGGAGAAGATGGGTGGAGAGGAGACAGACCGGTCAAAGAGGCGGGGATGGAGCCAGTAAAGGTGACTGTAGGTGGGGAGTTAGGGAGGAGATAGGTCAGTCCAGGGAGGACGGACAGGTCAAGGGGGCGGGATGAGGTTGTCAGGTAGGAGATGGGGGTGGGGCTTGAGGTGGGAGGAGGGGATAGGCAAGAGCAAGAACAGGTTAGGGAGGCGGGGACGAGCTGGGCTGGTTTTGGGATGCGGTAGGGGGAGGGGAGATTTTGAAGCTTGTGAAGTCCACATTGACACCATTGGGCTGCAGGGTTCCCAAGTGGAATATGAGTTGCTGTTCCTGCAACTTTCGGGTGGCATCGTTGTGGCACTGCAGGAGGCCTAGGATGGACATGTCGTCTGAGGAATGGGAGGGGGAGTTGAAATGGTTCGCGACTGGGAGGTGCAGTTGTTTAGTGCGAACCGAGCGTAGGTGTTCTGCAAAGTGGTCCCCACGCCTCCGCTTGGTTGATCCTTTGTTCTCTAGTTAGTTCTTTTTGTCTAGTATTCTTCGAAAGCTGTCATCAGCCACATTTAGCAAGTGTATGTTCGATACTTTGATGAAGGGAATTTGTGAGTTGGAAACAGGTTGAAGTCCCAGGTATATCCCTTTGGTATGCATTTGTTAAATCTTGTGGTTGGTTTGCTCGCTCAGCACGTTCGTCAGTTCGCAAACGTTTCATTACCCTGCTGGGTAACATCATTAAAGCAGCCTTGGATGAAGTACCTGACAAACTCATCCCGCCCCCTTGACCTGTCCGTCCTCCCTGGACTGACCTATCTCCTCCCTAACTCCCCACCTACAGTCACCTTTACTGGCTCCATCCCCGCCTCTTTGACCTGTCTGTCTCCTCTCCACCCATCTTCTCCTCTATTCATCTTCTATCCATCTCCCCCTCTCTCCCTATCTATTTCAGAACCCCTGGTATTTTCCTGCCTGGTATTTAAACTCGAGAGAACCAGGCCTCTCCACCAAGAAGGCCATCAATAAGTACGTAGAATTAGACCCTATATGTACACCACTGCGAAGAAAAACTGGTAATGAGGTAATCAACTCCAACAGTTGCCAGAGTTTAAATATCAGGCAGGACAAAACCGCAGCGCTTCATCAGAGCTGTGCTGATGATGTTACCCAGCAGGGTAATGAAATATCTGCTAATGAACGAACCAGCTTGGCGAACGAACCAACCACAGCATCCACAACCCTAGCTACAAATCTCCTCGAACCTTGTTAAATCTTGCCAACTTGATCAATTTATGCTCATTCTCTACTTACTGTTAGCTTTCCAATTATCTATCCATGCTAATATTCTACCCGTTCACCATGAACTCTGTTTTCTGCGATAACCTGGGATGTAACATTCTATCAAATGTCTTTTGAAAATCTACTTTCAGTACATCACTGGTTCCCCTTTATGCACAGCACATTTTCCTCCCTCAAAAACTCCATTAGATTGGTTAAATGTGATTTCTCTTTCACAAAACTGTCGACTTCAGCAATCTCTTGAACCATCTTCAATAGCTTCTAAAATTTCCTCTCTGCTTCAACCACTGAACTGGTCAGCAAATTCCAAAGATATCCACTACTGTCTGAGTGAAATATTTTTCCTCATGTTCCCTCTAATCTTTCTACTAATCACGTTAAATCTGTGCACTCTATAAATTGACTTCTTCACTTGGCGAAACAGATGTTTTCTGAGCGCATTTTTTCCTGATCTGCACACAACTCTCGACCTTTGTTCCATTTTCCTTGGTACCTTTAACTACTGCAAATTTGTGGCCCTCGCTTCATGGTCATATGGTTGCAGATTTTGGATCGGGGAATAATATGCTGGGTATACTGTAAAGTGGCCTTGTGTTTAGTTGATGGTCACGTTTGGTGAGAAACTAGGACTTGTAGCTCAAGCACAAACAAGACCAGAATAGTACTGTATTGTGAAGATGCAAGTAACTAGGGGAATGGAAACAACCTGTCTGTGAACAGTAAAGAAATATAACTGCTTTAATATACACACCAAATTCTTAAGCAATACATGTCACATCTTCCATTTAGAAGTTCTAAAGCAATTTTTTTTTGAGGGTGGGACAGTGGCTCAGTGGTTAGCACTGCTGCCTCCAGTACCAGGGACCTGGGTTGTGTTCCACCCTTGGGCAACTATGTAGTTTCGCATTCTCCCCTTCTCTATGTGGGTTTCCTCCCACAGTCTGCAGATTAGGTGGATTGGCCGTGAGTAAAGCAGGATTATGGGGTCTGGGTGGGATGCTCTCTGGAGGGTCGTTGTGGACTTGATGGGTTGAATGGCCTGCTTCCACACTGTACGGATTCTGAGTGTTTTATAATGGAGAATCCCATAGTTAAAAAAAGACTTATGTTGCTGTTATCCTTGCGATACACTAGGTGGTGCTAATAGTTTCAATGATAAATTGTTTTGAAATGTCAAATCTTGGTTGTCACTTGATAGTTAATATTTTGCAAGGAGCACATATAGCTACATTTTCTCCATGAATCACGAGGATTTCTGGAATAATTCATTTATTATTTTGTCCTTCAGCATTTTGGTGTCAAAAATAGGATTTTAAGCAGAGAAGAAAGTATAAAATACAATTAAAGCACAACACCACGATTAACCTTTGTCCTGTCTTGAAGTGTTTTAATGCATTCATTAAAATGCTTATTTGAAAACTTCTCAATCTGATTGGGTATTACTTATCCTGTGCCTGCAGGTCAGATGTATGTGTATAAATTGTGTGTTCCTTATAGAAGGCCCACGTATGTTTTATTTGGTCTGCACTTGGAGTGTCAGAGGTAGTATCCTTGTACCTTCAGTCGGCTGTATTCTGCTCACGGGATGGGCTGGAACCATTACACCTATATCCAATTCTCACTAGTGGCCACAAGTACCACCCCCTCCAATGCTTCTCACTTGAGGGACAAAAGTAGTGAGGGGAGAATGATGAACATGACACCACTGGATGGATGTCTTTCTTGTAAAAGATGACGACCAAGATGGAAGGATTCCAAGACACGTGACCAAAACGTTCATGTTCTGGACCAAAAGTGTGCCACACCCTAGATTGTGGTTGTTGATTTACAATCTATGGATAAAACAGCATGGCAAGTAGGGTTTTCTCAAGCCTTGGTCACCAACCCCACCTAAGGAGAGGGAAACTCTAAATCCAAATCCATGACTTCGTGACTTAGCTGTTAGTTTGCTGTGCCTCGGCAGATGAACTCAAGGCTCAAAAAGTGAGGTCAATTAGTGCAAACTGAGCGCCATCCTAAAGCTCCCTTGTGCTAGCAGAACAGAAAAATAATCCAACGCAACTCTACAACACAAATCCTGTCGTGATGGGAAGTAAGTGAAAACATGTGTAAGATAAGACTGAAAGAAGCAGTTCCAATCTTGCATGAACATGGCTCAGGATGTTAAATCATTTTGATGACATGGAGGTACCATCATCACCTGGAAGTAAAGAAGAGGGCTGCGTGCTTCTAAATTGGAGAGGAGCGTTCATGCACCAACCTTCAGCTTATTGACAAGGATAAATTTCTGCACGTATCTCAGGAAGTCATTTGGAATATCTCACTCAAGGACAAAATTGTCATTGACTTCCGTGCCAGAGTTGGCCATGGTAGCCTGGCGGGAAGGGAGCACCCAAATAACATGGAGTTGAAAACTGCAATGAAGATGGAGATATTCAGGTGAAACTCTGGTCAGTAATGCCACTGTATGAACCAACACCTTTTCAATGAAAAAAAAGTCTTCATAGATCCTCGCTGTAAGCACTAGCACCTGATGGACTCCAATTTCTTGTGCCACTGTGACGTAAAGGATGTCTTGCTACTCAAGCCATGCCCAGTGCTGACTGTGATACAGCTCACAGGCTTGTTTTGCTTATTTCAAACCTAAGCTGGAGAACAAACCCAGAGACGATGCATGAAAGAAATTGAGCCAATAACTTGCAAACCTCATCTTGCAGCAATTATGTATCAAGGAACCTTAAAAGCAAACTGGAATGTCCTGCTGTCCCTGCTGATTCCACTTCAGGTGGACCCCAAGAGTATGTTAGAATTGCAGTACATAATACTTCCAATGAAGTCTTCCTGTTCTTCTTGGTGCTGAAGGTGGAGTGGTTTCATGAAAATGAGGAAATCTGAAGACCGCTATCAATAAAATGGTCAGCTCATTGCGCTTATCCTCAGCCAGCTGGCTATGAAGAAAAGAGTCTATAGTCAAGCCTACCAAATAAAAATAGAAGACTCTGAGGAGCACAAATGGCAGGACCCTACATACCAATAAGAAATCATCCCTGGATTGCCTTTTGGGGGACTTTGAAGCACTGCCATCAACCGCATCCAACAGCAGCTTGTCAAGTAAGAATGAATGAGAGCTCCACTTTGGAAGAAAATGTGACAGCAGTCAACCAGATGAAGAGCAACAAAGCCTGGAGTCAATGGCATTCCAGCTGAAGCTTTGAAGGCTGGGAGACCTGCCTGACTACCAAGCATGGTGGGTTTTTCATTGCCTGCTGGGAATGGATTGGGATTCCCCAAGACCTTTTTGCCGTTATCGATTCTTACAGCACCTCATGAACTTCTTTTCTACTGTTTAGAAGATCCTGGCCAGAATACATCAGACTAACTTTGTGCCTACCATTATAGAAAAGCTCCTAGAAAGCCAATGTGACTTCAGAGCAAATGGAGACACCACAGTCATGGTATTAGCATTCTAAAAAATTCTAGAAAACTATTATGAACCAAATAAAGACCTGTATATCGTTTTAGTAGAGTCATAGACATGCACAGCATGAAAAGCGACCTTTCAGTCCAATTCCATACCAACCACATGTGCTGCTAATTTAGTGTCCCATTTGCCAGCATTTGGCCCATATCCTCTAAACTCTTCCTATTCATGTACCCATCCAGATGTCTTTTAACTTTTGTAATTGTATCAGCCTTTACCATGACTTCTGGCAGCTCATTCCCTTTGTGTGATGACAATGTTGCCCTTTAGGTCCCTTTTTTTTCTATCTTTCCCCTCACCATAAACCTTTGCCCTCTAGTTTTGGACTCCTCTACCCTGGGAAAAAGACGTTGACTTTTCACCCTGTCTATGCCTGTCATGATTGTATAAACCTCTGAGGTCACTCCTCAGCCTCTGATGCACCAGGAAAATAGTCCCTGCCTGTTCAGCCCCCAACTATCGCTCAAACCTTCCAATCCTGGCAGTATCCTTGTAAATCTCTTCTGCACCTTGCACCCTTTCAAGTTTCAGAACATCTTTCATGTAGCAGGGTGACCAGAATGGAATGCATATTCAAAAATTGGCCTAACAGTACAACCACCACATGAGCTCCCAACTTCTATACTCAGTTCACTGACCAATAAAGGCAAGTGTACCAAACACCGCCTACACTACTCTGCCTACCTTGCCAAGGTATTTGACAGAGTAAAGATGCACTTGGGAAACTGCTTGTTTTTTAAAAAAAACATGCCCAAACAGATTTCTGCCTTCAGTGATGCAGTTTCATGAAATGTGTATTGTCAAGTCAAGCACAAGAGCAATCTTTCAAATCTCTTCTGAATCAGTGGTGTGAAGCAGGGATGTGTGCTGACCTGACCTTATCTGCCAGCCTGAATGTGATGATGCAACAGGCAACACTAGATCTTATGATATTTACTTGTCAGACATTTTTTTTTCAAGCTCACACAATGAAACAGGTGAAGCTCATTGTGATTCGCTTTCACTAACTGTGCTCTCCTAGTTTGCTTTGAAGCAGACCTGAAACGTATAACAAGAGAGCAGCATAATTCTTCAAACTGAAGAAAACTGAAGTCCTGCAGTGTCAACTTGCATCCCAAGAATATAGAATACACCCTGAAGAATATCACTTAGCTTTGATGTTGAGGCAACCCAAGCTGAATGCTGTTAAACAATTTGCCAGTTTGGTGAGCGTCATTTCATTTGATGCTACTGTAGATGAGGAAGTGGACAATAGACTTTCAAAAGCAAACCACTCACTGATGCTGAATGAGTGTGAAGCAACCACAGCCTTAGAGAACGGACCAAACTCTATGCAAAGCTGCAGTCCTCATGACTACTTTTTTGTGTGGTGTTAAGCCATGGTTCCTGTAATGCCAACACAGTGCTTCCATCAGTGCTGACTTCACAGCATCCTCTGATCCATTGTCAGGACTGCATCACAGACATTGAAGTCCTGGAAATAACCAAATTGAGCATTGCCCGAATGGATGACAGTTGTTTGCCCAAGATGGTGTTCTACACCAAAATGGAACAGAAGCTCACCAAGGAAAGCCTTTCTCTGTGTGTTACATTGATTGATTATTACCAATGAGAACTGCAGGCCAGATACAGAAATGCTAGAGATGCTGCAGAGACATTTGAGACTGCACTAAGAGCTAGTTTGTCAGAGACAAGGGGGAGAGGTATAGATCCAGTTATGCCCAACAGTGACAACACTTTTGTTTGCATCCACTGTAGCAAGCATGCAACCAGGGAGTACAACATTCCTAAAATTTTTGTCATGAAGAAATGACAAGAAGTCTGGGCAAAGATGGTCCACATATTTCAGAAATAAATTAGTAACTGAAGCGTGTGAGTACTGAGTTTATTTATGAAAAGCTCAATGTTTTGATTTTGCTTTGTTCATTAGAATGCAATGTTATTAAAAGGTGGCTTGCAGAATCTTGGTTCTGGCTCTGCATTTCATATTCCATTTAATTATTTTGTATCCTGGGATTTGGTGCCATTTTATTCACATTACAAAGAGATTCCCTGTTTGGTGATGGCCCAGAAAGTATACTATCCAAAAACCTTTGAGTATGCATATGTTCTCGTGTAAAGCTTTGCACCTGTAGATGTCAGATTTGGATAAGAGAAGGGAATAGATCAGAAAAGGCTGGACAATTAGAAGCTACCCAATGTGAACAGCTTTTACTTGGCCTTTTCTGTTCCTCTTGAACCCTGTATGTTACCACTTAGAGTGCAATACTGCATTCAAACTACATCACAAATATTGACCTAAGCAGCCGCAAGGTGATGTATGAAAATCAAGTATCCTTACAATCTAGGTTTTTTAAGTTTTTGCAAAAGAGAACCAGGTCTGTAAATATATTCTTTCTAAATGAAACATTATCTTCAAAGGCAGCATTGGAATAAATGCTGTATATTTTTGTACAAATTCAAGTTGGTGTTTGACCTCCTTTTTGAGGTTTCTGCTTTAGTAGACAGACATCCCTTTGCATTGGTATACGAGTGACAGCATAGTTGTAGTGTTAACATTTTTTTCTGTACTGTGCTCGCATCGTCAATTGCCTTTAGCTTATTTTGTGATTTAGAGTGGAGAAAATGCAGCAGAGAAATGAATTAATGTGAGAAATGATGAACAATGATAGGAAGTGACAGAGAGTGCAGATCTGAGAGCAAATTGTCAGATAAGACTCGATTACAGAAGCAAGAAAAGGACATTTGAATTCCATATTCATCCAAAACAAACAAACTTGGAATACAATTTCAGATAATAAGTATGATCTAGTGGCCGCATTGGAGATGTGGTTGACATGAAATAGATTGGGACCTGAAAATTAAAGGGTCTGTGCCATGTTAGGAAGGTCAGGTCCCTGTGAAAGAGTGGAGGTGTGGCTCTGTTAATTAAAGATGATATTGATGCAAGAGATGGATGACCTAAATTCAGGAAACGAGGACATAGCAGCATTCTGGGCAGAGATGAAGAATGATGAAGATGAGATCATTTGTGAGAGTTGTGTATAAAATCCCTAACAGTATCCACATGGTAAGACAGAGTAGCAAGAAGCAATAATAGGAGCTTGTAAAAAAGGGTACAGCAATTATCGTAACAAATTTTAACCTACATACAGACTGGAAAAATCAGACGGCACAAAATAGACTAGATGAGGAATTCATTGAATGTTTGCGGAACATTTCGTCAAATCAGCATGTTATGCCACCAACCAGACAACAGGCTATATTAGATTTGGTTTTGATCAATCAGATAGGATTAATTACCAATCTTGTAGTGAAAGCAGCCCTCGGTAGCAGTGCCCATAATATGATTGAGTGCTACATAGAGTTTCAGGGAAAGAAGTGTGAGTCCGAGACCACTGTTTTGAACTTAAACAAGGTCAGTTATGACCGCATGAAAACCGAACTAGCAAAAGTGAATTGGCATTTAGGTTCAGGGATAAATCACTAGAGATGTAGTAGCAAACATGTAAAGGGATATTGCCGAAAGTGCAGAATAGATAACATTCCAACAAAAAAGAACATCTCGCCATCCATGGTTAACTTTTTTTAGAAGAAAAGTTGAAGTATCAAATTGAAAGTTCAACATAAAATTTTGCAAAGATAGGTGCCAGGTCACAAGATTGGACAGAATGGTTGAAAGAAAACTGAAGTATTATTAGATTAAGAAGGGAAGAAACCTTAGAATATGAGAACGTTTGCCAAAATCTAAAGGTAGATAGAAAAAGTTTCTTCAGATGATTGAAAAAGAATAAACAAACTAAGTGTTGGTACTATAGGAAATTTAGTCTGAAGAGTTAGCACTGGAGGTAAAAGATTTGGCAGACAAACTGAATAGATATTTTGCATGGGTCTTCACTGGAGAGGATTCAGGTAATAACTGGAAATAGCCATGAATCAGGAATTGAAAGGGAGGGAAGTACTCAACAAAAAAAAAGCAATTACCAGGGAAGTAGTACTGAGTAAATTATGGTCGCAGGTCCAACAAGAAATAGGAACAACATTAGGCCATTTGCCCCCTTAAGCTTGCTCTGCCATTTAAATAGGATCATGGCAGATCCGAAATTGCTCATCCACTTTCCTGCCATTGCCAATAACCCTCAATTCCTCTATTGATAAGTATCTATCTATCTCAGTTCAAAAATACACCAGGTCTCTGCCCCTACAGGTCTTTGTGGCAAAGAGTTACAAAAGATACTGAACTCTCAGAAGAAATTCCTCCTCATTTCAATCTTAAATTGGAACCCCTTTCTGAGACTGTCCTCTTGTCCAAGACTTTACTATGAGGGGAAACATCCTCTCAGCATTTACCCTGTCTCGCCCATTAAGAATCCTATATGTGTTGTGCATTGTTGGGTGAGATCGTCTCTCATTCTTCTAAATTCCGATGAGTAAGGTGCCACCCTGTTGCACCTTTGTTCATATGACAATCCCTTCAAACCAAGGATCATCCTCATGAACCTTTTGTGAACTGCCTCCAATGAAACGATATCTTTGCTTAAATAAGGGGGTCAAAACTGCTTGTGGCAGTCTGCATATGGTCTCACCAGCACCGTGTACAGTTGTCAGACCTTGCCTACTTCCCTTTTCTGTTGCATCTTGTATAGCTTTTCTCCATTTTTAATAATACTCTTCCTTTGTTCTCACTCCAAAATGAATGACTTCATATTTTCCTATATTATATTCCATTTGCCAACTTTTTGCCCTCTTACTTAACCTATCAATATCTCTAAACTGTTTGTACCTCTCTCGGAAACTGCATTTCCACTTTTTTTTGCATCATTTGCAAATTTGACTACAGCACATTCACTTCCTTCCTCCACTTCGTTAACATATATTGTAAATAGTTAAGGTCCCAGTGCTGGAGTCCCACAGGTTCCAGGTTGCTAGCCTTAAAAACAATCCCTTATCCCCACTCACTGCTTCCTGCGCTTTGGCCAAATCTCTGTTCATGCTAATATACTGTTGGCAACACCGTAGGCTTATATCTTATGGCTAAGCTTTTCTATGAGAGACCATGTCAAATGCCTTCTGGAAGTCCAAATGTAACACATGCATTGCTTCCCTGCTATCCAAATAACAAGTCCCCAGGTCCTGATGGATTTCATTTTAAGGTCTTAAGTAGTGAGTAAGATGTTTGATATGTTGGTTTTAATTTTCCACACTCAATAGATTTGGGGGAGGTTCCTTTAGGTTGGAAAACAGCTAATGGAACTCACTTATGCAAGATAGGAGTGAGGCAGAAAGCAGGAATCTGCAGACTGGTTAGCTGAACGTCTAGGGAAAATGTTGGAAGCTATTAGTAAAGATGTTATTACATCAGGGCAGTTGATTAAGTTCAAGATAGTCGTGCAGAATAAACATGATTACAACAAAGGGGAATCATGTTTAACTAATGTATTAATGTTCTTTGAAGAAGTAGATACTGCTATGGATAAAGGGGGAACCAGTGGATGTCTTGTAGTTAGATTTTCAGCAGGCATTTGATAAGTGCTACATTAGCTTTTATTTTCCTCAATAACCCTTAATGTTCTAGGGGGTAAGATGTTGGCATGGATTGAAGATTGCCTGGCTAACAGGAAGCAGAAAGTGGGAATGAATTGGACTTTTTCAGGTTGGCAGGATGTCGTGAGTGGTGTGCCACAAGGATAAGTGCTGGGGCCTTAACTTTTAAAACGTGCATAAATAATTTGAATGAAGGGATTGAAGCTATGGTAGCTAAATTTGCTGATAACACAAAGATAGGTAGGAAAGTGAGTTATGAAGAGCAACGTTAAGAGACTTAACCTATCCATATCCTTTTTAAGTGAGCAGGCTAAGATCTGGCAAATGGATGACAATGTGGGAAAGTGTGAAATTGTGCGTTGTGGGAGGAAGAAGACTGAAAAAAATCTGGTGAGAGGTTGCAGAACTCAGATGCAGAGGGGACCTGGGTATCCTCTTGGATAAATGGCAAAAGGCTGGTATGCAGCTACACCAAGTAATTAGGAAAGCTAACAATGTTGTGTTTTATTGTCAGGAGAATTGA
Organism: Rhincodon typus; assembly: GCF_021869965.1. Taxonomy (NCBI): domain Eukaryota; kingdom Metazoa; phylum Chordata; class Chondrichthyes; order Orectolobiformes; family Rhincodontidae; genus Rhincodon; species Rhincodon typus. Next base: position 12,612,733 of record NC_063365.1, on the reverse strand, counting down.
ATGCGCAAGTAGGAAGTTGTGCTTCAGTTGTACAGGACATTGGTGAGACCTCATGTGACTGTATACATGGAAAGAGCAGATTAATTTGAAAAAAGTCCTTATCTGTCTAGCCTATATGTCTGGAGTTCAGAAGAGTCAAATGTGATATATTGAAATATACAACAGCCTGAGGGGACTTGATTTGGATGGATGTGGAAGGGATGTTTCTTCCAGTGGGAAGATCTAGAGCTATTTGCCATACTTTAAAATAAGGTGTTGCCCATTTAGACAGAAATAGGGAGACTTTTCTCTGAAGATTGAGAGTCTGTGGAATTCTCTTCCTCAAAAGACATTGGAGATAGTTGGATTTTTGATTACCAAAGTGGTGAAATTACTGTGGAGATACAGGAATGTGGAATTGAAATTAAAATCTGATTAGCCATCATTTTTCAAGGACTGAGTGGCCTACTTTTATTCTTTATTTGTTATAAAGGAAAATGATTTGAGAAAGTGGAGCAAAACTAGTTGCCTTTCAAATTTTGAAGAGTAGAAGAAAGTAGAGGATTTGGGCGTGTTTTGATGGTTAAAGTTTTACTTGCTTTGCAATGCATAAATATTCACAAAGTTTTAAAGAATATTTTCATTCTCGTGGTCCTTTTATAAATATTCCTTTTTGCATCAGATGGAATTCGGAGTACTGACAAATGCAAGTATCTGCTGGTTTATTGAATTTATTGGTTTATTTGTTTTTGCCATTCTAAAAAAAAGTTGATACGTGTGTTCTTATTTAGAACCGTCTTTCTAAATAGCTTGGAGTTTTTCCATATCGTTTGCAAATCTGCCCACTTGTGTGTAAATTGTACAAGGTTTACTATTTAACGTTTTTAGAGGCTACAGAACAGCGTATTATGAAATAATTAAAGAAGTTGACGTTAATGTTAATGAGCAAGGAGAGTTTTCCTGACCTCTGGATGCTTTCCGCGTTGTTAAAGTGGAGCATCGTTAATTTGATCATGCTTGCAAGAAGCTTGTTTGTTTTAAAAAGGCTGCAAACAACCCAGAATCACTGACGTGAAGAACTCAAGTGGAAAATGCTTCAAAGGGGTGGGCTGATTGGACATCGGACCCGTCAATCAGAGTACTTGCAAGCGCTTGCGACGTTGTGAATGGATGTTGCGAATGAATGGGCAGCAGTGGGGGCGGGGTTTCCGGTTCCAGGTTAGTTTGATACATTTCACGGATGTCAGTTTGCGGAGAGACACGAGCTTGAATCTCAAACTGGCGGCGAGGTGTATTTGCTCATTCAAGCTGTTCTTATACCACATCCGGCAACCTAAAAGAACCATGACATGCTTGAGGTAAATAATTACTAATTACGTACGGATCCATGAATGTATCTAATTTTATCGATGCTGTATTTTTTTAAACATTTTTTTCATGTCTTGTGGCCTTTTTACCCTTTACAACTGTTGTCAGTTGTAGTCGCTATCAGCTGCTGTGAATGCAATAAGTAGGAGATATACACTTGATTCAATATTGCAGCAACCATAGTCGGGTTATTTAATGCGCAGTCTCGAGTCAAGCATTTTCGAGATGCATGTCTTGAAGCACCTGTTGCACAGAGGAACGATCCCTTGCGTACTGACAGCGACAGACCGTAATAAAATCATTGAAGATATAACGTGTCAACCCCTCTCCTTGGGCTACTCTTCATGTGGCGAAAGGGACTGTTTCGCTGCGCGCTCTCCAAATTCACGACTTCAAACGACCCTTCCAATAGGGGAATGGCATCTTCAAGTTCTGTGGTGTTTCGTCCAGAGCATCTCCTTTTGACGCTAAAATCATTCAACTTCAACACTTTGAATCATAGCTTGTTTTTACATATTACGTTATGTTCTTCCATACCCGAACCACTTAAACAGGACCCCAATGCCAAAATTGCTCTGATAAGAATAATTCTATCTTGGAGAATTGAAATTATTTCATCTTTATCGTGAGATTTTTTTTCATTTAAACTTGCGCTAAGGCATAACGTCTTACGTTCCCCTACCGCCAGGAAATTATACCACGTGTAGCATGTGCTTTTAGAACGAGTTATTTGATGAGTTCCGAAGTTTAAAATCCCAACTTCTCCTTGTCGCTGTTGGTTTGTGACGGATCCAGTGTCTTTTGAGAGTTCTCGTGGGCTTAATGCTGAAAAGTGCACGGTTTGAAGTAACAGCATGTTGATCAAAACTAAGTTTTTTGGTTTTGTTATACGATGTTAAAGTGTTCTCTATTTTAAATTACAAAAATACAAGATTGCAGTGGGTGGAAATGCAACATCAATTTAAATTGACAATTTGTCCATTATTCCCTCTAAACAAACGGTTGCTAAACAAACACTCTCTGCTATGTATGTGATGGCTCAGAAGTTGGGAATTTACCTTGTGGGGTGACCTCATATCCAGTGGGTGATGCATTTGGTTCTTGGCTGTATTTCAGTAATTCAGCTCCAGGTCTTCTAGATAATTCCCAAACTTCACAATGGTCAATAGTCAAATTAATTCGGTAGCTACATCACTTAAATCCTTAACTTGTAAGGAAAAAAGCCAGAAATGTAACTTGAAAAATCTGAATGATAACCCATTGTAGTTCAATTGCTTAAAGATGGATTCTTAAAAAGTAGATTTGGATGGCAATGGTTTTTAAGTCAGGGCATCTTATGGCATTTGCAGTGCAATAGTTGACTTTTTTTAAAAAAATTGAAACAAATGCACTTCCAGTCAGCCATAATTATAATCCATGCAGAATAATAAATATGAAAATCATGGTGTCCTGTTTAAAAAGAGCAGGTGATGTATTGTCTTGCTATAGCCAGGCTCCAATTATTTGCATAAATCGTAAGCACAGTGAAATATTACCACATTTAAATTTATTCCTATGTCTTTCCATATATTTTTAAATAGCACTTGGTGTGGGGCTTATTGCAAGTAGTGACTCCTCTCTGTTCGATGTCTAGCAGTAAGTGACAGTAAAATTATCATGTTTATGTATGGAGAACATTTGAGTTGGCTAAGAGTTACTTTTTGAATATAATAGGCCATGAAAAAAAAACTTGGTTTAATTTTTTGGAGTTAAAAAATGAAATCATACTTCTTAATATTCAACTAAACCTGCAAGTATAAACGTTGATTTCACAGACAACTGATGACACGTGAAGTCTGTGCTAAGAAATGTCCATGAGAAAGCAAGATAGTAATGCTAATTCATGGCATTTTTCCTTCTGAATGTCAGATCCTCAACAGTGCTTCGCTAAAAACAATGGTGAACAGTGATCTTAATGGTATTGTACTATGGAAGATGGGCAGTTTCATTTGCTTCACAAATTCCAACACAGTCAGTTCTTGATTCCGTTTGTTATTTTGGTCAGTTGCCAAGTGCCATGCGGAGCTTTATATTCCAGATCATTTGCATACATCTGGTGAGCTAATGTAGGCCCATGACCATGAGTTGATACAAGAATAAGACTTAGTGAGCGTTAAGATGCTTGAAGTGAATTTGACTATGAAACCAACTAAGTTTCTGACCTAACTTTCTATTGTGTTTTGAAGCCTTTTAACATACACCTAAGCTGTAGTCGTATGGAGTAATAAACATAATTATTCCACTTTTCCTCTGGTTGTACAGTAGAAGTAACCTTTTCTTCTTGTCGTATTCTATAAATTGTCAATGCAAGCCCTAGATCTTTCTCGGTCTGTAGCTGTGCATACTGTTCTTGATGATTCATTCTCCTGATTTCTTATTGTGAACAAGATTTGCATAAATGAAGTAGCTCCTGTCAAAACACCAGATACCACTTATTTATACTGAGGGCTTATGGTTCCAAAGTTAACTGTCAAAATTTTAGTCAAAAGGCATGAATCGAACATCTTACAGCTCAACACACAATCAGGTAAATGGAGCACAGGCACATCTAATGCAAAAGAATCCTCTGAATGAACAGATTAACCATTTTAATATATTTTGGCACAGTAAAAACAAAAATGCACAGGGTGCCTGAAAGTTTAAAAAGAAAGTGAAGATCTTTAATCATGTGATTATGTCAAACCATAATCCCATATGTGTATGAACAAGCCTTATAATACAGCGAGCTAATTTCTGTAGAAACTTCAGTTACTGTTGGGTGGAAAGTGGGAAGTCATTCACTTCTGTCTTTATCTTTCATCATATCTTTCTTTTTGTCCCTTGTCTCTCCCTCTCCCTCTCCCTCTCCCTCTCCCTC
>NC_063365.1:12534116-12608390 GCF_021869965.1 Rhincodon typus | reverse complement strand
CCCTCTCCCTCTCCCTCTCCCTCTCCCTCTCCCTCTCCCTCTCCCTCCTTCCCGGCCCCCCGCCTTCTCTCTTCACTTTCTCATTCATGTCTGTTTTCCTTGCCTTATTGTCTTTGTTTCTTCTGCCTGCACCTCTCCTTTTATCTTTCTTTGTGTGTCCCACTCTCCATTTTATCTCTTTCTCTCCTGTGTCCATTTTCCTATTCACTTTTTTCTTCTTTGGAATTCCACTAGTCAAGGCAAATAGAGATTCTTCTATCACATCTGACCTGCTTCACAGGTCATGATAAACCTCTGAATGCTTGGGATTGCTTCAAAAAGGTTGTAAGACTAAGTTTTGTTCCATCTTTGATACAATTTTTGGAATCAAAATTGATAGTGCTGTTAGTAGAAAGAACTTTGTAATGAGCAAATTATTTACGGAGATTATTTCTCTCTCCATGGCTATCTAGTTTGACGTTTCATTCAAATGACACCACCTCTGTCAACGGCACTTCTGAATACACTGGAACAAACCTTGACAGTGACAATCACATTGCATATCAGAATAAATTTTAAAAAACTGCAAGTGACTTCACTTCGACCGAAGATCCAAACAACTCAGCCAGGTTGACAGTACAAAACTGCCATAGAAGTAGGAAAATCAATTTCTTAAAGTGAAAAAGCTGTTTATTTTGCCTTAACCTTTGCTTGTGATAACTAATTTGCACAAGACTCATTAATTGGGATATGTACTCTAGTGTTGCAAATATAGCTGTGTCAAAGGAGAAGGTGATGTCTGACCAGATAGTAGGGCTGCTGTCTGATAGGTGGTTTAATCTGAGGGTCAGCTTGAACACAGAAGTTCAGAAGGAGAGTCCTACATGGTAACCTAAGTGGGTGTGGGCGCTAAACCCGTGGTGTTGGCTTCACTCAGTATTGCAAGCCAGCCATCCAAACAATTGAGGGGGGTGGGGTGGGTCGAGCCCAAAAAAACTGCAGATGCTTAAAATCAGGTACAAAAATAGAAATTGCTGGAAAACCTCAGCAGGTTTGGTGGCATCTGTGCAGAGAAAGCAGAGTTCATGTTTCTGGTCCTGTGACCCTTCACAACTGAGATAACCAACCCCCAAGTTCTTGAAATGTCCTCTGACTTAATACTCTATTGAATGTATGAGCTTATTTGATTGTAGTGACTACAGACAAATACATTTTTGGATATTTAATGTTTTGTTAGAACTTTGCCACATATTCTTGCTTTAAAAATGGCAGTGACCTAATTTTAAGATGAAATGTTTTCAGTTTGTCTGCCAAATTCATCCTCCTTTTTACTATGCATCTGCAAGTTCCATAACAACCTTAAAACGAAAAGTCATGATTCAGGATCTGTTTGGCACAGTTTATTGAAGAAAACTGTACTGCTTTAATGAGAAATGCACTTCATAGCAAAGTCATTTTTTATTGTCATGATTTCATTAATAATTATGGATTTTTTTGCTATTCATTTGTGGGATGTGGGTGTCACTGGCAGGCCAGCATTTATTGCCCGTCCCTAGTTGCCCTTGAGAGGGTGGTGTGAGCTGCCTTCTTGAACTGCTGCAGTCCACGTGCTGTGGGTTGATGCATAATGCTGTTAGGAAGGGAATTCCAGGATTTTTGACCCAGTGACAGTGAAGGATAGAAGGATTTCCTGATTTTTGTGTTTTTAATCCATTCATAGGATGTGGGCTTAGCTGGCTAGGTCAGCATAGGCCAGAGGCAGTTGAGAGTGAACCACATTGCTGTAGGTTACATGTTGGCCAGATCAGTTAAGGAAGGCCAGTTTCCTAAGCTAAAATATAAGAGCCATTCAGATGAGTTTTTATAGCAATCAGTGGTAGTACATGGTCATCATTAGGATAACATGTTATTCGAGATTTGAGTTCACATCCCTTCGTGGCAGATTCAAACACCATGTCCACAGAGCTGGGGTTCTGGATTACTTGTACAGTGACGTTATTGCTTCCTCTGAAGGATGATGTAGATAATCCAATGGGGCCAGAAGTAAATGGCAAACTAGTTTGGAGGAAATTATATTAATTAACAATACTTTAATGTTTATTGAATGTTGCTCCAAATGAAACAATTGTATGAAGTTATTGCTGAATTCAGATGTTATAGCTCACTCTTATTCTGTTTAATTTTGTGTAAACTTATACTTGGACATGGTTTCTTCATGTAAAAGTCAAGTGATTGTATTTGTATTTGTATTTGTATTTGTTTTGTCTTACCCATCTGATGACCTAAATAAGATCAAACATAACAAACAATTAAGTTGGAAATTGTATAGTAAAGCTGACAATATTAGTGAAATGCCAATTGTTAATATTTATCAAGTTTTTTGTAATTACATGATTGAAATAAAATAACATAAAGCAAATAAAATTCATTTTCAAAGTCAGTTCTGTCTGCCTGTTGCCAATGAAAACTTTTTCAGATACATAGCTTAAAATCTTTTAACTAAAAAGCCTAGCACCTGTCTTACTTTTCAGTTCTGAATTTTGGAAAGATACAAATGCCTCTCTAAGTTTGACTACTGTAGAAATGAGCTAATTAAGCCATTTTGTGCTTGTTTTTCCAGACAAAATGCTCTCTTTGGGATGGGAAACCCCCTTCTTGACATTTGCGCGATAGTGGACAAGGATTTCCTTGACAAGTAAGTTTACAATCTGTCTTGGTCATATTTTGAGTCAAGCACAGCCATTTGTAGATTGTGACAAAGTCGTGATTTGCACGATAGAACCTAGAATGTATAAAGTTATTGAGAAAATAATTTACAATTTTTATCCTACTGAAACAGCCACTGAGAATTAAAGTTATTTATTTTGAATATATAGACAGAGCCACCCTTCCCACCAACAGAAAATATCTCTGCCTTAGTTAATGTTCTGTATATTACATAGATAAACATTATATCATTAAGAAACAACATTTCATCCAAATTCTCTTTTTATTTTCTTGAATGTGGACATTGTTGGCAAAGCCAGCATTTGTTGCCCATCTCTAATTTTGCATGATCAGTGTGGCTTATTAGGCGATTTCAGCAGGCATGTAAGAGTCCATCACGTTACTGAGTCACTAATCCAGTGACAATACCACTACCACATCTCCAGTGGGATGTCTATTTAAATTATTTCTGGATTGTAAACTGAAAGAAGCCAGTCAAGGGAAAATGGAACATTATTTTATTTCAAGAGCCAGACCAAAATTAGTCAATGTTAAAATCAGGGTAAAAACAAAATGTGGATTTTGGGATCAGAATTCGGCAGTAAAATTAACATTACCAAGAAATTGTAGCTTGTGCAAAAATTGAGTTAAATTTGAACACTAAAATTTGCATCCATTATCGACAGTAGATTAAGATCATAAACTTTACTTGAAGTGCAATTTGTTTTCTAATCGAGGAAAGCTCTCCTGAATTCATAAAGCAGATGGATAGTTTGTGTTACTTTTCAAAGTGGAAAAAGGTTGAAACAAAATCTTGCAATGGAATATTCTATTTGAGATTTAAATCCTTATGCCTTGTAAACATAAGATATTTGCACACTTGAAGCCAGTTCCATTTTCCTTTTATTATTAATTTCTGTTTTTTAAATTTAAATCGGGCTACACGTGAAGAAAAGTGTTCATATTTAAGTTTTGTTGCCTTTGTTTAAATGAAGTTATAAACATTGTGTAAAGCATCTGTGTTCTAGTTTAATTTTCTGTTCATTTGAGGGATTTTGATTAACATAGTTAATCATCATAGTACTTTCTAAATGTAAGTCAGTGATTATGATAGTCAAAAATTATGTAAACGTGTATTGTAATTTGACCTGCCTGGAAATGAGTATCATTTATTATAGCATAAATTCCAATATCCAGGGAAGTAAGTGTAGTTTAAAATGATCTAACAGCATTTGCAAAAAAATGTGTGACTATCATGCTTTCTGAATTCTCTTTCTTTGTCCATTTAAATGCTAACTTTTCTGCAAAATAATTTGAATCATAATTAGCAACTGGTTCGGTAGTTTTGAATGCACTGGCCATGGAAATCTTATTCATTTCCTTGCAGTGCGCTGCCTTGCGCTAAAATGTTGTTTTAAATGTTTGGGTAGCATATGGCAGAATTCTATTTTTGGCTTGGAACACTGCTTTGCTTTTAGTGGTTTTTAAACTTGTGGATGTCAAATACTTTTAAAGGGAGGTGTATTAAAATGTAAACTGGAAAAAGTCACATTGAACAAAGCTTCTCTAATCTAACTTGAAGTATCTTTTTTGAGTTCTTTGTGTTTGACTCCTTGCTTTCCTTCCACCCCTTCTCTTCCTATATCCCTTTCTATATTTCCTTCAGCTCACTTTTGTCTCATTCCCAAATACTGTAACCATCTTTTTTTTTGTTTTTGAAATTTTTTCTCTTTTTGTTTGCAGCCCCCACCCAATTCTGGTCTGTTTCTTTTGAAATTTGCCATGCAAGAAAGCTTACATATGATAAGTACTCACAACAAGCAATAAGAGGTCCCATCTTTAACAAGAGATATGAAATCTACATTTTACCTAATCAGTTTGCTACCTCGTCTGAAAGACAGTATCAGTATTGCATGAGATATCGAATTAGTAAAATAGTCCTGCTGATATATTTTTGGTCTCTTATAAACATCACGTTGGGGTTAATTTTTATTTTACCAAATAACACACACCAGTGCACTTTGTATTTGCAGGTCTGTTTTCTCTTGTAAGTTTTGATTTGACAGATTTAGGGGGTCCCAATGCCCCCATCATTCTTTAGCGTGGGGTGTTTTGCAAATGCACTTTGCCTAATATTCTTGAGTCTGGTAACTTGGAGGTTTTACTGCAAAATGGGTCAGCTTGCATCAAATGGTGCAATCTGAGAACTGAAGTACAACATAGTGAATCGGATTGTCAGTGTTTTGCTGTATGTGCATTTTCTTTACAGGTCAGTTGGCCTGGAATAAATAAGATGGTTCCAGGGAGCTAGAAAATTTATGTAGCTGTTTTTACAGCAATTTCCCTAACTTATTTTCATCTGTGAATGAGCATTTTTAGCATGACTTATTTTTGTTCAGCCATGTTCTAAATAAGACATTGGCAACTACTAGTTACCAAAGTTAATTTAAATTGACTTCTTCACAAAAACTAATGTCAGTACAGATGTGTAATGCATTTATTGACCTGTGCCAGGTTTAATGCCACTAAGTTACAAAAATGTATGGAAAAAAGCAGATTTGATTAATTACTTGGAAATAAGTTGCTTAATTAGGAAACGCTTCCATGGATTCAAGATGATACATGACAAATTTTTAGGGTAGGTATGAGAAAATGTATTTAAATTGTGTAATTCATGTAATGAATTAATTTCCACATTTAAGGCAGAAACTCAGTACTCATTTAAAAATGAGTTAGGTTCTCTTCTCAGTGGAATTTGGTTATTTCTGAACGAACTATGCTTAATCAAATCATCTCTCCCTCATTTAATTGTGTAATTACTTAAGATTTTGAATAAAGCAATTAGAACTTTGAAATATTCAAGAAATTTTGTTCAATTTCAATTTCTAAAAATCTTCGCTGGAAGTTTTGAATCTATTGTTGGGTAAAAAAAATTGGGAATTGATTAATATCATGCAATACTGGTGAATTGAAAGAGTTCGAAGAGGCCCCAATGACAAACAGCTATTTCGAAGTTCTGTGCTATACCCATTAAATCAATTATAGAGTGCAAAATCATGGTCTAGTTTCATTTTGTGGATGGGCTCTTCAAATTGAGAAATGATACAACTAACCAGTCAACCAAGCCAGAATCTTTATCAAGCTTATCCTCCAAGTAGCAAAAAAAACCTGAATAATGGCATGTGATTAGTTCACTTTTTGTATTTGACTGGTTGTTTGTTTTTGTAAGTATTGATGTGACAGATTCAACATTTCAAGAATTCCCAGTACATTGACCATCCTTCAGAGTTGCACTTTGCCTAATTCTTGTGAGGCTGGTTTAATTTAATTCATTTCTACTTTGTTGGCCTTAAGGACAGTTAAAATTAGTGCTGCTTTGTGTGCAAAAGTAGCTGAAACTTAAATGTAACAAATGGTAGCCTGATGCTATCAGCAATCTCTACCTGCTGGATAGCTTTAGAATCTTGGTCATTTGTTGTATCTGAGTTTTAGGCACAAATTCAGTTGCACAGTAGAAGAGTTTTCTCTTTGCTTTTCTCAGTCCTGAATGGTGTAAAAGCTCTATGCTTGATTTCAGTGGAATCTTTCCATATGTAAATATAAAATATTCAAAAGGTTTGCCTCAAAAGCTCTTTTATTTCATTCTGATTTAAAAAAAAACACACATTGCCAGGCATCAGAGTACTTCTGTCTTTGTGAATGGCATGGGAAACTCCCCAGTAACCTTTTTTCATATCCTTGGGTTGCCTTTTGTTCAGATCCAATGACATGGCCCAGGAATGTGACTTGGGCTTTTGCAGACTCACTGTTAGCCAGGTTGATCACCAAGCCCGCCTTCTGATAGATACTCCAAATATTCTTCCCATGTGTGATTAAAAATCACCAGGTTGTAGATGACTTTATTAGTTAGTCTTTGACATGTACATGGCACATTTTTTATACCAAATGCCATGACTTGAAACTGGTACAGTCCATTCGGTGTCCTGAATACCAAAATTTCCTTCTCTCTTTCGGATAAAGATACCCGATTAGTGTCGCCTAAGTCCAGCTTTGAAATATAGGTAGCTTGTCTCACCTTCTCAACCCAGTTTTCTAAACATGTAGAATAGGATATGAATCAGATTTTGTAACTGCATTGACTTTATAATAGTCCATAAACAATTGTTAGTTTTTGCACTATTACCAAAAGTGTGCTCCATTTGCTGCAACTCACTTCGATTATATTGTCTTTGAGCATGCAATCAATCTCTTTTTGAATCTGTGCCAATGTTAGAGGGTTAAGTCGACAAGGATTTTGCTTAATTGGAACAGCATTTCCTATATCTGCATCATACATAATCCAACTAGTACTTCCCAGCTTATTCCCACATAGGTCCCCATGTGATTGTAATAACTGTTTCAGGTCATTTCAACTTTGTTCTGAAAGATACCTAAATAATGTATCCCAGTTTTTGAGAACGTCCTGGTCCAATCTAATTTGAGGAATGTCCAATTCTGAAGCCTCTGAGCAGTGGTTTCTCACTGTGTGTTGTAACTAGTAACACATTCTCCTTTCGTTTTTTTTCCAGATCAAAATACCTTTTGAGCATATTCACATTACACACTCTGAGATTTCTATCTATCTGGCATTCTTACCAAATAAAGTCCCCTCACTCACTCAATTTCCTTTCCATTTGATAAGGTCGACTAAACCTTGCCCTTTAAAGGTTCACATGCCACTGGAAGTAACACTAACACTAAAACTTGACAAGCAAAATTGCACATTTTTGATCTCTTGTCTGCTTCTTGTTTCATCGCCTGTTGGCTACTTTTAAATGCTCTCTAGTCAACTCACCTGCTGTATTTAATGTTTCCTCAAAATTTGAAATACAGTCCAAATATGTGGTCTCTGAACTCTGACTCACAATTTCTGCATAATTAATTTCAGAGGTCATCTCATCTCACGCCCAAGAACGAATTCAAATAGACTGAATTTAGTCGATTAATTAGGTGCATCCCTAATTCCAAAAAGAGCAAATGGATTTCCTTCATCCCAATCCTCCTTGAATATAAGCCCTCAACATGGTCTTTTAAAATTTGATGCCACTGCTCTAATGTTCTTTGCCATTCTGGATGGTATGCTGTGGATCTGAGATGTTTTATTTTTAAGCTATGCATAACTTCTTTGAATAATTTTAATGTAAAATTTGACTCTTGATGTGGTTGTATTTCTGTGGGTAGTTGGGTAGTCCGTATTTAGTAAACAAAAATGGAGTAACTCTACCATAATCCTTTAGCTATGATCTTGCGTAATGTAATGGTCCCTGGAAATGTAGTAGACACATCCATTATGGTCAATAAATGCTGACTCACACTTTTTGTTTTAGGTACAGGCCCTACATAATCAGCTCAGATTCTTGTAAAAGGTCCCTCGAATGCAGGAATGTGTGTTAAGGATGTTGGTTTTATCACTGCCTGAGGTTTTCCAATTACCTGACATGTATGACATATCCAGCAAAATTGAACCACATCCTTACACAGTGCAGATCAATAAAAATGTTTTCATATTTTGGCTTAAGTTTTCCTTATTTCCAAATAACAACCTAATGGTAATTCATGTGCTACCTGCAATACCGCGTTCCGATAATGCAATGGTAATACAACTTGATGAACTTCTGCCTATTCCTTATCCACCTGAATATGTATTGGTTTCCATTTCCTCGTCAAGACTTGATCGTTAATAAAGTAACATTCTGGGATACGCTCTGATTCTTCTGTGTATGCTGTTTGATACAGTTGTTCAGTTTTTCACCTTTCTGTTGTGATTCAGCTAATTTCTCTGAACTATAAATATCCACGTTGTCCTCCACCTGTTTGAGTGTTTTCTCAACCATTTGATCAAATATAGTTTCTGATTGTTGAAGTTCAACTTCCTTAAATTACTCCTTGACATCTCCTCCTGCTTCAGCCTCTGGCTTTGTGACGTTGTTACCACACAGTCAGGAAGAATCCCTGGATATAATTCTGTAACATGGCAGTTGCCTGATTTTCTACTGGCTTTTCAACCATAGTAGACATCACTCCCACCTGTGATCCAGCCATATCATTATCAAGGATAAACTGTATTTCCGAAATGGAGAGTTTCTCTTTTATTCCTACGACCACTTTACCACTTTTCACCAGACTCTCCAAACTCACTTTGTATAATGGAAAACTGCTCTTCTCACCATGAATTCCACATATTACCTCTGTATCTGGCAATACTCCTTCTGGGTTACATATCTCCTTATGTCTCACAATCAAAAATGGACTTGCTCCTGTATCTCTCAAGATTTAAATTTCTGTACCTGCTCCTCTTGGCAAACATGAGTAAACCTTAACCACACAAGTAAATTCTTTAAACAGATTTGGCCCTTCCTTCTCAACCACCACTGATCAGATTGTGCATCAGTTTGCAGCTTTTTAGCTTCCACTCTGCTTTTTATTCCCCATTTCAACAAAATTCATTGGCTTATCTTATTCTCACACATCTGTCTTCCCAGTGATTTCTCTGAACCACCAACACTGTAATGTAGACTAATATCGTGAAAACACCTGAGCTTTTTCACTTCTCTTTCCTCCGATAGGCTTCCTTTTCACTCTGTGGTAAACTACATTTACTATCTTCAGTGAGATCATCTTTTCCCTTAACAGGTGAGGTTTTCTTTGTTTTTTTTTCCCCCCCAATTTCTATACCTCACAGATAGAAAGTGATGTTGGAAGCCAAACTTTGATTTATGAACCAACTCCTAATCATGTGTTAATTCTGCAGCTAATCTTGCTGTCTTAACTCTCTGCTCTTCCTTCAGTTCTCACTACTTCAGGAAGTGAAGTTTTGAACTTCAAAATAATTGTCTTTCCAAAAGCTTGATATGGAGTCATTAAGCATGGGATCGGACCCTTCAGTCCAACTAGTCCATGCTGAGCATAATCCCAAATTAAACTAATCCTGCCTGCCTGCTCCTGGTCCATATTCCTCCAAACCTTTCTTATTCATTTCTTATTCAAATGTATTTTAAGCTTTGTAATTGTACCCACATCCACCACTTCCTCAGGAAGTTCATTCCCCACATCTATTTAAAAAAAAATTTGCCCTTCATGTCTTTTTTTTTTAAATCTCTCTCCTCTCACTTAAGTGTTCTCCCGAGTCTTGAAATCCCCCATCCTAGGGAAAAGACAAGTACCATTAACTCTATCTATACCCCCTCATTATTTTATAAACTTCTGTAAGGTTGCCTCTCAACCTCCTATGCTCCAGTGAGACAAGTCTCAGCCTATCCAGTTTTTTTTTAATAACTCAAACCTTTGATACCCAGCAACATCATGAAAAATCCAGTCCCATGTCTATTACCCCTCTCACTGCTTGATGCACCAGAATCCCATCACACATTTGCCATCGCGCAATGGCACTTAACATTAATTCACTAATATCTTTACACTACATTCCATCCACACACACTTGTGAAATATGTTAGTCACATACATACCACTCACAGCCTTTACACAGCTCTGTCTACTCCTTTTGGCAGGCAGTGACACAAAGTTAATTAATGACAATTAACCTCTGTCTTGCAGCATGTGGCATACAGCAGATCAGCAAGCCAGGAGTCTGGAAGTGTACCAGCTCCCCCTCCATCTCTCAGTGCACTGGAGGAGATGGTCCAGACAAACGTGGACAGCTATGGAGCCAATGGCATCAAGTCATTCTGCATCGTGTTCTTGCTGTTTTATGCAATCTCTTCTTAACTTATAACTGTTACCCTGAAAAGTGCCATGAAATGAAATGACCATGACATTCTCACTTCCTTCCTACCCCACTTCTTTTACATGTTTTGAGCTTTTAGGTAATCAAGAATTGCTGTCTCAATTCCTGTAGAAGCAAGTTGAAGGGCAAGTAGAAGAAGGTAGCCGGAAAGAAGAAGCATTGTCACTTAACTTATCACTTGCAGGTACCAGCTCAAATACTGGCACCTCAAGTATCTCAAAGGCTAGTTTAGAATCAGGATATGCCCAGATGAGTCAATTGTCACGAGCCTGACTATAGCCAGGACAGTGTGATAAGACAATTCATGTATGAAGTTGACAGAGACAGAAGGCATAGAGAGTTCTGCTTATGAGTGCAGCATATTGCCAAGTTTCCTTTGACTGTACCTTCCAAATGTGTGAACTGTACCACCTGGAAGGTCAAGGCCTTGGGAACGTCAACACCTGCAACACATTATAACTTTGAAATAAATATTCCTTTTATTATTGCTAAGTCAATCTTGAAACTCCCTCCCTAACAATATTGTAGGTGTACCTACACGTGGCATGTTGCACTTGAGAAAGGAGGGCTCACCACCAGATACTCAAGGGTAATTAGGGATAGACAATAAATTCTGGCATGCTAGAAACACTCACATTCTAGCAACTTGCATAAAAATAAATTCCAGTGGATCAATTCAGATTGACATGGCCAACTGGTTAAAAACATTTTCCACAGAACTACTGTTGGGTTAAGTTTTGACAGGACATAACCTCCAGCACAAGAATTAATTAAACAAATGCCATTTTACATCATCCCAAAACTGCACTTGACTTTGACAGTAGAAATATAATCCTAGAGCCTATTAATTATTTTAAGTTAAATAATACCCATATTTGTTACAAGCTGTCATTAGTAATATTAGAACCATTAAAAGTATCACAATATTCCTAAGACACACTGTATTTAATATTTCTTGGAGGACTTAAATTTGGAAAGATTATGAAAACATGGATTTATTCCAGGTTTTGTGGAAGTATCTGGAGCGATTTCTTTAAACGAGGTTATCGTAAGGCTACCGTTGACATTGGAAATTTTTAATTATCTTTGATCTATTTTCACCTATTATCCACCTATCAAAATTGCTTGGTTTGATCCTCTCAAACTCAGTGTAGGTTTGACCAGAGTCCCTGCTTAGATTCCTAAAACTTTGCCTGTCAACTTGTGGTACTAGCTCATGTGCGCTTAAGATGGCATTTTTCACCTCATCATACTGCCCAGATAATCTCCTCTGATAAGTGATGCAAATACCTTTCTTGCTGTCCCTACCAACTTTGTTTGGATCAACAATATCCACATGATGACTGGCCATTTCGTTTGTTTCGTCACTTTGTCAAATGAAGAAAGAGAGGCTTCTACATCCTTCTCATTGAATCCAGACAATGTTTGGACATTTTTAGACAGATCCCTGCTGGGGCATTTGGCTATGACGGGATTTTCTTCATCACTGTCCTCATCACTACTCCTACCTTTCATTTCTACCACCGCTATTTTAAATCGGAGTCCTAGAGCACAGAAACAGACCCAAATTGAATTTGAGTTTTCAGTTCCAAAATCTGATGTTCAAAACCTTTATTTCTCCGTTTATTCTGCTAGGGCTATCCTTTCCTTTACTTTTCCCTCTGCTTTTAATCGTAATTCAAACTGTTTCATTTCCTTTTTCTCACTTTGTGTTCTATCAGGACTACTCTTTTTATAGAATCCCTGCAGTATGGAAATAGGCGTTTGGCCCATCGAATCAATACAGACCCTTCGAAGAGCATCCCAACCACACCCATCCCCCTATCCTCTCCCTGTAACCCTGCATTTCTCATGCCTAACCCACCTAGCCTGCACATCCCTGGACACTATGGTCAATTTAGCATAGCCAATCCATTTAACCTACCCATCTTTGGACTGTGGGAGAAAACCCATGCAGACATGGGGAGAATGTGCAAACTCCACACAGTCAGTCACCCGAGGGACAATCGAATCTAGGTCCCTTGTGCTGTGTGCCAGCAGTGCTAACCACTGAACAAGCTTTGGGGAGTCAGCAGGTGAGTTGCGTGTTGCAGTATTCTCAGCCTCTGACCTACTGGTTTAACCACAGTAATCATTTGGCATGTTGAGGACAGTTTCTAGTTAAAGGTAACAGTCAGAATGTTGATGGTGATGGTAAAACCACTGATTGTCAATGTGAGCTCATTAGATTCTCTCATGTTGAGGATGATTATTGCCTGGTATTTGGGTGGCATGAATGTTATTTGCTACTTGCCAGCCCACGTCTTAAATGCATTTGGACATGAACAGCTCCAGTCTCTGAGGACTGGTGAATTGTGCGAACATTGTGCAGTGACTCAAAACCTTGGCTCTGCTTTTCTCCACAGATGCTGCCTGACCTTCTGAGGTCCTCTGGCACCTTCTTGCCAATGAGCACTCCCCTCACTTTAGCAGGCTACCTGACAGCATCCCAAGAACCTGCTGTGATCTAGATAAAACTCGCGAGGAAGGGTCACCGGACCTGAAACGTTAACTTTGATTTTTTTTGTTTTCTTAACAGATGCTGCCAGACCTGCTGAGTTCTTCCAGCAACTTCTGTTTAGATAAAGTCTGCTTAAAAATGTGGGATGACCCCAACGTGCTTTTCCAATCAGTTTGTCACTTGAGCGGCTGCCTTACGACACGGAGACAGACAGCCCAATCAAATTGAAGCATTCGTACCTCTCTCAAATTAAAACCCTCAGACTCCAGTGGTTTCTAACCAGACGAGTTGAGTAGCCAGTCCCAGGCTTTGTGAATAATTGATATTACACACCAGGCTTAAGCTTTAAGCCTAAAGACTTAACAATTTACAGCAAACATTGTTTTAATTAGCACCTTTTAAGAGCTAGCACTCTTGATAAACCACCAAAAATTATATCCCTGAAATATTATAAGTTAGCGGATTATTGCGATCTCCTTAAGTTCTATTTAAGGCAAAGTTAGATGATTATTTAACTGATTTATGCTGTAAATAAAGTGCAACAGTGATGTGTTTACTGCCTGCATTACATTTCTGTTACTTAGTGTTCTTATAATGATTATGGGGACCTCTTGATCAACTGGAATGTTTATCAACGGCACACTGCTGGTCCCATAGGTGCCGGTTAACAAAAAGTTTGCTGTATTAACAATACAGTTACTTAAGGTAAAAGTAAAGTGATCTAATTGATGTCAGTGATTTTAAACTCCATAACCTTCATTTTCAGCCGCCACTTGCATAGAAAACAGAAACAGACAAACACCATTAAGGGGTAAATGTAAACAATAGGAAAATTAACAAAACTGGCTGTGATTACTTGAGCAGTCTTACTTCGCAAGTACATGGGATTGTCTGTTGATTTAATTTTCTGAACGCATTGACCGCTGCCATCTTTTCCAGTTCAATAATACTTTCTATTTTGTGACATTCCAATAGCTTATAGGGGAACATTAGACAGGGAGTTTTCAAATCTTCATGCTCTAGAATCAACAGTCAAACTTCTTTCAGAATCACACAATCCAAAAAAACCAGTTCAAACTCTCTGGCTTCTCCCTCTGTTTGATCATGATGTTTTCTCCTATGCTTATTGGAACCAACTCCCACGTACTTACCTTCTTAATGACCAAACATTTGTTATCTGATTAAGCATAGTGGTACTCCAGAGTCGGAGAATTTTTGGAGTTCTTTGATCAAGAACCAACCTACAATTAATTTTTAGGCCTGGTCAAAAACAGATAACAGCTTGTCTGTTCTTTGTTGTTAAAACTGCTGATCATAGTCCAAATGCCACCTTTCAACCCTCCACTCACAGATGACAGCTCCAAACCAAAAAAAATTATTTAAATAAAATGAAAAATCGGAGCATGTTCTAATAGCAGCTGGATGGGAGAGGGGAAATGTACCATTGGAGCAGATGTAGCAAGACAGGATCGCTGATTAAATGTTGAGCGTAATACAGAATCTGTGTCTCTCGCATGCTGGTTGCCTCCATAATTGCTTTTTCCTGGACATTTTAAGGGCTTTTGGGTGTGAATTCACCTGCTGGCCCCATAAATGCGGAGCCTTGGATAATCTATTCACCTCTGACTCTTAAACGTAATGAAAGATTTTCCCTATTTGATGTATTAAAATTCAATGAATGTCCTACTCAGTAAATTAATTGGATTTTTGTAGTGTTCATTGTTTGCCTTGAGTTAATCCCTAAACTTTTAAATTCCCTTCTAAAACTTCTTTGCTTCTTGTTCTTATAAGCTTGCCTCTTTGATCAAGGTTTTGGTCACTTGCTGTAATATCTTATAATATCCGTAATAAATGACTCTGTCATTTAATTTGATAATCATCTTGTAAAGTGCGTAGAGAGATCTTATTATTAAAGATGTAACATAAATGAAGTTGATAGTGTAACTTGTAGGATCCAAGAAGAATATTGAATTGAGATTTTAGTCTCCTACAAAAGCAGAGGATATAATCATCCTAATCTCTTGATGGTTTTCTAGTGTCCATCTGGTTGGGTCCATTGTGTGGACAGTGGAATTAAAAGGAGAAAGGTGGAAAAATGCCTCTTAAGTCTGGTTTTTTAAATCTCTCTTCTGGTATATTTTGAAATTCTCAGAAGGGATGATTTCAGTGTCATCTGCTGTTGATCTTCTGTATCTGAGAAAGCTTTGAATAAAAAGTGTTTGTCTGAAAATAAATCTTGCAACTCAATTTCTAAATTGCTATTTTTGACATCTTTACTGTAAATAAGAGTTATAATGCTGTAGAGTAACTCTAAATAAAATGTGCAACTTTTTTGCTTTTGCTCACTGCTTGGACCTACGAGATTATTCTTTCCATAAGCTGATTCATTGATACCAATAAGCATCCTGCAGGTTTAAGGGTTATTCTGGGGCTAGGATTATGAAGTGTTAACCTCACTGAGGTCGTGAAGATGTATTACTTTGGTTGTTAAGAATAGTAAAATATTGGGTTTCTGTGATAATTAACTTGCATGGCACAAAAAGTGATCAGTTTCCACCACAAGTGAGTGGATACAGATAAGCCACCGTTCAGTCTCTCCAGTTTGCCTTCGGACTCTGCTGTCTTTTGGAAATTGTGCCTACAGCCCTTTTATGAGACAGCAGTCAATTGAACGACTCTTTTTTGATCTCATGACTTTGAATCACTGTTAACATCAGTGTAAAGAGTGTCCAAGCTCAGAAACTGCTTTACAGTCAATGAACTTCAACATAAAGCTACCCTTTAAACTTTTATCCCTGTATAAGTGAGCTTGTTCTTTGACATTTTGTGTTATTCTGGGTCCATGTTTTTATGTTAATGTCAGACCAGATTTTGAAGGGTCGCAAAATTAGGTACAAGTGCCTATATTAATGTTGAAAAATTGTTTCTGATCTGTTCTGAAAATAAATAATCCAACCTAGCTGGGTGATTGTCTCTGTCTCTGTTTAGTTTAGTAATCTACAGCATACATGTACGATGTTCAATTTGACTTTTAGTTAATAATTGAGGCATTCATTTGTTTACTTTGTGCTCTAATTCCTGGTGAATGATAATGCTGATCATGAAGGAAGTTTTTCGTATTAGCTCATGGAATGTGGATGTTGCTGACTGGGCCAGCAGTTATTGCCCATCCCTTATCCCTAATTATCAGAGAACCGAGTGACTCACTGGGACACTTCAGGGGTAGTAGAAAGTTGACCCTCTTACTATGGCCTTAGCATAGCATGGAGGCCAATTCGGGCAAAGGTGGCAAGATTCCTTTTCCAAAAGAATATTAGTGAACCAGATGGACGTTTATAGTATGGTCACTATTACCTTTTAGTTCCCGATTTCTGTTGATTTCAGATTTCACCACCTGCCATGATGGGGTTTGAACCCTGTCACTGTACGAGAGACACTTACCATTACCTCATTACATCCCTGTTGTTGAACCATTGTGGAGGCTAAAGCACGTCTGTAAATGTATCATTGTAATTTTCATGCTAACTTCTGAGGCTTTTCCAAACTTTAAAATGCGTTTTGTGATTTGTACTAAATCTGACTTCTTTTTTCAGAGATTTTGTACATTGAGTTTATTTTTGTGTTAGATTGTTCAGGATTTTGCTGTTACTAATAGATAAAACTGACAGTAACTATTAGTGTCTGCACATGCAGTGATAAACACAAATCTGTAAGTTGCTAGCAATGGTACCTTGCTGTTATACAAGCTGTGTTCAGCGATGGAGATATACAGAAGTAACTTGAATTTTGTCAACTTGCTGCATTTGCCCACCACACTCACTTGAGAGATGGATTTTAAAAGTTGAGGCATAGGATAACATTTCCTCAATGTTGTCACTCTACATTATTTTGTTCCAAAATCTCTTCTGTTTTCATCGTTAATATCTCTCCCTTTAATCTAATATGCATGTTCCAGTCTTTATTTAGCCTACATTCAAATCACTGTAGGAAATAATAATTCCGGTGTGTTTTTTTAAAAAAAATTCATGCTTTCCAATCTTGTTTGTGAGGATTCTTCAATCTCCCTTGGTCAAAGAACCTCCGAACAGCTTGACCTGTTCACTGACGTCACAGATCTTTGTAAAGAGTGTCACATTGGATCAGTGGCCTGAAAGTTAAAAATCTCTGACCAGCTCATGAAATATCAATGGGCAACTGACTCTGTAAGGCTAAGGTGAAAACTGTTCCTTTGATACTGCGCCAAATGGAGACCTGAGTTCAGTTTGTCAATAATGATTGCAAACTATGCTTACTAAATACTACATAAAGCAACCTCACATTAAGCACATAGAAAAGGACTGGTAATTCTGTTGGAGACAGTAATTATTAGTATTACACAATTCTGCTCAGTGGTTGTCATTTACAGCAGTTTGGCTATGGTTTGCCTCTGCTGGCCAGTAATGAGATAATTTGACTTAAACTCTGCAGAAAAATGTGTTACATAGGGAATTCTTCACTCCCAGTGAGTGGACCATACTTTACCTATAGTTAATTACTAAAAGTTTATTTTTTTTAAACAGTTTATTTTCCTTACTTTATAAGTCGCAAGGCCAACCCCACTTTTCTCATAGTGCATGACATATTCTTGTTGAAACAGGTGCTGTGTGTGTACATGTTGATTCATTCTGCGAAGGAAATAGCCCTGTGTATTTATATGTGTGGCTTCCAGGACGTGCAAGTACACCGCATTGGGATTGGCAAACAGTCCTAAATTGGTTGTCAGCGTAATTCATAGAACACCCTGGGCAACACTTTGTAAATAATCCTATCACAAAATTAGATCTGATATTGGACATTGTTTAGAGTTTTGCAAACATGGGTTGGTTGAATATGGTCAGTTCCTTGCTGCTGTGAACAGCCAAAGGGATATGTAGTTAGATAGGATCTGCCAGTCTTTGGATTTTACAGTTAGCATCACACTGGCACTAAAATTCATATACTACGTGACTTACTGGTTTGGCTTTTTGGCTCGAAGACTGCACTCTGTAGGAGCAGTCACCATTAGAGTTCATGCTGCATAGCAGTGGCGTTAAACAATACATTTCACCTGTTGCTCAAACTTTTCAGGACTAAAGGTAATGGCTCCCAGGCCCATTAATGAATTTGTGCAACAAATTGAGAAATAATCTGCACAAGATGCCATCATTGTTTACGCACTTGTGTGTACTGGAAACCACATATTAATGCACAGGGCCTCGTTCTTCACAGACAGGAAAAACATGGAAACACTGTTTCAACTTGATCTTTCAGATTGCAGGATATGCAATCATATTTAGAATTGTTTGGAAACAAGTTTTTTTTTTGGAAGTGTGCTTAGAAATGTCAGTGACTACACATCCTAAATAAACGTACCGCAAAATTACGCACCCGTGACAGCTGTTTGAAAATGTGCTGAAATGGTTTCATTATGATATAATTCTGATTTTTGGGGCAAAGCACTGAGTAAGCTCAGGTGCAAGTGATTACAATTTCTACAACTCCAGAGTCATCTCAATGTTTTAGATAACTTCAAAGAAACCTCTATCTACTCATCAACAATGCTTCCCAGGTAAGAATCAAAACTACAGATTCCTTCTTTTGCACCAGTTCCAAGTAGACTAGTGCTTAAATTTTTAGGAGTACTGTAATTTTATTATGATGTCAAGAACTTCATTGTGTTTTCCATTTTTCCTTGCAATGCATCCCATATAATCATTGTGCCACGTAAGACCATTTGAAGTATCAAGTCCATACCAGTTGTGTGTAGAGCATTAAATCAGTATCATCCTCTTGCTGTGTCCTTATAGCCCTGCAGTTTATTTTGCCTTGTGCTCATCATGTTTCCTTCTAAAATTGCCCGTTGCTGCTTCTATATTGGAATATAGTTCGTGAGCACTTGATGCAATGTCTGGTACATCACACAAGTG
The DNA here is from genome assembly GCF_021869965.1 of Rhincodon typus. Taxonomy (NCBI): domain Eukaryota; kingdom Metazoa; phylum Chordata; class Chondrichthyes; order Orectolobiformes; family Rhincodontidae; genus Rhincodon; species Rhincodon typus. The sequence continues at coordinate 12,589,477 of NC_063365.1, read as the reverse complement.
ACCCCATGAATCCAATCATTGCATGTCAGTAGCTTGTGTACTGGACAGTTGAAGAGAGGAAGAAGAGCTGTGTGCTTTCATGCAGGGATAATCTGATGCTTTAAAAAAAGCCTGTTTGATGTAAGTATTAAGGAATATATGTCGGTCTGGAGGGAGGTTAAAAAGCAGAGCTGGCAGATAAATGTGGGACTAAATGACGACCTCCCATTCTGTATGTTTCAATGATAAACACCTCTGCCTATGGGGGGTTCCATCACTATGCTATTTTGTGAAAAGAAATTATCTAAAGTTGTTCCAAAAGCAAAGACCTGTCAACAAATATTACTTGCTTGTTGAAAGTATCTTTCTGAATTTGGGTCTTGCATGACTAGTTTGAAACCAGTAACTTGAATTTTCTGTTAAGAGTTCAAAAAAAGAGACTTAGCTTGCAGGCAACTTAGTCATATTATCGGTTACTGGGAACCAAGTCCATTATCAGAAATCATATTATAGAAAATTCTGGTTATTAAAGGGGCTATTATCCCAACACAAAGTATAGGCTTCGCTTCCAAAAAACTCATGGACCATCACCAGAACTAAATATTATTCCTGATGAGAGAATATATTCTGCCTTCATCAAGTGCTTGATAGCACAGTCAAGAATGTCAATTTTGTTTCATTTAAATAAGAAGGATCAAGGATATAATTTTGTGCAGTAATGTTTAATATTTTCACTTTGATTTTCAAGGTATGGACTGAAGACAAATGACCAGATCCTAGCTGAAGACAAGCACAAAGAACTGTAAGTTTGAGTGAGTAACTGCAGTCTGAAAATGGTTATTGAACCTTCAACAATGGGTTCCCTCAAAATTTGGAGAATGTTGCCATGCCCTGGTGTATGGTCCAAATTATACTGAATGGTTAAGTTACAAAACTTGGATTTTTGTTTGTTACTCAGAAGGAAGATCATAGAATCTCTACATTTGTGAAAAAGAGACCTTTCAGCCCATAGAGTCCACATGGACTCTGAATATCTCACCCAGACCCAGATTCCTGACCTATTCTTGGAACTCCATAGTTAGCATGGTTAATACACCTAATCCCCATATCCCTGGACTATGGGACAAATGAGCATGGCCATGCACCTAACCTGCGTGTCTTTGGACTGTGGGTGGAAACTTGAGTATCAAGTGGAAACCCACGCAAACACTGAGAATGTGCACACTCCACACAGCCAGTCACCCAAGGCTGGAATCGAACCCAGGTCCTAGGTGCTGTGAGGCAGCAGTGCAAACTATTGAGCCACTGGGCAGCCTCTTTACTAGGATAAAGATATACCACATAAATGGCAATAATCACAGTCCATTATAGTAAGAAGGATCAAAATATCGTTATTTTGGTCTCTGTCTCAAAATAATCCACAAAAAAGAATTTAAGAAACAGAAGCAGGAGGAAGGCTTCAATCCCTTGAGCTTGCTCTGCTATTGAATAGCATTATATATCCGTTGTCTGCTTAATCCCCGTTTCTCTTGACCAAAAGTTTATAATTTCAGCCTTTAGTACATTCAATGAATGTCATGGGCTCTCTGTGTAGAGACTTCCATAGGTTCACAACCCTCTCAGTGAAGAAATTTCTCCTTTTCAAAGCTGTACATTACTGACTCCTTACCTTGACAGTATAGCCCCTGGTTCCCAGCTGTCTGGGAGGGGGAAACTGTTTGCAGCATCTACCCTGTCAGGCTCCTTAATCTTTTTTTGTTATGATTCTGTGTTCAAACTGTTTTAAAAAAAAAATCTTGGAGCATTGCCATCAAAACTAAAATTAAGTGTTTAGAAATCATAATATATTCTGTCATTCTGTGATACAGTTTTGAAAAAGCGCATTTTTATGGAGGAAGTTAATTTCAACTTAAAATGAATTTCTGATTCAAGGCAAAGAGGAGAAAGGAATTGTATAACTCAACTCGCCTCTCTCAGAAAGCGGAGAGGTGGAGTGTGCATTTTGTGAAGTCATCGCTCTGATGGTCATCCATGATCAGAGAACATTTACTTCGAATTTAGTGTTTTCAAGAGTTGCCTGTGAGAACACTGATCAATATTTATTATAGATAAAGGTTTTATTTTGTTGTTAACTTTGGGTAGTTACATTCAAGTGAATCATTTATGAAATGGTGGTTTCAACAATTTTACTGAACGAATTTTTGCTGAACCACTTACAGAAACTTTGGAAATAAAAAGAATCTTGATAAACTGACACAGCCAACCTTTTTCAACCCGTCGCAACTTGTTTACACATAAAGGGCACATCTGCTGAATAGCCTTGAAAATACAATTCTTGTTGGAGTAGTTTGACATTTCTAAGAAGTGAAATTCTTCTTTTTGCATCAGAACATATAGTTCCTGAAGAGGAAAATTCACTTGTTTCATCACAACTGTCCAATCCAGAGTCCACATAAGGGAAAAAAAAATCTTATGTCGAGGATAAATTCCTTCCAAAATATTTAAGATGCCTTATGAAATACATTGTGTTTAAAGATGAATTGTTATGCAGTACATTGTAAATAAATAAAACAAAGTTTTTATTCAACCAAAAAGGATTTGCCTATTCCCTGAATTTTTTTTTTGCTTCAGTAAGCCCTGAAAACAAGACACTTGTTAAATATCCTCAATAATTACTTTTCATCCTCTACTTCCATATGATCATATTTCAGGCATTCCAGTTTGTAAACAGTTCTCATTTGAATTGAATACGCCACTTTTTAGTCTGTTAAAATTCTGTTTTTGTTCTCTCCTTTCACTTAACATTCCCAAACATCTATCTTATTCTGTTCAGTCATGTCACTTTATTCATCCTGCCAGTTCCATGCGCTCTCCAAAGTTTTACTTTGTTTCTAATTTCTGATTTTAACCATGACGTTCTGAAACTTGAATTTGTCTAACTTTTTGTGGTATAATTTTACACAGCTACATTTCAATGACGTTTTTAAAAATATAGTCCTACGTGCTATTTTCTTCACTTTATCGAGCATGCTATTTCAGTCTGGTATCCTTGCTTTCATATCAGCTTTCCTTATTTTAATTGAACTTTAACCTGTAGCATGAGATGAGCAGTAAGTCTAGATGCTGTTCTTTCAGACTTAGCTTCTATTTAATTGACTGTTGATGTTGCTTTGCTATGGATTGCAGAGACATTTGAATTCTTCGATGAATCCTTTGAGTCTGCTAAATTGACTTTGTTCACAAAGCTGAGAACTGTTCTCCGTTCCAATTACTGTGGAGATTTCTAACTCCACACATGATTTGGAAGCTTCATCAACTCAACTTGGTACTGAAAGGAGGTTTCCACCTCCCTGTTAAAAAATATGGCATAAATCCTAACCACACTTTGGAAAAACAGAAGCTTTTCCTCATGTCATCTTTGTAATTTTTTGGCAGTTACTTGAATTTTGAGTCCTCTGGTTTGTGACTTCAGCTATTGGTAAAAGTTTTGCTTTATGGAGTCTAAAACATTTAAAGGATTTTTTTAAAAACGGAAGTTGACCAAATTTCTCCTTACATTTCTGTTCTAATGAGAACAACCCCAGATTCTCCAATCTTTGCAAATTTAATCCTTCTGGAACCATTCCAGTAAACCTCCCTCCCGCTTGGGGAAGGGATCTGTGATCATCTGTTGGAGCTTGAATAGCTAGAAGATGAACTAAGCCTGCTTTTCAACTCAATCTTGGTGACTTCTGACCTTAAAAATAAAGTGCTCACCCTGGATTTTTCTGAACTGAAAACAAAGTTAATGGCTTTATATATTTACCCTACTTTTCAAAAGTCAACAGTTCAAACACCTTCCCATTTAAGCCGCAGGTCCCTGCAGTCTTCTGCTCTGACAAATACTGGATTTTGTCACTGTTCTAACTTTGTGGGTTTTCTTTTAATGAAAAGACCGAGCAATCGTTATCCATTGACTTCTGTTTTGAGATTCACTTTGAAAAATTGACAGTTTATGTAAATTATACACCTTTCATCACACTTATTCATGCTGTCTTTTCTGTAAAACTCTTTTAGATCTGTATATTTGTTTGATCTACCTTTATCTTTGCTAGGTCTTGCTATTTGAACAGAGTTGCTAACCTACCCTCTATAGTGGTTGGTTTGAGCAGTTGGCTGGATGGCTAACATATGGTGGAGAGGGGTTCAGAAGAGATTTACCAGGATGTTGCTGGGTGTGGAAGGTTTGAGTTACAAAGGAAGGCTGGATATACTGAGACTTGTTTGACTGGAGTGTAGAAGGCGGAGAGGCAATTTTATAGAAGTTTATAAAATAATGAGTGGTATAGATAGTTAATGGTAGTTGACTTCCCCCTAGGAGGGGGAATGTCAAGACCAGGGGACACATTTTTAAGGTGTGAGGAGAGAGATTTCAAAAGGACATGAGGGGCAAATTTTTTTTTGGATATAGAGGGTGGTTTGTGTGTGGAATGAACTTTGTGAGGGAGTAGTTGATGTGCGTGCAATTACGATGTTTAAAAGACATTTGAATGGATATATGAATAGGAAAGGTTTGGAAGGATATGGAGCAAGCAGGTGGGATTAATTTAGTTTAGGATTATGTTCTGCAGGGACTGGTTGGACTGAAGGGTTTGTTTCCATGTTGTACGACTCGATGATGCAGATTATTGTCAGTTAACAACATAGTTCAATCTCTGTGCCCCCTGTGGTAGGGTCATGGAGACTCGCCCCACTCTTGGAAAATTTTACCCCTAACCTATATAAAACTAACTGCCTGTCAAGTGGCAAGCGATACTTGTGATCCTCTGCGGCCTATAGCTAATCTCTCAGTTCATTTTGTCAGCAAATTACCTATACTAAATAGTGTGAATCCAACCTCCAATTGGGTTGTCATCTCAGGTTTTTTGATTTACTTGATCATTTGGCCAGAGCTCACTTATTCTGGGAAGCCAAGGGTTTAAACTTGGAAGAGAGGATAATTTGCCCTGGATGTTTCTGCTTTAGACTGTCTCCTCATTTTCCTTGACCTGTGGATAGTCACCTCAGCTCCTTTTTAATGTTGCCAGTTTTCTGTCTTAGCAGGATAACCTTTCTCAAACTGTAGGTCTTTAAACAAAAACCAACTTTCTACTTTTGTTAGATACTCTCCAATTCTGCTTTGATTCTGAAACAGAGGCCGACCAGGTGCCAGCTGTCAAATTACATACTTTCTGTATATGTTTTTGTACAAGCTAGCATCTGGCATTGAAAGCTCTTCATACTCTTCCGAAACCACATATTGCTACCCTATCCTGTGCTGCCTTTTTACACTCCAAGCCTGTGGTTAAACTTATATTTTTTTTTCCAGATAAATTAAACTGCCTTCTCTTTCTGCTGTGAATTCCTGGTGTAACTAAATTTCCGATTTAGAAATATTGCTTTTGCTCTGTTTCCCGCATAATTCTGTGATCAGATCACCGTGTCATCTCTGTTTAAACTCGAGTTGTTTCTTTCCTTGTTTGTCTAGCCATATCACTGTGACACATGGAAATGGTTATGGTCTTATGCTCAGAAGCTTTGCCAAAAATTGAGTTCAGATTCTCATCCAAGCATAAACGTGTACAATGGATTATTTATGTAATGGTTATTAATTTAGAACTGATTAAAAGTAGTATGTCAGTAAATGTTTTAGACAGCTGCGTAAACTACTGTGAAAGAACAAATCTATTCATTCCCATTTGAATCATAAAGTGCAGTTAAAACTTAAAAAACAAACCCCATATTTGTTACTTTTAAGAAAGAACTCGTGCAGCCAGTGTTTTATGCCTTGGGCAGTGGTGAAAGTTGGAGCTGAAATGTTTATGATTTTACAGTAACAGTACAATTTCGCAGGTTCTTCACGTATTCCGAGACGATAAGAATTTAGCCAAAACACTTGGCACTCATGTTCAATTCATTACTTGACACTCAGCTTTACTTTTATGACTTAACTCAGCCTTTTATGCTTCGGCCTCATTAGGTGACTGGTATTGGTGAGTCTATATTTATTAGTTGCTCTGAGGAGATGACAGGGTTGGGGCTGCACTTTAAATTGTTGGAATGTTTGCGGTAATTGTACCTTTTGTAGCAATTATTTTGGAACTGTGTGGTTTGCAAGGCCACTTCAGAATGTATTAAGTGTCAATAGCATTCGTGATATGTTATCTTAGCTGAAACATCCTTGTGAACATGTTGGATATTAATGACAATGTGGCAACTTTGATGTCCTTTTTTCATTTTCTGCAAGCAACTAGGTTAATTGAAGTCACTTTAACAATTCTCCATAAGTTCCCACCTTACTGATGTCTTGCTGAGCCCTTCAGTTTTACAACTCCAATCCATTGGATTTTACTGGTTTCTCCCTATTTTCCTCTCCTTCTGTATGTTAACCCCTGCTCCCAGTAGAAGCATTGTGCCCACTTCTGGGCATCACTCTTCAGGAAAATTTTAGAGCCACAATAGCAATGAGTGAGTCACAGTGGTCTACGGCACAGAAAAAAAGGCCCTTTGACACATTGAGGCACTGTTCAAAAAAAAAAGCATCTCATTATTCTAATCTTTTTTTTCCCAAAGTATTTGGCCCATGTCTTGTCAAGTGTATATCTAAATGCTGCTTAATTGTTACAAGTGTTTCTGCCTCTTCTATTCTTAGAGGCAGTAAGTTCCAGATTCCCACCACCCTTTTGAGTGAAAAATCTCTCTCGCATCCCTTCTTAAAACTCTTACCCCTTATCTTAAATCTGTTCACATTAACCCCTTCAAGGAACAAATTGATGGTAGATCATAGAATCCCTTCAGTGTGGAAGCAGGCCATTTGGCCTATCGAGTCAACACTGACTGTTCGAAGAGCATCCCACCCAGACCTATCCCAACCATACCTGCAATCCTGCATTTCCCAACTAGCCTGCACATCTGTGGACACTACAGACAATTTAGCATGGTCAATCCATCCAACCTGCACATGTTTGGACTGTGGGAGGAAACTGGAGTACTGGGAGGAAACCCACGCCGACATGGGGAGAACGTGTAAACTCTACACAGTCACCCAAGTGTTGAATCAAACCCAGGTCCCAAGCAGTGCAAACCACTGAGCCACTGTGCTGCCCCTAAATTTATGGGGGAAGTTTATAGAAAGTTTATTGGAGTGGTTCTCGAAGGATTAAATTTACAACAATTGGAGAATGTGGGGTTGTTCTCGTTAAGCTAGAAGTCTAAGGGGAAAGTTGATCAACTTCTATTTGAGGGGAAAAAAAAACCTTGAGGTGTTTAAATAGAGTAAATAAAGCAAAAGTGATTGAAGAGTCACAAACCAGAAGGGATAGAGTGATTTGAATTAAAAAAAAATCCAAAAATGACAGGAGGCAAAACTTTCTGTTGATTCGTTTGGATTTACGGTACATAGTTTAATAGGGAAGTGGAAACCAATTCAATGGCAGTCTTCAAAATGAAATTGGATAAAGACTTTGACAGAAAATCAGCAGATAGTGAAACAGCAAGGGTATGAATGAATGTTTGAAAGGAGCCATCCTAGATCGGTTTTGATGCTGTACTATTTAATATCGAGTGCACTCTAGGTTAAACAATAGAATACACGGTCCATCATAATGTTGGTGAAATAACTGCACAGAGGCTGGTATCCTGTCCCGAAGTCACCTTTTATTTACTTGAGCACAGTAAGCTGGCAAGAACTTCGTCAACGAGGTGCTTGGTTCCAATCATAACATGCTCTGCACCCTCTCCACCCAGTCACTGCATGTAGGCTTGGTCTTTCTCTAGTCACTTTTGCTGCAACGTTTTCACCGCAGGTCCAGTTCCTCCGACACAGGTGGCGCGTACTAGACTGTGGCCCGTCTCTTGCATCTGGAGCATCTCGGGAGTTTCCTCCTCATCGCGTGGTAATGGTATCGAGGCTGCATCCATCTCAGACTGAGGTTTCGTTGACACTAGAGAGAAAGGGAGAAGCTGTGGTTTCCAACAGGTCTCCTAGCTGTTCTGCGGGGCCAACTGCATTTCACTCCAGCCCCGTTTGCATGGTAACAGCTTTCAGGTGATGCAGGTGTTTGTTCAGGACTGTATTACCTACCTAAACTTTTGTAAGTCACAGGACCTGATCTTGTATTAACCTCGCCTCATACCCATAGAGGGTATTTTCATGGTTCTGGTATAAACTTCATTCTCTGAATTAAATTGTCTCTCTCGCTTAAAGGACCATTGAAGGCATTGAAAGGACCAGCATAGTTGACATGTAACTGAGTCCATGGTTTACCCAGTCATTCCCCTGAATGTAGGGCCGCTGCTGTTGGCAGTTTTTGCCCATGTTGGCACTCTGGGCACTGCTCCACCAATGCAGCTATGTCAGCATCCAACCCCGGCCACGAGACATAGTTTCTTGCTAGTATTTTCATCTTGGAAACCCCTGGATGACCCGAGTGGTGACCTTTACTCAGGAGAATCACTCTTGCTCCGCAAAGTAATGTACAGTCTTCTACGGTGATCTGGTCTTGCCAGATCCAGAAAGTTTTCAGTGCTGGGTGCAATGGTCTTTCTGTCTCCCCTTTGCCAGATCCAGAAAGTTTTCAGTGCTGGGTGCAATGGTCCTTCTGTCTCCCCTTTACCACCAGCTGTTTTAGTTTTGAGAGGACAGGATCTTTTTGTATCCACAGTCGGATATTGTCAGCAGTGACCATAGTGATCTCCAGGATGGAGGACAGATTACGTATGAATTTTCTGTTATAATTTAGTAGCCCAAGGAAAGACCTAAGCTCCGGTACAGATGCGGGAGCAGGGGCTGCTTTGATCGCCCCATCTTCCAACAGGTGTAACCTGGTTTTATTGACTCTGTAACCCAACTAGGTCACTTAGAGCACATGGAACACATGTTTTTTTTCTTCTAAGGCATATGGCCACCTGGGAGAAACATTTAAGCACTATGTCCAAGTTCTCAAAGAGCTGTTTTATTGGTCTTCCCAGTTATTAGCACGTCATCCAGGTAAATGACAACTTGGGGCAGCCCTTGTAAAATGTTCTCCAGAGTCTGCTGGATAAGGGTGCAGGCGATGGTACCCTAAATGGCAATCTTGTGTATTCGTATAAACCCTTATGGATGTGAATTGTGGCATTCATCTGGGACTCATCATCCAGTTGCAATTGCAAGTAGACAGGGCTCATGTCTAGCATCATGAAGGAACACATACACGCACACAACACCAACACCGCCACCACCGTTGTGCAGACGCCCGCTCTGCAAAGGGTCGAGTAGTTATCCAGCTGCGGGAAGCAGTTTGCTGTTTGCTGAGATTCCCCACAAAGACAAACTGAGCCATCAGGCTTCACAATCTGTACGACCGGTGCTGACCATTTTACAACCTGCACTGGTTTGATGATTCCTTCACTCTCTAGCCTCCTGATTTCCACCTCTGTTTGCCCACAAGGCAAATGACACTGGGCGGGCCTTGCAAAATTGCGGAATTGCTTTCTGGTCAATATGTAAAGTGGCACTGACCCCTTTGATAGTCCCAAGCCCTTCCTGGAAAACTCCTGGGTATTTCACCAGGACTTGACTGAGGCAGCCATTTTCTAATCAAAAAATGTTGAGCTAATCTAAGTGAATTGTTGTCAACCAATTGTGCCCCAATCGGCTGGGGCCTGAGCCTCTTAGTACCATCAGTGAAAACTGCACCAACTGCTTCTCTTAGGAGACAGGAACTGAAGTCATACCCTTACTTTGCAGTGGTTCCCCAGTTTACGTTCTCAGTTTGGCTGAGGCCTTAAGGGTTAGAGACCCGAGCGAATCTTATTAAAGGCAGGTTTTGCAATCACAGATACAGCTACGCCAGTATCGACCTCCATGTGAACTAGGTAACCATTTAACCAAACATTAATTTTAATCAGTTCTGATTTGATGTCATTAAGCAAGTTAATTGTTCTAACCCACATGTAGGGTGACTTTGTTGGGTGAGCACTTTCTAAGATGTGCACTTTCCTGGGTACCCAGCATATGGGCTTTTTTACCCAAGTGAGGCCTTGTAGGACTCCTTTGCATCTGCGTACCAGCAGCAACTACAATGGTTTCCCAGCCCAGATCCTGAACAACTTTTTAGCCACTTGGCCAAAGCTCGGTTTTATTGTGGCATTCTGCTGTGTGCTGTCTTAGGATCCCTCCGCTCAGGATATGTGATGTGTGAGGCTTCGCGAGGGCCTACACTCGAGTGGTGTTGCCCAAGCTCAGTTGGATAGGCGAGGGTGTCCACTTCCATTGGGATGCCCTGTAGTTCTCATGTTCCATTTGCTGCATTTCCTAATGACAGAACCAGTTGTAGTACTGGTTTGAAATTCAGTTGGACTTCACCTAGTAGGTGCTTCTGTATGGTTATGTCATTAATCCCACATAGCAAAGTGTCTCAGCATCTCATTCAGCGTTGACCCAAAATCACAGGCCTCTGCCAGTCATCTTAACGTCATCAAAACTCCCGATACAGATTCCCCCATTTCCCTCACAGCCAAATAAAACGAATAGCATCCCAGGATTAGAGGAGGTTTGGGGTCATAATATTCCGTAACCAACTCTGTCAACTTTTGGAAGGTTTTAGTATCTGGTGCCTCTAGGAAGGTTAAGCACCTTATAACCAAAAATGCTGCAGATCTGCAAGCAGTCAAAGATTACTTGTTTATTTTCATCTGCCCCGATGTCATTAGCTCGGGAAAAAATATTGCATTCTTTCCACATGCTGTGCTCAGTCTTCCACAGGATCAAATGAGGCAAGCTTCCCATATAAAGGCATGATGCCAGAAATGCTTACCCCAACTCCAAGATGACTGTTGCAAGCGAATGTTCTTCAGGCACATACTGTTTTCTCTTGTCCCCACGGAAATAATTGCACAGAGGCCACTATCCCATCACCCTAGTTATCTTTTCCTTGTACACAGTACATTGGCTATAGGTAGTCAGTCAGCTGTGAATCGATCCCCCCTGAAATGAGGACATTCTCAAATCTCCTGTTAATATTGGTCAGCGAGGGCTTTCCTGATTGGCCCAGGTTAGCCAACTCCATCAAGGACCTCTTCGCCAACTAGGTCCACCTGGTTCCAATCACTACAGTATGATTGGCCCAATGCTGGGGCCCTGCTTCAGTCTTTTTTTGCCATCAGGACTGTTAATCACAGTGAACTACAGCGTATACCTTGGTTATATCATGGCTATGCTCTGACAATCGATTATAAACAGTTCCAACTTGTAGTTCCCAAAATCTTCCTGCAGCGAACTTCTGGATTGTACTTATGTACTGCTAGCTTCTCCATGGTTGACATGGTTGTTTTAATCTACCTACAATGAATTTAGAACCATTTGTGCTGGTTACTACCTAACTCTGGAGTCTGTTGCTGTGTTTGTGAATTGCCTCTACTTTATTGCTGATCACTGGCTCAACTTGTTCATCACCCTTTACTCAATTTAGTTGGACCCGCTCTTAAATGTCCTAGTGCTGTTTGCTCCCACACTTGGGTGATGCTTTGTTTTCTACAGTTGTTCATTGAAGGTCGTCTATCAGTTATATTATATCATCAATTCAGTTTTCACCTGGCTCACCAGATCTTAATGCTGTTGGTTGTCAGATTTCAACTCCGCTCTTCCTCAGCTAATATACTAGATCTGCCAGTGAAAATTTTAAATCTCCTGAGTGCACTGATGAATTTACTGCTGTTCCACTAGATAACCTTTTGAATGCTGCAAGTCTTAAATATGTCGTGGGTCCCCAGAGCCATCACAATCTGGGCAATGATTCATCGGCTCCACAAGTACGTGCCATCCTGTCATCTTCGTTTCATCACAGGATCTCAGGCCAATTCTTAAAATTTTGCCTTCTTCCCATCCTTTCTTTATGATCATGAAGTATCTCTCCCGTTCTCTGCCATACCTTTATAATCTGATTTCTGCTTTTTGACCCATTTTCTCCTATTTCTATTGGTCATTATCTGGCATCAAGTGTATGGGGCAGGCTTGATAGACCATTTTTTCTGACGTGATGTTCAAATGTTTCTATGGTGTGAGAAAGTTCAAATGTGTACAAATATTTTTCCTTTAATGTTATGCTGGGGTCATTGTACCACTCAAACAGCATTAAAGCTGAATTAGCTTTGTCAGAGAACAAACTATCTCTGACATCAAGGTTTTTCTGTAGATTCTGTAGCTGTGTTGACGACAGCAAGGTTCTGCAAGATCATTACTGATTCTAAACCATAGAGTAAATATTTGGAAAGACTAGACCAACCCTTGAGATCACTTAGTGACTATAATCACCACCTAAATCTGTTGAACAAAATGGGACTATATAAACTATCATTTTATAATTTGCTCTTGAATCCGTATGCAGTTACTTCAGTACAGCAAGGCAACTAAATTTTAAATATCTGACATGATTCAAATCCATTTTGGTAGTCTAACCTTCATAGGCTCAATATTGATTGATGTTGCTCAAGTATAGGGCGAACTGTTTCGTTTAACTTGATTGTTAAAAGTCAACACACACATTTCCCAATGTGTTTTTCCTCCCAGAGATTATTTTTCAATGCATTGGAATTATTTATCAGATATGGCAATGAACAAACATTGGAATGCATATGTTCACAGCCAGCTGGGATATTGTTTAGCATTTCTTGTGAAATATAAGTTTCCATGCAACTCACCATGGATGATGCTTTTAATTCCTTTTATCTTTTGATGTATTCTAACTTGGCTGTTTTGGACAGTGATCTGCATGGGATAGTCAACACTTTTTTTTTAATGAGTTCCTTTCATTTTCATGCCGCATCCTTTTTGAGTTTTAAAGTTTAATTGCTAAAGTTGGTTGCTGAATCTTTGGACTGCACTGTCGTTCCTTTGTAGTTTTTGCACGTGTGACACTTTTGTGCTGTTCTAAGAGAGTTTATAACCCTGCTGAAATAACAGCATATTCAGTGTTTCTGATGCAGTCTATTATGTTTATTGAGGAAATAGTACTAGATACCTGTGATTAAAATGGATGGAAGGAAAATTATGAATGGTTGGAGTTCTCTCTTCTATTTGATTTTTGATTAGATTTGTTACTGTTACTTGTTGTCTTGTGTGCCTTTACGAGCAGATTGTGCCATACAAGTGCATTAGGGTAACAGACAGGACAGGACAAGATGTTATAGCTGCCGAGATGGGTAGAGAGAGATCAACACACTAATGGCTTGTATAAGGCTCAAGGCTGGTACAAAAGTTCCATCCACACTGAACTAAAATGGAGCCAATAATACATTGGTGCAATTAGTGTGACTGAAACGTTCACAAGTTATTTTTTATCTGAGTAATTCAGTTACACAGACTCACGTTGTTGAGTTGGATACAGTGCTGCAGTGGCACATTAGTGGTGAGAACAAGGAAGTTGAATATATATTAGCAGTCTGCTTCTCACATGACAAAGTACGTAAGTATAATAAAAGTTGTACTGTTTCCCACTGATGTGCAATAATTCTCTTACACCATGGATTTTATGATTTTTAGACAGGTGGTTGGGTAATTTGGCCACATATCCTGTTTAATTTACTTGCGCTGTGCCAGAATTATATTGTGTTGTGCAAGCCTTTATACCATCTTAGCTGTGGTGAAACGAACCTACCTCTTCGTTTTAATTATACTGCAGTAAAATCCTTTTCTTCCTGAAGAACAGAAGTAGATCATTTAGCTCTGGCTGCTCCACCATTCCTAGTTCTATTCTTAATGTCTGGCTTTAAATTAGAGACAATCCCCATATCCTAATCTTGCCAACCAGTTCAGACAGTTTCTCTCTATCTGTGTCTTCCTAATAATATCTTAGAGTGCAATGAAAAACACTGCTCAGGGAACAAATTCTGCTGTTACAACCATCGGTATTTCCAGCAACATAGTTTATCAATCACAGATTAATTTGTTTCTTTATACCCTTCTTCAATGTGTATGATTCAAGTTAAAGTGGAGGAGCAGTCAGTCTTTTGTTTATACAGGTTGAAGGTTGCCTCATTACAGCCAATTGCTAAAGGTTCCTCCAGAATAAAGGGATAACCTTATCTCAAAAGGTTTGAAATATCAACTTGAAAACAAATACAGATAAGAGAAAACAGAACTTAAGAGAAGAAGGTTTCAGTAAGTCTCTGTGGTATATCATGGAGGCCTGTTGGTTGAGTTCTTTGCTGAAGTGAGAAGGTCAACACTTTAAACTCTGATCCTGCAGCTGCAAAGATTTTTGCAATTGAATATTATGGCCTTTTGCAGATGTTTGCCTTTGTGTTTTTCACCCTTCCCTTTTTTCTGCCTGTTACTTCCTTAAGACCTGGTATGAAAAATCATTTGAACAGAGTTGTTAATTCTGTCTCTTTCTCCATCAATGTAAGACTGATCAGTTAAGTACTTCCAAGAGTATTTTCTGTTCTTACTCTTATCTCTTTTACATCAATTAGCTATCTCCCTTTCAACGCGTGAGATGGCTAAAACAAAGTCAGGACTTTAGAAGCTCTAATTATCAACTTGACCACATTAAATTTTCTGTTTGTTTTGTGATCCCAGCTGATGGTAATACAACTCAGTTCTCACAGTAAAATCTGCGTTAACAGATCATCCATTTTATTTCTTTTTATTTGGTTTATCATGGAGGTCAATCACTGAACAAATGAAGAGGCTACCAAAATATTGTTAACGGAAGATTGTATAGGATTTACTCAACAAAAGAAAAATTGAGTCTTAGTCATAGACACCTACAGCACAGAAGAAGGCCCTTCATCCCACTGAGTCTGGATTGGTCAAAAACAGTCACCTAACTATTCTAATCACATCTTCCAGCAATTGCTCGTAGCCTTGCATGCATTGGCATTGCAAATGTACATCTAAATACTCCTTGAATGTGACAAAAGTTTTGTCCTTTACCACACTTGAAGGCAGAGTGTTTCGGATTCTCGCCACGCGCTGGGTGAAAAACGAATTTCTCACATCCCATCTAAACTACCTGCCCCTTACCTTAAATCTATGCTCCCTTGGTCATTGATCCACCAAGGGAAATAGTTCATTCCTTCCTACAGTGTTTATGTCCCTCATAATATTTAACATCTTAATCATGCCCCCCTTTAGACTCCATTGCTCCAAGGATAACAACCCCAGTCTATCCAATCTCTTGTGGTAACTAAAACTCTCCAGCCCAGGCAACATCCTGGTAAATCTCCTGTGCACCCTCTCCAGTGCAGTCACAACCTGCTGTAATGCAGATTCTAGAGCTGCATGTAATAATCTAGTTATGGCCTAACAAACATTTTATGTAGTTCGAGCAACCGCTCCATGCTCTAAACTCTGCTTTGGATAATAAAGGCAAGTATCCTACATGCTACATTTTTTCTGAAGAAGGGTCTAGGCCCGAAACGTCGGCCTTCCTGCTCCTCTGATGCTGCTTGGCCTGCTGTGTTCATCCAGCTCTACACCTTGTTATCCAAGTATCCAACATGCTGCCTTAACCATTTGTTGTACCTATTGTGCTCGCTTCATGGACTGGAAGATAAGGCTCTCTGATCCTTGGTGCTTCCCAGGGTCCTACTGTTCATCATGTAGAATATGATACTGTAATGAAGAACTACTGTAATAAACTCATTGCAAATATAGGACAAATATTCATCCCTGTCACAATTAACAATAACCTTAGAGACATTCCAGCTACAGTGAAGAGTCACTATTCTCCACAGTAAAGATTATTGCTCAGCTGGCACACTAAAATAATTTGTTTTTGGCAAATTTCTGTGGCTTCACTCAGTGCAGTTTGTTTTTTCAGTTAAAGTCTCTGCCTGAGATATTTAAACAAGTTGCTAACTCAGCTTACTGTTTTGCTTAGTATGGGTTCCTTCAGCACATGGCTTTAACGTCCTTATAGGATGTATTCCTTTCTGACACTTTTATGGCCTTCTGTTTCTGGAGAGTTTTCAGCAATTCATGACTTCTCAGACTCTCCTGCTTGGTCTCTGTTAGTAATGGTATCTCAGCTGTTATGGACTGCTTCTCACTGCATGAACCTTCTGGCTCCCTGCTTTTGGGTTGTAAAACTCAAGTCAGTGAATTAATTAGCTGTAATGTTTGGAAATATTATTAACGCACCTTAAATTGGATTTCTTATTTTTAAGTCCTGAAGATAACTGAGAGCTAAAGTGCATTTTCGTTCACTTCATAACCTGTTTCCAAATAACCTGGTATGCGTCTTAGTCACAGTTGACTGAGAGTTCCACCAACTCTGGCTGCTTTATAGCGCAGCATGATAAGCTGTTTGAGCATTGCTCTGCTCAGTATCAGTCAATGACAAACTTAAATGAATTCCAATTATTAACATTAATTATTTTAGGTAATTAGTATATTGTTACAAAATGTCACCCCCATTGGAAAATTTTTGTTGTCTTTGAGAACTTAAATAAACAAATGGAGAGCATTTCTAAAATGCACACTCCTGCCATGTTTTTATTAACCCCATATTATCACTACAGTGGTACAGCCCTTCCTTGAAGCTGTTCCCTGCCTAGTTCATGTTTTGAAATTAAAAAGCTCACAAAATCAATCAGATGGAAACTTGTAAGAATTAGGAGGCTTCAAATCAACTCAATCCAAATCCAACATCCACATCTGCTCTGAAGACTATCACACAGTGTACCACGGCATTTACAACAATGCACAACATTATACAGCAATCAATAACTTAAGATGAAACAACCCACAACATTCTTGAAAAAATGTCAGTCCATCTCAACATTCAACATTAAAAGCTTGTTTAAAAGAAATTCCAGGATGCAGATCTACATTGTTGCCAAAAAAAATCAGTTATTCCTTGGGTCGTAGCCTGTCTGTGTCCCAATTTCTTCAGTAGTAGTAATTTATTGTTACATGTATTTTATGAAAATGCAGTAACATGTATACTAGTCACCATAAGCAGTGCCATTTTAATTAGATATTATAAAAAGAAATGAAAAGAAATATAAAAAGTTAGGACAAATTAAATTTTTGTTCCATAGATGGCTTCTTGATTTCCTAAGTGGCTACAGGATGTTTCCACACAGCAATAGGGCCTGCCAGTTTGGCACCAAACCATTCCCTGAGGAAGCAAGACCAAGGAGGAAGCAGCTCTGCTGCCACTGACCGGAGCCAGAACTTCACCAAAATCAGGAGACTGTCCCAATTCTCAGACCAGGGCCCATCTCAACTTCGGAGAAGTTATTGACTCTCCAAATTAACTCCTGAGGACTGAGAAATCATTCACTCCGCCGCTGTTGGAGATGCCACCAAAACATCAGAGGAAAAGAATGGACCCTAACTCATCGCTGGAATAGTTGCCCAAGCTGCAAATGCCATGCCATGAGAATCCATTCATCAGTTTTTCAGCAAGTCTATTTATCTGATGACGACATTGCTCTTAAAATTGAGATAAAGAGAATACACTATTTATTTGGAGGTTTAGCAAGCATTGTAACACTAGTAATTTAATACTAAACAACTGAAAAAGGATTAATTTTTAACTGCATGAAGGGAATGTGGTCATGATGTAATAAGTTTGTTATAATGCATCCTGTTGCACTTTCTTAATCATTAATCATCTTATTTTCAGATGAAGCAAAGCAGACCACAAGTTAGTCAAAGTACATTTGATGCTGGAAATCTGCAATTAAACAGAAAAAGATGGAATGACTTGGGTCAGACAGCATCCATGCAGTGTTTGGGCTGAATTACATAAGGATTTCCCATTGACAACTTTTTCCACTGTGGCTGAAGTGAGCCTACTGAAAGGAAAACTAGATGTCTTGCAGCCAGTTAATGGTTAGTGACCATGATATACAGGAGGTGGGATCAGGGACAGCGAGTTCTACAAAGATTTGCCAACCGATAAGAGACTGCAGAGCTCTTTGGGACAGAGATGCCCACTATTGGGTTAAGGTTTTGTGAAGTGTTTCAGGGCATTGCTTGGTGCCAAACTGGCAGGCCCTATTGAGGGCAACCTGGAAATAGAGAGATAGAACACAACCCCTTTGGTGCCCTCTGATCTTAGTCAGGAGGGAACCTTGCACTGGACCATGCAGGGAAACTGGCTAGGCACTTGGCATAGGCATCAGCATCACCAGCTATGGGTTTACAAAAAAGACAACGATGTCTGAACATGGTGCATCACACCTTGGGCACAGGTGGGACTTGATTCAGGCCTACTGGCCTGGAGCAGGGACACCACCACTCTATCACAGCACCCTTAGCCACTGGTTTAATCCTGGAGGTAGCATTTATTGCCCTGCCCTAGTACTTGAGAAGGTGGTGGGCAGTTGCTTCCTTGAATTGCTGCAGTCCATCTAATATGGGTAGACACATAATGTCTTTAGGGATTGAGTTCCAGGATTTTGACCCAGGGACAGTGAACAGAACAGTGATATATTTCCAAGTTAAGATGGTCAATAGTTTGCAGGGGAGTGGTGTTCCCATATATCTGCTGCCCTTGACCTTCCAGATGGAAGTGATCGTGGTTTGGAAGGTGCTGTCTAAGGATCTTTGATGAATTGCTGCAATGCATCTTGAAGATGGTACATACTGTCACTACTAAACGTTGATAGTGCGAAGAGTGGATTTTTGTGGATGTGGTGCCAATCGGGCAAGTTGCTTTGTCCTGGATAGTATTGGGCTTTTTGAGTGTGGTTGGAGCTGCTCTCATCCAGGCAAGTGAGGAGTATTCTTTTGTAGTCCTGACCTGTGCATTGTAGATGGTGGATAGGCTTTGGGTGACAGGTGAGTTACTCACCACGGTATTCCTAGTCTTTGATATGCTCTTGCAGCCATTGCACTTGTGTGAGTCCAGTGGAACTTGTGGTCAGTGGTGGCCCTCAGGATGCTGATAGTGGGCTATTCCTTGATGGTAATGAATGTCAAGGGGTGGTGGCCAAGTTTGTCTCTTAGTGGAGGTGATTGTTTTGTGCCATTTATGAGGCATAAATCTGACTTGGCAAATATTTTGCAAGAATTACTTTTGAAGTTTAGAACCTACTGTTTGATTGCAAGTTCTTCATTAGTTCTTCCTAGGTTCTTCTTTATGTCAACACGGTTGGCAGCTAAGAACTCAGTTTATCAGCTCCCCGGAAAAACAGTGCCACTAACAATGTAGCACTCAGTCAATACTCTTTAGATGTCTAAGTCTTGATCTAATACCATGTTGTAGTAAGAGTTTGAGAATTAATTCCTTTCATCACTTAATAGCAATAAGGTTATTCCTGAGTTAATATTACATTTCTACAACCAAAGCATAAGCAATATTGCTTGGCATCATTGCTGGAGTTATTGGCTAATGCAGAGCATAAATATGCCGAGATATTTAGGGAAGGTTTGGTTGTCATATTTGGAGTCAGGAAATTCAATCAATACCTATATGGACGTAAATTTGTAATAATAATATTATTATTAATAAGGATAAGGCAGTGCAGCCATAGTTTCAGGCCAAGTTCGACAGTGGGCTCTAATACTAAGTGCTACAAGTGGAGCACCGTCCGAGATGCCAAGTAGCAGATACACCACCAGTGGGAAACCAGAATTGAAACCTTTTTGGACCCTGAGAGACCAGATCACAGTAGAGGACGGTATTATTTATGGGGAACAGGAGTGATTGTCCCATGCAAATGTTGCCGCCAGATAGTGGCTGAACTCCCCCACGGTCATCCAGGGATTTCCAAAATGAAGATGTTGGCGAAAAGTTACATCTGGTGGCCAGGATAGGATGCAGGCATAGCCACGTTGGTGGGGCATAGCCCAGAGTGCCAACAGGGGCACAGATTACCGCCAGCAAAGCTCTCCCACATTGATGGGGATGGCTGGGTAAACCCTGGACTTGATTACAATTTGACTGTGCAGATCCTATAATGAGCTCAATGTTTTTCTCATTGTGGACATCCATGCAATGTGGTTGGATGTGCATAGAATTCATTTGTCAAACGTGGGACGACGATAGAAAGACTGTGGATCTTTTGCAATACATGGACTCCCAGAAATGTTGGCCACAGATAATGGGTCATGATTTACCAGCAACGAGTTGGGAGTATTTGCTAATGTTGAATGGTATTGGACATAAAAAGACAGCTCCATGCTTCCATCATCCAGTGGTCTGGCAGAAAGAGTAGTTCAAATTTTGAAGGCAGGCATTAGCAAAGCTGTAGGCTGTTTCTTTGATACCAGACTGTTCCAGTTCCTATTTGATTATCTGACCACCCCTCCTGCAATTACAGGGATAGCTTCAGCAGAGTTGCTGATGGGGAGAAGACTTCCCACCAGGTGAATTCCGATCTTGCTGGACCCAGGTGAGCAGGTGAAGTGGCATCAGGGACGCAAATGTAGGATACGACTCTGAAGTGAGAGAAACAGTTTACTTCAGAGGATGAAGTTTGTTATAGGAACCATGGGAATGGCCCTGCATGGGGTAAGAGGCATGGTTGACGTGAGGTCAGGTCCAGTGATGTGCAAGTTCGAGTAGGTGTGACGGTCATGAACAAGCATGTGGAGTCTATAGGAGCTGCAAAACTTGCAAACGGTGCAGGAGCAAAACGTGCTCGGCTCCTCAATAACCTTTCCGAATGTTCTGGAACCCATGAGTTCTTCTTTTCCGCCAAGTGTTGAAGATACCTCCATAATCTGAGATGGACACAGTGGATGCCTCTTCTACTTGAAGAAGAGAATAAATTTCTTCCAAAATGCTCTGGGCGCAAGAGGCAAGCTACTGTGTGTCAGGCGCCACTAGTATCAGACGCTGAGTAGCAGGAACATGACCTGGTGTTAAAACAACTCAGGAGGAGCCACAAAAAAAGAGCTGACCTATGTGTTCTGACTCAGGATGGGGAGAGGGTAAGAATGTGGTGATTGTTACTAGGTCAGAATGAATTCCCTGATTGAGGCTGTTAACCTGGTCCAAGCAGAGAGCCCTGGCTGAGTGATCTAAACAAGAGTGTTTGCCCCAGCCACGGCTCTGCTGTCAGTGGTTCTTTGGCCAAATGGGTGTTTTTCATGGTGGTGAAGATGTTAATAAAGTTATTTACACACCCACACAGAGACAGACAGACACACCCACAGAGACAGACACACCCACACAGGTGCTGAGGACAATAAGCATTACTGCTGTATGGCAGTATAATTCAAGGGTGACTTGGTGATAGGATACTAGCCTGTGTGGAGTTACTTGACAATCATTGCAGTTTCTTTTGTGGCTGTGGATTTGTTCTAAATCTGTTTGAAATTCTCAATTCTAAATTTGTGTTGGCATGATTATCAGTTGGGTTCAATGAGGCTCAATTGTGTGTACTGGAAGCTACATACATTAAGAACAGGGTCTACATTTTGCAAACAGCAAGAACATGTGCAGGCAGTCCCCGGGTTGCAAGCATGTTCTATTCTGGAATCTCTTCTCAAGGCAATTTGTAGTTAAGTCGCAACACATTGCAGGACGATATAAAGGAGCCATTCAGAAGCACAGAAAATATTGTGATGGATGTTTAGAATTGCACCTCTGTAAGCGGTCATGATCATTGGTAGAAGCCTTAAATCAGGGACCCCCTGTACACGCACTCTGCGTTGACAGCTCAACAAAATTGGTCACAGCCATTGGTTTATTTCTCACTGAATTGCCCCGTGTGGCCAAAGTCAACCTGACTGAGTTAATACCTAAACAAAGGCAGACAATTATTTGTTAATCATAATTAACTGATGCATTGTCTCCAATGCCTCTACCAACCAGTCATTGCTTTTCTCTCATGCAGTATGAAAAGTTGGTTTTCGTCCGACTTGGTAAGCTTGTGAATTGTCCGGATGAATGTAAGAACAAAACGTTTTGACAAAATGTATCTTTTTCAAGCAATACTTAAGCTGCGTACTACCAAATGACTACCCCGTGCATTTTTGCTGTGGAAGTTGTGTTATCTATTTAGTGTGAAAGCTTCAGATGAGAAGTCTTCTGCAATAGGGGTCTTATGTTCTCAGCAACTACAAAATGAGCTTTTACTAGATAATTTTGGGCAGACTGTTAAATGTGGAGCTTCACTTGATGGATGCGTAGACCAGAATATTGTCAGAACAATGTAACGTCTGTTTTACAAACTGTATTTTGTTGATTGAACTGAAGCTTTCTGCTCTGAGTACAGGATTTTTTTTTTTTAAAGACTTGCTTCATCAATGTTGAGCATTGCATTTAGAACTAAGTGAAAATATGTCTGTGACATACAAATCTATTTGGGGCATGCTGGCAGTTCGACTAACAGCACTCTTTCTGTCAGAAGGGGTTTGCTGTTAATGCCACCATCTAAAGTAGTCACTGGATCGTCTGGATTTGGCTTTAGATTTTATTGTCACGTGTACTCAAGACAAGCACAAGAGCGCAGTGAAGAGTGTAAATTGTCACCACACACGGTGCCATCTTAGGTATAAAGATAATTGGGTACAAAATAGCAAAAGAAACAAAGTTTGAAAAATGAAGCATTACCTTCATAGAATACGTAGAAAAATAAAGAGATAAGGTAATAATTAACATTAAAATTCTTTTTAATATAAACTAGAAAAATAAAGGAATAAGGTTAAAAGTTCAACAGTCTTTGAGTGCTGTGCTGATCTCGCTCTACGGGAGACCTCAGCCGCCTGTTCTCGACGCTGCTGCCACAGATTCAGAGAGATCGCCCTAACTGCGCATTCTTCCGGAGTTGGGCCGTGGTGCCATTTCCTTCCCGATTTCCTGTCTCTAGAATGTGCCCGGGCCGGAACCTCACGTGCTAGGATACAGCGGTATCGGGCTGAGAGGCTTTGCCAAGAGACCGGACCGAGACACCACCACAGGCCAGACCAACATGACGCCTTGCCGGGTCATGTTGATGCTGGGAGTGAAGAAAAGCAACAGACAGAGCAGATGAGGTCTGGCTGAAGTGTCCTACTCTGCCATCTTGACTTCTGTGAGTGACATGGATGAAGTTTGCAGACAGGAAAGCTATTTCAACATAACAGGTCTGAACAAAGCATTGCTTGAATGGATTTATAAATGAATTAAATTTTTCTTCACAATTATTTATTTATTCATTCATTCAGAACTGCTTCAATTGCTTGTTCAGTAACTTATGGTAATGCTCAATTAGAAATCTCTTCATTCCTTGTCTCTGTGCGTTCTGCCTGCCTTAACACCACAGGTTACAGGAACAGAATTAGTCTATTCAGCCCATTGAGTCTGCTTTGCCATTTAATCATTGCTATGTTTCTTGGCCCCATTCTCCTGCCTTCTCCCTGTAACCTTTGATCCCTTTGTAGTCTTGCTACTTTGGTGAATAGATCCTTTAAATCACAAATCTGACTTCATATCAAAAGAAAATATTGTACCAGAAGTCCCTCCTAGGTTAGACAGTCTGGAATTTTGGAAAATGACATATAGAACAAAATTTGATTTAACAGCAGGTGGTTTGAAGAACCAAAATACAGATTATCAGGTCAAAAAAAGTTGAGTGGTCGTAATGGAAGAAAAATGGAGCAAAAATAGGTAAAGACATAAACTGGAAAAGGCTGTGGCACAGAGAAAAGGGTGTTTTGGAGACAGATCAGGGAGAAACAACATTTGTACATAGCAACAAAATTACGATTTCTAAGAGAAAGCTTAACTATGAGGGAGAAAGACACAAGCACAGGTCTCACAGAGACACATTGTTTTCCTCGTTCGCACTATTTGAAAAGTGTGCCGTTGGAATATTAATTTCAGAAACTGGTGAACAAGTCCTGCCATCTTTTGGTTGAGTTTTGAATTGCAATGCATTATGTTCACTTGTGCAGTGGAGATTTTTAACCTCCATGCCCTTACAGCAGATGGACCATGGTGAGTCAGCACCATACTAATTGGGACTGCCCAAAACAGTGGGATATGATGGTCACTTTCAATCTAAGGCAGCCCACAGCACTTATTCACAACAGAAATCACTTTTTGGCATATTGGTTATTAGTGTTGTCTCCTGTGGTCTGTTAATAGTCTGATTAAAGTGATAAATATGCGGCTCCAAGATTGGTGTGAGAGAAATGGCTCAATTCATGGGATATTGACATCAGTACTGGAGCAAGAGGGAGCTGTTCTGATGGAGCAGGCTCCACGTGAATAAATTAAAACCGAAAGAACTGCAGATGCTGTAAATCAGGAACAAAAATAAAGTTGCTGGAAAAGCTCAGCAGATCTGGCAGCATCTGTGAAGGAGAAAACAGACTTAACGTTTCTGGTCCGGTTTCAGAGGAAGAGTCACCGGACCTGAAATGTTAACTCTGTTTTTCCCTTCACGGATGCTGCCAGATCTGCTGAGCTTTTCCAGCAACTTTGTTTTTGTTCCACCTGAATCATGTTGGGGCCAGACTTCTGACAAATTGTGTAACTAGGGCTTTGGATAGGGTATTTAAACGAAATAGTGGGGATAATGAGTTTAGTTGCATGGAAAATTAGGGAAAATGTGCAAGGGCAGAACAGGGCTCACCAAAGGTTAATCAAGTTGTCAGAACAAGTAACATGACAGAATATGGAAAGGGTCAGGAATCTAACTTGAGGCACAGCAGATAAGGGGACAGTCAACCTAAGGCTTGAGGGTGTTTTACTTGTATACACGCAATATACGAAACAAGGTAAGTGAGGTTGTAATACAGATTGAACTGGGCACGTATAATGTTGTGGGTATCACAGATGTGGCTGCAAGGCAATCGGGGCTGGTAACTGAGTATCCAAAGGCAAACATTCCTTTTGAGAGGATGGGCAGAGGGTATGGCATTGCCTTGTTGGTAAGAAATTAAATTAAATGAAATCAATTGCAAGAAATGATAGAGTTAGAAGATGTAGAATCTGTGTGGGTAAAGTGAGGAGCCACAAAGGAAAAAGGATCTCGATGGAAGTTCTGTACAGGCCTCCTAGCAGTAGTTGGGATGTGAGGAGTAAAATAAAAAAGGAGTTAGAAAAGGCATGTAAAAAGGGCAGCATCATCATGGGGGAGTTAATACGCAGGTGACTGGGAAAATGAGTCTGGTAGTGGATTTCAAGGAAAGGAGTTTGTGGAATGTGTATGAGATGGTGTTTTTTTTTTTGAAGCAACTTGTGGTTGACCCTTTTAGGGAACAGGCTTGGTGATGTGTAATGAGACAGTCTTGAGATGAAGGAACCCCTAGAGGACAATAACCATAACTTTCTAGAATTCAGCCTGCAGTTTGAGAAGGAGAAGTTGGAATCAGATGTAACGATTTTACAGTTGAGTAAAGGTAACTACAAAGAAATGCTTAGATTTAGATTTTGTTGTCACATGTACTCAAGTACAGGAATAGTGAAAAGTGTAATAAGTTGCTATTCTCTGATGCCCTCATAGTGTAGAAAAGACTCTTTCTTTCCACCGCCCCACCTCCACCATGAGGTCTTGCTGCCAGAAAAACAAAGCCACAAAGTCCACCCCTCAGTCTGCGAACACTTGTGTATCCCGAGTACCCACAGCCGGAATACCACTGCCTCCGCCAGGCCAGAGTTGATTGGAAGGGGAACCAGCAGGGAAAACGGTGGACAAGCAATGGCAGGAGTTTGTGGGGGTAATTCAGGAGGCAGAGCTGAAATCCATCGCAGGGAAGAAGAAAAGTGCTAAGGGTAGGACAAAGCAATCCTGGCTGACGAAGGAAATAAGGGACCGCATAAAAGCAAAATAAAAAGTGAAGATTAGTGGGAAACCTTTTATAAATAAGCAGAGGATGACTAAAAAAGTAATAAGGGTGGAGAAGATGAAATATGAGAATAAGCCAGCTACTGGCATAAAATATTGCAAGAGTTTTTTGGATAGCTAAAAGGTAAGAGAGGCAAAGAGTGGACTTTGGACCATTGGAAAAAAGGACTGGAGAAGTCATAATGGGGAGCAAAGAAACGGCAGAGAAACTTAATCGGTAGTTTGAATCAGACTTCGTCGGGGAAGACATCAGCATACCAGAACTTCGAGTCAGGGGACAGAGATGAGTGCAGTGGCTATCACTAAGAAGAAGGTGCTGGGGAAGCTGTAAGGTCTACAGGTGGATAAATCATCTGGGCCAGATGGACTACACCCCAGAGTTGTGGAAAAGATAGATGAGATTGTAGAGGTATTGGTGGTGATTTTTCAGGAGGAACAGATAGCATTGAGGAGGCAGAGAGTACCTGTAGAAGGACCTGGCAGGCTTGGAGAGTGGATAAAGCAGTGGCTGATGGAGTACAACATGGGTAAGTTTTAGGTTATGTACTTTGCTAGGAAGAATATGGGCATAGCCTTTCCCCATTAAGAAAATAATCTTCAAAAATCTGAGACAGAGAAAGGGACTTAAGAGTCTTAGTTCAGGATTCTCTTAAAGTTAGCATGCAGGTTCATTTGGCATTAAGAAGGCAAATGCAATGGTAGCATTCTTTTGATAGGATGAGAATAGAAGATCAGAGATGTACTGCTGAGGCTGGAAGAGCTCTGTTCAGACTACATTTCGAATCTTGAGTAGTTTTGAGCCCTATTTTTAAGGAAGGACATCTTGCATTGGAGGGCTTCCAGAGGACGACATACAAGAATGATCTGAGGAATAGGGTTTATCATATGAGGAGTTTAGAAGGATGAGCTGGGATCTCACTGAAACGTATAATATGCAGAGAGGCCTGGGTGGACATGGAGAAGGTGTTTCCCCTAATAGGAGAGACTAGGACTTGAGGACACAGCCAGAGAGTGAAGCAATGACACTTCAGAACTGAGATGAGCAGGAGTTTCCTCTGTTAGAGGGTGGTCAATCTATGGAACTTACTGCCACACAATTAAGAAGATTTGGAGGTCAAGTCGTTGAATATATTTGAGAGAGAGAGAGAGATTCTTGAGGAGGAAGGGTATCAAGAGTAATGGGGAGAAGGCAGGAGAATGGGGTTAAGAATCTTAGCAGCCACGATTAAATGGTGCAGCAGACTGGCTGAATGGCCTAATTAATAAATAGCTTATTATCACTTGTCTTTTAACAAAAAAGTACAGTGAAAAGAATTGAAGTTGCCATACCACGGTGACAATTTTAATAATAGAAGGTATAGATGAGAAAAATTAAACAAATTAAGTCCATCAGTGTTCAATTCACGGATCCTAGGCTCATGAAAACAGTGCCACTGCTGAAGAGAAGACAGCCACGCCAGGCCACTGGAAAACCATGCTGAAAGCTGCCACCAAAGCTGTCCCAAGGACCAATCTCGCTGCCAAAGCCAGCTGTCCACTGGAATCGTGGGCCCTCGACGCCGCAGAATCCCAAAGCTGCGTCAAAGACCCATCTTGACACTGATTCTGGGCCGGAAGCAGTCACAGAAAGTGTCCAAAGGAATGCCGGACCACTGGATGCTTGGCCAAAATCATCTCATCTCCCCAAACTATGAGAAGAAAATTGTACACCTTCTCAACCTCTGTCACCCACTGCAAAGACTCTGGTTTGAAGTCACACTTCAGGATGTGATGGCCATGAATATGTGTCATAAGATGTTTCGCCTCTTAACTCTCATCAAATTCTGTTCACCCATCATCCAAATATTTGCTGATGTACATTTGCTCCCAGTAAAGTAATGCCTTGACTTCTAAAAATTCTCCAACTGTTGCTTCAAATCCCTCTGTGCCTTTGTCCCTTTGTCCCTCTGCCCTATTGCTGTAATCTCCTCCAGGGCCCCAAGTCCAAGTGTCTGCATTCAGCTAATTTCAGTCTCCTTTGGAAATCTGACATTAAACACGATTGATGCTGTGCCTTCTCATTTGCCAAGGCCCCATACTCTGGAATTCGCTCCATGCAGCTAACAACCTCACTTTTCTCCTTTAAGATATGGCTTAACAATGAACTTCCACAAGCCTTTGGTCAACTGGCTTGGTATCATTGTTTCCTAACAGTTCTGTGAAATACCTTGGGACACTTAATTACCTTAAAAGAGCTAAACAAATATAAGTTGTCATTCAGTTTGTCAAGATTAGCAAGAGAAACTAACTCCACAAGTTCGACTTTGGTATGTCTACGCTGAAACTGAGGTGGATCCTTTGTCTTGTTTCTTGCATCTTTTTTTTTCCAGCTCCAACATCATTCTTGAGCATATGCTATCTCTGGAGGCTGGCTGATCCAGTATTAAATTTTAGATCTTTATTTAAGTGTTAGGTTTCTGAACAACAAGCATAATCCTCAGCACCAAGCTCAACACAGAGGTCACACGTTTAGCACTTAATGCTTCTCTGACTTTCTAAGTAGGCTTTATGCAGTTGCTGCAGTTAGTAAATCAGTAGTGTGTTTTCTTCTTCTCAGGTCTTTTACTATGCACAAATACCTGCAGTGAAAGTTGATGTCTGATGTCTTAGACTCCATTTGTGTACAGTTGGAGTCTGAGAGTTGGCTGCCTTTAGTTCCATTGTGGCTAAGAACATGTCAAATGAATGATAGATGGAATCATTTGCTTCATTTGAAAGTCATCACCTCAACTCGGATCGTGCTGCCCTTTGAGAGAACACTGTCCTGTTTGAAGGAACGCTGAGTCAGTGTTTCACCTCTGATCTGTGAGCCTTAGTGTGGTGCTACATATACATTTTAAAGATCATTTATTGCTGTGAAGATAAATTAAAGTGAAAGATTGGTGTTGAATTGGAAGTTTGGGTAATTTTAACTCATTTAGAATGTTTGTCCAGTCATATACCAGGAACATTGGAAACGGACTTAACGTTTTAATTACACAAACAGCTCCTGTTTAACTCTGTGTGTATGTTTAAATAAATGCCAGATTAATTAGATGACATTGGTTGTACTGTCAGTTTTAAAAGATGATATTAAAAAAACCTTTAATTCAATTGGTCTCGTTACTTTATCCATTCTATAAATTAGGTGA
Organism: Rhincodon typus; assembly: GCF_021869965.1. Lineage (NCBI taxonomy): Eukaryota > Metazoa > Chordata > Chondrichthyes > Orectolobiformes > Rhincodontidae > Rhincodon > Rhincodon typus. The sequence goes on along the minus strand of NC_063365.1, from coordinate 12,560,588 downwards.
ATATTGAACACGTCCAATAGAACAATGTCTTAGAGAAAACACAGGTCAGTTGACAAGTGTGCTGTGATGTTTAGTTGTCTTGTTTTGTATGTCCTTGTGGAAAATAAGTTCATAGCAAGCATGTAGCTCTCCTTTTCAATGGCAAATTTTCATGATATTGAATTCTGTCAACTCGACTGCTAAGATTTGCAAAACGGAAAGTTTCAAATGTTTTGCTTAGCTCCTGTTTCCTACACGTGGCCATAGTTTGCAGTTATATAAAAATGCAAGTGCAACGCCTTTCTTTTAGTGCAGAGAATGGTTGTGCTAAGAACAGTCCAACATCAATTAGCATCAACCATTTGCCTTTACCATTCTAATGCACACAGTACTTCACAAGCTAGAAAAAAAACATTCAAAGACCAACCTGGTGAAGCAGAACTGATTTAGATCTGATAAAAGATCATTGATCTGAAATTCTAACTATTTTTTGACTGAAAATGCTGAGTGACCGCTGTATATTTACAGTGTGTTTTGGTTTTAATGCCTCTCCAATATTGCTTTGTTGGGAAAGTTGCAGTGAACACTTGGGTATTGTTGTCAATACATAATCATCATTGAATAATTGAAGTACTATACTTAGATTTACTGTAGGGTGGTAGGTAGCTTTTTTTTTGAGGACAGAATGCGTCTTCAAGTAATGAGAAATACTTCATAGTTTTCCATGGTCATATGGACATAATGTTTTGGCTCTTGCCAACATACAAAAATGCCTCATTTCTTTGTGCGATTCTAAGCAGCTTGGTAACTGAATTATAGTAAATAGTAAAACATGTTGAAAATATGTTGCACCCTTTGTTCATATTGACATAATGTAGTACTAAATAAAATTTGTCTTTCTTATGAAAACGTAAATTGAGCTAAAACCCGCTGGACCAACAAAAAACAGGGTTATTTCATTGAAAGAAGCTGTTGTGTATTTTTTTCATTCACTCATGAAATCTGGGTATTGCTGTCTGGATGGCCAGCATTTATTGCCCATCCCTAGTTGACTTTAATGTCTGCCCTTGACCTGCCACCTTGAACAACTACTGCCCATGTGCTGTAGGTAAACCTAGAATGCCACTGGGGAGAGAATTCCAAGAAAATGATTTAGTGACAGTGAAGGAATGGCAATATGTTTCCAAGTCAGAATGACGAATGGCTTGGAGGACAACTTGCAGGTGGTATTCCCATGTATCTGTTGTCCTTCTAGATGGAAGTAGTCATAGGTTTAGAAGGTGCTGTCTAAAGAGTCTTGGTGAATTTCAGTGCATATGTAGATGGTACATACTGCATCTGAGCGCTGGTGGTGGTCTGTCTCATCTTGTTCTCGCTTGCTGATTCTGCTCATCACCTATACGCTTATCCAGCTGTCAGCCCCCACCGTACTGCAATATTAGCATAAATATGACTTTTTTCCCAGCTGTTGTCAGATTTAAAGAAGGGTCACTGGACCCAAAATGTTAACTTGGTTAGAGACGAAAAAACTGTAGATGCTCAAATACAGGTAGACAAACAGGAGGCTGGAAGAACACAGCAAGCCAGGCAGCAACTGGAGGAAAGGAGCAGTCAACACTTGGGGTATTACCCTTCTTCCTGAATGGACTTGGATAGGAGTCAGATTTGCTCAGGAAGAAGGGTAATACCTGAAACATTAACTGCTTCTTTCCTCCAGATGCTGCCTGACTTGCTGTGTTCTTCCAGCCTCCTGTTGGTGTAACAAAATGTTAACTGTTTTCTCTCTGCAGTTGCTGCCAGACTCAATGAGTTTCTCCAGCAATTTGTGTTTCAGATCTCCAGCATCCGCAGTTCTTTTGTTTCATTTTGGTTACAGAGGAATTTGACTTTACTGGTACATCAATCACAAAAAGATTTAGCATGCAGGTAAATTGAGTAATTGGGAAGGCAAATACAATGTCAGCCTTTATACTAAAGGGCATGGAGCGTAAAGGTACGGATATCTTGCTGTAAACTGCACAGGGTTTGGATGATGTCATGCCTAATCTAATGTATGCATATTTGGTCTCTTTTATTTAAGGGGGCTTTACGGGCACAGAGGCAGTTCAGAAAAAGTTCACTTGGTTGATTCCTGAGATCAAAGTGGTAGTCTTCTGAGTGAAGATTGATCTGGTTGGGCCTATACTCATTGGACTTCTGAAAAATGAGTGATCATCTTCTTGAAACATAAGATGTTCTGAAGGGGCTTGATAGGGTGGGTGCTGAGAGAATGCCCCCTTCCCTGTGGGCGTTCTAAACTATGGAGCTCATTTTTTAGAGTGAGGTTTTCTTCGTTCAGGTGGAGATGAAGAATTTTAAATTTCTAAGGAAATTATTTTAAATTATTTTAAATTATTTAATCTTATTTCTCTACCTTGGGGAGCTTTGGAGACTGGGTCATTGTCCTCAAGGTCCTCATGGGTGTCTAGGCTTCTGAATGGTGGACAGGTGAGAAAATGGTGTTGAGGTCATAATCAGCCATGATCTTGTTTAATCAGCAGGTTGTCGGATCTAAATGCCCTTAACTACTACTTCTCATTATTTCTAATTAACCAGTTCAAAGAATTTGAAACTTGAACCCAGACCACCTGGCTCAGGGGTGGGGGCCATACCACTGCCTGATCGGACCCTTAAACTACGACTCCTAAAACAATGACTCTAAAACCTTGGTTTGAATGTGATCAGCTGTGACCTAGTTGAATGGCAGAGTGGTTCAAAAATCGAATGGCTGAGTCCTATTTCTGAAGTCCTGATATTGTGTAATTTCTCCAGATCTTCACCCTATGTCAGATTTTGCCTTTTGTTGTTTCCCCCTTTTCCTAACAGTTTTATTTGTTTAAAATCTGATACATTCCAAACTTTTTTCAGTTCAGAGAAGAGGTTAATGATCGAAATGTTCACTTTGTCTCTCCATACAAGCTGGCTGCTGATCTGATTATTTCCAGCAGTGTCTGCTTTCAGTGTTTGTCGTATGTACAGTTTTTGTCCAGTAGATGGTGTTTGTGCCTTGAGCATATTCATATGTAACTGAACTGTCACATGTTTGGCTGCACTAAAACTTTTAAAAGAAAAAAATCTATTAAACTAAATTGCCCCACACGCCTTAAAGGTGCAGGAAAGGTTTCTTCGTACATGAAGTTAAGTTTAAATGAATGTTCTTTAAAAATTATCCTTCCAGAATATCAATTCAGTCCCTTTCTGCGACTGCAGTGAGACTTATGTCATCATGGGAAGCATTTCAGTTTGTATCTCCTGATGTCTTTTGCGACATTTGGTTTTTACTCCTTTAACTGATTTCTTATTCTGCTATTTTAATGTATGAAATGTAGCTCGGGGTTTATTTTCAATGTTCTAGCTTGTTTTCTTTATTTCCTTACTTTCCCTATCTCATTTGTAATCTTTTATTTCTCACATGAAGACCTATTTCAACCCATCAACTCTTAATTATGATACCTGGAATCACACTTGCTCTTTTCTGCCGTATTTTTTTTTAGGACCTTGATCACTTAATGTTGCTGTGACCAGAGCCATCCGCAGAGTTCCATATGCGGTCTGAACAGGCGCTGTATAACTTTACCATGACTTAGCAATGTTTGAATTCCTAATAACACTACAGTGTAACTTTACATCCTACTTGCTTACTACATTTCCATCTCGATGTATTACACATGGCTGGTCACACCACCTCTTTCAACTGCGCAGAGCAATTTCTATCCCACGCATGAAATATATTTGTGCCATTTCTACCTTGCTTTGCTTGTAGTCTTAGAAAATTTCACTTTTGACTGATTCACCCATGAGTAACCTCTGTGGTTCCTGCAAAATCATGCAACCTTCTAATTGTTCCCTTCTACCTAATTTGATGCCATAAGTGCATTTAAATGGTTTGCATTGAAGTTATAATTCCAAGTTATTTAGGTGTGCCTGTAACAGAGGCCACAACACATCGAAAAAAGGGGAAACCCCTTCTGTCCCTTGTGAACTGTTGACACTCTCTCCCTCATTGCCCTCTGGCCTCAGCATCCTTACCTGCACCTGCTCATTTTCCCTCTAAGCTGTGCATGTTGTGGTTGAAATTGAACCTTCAGTTTCAGCCATCCGGAAGCATAGGGAAGAGTTGAAGGAAAGGAGCATTGTTATTTGAAGGAAGCATCTCATGGTATAAAAATTACATTGTACTATTGTTGGTTAGTTCAGTTGGCTGGATGGCTGGTTTGCAATGCAAAATAATGCCAACAGCGCGGGTTCAGTTCCTGCATTAGCTGACATTACCATAGAACTCGCCTTCTCGACCCCTATCCTTGCTTGAGATGTAGTGAGCCCTGGGTTAAATCACCACCAGTCATCTCCAATGAGAGAGCAGCCCAATGGCCAAGTAGGACTATGGCAACTTTACCTTCTGTGTATAAACGTGAAAATAGATTTAAATATTTGCAGTTTAAAACTTCCTGGTGAAAATTCTAAAGAGTGTGCTGGTGTGATTCATGGTAGAGAGAGGTCATTTGAGTCACATAACCAGTATGTTGTTGACTTTGGCTGTCGATGAGATGATCCAGGAAACTAGTTTCATGGTGTTTGGAGAGGTCTGGAGTGGTGACAGCTGATTGAAAACTTCTTACGCACCTGAAGTTGATAATCCTGAGTTAAGAAACTTAAGGGCAGAGTTCTAGAGTTTTTGGTCCAGATGGCTGAAGTTATGGCTGCTGTAAATGGGCAGAAAATCCAAAGGGATGCATACATAGGCTAGAGTTGCAAGAACACAATATTAGAGGGCTGAAGAAGGTCATGATGAAGGCTTGTGACATCAGTCTGCCTGCTGGCCCATTAATGTGCAAATGGGTGTCACATACAAAACCCACACTGCGGGAACATAGTTCCTTCCTGTTCATCTTCCTCTGGTTTTCATGGGTAGTTTGCAGTCCATGTGTATACTATCATTCATTCACAGCACCTTTGCAAGGCAATTGTGCAATAGAAAGCAAGTGTCCACCATCATCCCCATGATAATGAAATGTATCTTCTAGTCCTACATATTGGGTGGTTAGGCTGCAAAAAGAACCTTAGAGAGAATGAGAAAATGAAATGCTAAGGGAACTGTGCATCGGGATGAAGAAAACCACGAGCAGGGACATGCCACAACTCCTAAAACAAATCCAATGAATTGCAGGCAAAGTAAAGAATGTTACATGAAAATTCAGTAGTTTTCACTATAGAATTCAGTCAGATGGAAAACAAATCACAATTGAAAGACATAGCTTCAGTGCCAGTCTTCGAATGAAATTTGAAAGAAGGCAATAATAACATGGCTAGAACTTGAATAATGGGGAAAATTTTGGAAGGTCTCAAAGTGTTAACTGTAATAAGCAAGCATGGGAACAAGAGTATTGGTGTTTGAGAGTACTTAGTTCAGATGCATAACTTTGTCCTTTTTAAAAATAGAATAGAATCACAATAGTGTGGAAGCAGGCAGTTTGGCTCATCATCCACACTGACCCTCCGAAGAGCATCCACCCAAACCCACCTCCCTACCCAGTCCCCATAATCCTGTATTTCCTATGGCTAATCCATCTAGCCTGCACATCCCTGGACACTGAGCAATTTAGCATGGCCAGTTCACCTAACTGACACACTTTTGGACTGTAGGAGGAAAGTGGAGCACCTGGTGGAAACCCACGCAGACACAAGGAGAATATGCAAACTCCACACAGACAGTCACCCGAGGCTGGAATAGAACCCAGGTCCCTGGCGCTGTGAGGCAGCAGCCCTAACCACTGAACTACTGTGCTGCCCAAATGTGTTAAGCCTTGTATTAAGTCAAACGCGTGAGGACGAATCTGAAATAAAGCAGTGGGGCACAAGAGATGGCCCTTAAGTGAGCAGGTGGATTACAATTCAGGAGTAACCAGTGTTCATTCCTTCTCAGGCAGCCATCATGCAACCTTCATGGTGGCCCAGATTTCTGAGAGACTAGCACCACCTAATGCTGGCCTGCAACTTCTAAAGGTTCATGATGCTGATGCTGCCCACTTCCCCAAAGTAGTATCTGAAATGGCCTACATCAAAATTGTGGGAGAGGACAGGATGCTATTTTGGTTGTGAAATGGCACCAGTAGTGTCAAAAATACAGGTGTTATGGAATCTCATTCTAACAGTAAGATATAATTCTAATATTGGCAAAGAAAGTATTGTTTATGAGATTTAATGGTATGTTTGCAACTCTAAATCAAGTAATGTTAGCAACTTCATAAGAATGTAGATTAGAAGCTAAGTGATGCAGTTAGTCCTGACATTCTTCTCTTGGGAATACATGCTAATGCAATATTTATTTTATCAATTATGAATTTCAAAGGCAGAACCAATTAGCTGAATAAAATTTATGACTCATTACTACATTATTTGCCCCAGTTATGTTTAGTTGCTGGCTCAGTATGTTCTGATTCTCATTGTGCTAAAGTTACTTTGTTTGCACCTGTGTGGGTTTGCCCACTGGGTGCTACATTGGAACACTGCACAGAACATGAAATTTTTGTTCGAGCTGTGCTATGAATTCTTTTCATGAATTTATTCCCCATGTTACAACCACTGGAGCATAGTCATGATGGAATCATATTCATAGCCTGTATGTTTTCACTGAGAGTTCAATCCTTCTACAGAAAAACCCAACGATGTAAACTAGCACTGGCTATGGATATTTGCTGTTGTCACTGCTGGCAATTTTACAGGTGGTGAACAAAACCACTATGCCAAGTGGCATTCCATGCCTTTAGAGGCATGTATATTGCCTAATTTTTATTAATCTTTGTAATATGTTTGTGTTTCATACTTTAAATACAAGTTAATATTAGAAATTTTTCATTCAATTTCATTTTGTTCTCTCTGACTTTACAAAATTTGGGCTCTTATACATTTTTGTTTTCATAATTCCATCAACTTAGTATCTTTGATCAAAGTTCCAAATTCTATGTTTGTAAACTGCTTATAAGTGTTACAGTGCATCATTCCACAATATTGTGCGTTAAGTTGCTGACATCTGTGAAAATTACCTGAGATGAGGTGTTTGAGAACTGTGGAAAGTCCAGAGAATCTCAGGTTGGGAGACTGAGGGATTTAATAGAGGCATTCAAAATTATTTGGAGTTTTGATCAAGTACATTGGGAAAACTTGTTTAGACTGGCAGAAGAATCATTAACAGCAGAACACAGATGATTAATAGAAGCCTCAAGAGTTGTTATGCTCTGAAATGCATTGTCAGATAGTGGTAGAAGCAGATTCAGTAGCAACTGAAAAGTGGATTGCATATATAAAAGTAAAACACAGTGGATGCTGGTCATCGAAAACAAATACTAAAAATGCTGGAGAAACTCATTAGGCCTGACAGCCTCAGAGTCACAGCAACAGAGTTCGTGTTTTAAGTCTGGTATCACTCCTCTTCAAAACAGAGCTATGTTGCATTCGAACTGTGAACTGTTTCTCAGATGCTGCCAGACCTGATGAGTTTCTCCAGCATTTTCTGTTTGTTTTTGAAATGCGTATATACTTGACAAAGAGAATTTTGAAAACTTTTGGAATTTGAGCCGCAACTTGGGTGAATTAAGTGTCTCTTTTAAACATCCAGAACAGATATTTGAGTGGCTGCCTATTGTGCCGTAAGATTCAATGTCTTCGAGTACAGTTGGGAGCTTGTTGTCCATTCTTAATTAGTGAATCATGACCATAGAAAATTGACTAATACAGGACTTGCGAGAGACACTACTGCAAATTTTTTGTTCCTGTGGCACCTTTTTACTTTCACTGTATACTCAACAGCAAGTGGAGTACTGATGCTGATTTTTCGGGGAAATAGGAGTGCCAAATTTTCAGCGACAAGAAGCAAAGTTTATATGACATGTAATGCATTTTGTTACAAGTGTATTGGGTTTTTATTTAGGACTTCCAGTTATTTTCCAGTGCAACTGCACCTTGACACTTAAGTTAGCCTAGTGTGACCCAGATGTCAGTGAATAAAAGACAATCAAGCAGAATAGTGACATGCAGTGTATAATTGTAATTTACTCTTACCCTCTGAAATAACCCAGGAAGCCACACAGTTCCAAGGCATTTAGAGATTGCCAGTAAATGCTGGCTTGGCAGCGGCATCTATATCCCATGGAATGAATTATTTTGTAAAACTTCCTAAAGTTTGCATATGTGGATCAACATTACAAATAAATATGAAAAGCTGTGGTTCTAAAGTGCTTTGTAAAATAGGTAATGTTTTTGTGTACTCATGTACATTTCAGCCAAGCTCTTCATTTTAGCCAGTGATGGAGAACTCAGTGAAGCTGCTGTCAGCTGCCCTCAATAAATATTAGCTCCTGTCCTCTTCCCAAATACCACACACCACAGTACACAATAATTAGCCTATCTTCCATTTGCTCCCCCTCCCCAGATGCCTGTACCTGTGCGTATGAAATAGTTTGCCAGCCCAGTCTCTGGAACTTGTATAACTGGAACTGCAACAGATTTAAATTTGGAGGCTGCCACTTGTGTTCCTAGCTCAGCAGTATGACTTCCCAAGTTTGCCTGTGGTCAATCATTGAGTTACGCTTGCCTGCCTTTGTCTGTACCAAGTTGGCACACAAAACATCCTAAGCCCACTCAGCACTTGCTATTAAATATGTTTTAAGGATTAAGAGTACTTTGGGCTCAGCATCCTCCCTTGTTGTTTGGCTGGAAACAACTAGCAAGTCCAGGGGTGTCCTGCCAGAGTCTCCTTTGCACTGTTTCTGTTGTTTCCTTAGAGGCAGTGGAGTTTCTGTTCTGAAACAGTATATCTCCACAAGCCTACTTGGCCCACAATTTGGGAAACACATGCATTAGCTTTATTGTCATTCATACTCTGAGTACAATAAAATGTTTACAAGTTGCCAGAACCATCGTAGGTACAAACCTACCTAGGTACACATTCTTCAGTACAAGTTCGCAGGAAAATGAAATCAAAATTGAAGAAATAGGAAGTTGAGCATTGCAAGTGGTAGGAATAAATTAGAAAATAGAAATAAAAAGTTCAAAATAATGGTCCTTCCCAGTCCATGGTGGCACCTAATTGCCAGTCCGTGCTGGGCGTTGACTCCAAACTGCACTGGACTTCACTTGAGGTTCTCGAGGCCAGGAGACTGCTTCGGAATCACCTTAAAACCAGACATCCGTGGTGAGGCTGCCATGCTGAGCTGCTGAGAGACCACTGTGCCAGGCCGGGAGACTGTCATGCCAGGCCAAGAGTACATCTCATTGGGTCTGCGCTGAGGCCAGGAGTTAGAGGCAAGCAAGTACTTCCCTCATACCACTTAGTGGTTGAATAGACTGAATCAAGAAAATATAGTTGTTTGAAACTCTTAGGAAACCTTAGAAACATACAACAGGACAGTAGGGAAGTAGACTATTGAATGCATCAAATCGATGCTGCTCTTCAGAAAACAATCCAGTAACTACTTCCCTGCAACATTTTTCCTTCAAATATTTTTCTGTTTTTTAAGCCTTTTTGAGCCTGTATCCGCTACTATATTATGCTAATTGCTGTCCCTATCTACACTCATGGCTAAACTACCTGGATTGCCTTGGGTAGGTTTGCAGCCACCAATCCTCCTCCGTGATATTAGTTGATACAACTGATAGCAAGTGGAAAGAGATTACCAAATAAACTCTGGCAGAAGACAGCTCAAATTTGGTAAACAGTAAATGTTTTTCATACGGTGCTTATTATCAAGTTATATTACAAGCAAGATGTCTGATGATCTCTTGTGAGAAATCAGCTTAGCTTAAGCATGAGTACACGTAACTGTGAGCTATGTTGATTTAGCACATGAACACATGGAACATTGGTACAATACTAAACATACTGAACATCATACCTCTGGGCAAGACACTGATTTGCACCCCCCATGATCTATCTTTCATGTCCTAATGGGGAAGATTATCTGGTGATATCAGTTAACCTTTTCAATAACTAATTGCCTTGGATAGCATCCAGTACTCTGGGGCATTGGATATCCTAACCACTCATGGAAAACAGTTTTTCTTCACGTCCCTCTTGTTCTTTTGCTCACCTTGTGGATATCAACCCTGTACCATTGGAAAGAGTTTCACTTTATCAACGTATTGTAAATGCTTCACAACTTTAAATACCTTTGTTAAATCTCCATTTATTCTTTTCTGCTTGAGAAAGACATCTGCAGCTTCTGCAGTATTGAACACATTGCCTCATTTAGAACCAAACCAGTGTAGGTTTAACATGACTTCCTGACTCCTCTTCTCAATACCTAGATTTATAAAGCCCAGGATCTCGTATGCAAGCAGCCCCAGTCTCTTCTTACAACCTCCCTTCCCCACCCCCCCACAATCTCTTTCACTCCCTGTAGAATTAAATCTCTTAAAATTTACTTAAGTGTATGATTCATTGTCATCTTTTTAATGCATGTATGTTGTTTAAATTACATTGATCTTCTGTTGACCAATTCATTTAATTTGGTCGCTTGTCATTTATTCGTGGGTGTTTCATTGATAGCTTTTGGCATGCATAAAAATTTGCCTAGTTTAAAGATGTTGAGCAATTTGTCTTTGATTTAGAAAATATATCCAAGTGTCAGTGCAAGCAGGCTATGTTCTCTTTGCAGTAGATTACCCATAAGAGGAATGTAAAACAATTATAAATCTTGGAACTACTTCAGTGATTAATAAATTGTTCTTTTACTGTTGATCATTAAATGTGACACAATCAGCTGTTTTGATCAGTATCACCAATACAAAGACCCAGAACCTGAATCTCTCAAAAGAATATTCATGAGATGAAACGAGTCCATCAGAATATTCTGAATTCTGGTTAACACCCGTAGGAGTGTTATGGAAACTGCGGCTACTGCCGGACGGTAAATTATTGCATTGTCTTTAGCATTTCAGTGCTGTAAGATGGATGTTTTAAATCCCCCAACGACAATGCATTAGTTCATATTAAAAGTGACAAAATGCAAGGTTTTCATCAGGCATCTTACTGCCCATTTAAACATTTTTAAAAGCAGATGCTGAAAGAAATGGCTTCAGCTATTTTTTTTTGTACAGGTAATTTGATAGTTGATTAAAATATTAAATTTAACTTTTTCTTCGTCAAAGTAGTCCCAATTGCATCAGCTGGGTTTTGTATACTGACTACATAGTTATAGGATAAAATGTGCTCTAGAACTAGGATGTAATTCTGAAATCAAGTATTGGATTTTAAAGCTTTTGGAGATTTTTCACCAGAGGGCAGCAATGATGTGATGCTGAAAACCTCTACAATTTTGAGATTACGTATCCTGTTAACCCAGTGATCACCACCAATCTGCAGTGAATCAGAGCTGTGTCTTAACTTGCATAAATTGAAATAGTCAGTTTTTTTTTTCAGTTTTCATTTTGTTGAACATCTAATATTAATTATCTACCCACAGCTTATGCACTGTTTATGAACCTTGAAAGTATGTAGCTTCCTTGTTTAGACTCCTTCCAAGGTAATAATTGCCAATGTTTATTTGTAAATATCTTCTGAATTGCATTTGCCATAACGCTAACTTTGCATGCTACCATTTTAGTTTCAAACTTTTTCAAAACAATAGTCCCCAAAGTTTTTCCATCACTGGGGCTTGTCTCATCTTTTGCCTGGGTCAGCTGTATATTCATTAATTGAAATTAATTGGCATGATCAGTCAACACCATTACTTTTGTAATGTGCAACATCTAGGCCAATAGAAGTAAACTAGATGAGATCTAGAATCACCCTCCTCCTCACGCATTGACCATTTTTGTTTTACATTTGCTATTAAGATTGACATGCACTGGACAACATTCATTATCTGATTAGTTACAGAATGCATCAAAGGGGCGATTTGACTGCACCTACAATATTTTAAACTAAATTCTTTGTAGCTAATTTATCATTATGTTGGAATGACACTAGCAGAAAAGATTAGAAATGCCAACCTTTGTTTTTGTATCTATCCTTGTATGTTTTAATGTTTACGTCAATGGGAACATAAGACCATGGGAAAAGGAGTAGGCTGGTTCACCCCTTGAGTCTATTCTATCATAAATGAGACCAAGGCTGGTTTGTGATATAATTTTCTATACCTACCATTGCTCCACAGACTTGGATATTTGATTTTCATCAAATAGCCTCTTTACTGTCTAAATTCCAAGGAATGCAAGTCAAGTTTATTTAACCTGTCATTATAATTTAACCCTTGAACTCAGGACGTCATCTTTGTAAATGTACACTGTGATCCCTCCAATTTAAAGGTATTCTGTCTAAAATGTGGCACTAAGAAATGCTAACAGACACCAGATGGGGTGTTTAAACCTGACTTCCAGTCCTCACTGACTAGCCGACACTTGATTCCTTTCTGCACCGGTCTCTGATATTTTAATGATGTGTGTATCCAGGCACCCAAGTCTCTTTGCATTTCCACTGTTTCTAGCTTTGCAAAATTTACCAAGCACCTTATTCTTTCCATTTTAGGTCCAAGTTTGATGACTGCATGTTTACTAACTTTAAAATCCATTTGCCTCAATTTTTTCCAATCACTTGATCAAACAGTATCTCTTTGTAATGTTATGCTTCTGTTTGCTTAAATGCCTGTCTTATTAACATCAGCAATTCGCTGTGTGGCTCTACATCTCATCTAGGTTGTTAATACATATGATGAAAAACTGAGGCCACAGTACGGACACACGTAGTCTACCAATTACAGTTATCTGCCCACTGACCGTACTTTGTGTCCTGTCTCTCGGGCAAATGCCTAACCAGGTCAAGAATCTTTCCTTGATTCCACAAACTTGAAGTTTAACTAACAATCTCTTGAAAGGGTTTTATCAATGCTAGCTGGAAGTCCATATGGTTCTTGTCAATAGACATTTCCCTGGCCACTAATTCAAAGAATTTGATCCAGTTTAAGTAGGTTTGGAATAAGTTATGTAATCCATAGATGTGACTTGGGACTTGGGTATGTTATTATTGAATTAAGGTTTGTATTGTGGCTAAATGATCCTGCCTATAGACTCTTTTTGAAACTATGATGGATCTTGGTTACTGACCCCATATGTAGCATGAACGTAAATAGTTTTCTTCCAGTACTGAAATTTCTGCTCAAGAGATTTGTTGAACTGTACTTTAGTCTACAGGATTCTTGTTGATCCTAGTATCCTCTTTCCACATGACTGAAAAAGAAGACAACACGTGAACCAAATAGTCTGCAGTTGATAGCCATGTAGCTTCAGAGCATCAGAGCTCTGCGGATTCCATGTAATGATGTTACGGCAGGGTCACCTTTGGCAAGTGAACTGTTATTTGTGAATGTTTTGCCATCAGTTGTATTCAGAGATTTTCTAATGTTGGTGTTCCCTGTAAATGGACTGAATTAAAGAGGTTTTGTGGGTTGCTGTTGATTAGTTGTGTAATAGCCTCCACTTGAAGATCTTTTTGCACATGCTGCTGGCTGAATTTAACTGGATGTGCACAATTGCAGAACTTTTGCATACCTTCTGTGGACTGCAACTGAATAAATAGACTTGTCCTCCTAAAGAGACCCATTTTGTGATAGTAATTTTAGATTATAAGGGTAAATTACTCTTCAAGTGGAGCACAACTAAGCCACTGAATTAATTGTCCTTGACACACATTTTCAAGGTTACGTTCTGACATGGGTTGTGTTTGGATTCTTGCTTTACTATAGAGTGTATATGCATGTTAATTATTGAACACAAGTATTCAGGTAATAGGTTTAAAGTGTTGTTATATTACCTTTAGAGTTGCACCTTTTTCGTGCAATTATCTCTTTAAATAATAGTTTTCAAAACAGGAGGCCAAGATACGTAGAGGCTACTATAGCCTCCTTTCATTCGCGAAGTGTGGCTAGTCAGATGGATGGTAAATGGCCACAACATGCATTGATTTTGTGTGCCACAGAAAGATCCCATCTGAGGATCAATTAAAGTAATATTGTGGATTTTTCTGATGTTGTTTGTTTAACTTGCCTTAGCTTGTGGATGTCAGTTCAATGGGTTCTCTTATACCTAAACTTAAGTAAATGGCACTGTTGAAAAAAATAATAAAACTATTTTACAAATTTTAAGATCACAGTAATTGTCTTGAGTTAATTTGATAATGCTAAAGGTCAGCTTGACATGCTTTACACTATTTCTAATTTGGTAAAGATCAAATTAGTTAATATAGTAAATGAAGTTGTGGTGACATAATGGATTTCAACCACACGTGACAGTATACTGCTTTTTGTCTTCAGTTGGCACTTTTTCTTTTGTTCCTGAATCTATTTTACAGTATTCCATAATAGGGATACAATTTCCCCATGAAAGCTAACAAAATTTTCTCAATACTTGTTGTAATTAAAATGTTTCATGGAGTTCTTTTAAGAATGAAAACATCAGTGTATATGACATTTGAAATGTGCTGCAGCATAAGACAATAACTAATTAATTTAAAAATGAAGGGCCTTAGCTGACCACTAACACATGACTTTTTAAAAAGAATTTGTGTCTGTACTTTGTAATATACTCCAATCTAAGTAGGATAATTTCATAAAACTTAAAAACGTTTCAATATTCGAGTTTCTAATTTAAAAATCATATTCCTTTGATGACTGCAAAAGATTAAAATCTTGTTTTTTTGATTTTAATATTTTATATTTTTCTTTAAGTACATTTTAGCAAAAATGGTAATAGGGCAAAATGAGAAAGAGCACAAATCCAGTGCTCCAAGTTTAAATTTTCAATCATGTCCAGCTTCATAAGAGACCACCAGAAATATTCAAAGAACCACCCAAGAACTGTTTTCTTGCATGAAAATATTTTTTATAATCTTTAAATACTGTTATAACCATTACAATTGTATTGCTATAGTTATAGTCATACAGCATGGAAGCGGACTCTTCAGTCCAACCAATCCATGCCGACCATGTTCTCAAACTAAATTAGTCCCACCTGCCTGCATCTGACCCATGTCCCTTTAAAACATTTCTTATTCTTGTATGTATCTAATTGTCTTTTAAATGTTGTAACTTTACCTAAATCCACCAATTCGTCTTTTTGAAATCTTTCACCTCTCGCCTTTTAAAAACATGCTGCCTAGTCTTGAAATCTCCCACCTTAGGGAAAAGATACCTGCACTTATCTGTACCCATCATGATTTTATAAATTTACAATTTAATTTATTTTTATAAATCCCATGTGATCTAATTTTACTAATCAGTTTACCATCTGGAACTTTGCTTACTTGGACTTTAGCAAAGCCTTTGCCAATGTCTACTGCTCCTCCGTCATCAATTTTCTTGGTTACTTCCTCAAAAAACTCCAATTAGGTTTGTGAGACAAGATTCGATTCGCACAAAACCAATGCTGATTATCCCTAATCATTCCTTGCCTCTCCAAATGCATATAAATCCTATCTTTCAGAGTCACTTCTAACAAGCTACCCACCACCAAAGTCAGATTCTCAGGTCAATAGTTCCCAGGCTTCTCCTTGCATCCAATTAGTGTAATATTACTGTATTAAATTCAGTGGTGGCACGGAGGCTGTTGGTTAGCGTTGCTGCCTCAGTGCCAGAGAACCACATTCCATTCCAACCTTGGATGACTGTCTGTGTGCAGTCTGCACATTCTCTCCATATCAGCATGGGTTTATTCTTGCTGCTCCTGTTTCCTCCACAGTTCAAAGATGTGCAGGTTGGGTGGATTGGCCATGCTAAGTTGTCCACAGTGTCCAGAGATGTGCAGGCTAGGTGGATTAGCATGAGAAGTGCAGGGTTACAGGTTGGTCTGGGTGGGATGCTCTTCAGAGGGTCAGTGTGGACTTGATGGGCCAAATGCCCACTCTGTAGGGATTCTACTATGTTATTATAAACTTTAAATGTGTGTTCTAAAACTACTGTTAATTTCAAGATGTTTGTCACGTGAATTAGTAATTGAGTTAAGGAACTTGGAAGAGGGGAGAGCAGATGAATGTTTGAAGTATTCTTCCAAGTTCTATTGTTGCAAGTTGGACAGAAGCCTGATCCTGTGCTTTATCCCATGATTTCCACTAAAATCACAGTTGCTGAAGGAAAGACTCCCAGCAGAGCTTCGTGCTATGTGTTTATATTCCCTTCACATGAAAAAATTGTTCACCGTTCTGATGGTTTGGATTTAAATCTGGGTTTAAATTTAATACCAGGTAGAGCAAAGTACTTTGTTCCAATACTGGTACTCACTGCCCACATTTCCCCTCAAGTGCAAGCATGTCATGTGCATTCTACATAATTCAGAGGAGACCAAAGGCTATAGAATAATGCATCTTAAAAGGAGTACAATTTGATATACAGGGAACAATATGAGCAAAAATCCTGCTGTTCTTCTACAGCCAGTTACATTACCACTTCCATGTACAATATATCTGATTATCACAATTTCTTTACAATCTCCTATAAAATGATTAGAACTTAATCAAAGTATTCTTCCGGGCCACCTGTTCTTTAGAGTATGAAAAAAGACTATGTACTGCTGCGCTATCAGCAATAAACAACACCATTTTCATAAGGCTTTCTGTAGAGCAGTCAACAGGGAAGCATATCATTCTGGCCTCATGTTTCACAAGATAGATGTACCTGTCCGTTTATCAGACAAGTTATTTGAGTTTTGACATTGCGGAATTTGGTAGGATTTTGGTTATGCCACTGGGAATTGGTGAGAAGGTGAACATCATTTGACAAAACAAATCTAATTTGGAACGATCTTTAAGATTTGGTTAATATGCGGTTTCATTGCAAGCTGGTACAAACTCAAAAAATGTACTCAGTAGGCTGAAGTTACCCATCAAAATCTTGAGTGACCACTAAGCACTCAAACTTAAGACTTCTGTATTGTGAACTGGTCCAATCGGTATGGTGTTGGGAAATTTCCTCTTGCTTTTGTTGGCCTACCTCAAAAAAAACTTAAATTAAAATGAAGAATGTTTGCAGAATAGCGTACTGACAACTGGTGGGTGATTTTGTTGGTGGGTAATAAATTCAATTGTCAAACTCAAGATCAGGTTTATCCATTAGGATGTTGTCGCAGTCATGTCATAAAGATCAGAAGTGCCACTTACTGAGCTACTTTTTGCTGCAGATTTAATTTTCCATGACTTCTGGCATTTCTAAAGAGGGAAGCGTCCATGTACGTACAAAAATAGTTCAAACAATATTTTCTTGTCAGGAAACTCATCCGTTCCATGTCAGCAGTAATAGCTTCCTGAGTTATTTCTTTGCTCAGCTTCACTGGGCACAATATTTCAGGTTACAGGAAAGGCAGCGAGAATATTGGATCTTGGATGTTGATATATCTGAATAAAGTTTAGGAAACTGTGTCCAAAAGCAACTGATGTGTGGAGAAGTATTGCCAACTTGAAACAAACTGTATTAACATGACTGCTTTGTGATTTGTGATCTGTGACCTGGCCATTTTAGAAAAAAAATCAACTGACCAACTAGACCACAGTTATGAAGACCTCTAGAGCTGAATATTCCCTGCCAGTTACTGTCTGTGCAGGTAGTTTTTATTCCAAAAAAACCCAAGAATTGTGGGTGATACAAATCCGAAACATGAACAGAAATTGCTGGAAATAGTCAGCAGGTCTGGCTGCATCTATGGAGAGAAAGCAGTTCATATTTTGGGTTCAGTGACCTTTCTTCAGAACAGTTAACTCTGCTTTCTCTCCACAGATGCTGCCAGACCTGCTGACTATTTCCAGCAATTTTAGTTTTTGATGTTCATTTGCATTCCACACCAAATTGAAAATCAGAGTTTTTAATGCAAGAAAATGTGTCTACTGTGGACATGTGCAGGAAATTTAGTCAGATTAAACATAAAGTAGGTAGTGATAAAATTTGACTATTCTTATTTGTGTCTTCCTACCCTTCCCTTCCATCTTTCCACCCTCACCCCTTCACCTTCCCGACTCTGGCACCTATAACCCAGCATCCTTCCCTTCCTCCTATCCAGTTATTCACTGTATCATCCTTAACCCCCACCTTTTCCCTTTTCTATTTCCTCCTTATCTCTTCCTCAATGTTGCTTATTCGACTGTCCCCATGTCTTCTTCCACTTCGCTTATCCCATTCGTCCCATCAACTCAAATTTCCTTCCATGTTTTACTCTTCATCCCTAGCCCTCTTTCCTATTAGCTGTTTTTTTCTCCTTTTTGAATCAGAAAGTTACTCCGTGTAGAATATCCAAGTTGGAAGATAAGGAAAGAAGGGTCACAAATCTAACCAGTCAACACAAGTATCAGTTAAGATAAAACAGATTTGTTGAAGCTTCCAATTTCGATCAAGCATGAGGATTTACTAAATTGAATGGAGCGTGAATAAGAACTCTGATTTAGCTACTCAACGGTATGGCATGTTCAGCACCAAGTGTTCAAATTAACAAGAAAAAGTACTACTTTACACAGTACTGAATAGTACTGAAAAAAAAACTTGCATTTAATTCTGTGACCATCTCAGGTGTACATCTAAATGTTATTTAGAAAGTTGAGGTAAATGTGACATAAGTAAAAGTATAACTAGTGCAGGTGCAAAGGCCAAATGGCTGCTTCCTGAATATTTCTTCTGCACTGTAACAATTGTGTGATTAACTAATTTTGATTTATTTCATTAACACTGATTGTTTAGGAGGTGCTCCTCTGATGCTCCCTGGCCTGCTGTGTTCCTCCAGCTCCACACTTCGTTATCTCTGCATCTGCAGTTCTTGCTATCTCTGCTACATCATAGGAGGTTTTTTGTTTGCAGGATTTAAAGCAACAAATTATGCACATAAGATGCTCCACCTTCATGGGAGCCAGCTCACCACATTAAACTGCCCCAGCAATTCAGCTGCGAAGTATCTAGTATAATTGGATACTAACTGACACCTGCATGTATGGCTCACGATTTCACCTGTGGAACTGCATGCAACTACAAAGTGAGCAAACAGTTGGTTCTTTCAAAAAGATTTTCATTGTCTGGATCATTCTGGAATGGATATGCAGTATGGCCTTGTGGTATCGAGATTTATGGTTGTAAGCTGCATGCTCCGTGGCTTGACTTCAATGAAGGACCAACCTTTTGCATCATTTGCAAACTTGCAAGTCTGGCAGAGGAAGAGAGACTCCGGCCAATGTTGGAGCCTGTCTCATGACATCAACTCGTAGAGCTGTATAGCATGGAAACAGACCCTTCAGTCCAACTTGTCTATGCCGACCAGAAATCCTAAATTAATCTTGTCCTATTTGCCAGCATTTGGCCCATATTCCTCTAAACCCTTCCGATTCATAGACCCATCCAGATGCATTTTAAATGTTGTTATTGTACCAGCCTCCAGCACTTCCTCTGGCAGCTCATTCCATACATGCACTCTCCCCTCCCCACCCCGTGAAAAAGTTGCCCCCTTAGGTCTGTTTTAAAATCTTCCCATTTCACCTTAAACCTATGCCTTCTAATTTTGGACTCGCCCATCCCAGGGAATAGACCTTGGCTATTCACCCTATCTGTGCCCCTCATGATTTTATAAGCTTCTATAAGGTCATCCCTCAGCTTCTGAGACTCCAAAGAAAATAGCCCCAGTCTATTCAGCCTCGCCCTAATAGCTCAAACCCTCCAACCCTGGCAACATGCTTGTTAACCTTTTCTGAACCCTTTCAAGTTTCACAACATCTTTCCTATAGCAGGGCGACCAGAACTGAATGCAGTATTCCAAAAGTGGTCTAACCAATGTCCTGTACAGCCGCAACCTGACCTCTTAACTCCTATACTCAGTGCAGTGACAAAAGGCAAGCATACCAAACGCCGCCTTCACTATCATGTCTACCTGTAATTCTACTTCCAAGGGAAAGTGAACCTGCATTCCAAGGTGTCTTTGTTCAGCAACATGCCCCAGGACCTTACCATTAATTGTATAAGTCCTACCCTCATTTGCCTTTCCAAAATACAGCACCTCACATTTATCTAAATTGCCTATTTGCTCATCTGATCAAGGTCCTGTTGTACTCTGAAGTGACCTTCTTGGCTGTCCGCTGCACCACCAATTTTGGTGCTATCTGCAAACGTACTGACCATACCTCCTGTGTTCACATCCAAATCATTTATATAAATGACAAAAAAACAGTGGACCCAGCACTGACCCTTGTGGCGCATTGCTTGATTCAACCAAATTCAATTTCTCATTTCCCATTACTCAAAAGTTGTCTTACAGCTACCATGAAATTGCCTTCCTTCATTTTGCATTTACTAACCTCTCGTCACTTCACTGCAGTGAAGAGGAGGCAATGGTCAAGTGGTATTATCACTGGGCTGTTAATCCAGAAACCCAGGTAATGTTCTTGGATCGTGGATTCGAAATCTGTCATGTTAGAAGATGGAATTTGAATTCGGTACAAATCTAATCTAAAATCCAATGATGACCATTGTTGCATATTGGGGGGAAAAGACCCTCTGGTTCATAATGTCCTATGAGGAAAGAAACTGCCATCCTAATGTGTTCTGGCCTAAATGTAAGTCCAGACTTCAGCAATGTGGTTGATTCTTAACTGCCCTCTGGACAATTAGGGAGGGCAATAAACGCTGGTCTAGCGAGCAACGTCCTCATCCCATGAATGAATTTTTTTTAAAAACCGCAAAGGTAAGTGCCAACACCCCATGTAAAACCCCTTGTATTTTCCAGTAGTGCTTACCTTACACTGTACCTTTCTGTATTAGGGTGCTGATTCAGGGGTCCTTGTGCTCTGCTGGGATAGAGGTGCTGAAGCCATGTGTGGCAGCGTGAGGTATATTTTCGAAGTGTCCTCCAGATCCAGGATGTCAGCTGTCTGAATTTCCATGACAGCATTTTGGGCTACTGCAACGAAGAGCTTAGGAAAGCTCAAGTTAAATTAAAATAATACATGGTTGTCATGCCAGGTAACTTTAAAATATACCCAACATCACTTGTGTTTTTGGTGTTTTTTAGGCTAGAGGAAAGGAGAGAGGCGACCATCTTATGGTTCTGATTTCATATCTGACTCGCACTTTAATTCCATTAATTGGAGAGGTTAGAAGTAGTGTTTATTCTCTTCCACCTTGAATCGATCGCTAGCTTTGTATGAAGTGTTTTAGGTTGTTTAGTCTTTGTCAAGTTGCTTAATTATCATAAACTTTTGTTTCAGGCATAGTTGGTAAATGTAATGTGCCTTGTATGCTTGTCGATATCCCTTTTTGTTCATGCAGTCCTCCTTTCATCACCTCAAATGAAGTGCACTTTAGGATAATAAGACAAGCCACAAGAGAAATCGCAAAAGCGCACCTGCTAAGCAAAACATTTAATGTTTCTGACAGGGGTAAATCAAAAATTGTTTTCTTTTGAGTGTTGGCTGCATTAAACGTGATAGCTATGACATGGCAGCTTTGAACCAACCAGTTGTGGAATTTGTAAGCGCAGCCTTGTTCTGATGTTGTGTATTTAGGATTGGACAAAGCAGAAATCCCAGTCTGAGGAATTGCAACTAAAACGGTAGTTTTTATTAAAATGTACGTCTTTCCTGAGCTGCTTTGTTTCAAATAAATCGTCTCATCTGTTAATGGGACTTTTGCAATATTTTCCATATTTGTGGGATCATGAAGTAAAGCTATTTTGAGATTATGCAGTCTTTTTCCAAAACTTAATTTACTGAAGGCAAGAACTTGGCAGTGTTGTCACAACCAATTAAGTGTAGTTACTGTTAAGTAAATAAAGCAGAAAGTGTTTGAACAGCAAGATTACATAAATGTAACCAGTGCAGAACATATTATTGTTCTGTGTATGTTGGTATTCTTCATGTTTACTTGTCATCAAACTTTCACATGCATCCAAGTTTAAGATGATAATTTTGTCATGTATCTAACTTTCGAATGCATATGCAGGTATATATTTTATTCAAGATTATGAAATATTCTGGTGACAACTTGCTCAGTACCTAATGAGGGTGAATTTCCTGTATGTTACAAGCAAGTCTCAAGTCTTTACTTTTGCCTCCAAGCCTTTTAATCAAGCCTCTCATTCTTTTGGATTTTCTTGTAGGTTTGATGAACTTGTAAAGAGGTTCAAAGTGGAGTATCATGCTGGTGGCTCTACCCAGAATTCAGTCAAAGTGGCCCAGGTTTGTCTTTACTCAACAATACCTGAGATAATGACTGACTAAATTCTTTCCAATTCTTGTTTAATGGAAAAAATATATTGCTCATTTTTGAAGACAAATATGCAATAATTAATTTGCCACAACTCAAATTTGACTTTAGTGTTGTCGTAAGTGAGGTGAATGTACCATCTCAGAATTCACTTGTGTATAGCAATGTAGTTTTTTTTTTTGCAGGAAGAAGTGCTGTCACAGCACGATAAGCTTGAGTGAAATTTGTTGCTGTTCATTTCGCCTACTTGTATAGGTCAGAAGTGTAGCTATTCTGTTGAGTGGATATAGTCAGGTGTAGTATAAGGTTGTTAAATCCCAGAAATGCCCAAGTCCCATTCACTTGGCAGCGTGAGAAAATTCCATGGGGAATTCTTTTCATTTATTACTATTAATTTTGTTTTTAGTTATTGTATGTTTTACTGTGCTTGGAATGTGTTTAAACATTTCGTGTTTGCAATCCATCTTATTGAAAATTATCTTTCTCCAACTCACTGTTTCCAAATTGTGCGCATTCATATTCAGACTTCCTAGCAGGCCTGACTGGACAATATTTATGCAGATATTTATTCAGACCAGCAGTTCTGCCAATCCTGATCTGTAAAATTAAATTTGTAACATTGAAGGATAAATTCAGCAATTCTATGCTTTAAACAGTGAACTTAATGGAGCATGTTGTAGCCCCCTGCCATTTCTTCCCCAACCCCCAAGTCATTTGCCAGAACCTCCTTTGGCCATTTGCTGTAGACCCCCTCTTGGTCTCAGCTGTACCCCTGTGCGCTCCCGGTTGTCTGCCATAGCCAATTTTGGCCATGTGCTATAGCCTCTATCAAAGTTATTATGGGGATTGCAACATAATTTTGGAGGGCATATTTTTCTTCAAGTTCAGTTTAGGAAGAATGGACTTCAATAAGATATTATCTCAAAAATAATCCAGTTTGCACTGCTCAATCCTGTTCACTGTTGCCCTTTTTGAGATATTTTGCTCAAGTTCAGCAGGTAAGGCAATCTTCCATCCATTCAATTATTTACGCGTGACTATCCAAACTACGCATTGCCAATTGCTTCCTTTCCTTTAAAGAAGGAGGTATATATATCGCTTGCGGCGAAAAGGTTCAAGGGATATGGGGGAAGGTGGGAGTTGGTTATTGAGTTTGGTGATCAGCCATGATCATATTGAATGGTGGAGCAGGCTTGAGGGGTCAAATGGCCTTCTTTGTTTCTATGCTCATACTAGTGAGTGCAGCAGAAACAGTCAACTTGGCACAGAATGTAACCAAGGCTGATGCAAACTTAAGTTTGGAAAACTTATTATAAATAGAGAGCTCATAGATAACAAGCAAGATTCATAAAGCTAATAAACAAATGACAAACTGATCATATTTTACATAGATTCATAAATATTTAAGGTAAAATCAAACTAATAATCAAAACCTTGATCTAAATACTGTGTGCGAGTAATTGGAATTGACCTTCATGATCGGAAGAGCAAGCCGTATAATCTTGAGTGCACAAGCAGTTAAGGCCAGAGTTGGCAAAATTAGTTGGAAGCCAGAACTATAGGCTCTGCATCTGAGTGCACATATCATTCAGCAAAATGGATGAATTATCAACTCAGTCAAATTTTATTGCCTAATAGCCATATCAGAGCTGTAGTTACAAGGTTACTAAGGTTGGGATCTGAATATTCAAGGGTATTCGACATTCTGGAATAACTGGAAGATAGGAAAAGCTGATGTTAATTAAAGATAACATTAGCGTAATAGTGAGTATTTATCTTATTTCTAAACATGAAGATTTCAACCAGAATCTTATAGGGTTCTGAGTGATGTGGACTATGATAGGATGTGTGGCAGAATTGAACATGAAGTCTGAGGGCCATTTCAACATTGCGAACATCACTTTGCAACTTTTATGCTTTAAGGAAATGGAGCGGTGAGTTTTCTTATTGGGCAGTGCCGAGTTGCCAATTCAGGGGAATTATTGCTTAGTAAATGCGATAATTCTTCTGTATCTGCAAAGGTTCTGTTCCTGAGAACTCTGTGAGTGATGAAATTTGAGAGTGCAGAGCTTGTTGAAAATACAGGTTAAAAATAGTCAGAAATCATGGATATGTGATTTTTGTTGTTACTTATTTTTGGGGGTGGATAGGCAAATTCACAATTTGTGATTTTGTTGATAAAGGATTTACTGTACTGGTGTTGGCAATCTTCATAGTACCTCTCTGCACTTGTAGGCTGCTTACAAGGCACAGATTTGCATTGCTGTCACACCAGAAACTCTTGCAGGCTATAGCAGTGACACTGGCATTCCCGAACAGATGCCCAACTTCGAGACTGGCCCAGACTGTAACTTGGGGTGGCTCGTGTTCTCTGTTGGTACTTACTGCATACTCATAGCTTGCCTTGCTGTGGAATAGTCCCCTAAATTTTGTTTTCTGCCACATGTTGGTTCAGCCTGAGTATGCCACACTGATCCTGGCATGTTGTGCTCTGCATGATTGGAGCAAGCAATAAGGCAATGTGCTGGACGTTGTGCAGCAAGAGCAGTGTTCTTAGGAGGACTAGGACATGAGGTGGAGGATGGCCTAGTGTTATTATCGTTGGATTGTTAATCCAAAGACACAGGCACTGTTCTGGGGACCTGCGTTCGAAGCCAGCCATGGCACATGGTAGAATTTGAATTCAATTAATATCTGGAAAGATGACCATGGATCCATTGTCAATTGTCAGAGAAGCCCATCTGGTACACTCTTCCTTTAGGGAAGGAAACTGCCATCCTTACCTATGACTCCAGACCACAGCAATGGCCCTCAGGCCTATCCAGCAATGCCGTCATCCTGTGAATGAATTAAAAAAAACACCTACCCATGACTGAGCTCGGCTACATTGTGCACAAGACAGAGAAAATCTCTTTGACATCCCCTTCTTGTAATGAGAGCAGCAGACTGTGGACTGTAAAATATTCGTTGATTGTGATGCCAAAATCTGGTTTGCATTGTGGGGGCAAACTTCACCTTCCGTTGATTTTGTTTGTGTTTCCTTTTGATTTCTGTAAGTAGAAGCTCATGTTTGTATTTGTTTGCTTGCTTGTCTGTACCTGCAGTTCTCTCCCTGGACAGGGACATGCTGTGGGTCTACACTGTGCATTAGAAGCAGTTCAAATGGGATGTACCTACGGATAACTGCAGTGTCTGGCATGATGGTTACAATAGAGACTAGGGTGACAGAATGGGTTCTGTGTGCAGGGGCATGTCAGCCATGCTGTTTATGAACTGTGTGGCTTTGAGGCTGCTGTGTCATGATGTTGCCAGTGAAGGCCAGTACCAGATTGCCAACACTTGTCCAGGTCTACAGCAGCCTGTCAATGATAATGTGAACGTGAGGAATGGTAGTCTTTTGACAGATATGTACTGAGTGGTGAGATGGAGCAGAAATTGGATGTGAGAGCTGCCGTGGGATGGGGTAGGTAATTAATGCAGCAAGTTTGCTAAGATGCAGCAAGAAACCTTCCAAAAAACTGGAAACAACTCTCTGACTTAGTCAAATAAATACAAGATTCAGCCCATTGAATTGGTTTATGTGAAGCTAAGAATTCACTTGCGGAATTGATTTATCAGCCCACTAATAGTAGCTGCATAATCTCTGTCACCTTAAAGGACAAGAGTAGTAGAAGAAGATGCCAACACCTGCAAGTGTTCCGCTCTGAGCCTAACATTATCCTGACTCCAGTATCACGATTTTTTTCATTTTCGCTGGGTCAGAATTCAGAAAGTCCTTTCACAATAATACATGAGTCTCCCCATGTTCAAACTCCAATGGTTCAAGAGGACAGTTCACACCTTCTGAGCAGCAACTATGGATGGGCAATAAACACTGGCCGAGCTCATAATATCCACCTCCATGAACATTTTTTGTTTTAAAAATTAACCAAGGAATATAGGAAGAAGTAACACAGCAGGCCAAGCAGCATCATAGGAGCAGAGAGGCTGACGTTTCGGGCCTAGACCCTTCATCAGAAAAGGGGGAGGGGAAGGGGGTTTTGAAATAAATAGGGAGAGAGTGGGAGGCGGATAGAAGAGGGATAGAGGAGAGGATAGGTGGAGAGGAAACAAACAGGTCGAAGAGGCGGGGATGGGGCCAGGAAAGGTGAGTGTAGGTAGGGAGTTAGGAAGGGGATAGGTCAGTTCAGGGAGGACGGACAGGTCAAGGGGGCGGGATGAGGTTGGTCGGTAGGAGATGGAGGTG
>NC_063365.1:12478032-12534106 GCF_021869965.1 Rhincodon typus | reverse complement strand
CACCTTGTTGTCTCGGATTCTCCAGCATCTGCAGTTCCTACTATCTCTGATAGGAAGAAGTAACAGTTGTGTGTGACGAAGGCATGGCAGAAATTGTGGGTGTTTTTAGACTACATACGGATCAGATCAATCATGAACAAAAGCAGAAGTTGCTCAAAACGTTCAGCAGGTCTGGCAGCATCTATGAATAAAAATCAGAGTTAACATTTTCGGTCTGATGACCCTTCCTTGGTTCTGATTTTGTTCCTGATTTACAACATCTACGGTTCTTTCGGTTTTTATTTAGATGAATCATAAAATTTGGAAGATAATCTGAAGATGAATTCATAGATTATTTTAGAGGTGATTTAGAGTTAGACATCCTCGAGCCACTTGGTATTGTGCAATGGGACATGATTAATTCAATTACCTCCCAGGAAACAAGCTGAGTGGTAACAGTAATCATAGCAAGAATGAAGGCAAAAGGGAGAGCCTAAGACTAGTTAGTTAAATTTAAACACCGGCAAAAACAAGAGAATGAAGATAGTTGGCTAAAGCAAAATGAGGACTTAAATGGAAATAAAATGGCAAATATTTAGGAGATATTTCATATGGTGCAGCTGAGATACAATCCAGTGAGGGGAGAAAAAAGACGTGGGGAAGGCCATGGGGAAACTAAGGATGTTTTCACAGGTAAAATGTAAAATTAAAAGGAAGGTCTGAAGATAAGATGTAGTTTATAAACCAGGAAAGAATAGCTCAAATGATTATGCAAAGGGAGAAATTTAGAATACAGGTATGAGAGAAAACTAACTTAAAAATATAAAAGCAGCTAAGTGTTTCTATGGGTTTTCAAAAGTAAAACAGTAACTCAAACAAGCATTGGTCCTCTAGAGACAGTAGAAGAGGCTGGAAATTTGGGGGCAGTGGATAATACATTTTCAGAGAAGATTGGCTGGTTAACTGGAAACACTAGGCACAAAGGCCATTTTCTGGTTGCCATATGTAATGAGTGGTAGTGGATATAATATGGATCAAAGTTGGGGCCTCACCATTTTATAATATATGTAAATGACTTGGATGAAGGGACGAAAGGTATGGTTGCTAAATTTTCTGAACACAAACATAGGTAGGAAAGTAAGTGATGAAGATGATATAAGGAGGGTCAAAAGGGCTATTGATACACTAAATGAGTGGGCAAATAAAGCATAATATGGAAAAATGTGAAATTGCACTTTTTGGCAGGAAGAATAACAATAAAATTATCTAAACCATAGAACTCCTACAGTGCAGAAAGAGGCCATTTAGCCATTGAATCTGCATGGAACCTTCAAAGAGCGTCCCCCCAGACCGAGCTCCGTACCCTATCCCCGTAACCCCGCATTTATCATGGCCAATCCTCCCAGCCTACACATCCCTGGAGCCTACGGGGCAAATTAACATGGCCACTCCATCTAACCCCCACATCATTGGACTGTGGGAGGGAACTCACCCAGATACGGAGACAATGTGCAAACTAGGCATGTGCAGTCATCCAAGGCTGACATCAAACCCAGGTCCCTGTGCTGTGAGGCAGCAGTGCTAATCATTGAGCCACTGTGCCACCCCTTAAATGGTGAAAGGTTATAGAGTTCAGAAGTTGAAGGATCTAGGTATCATACTGCATGAATTATAAAAGATTACTGTACAGACACAGCAAGTAATTAAGAAAACTAATCAATTATTGTGAGGGGAATTGAGTGGAAAAATTGGGAGATGATCCTCCAGTTATATAGCACATTGGTAAGACCACACTAAGCATATAAATGCTTTGGAGCAGCTCAGTAGGTTTACTCAACTAATACTTGAAATGGTGTGGGTTTTGTTTAGAGAAAGCATTGGACAGATATGGTAAAATCTAAGGAAGAGGAGACTTGATTGAAAATCAGGATCCCCAGAGGGCTTAACAGGCCGGATATAGAGAGAATGTTTCCTGTTGTGGGAAAATCTAGATCTAGGCATCACTATTTAAAAATCACGGATTGCTCATTTAAAACAGAGGTGAATGAATAATGTATTCCCGCAGTGTTGAGAGTCTTTGGAACTCTTTATCGCAGGCAGTTGAAACAGAATCCTTGAATATTTTTAAGACAGAAGATGAGGTTCTGTTTGAGCAAGGGCCTGAAAGGTTATTGGAGTAGGCGGGAATGTGGAGTAATCAACTGAGAGCCATAATCTTATTGAATGGTGGAGCAGGCTCAGGAGCTGGAGGGGTCAACTCCAACTCCTAATTTGTATGTTCATATGTCATTAATATTGGGAAATAAGGAAATGGCAGAATAGTTGATCAGATATTGTTTGTCTATATTCACAAATAATGTAGGAGAAATACTTGTAAATCAAGAGGTGATATGGAGGGAGAAATTTAAAACAATTACAATCACCAGGCAAATGGCACTGAGAAAACTATTATAAATAAAGGTTGACGAGCCCCTAGTCCTGATAGACTTTCTTCTTGGGGTCATAAAAGAAGTGGCTGTTGGATTAGGATATACATTTCTTGCAATTTTGCAAAATTCCCTAAATTCTGGATATAACTCCTACATGAGAAAAAATTCAGTGTATCTCCTCTATTCAACAATGAAGGGGTCAATAAACAGGAAATTACAGACCACTTAGACTAATGTCATCAGAAAAATGCTCATGTTTATTATTACGTAAGTATATTGGAGAACTTAGAAAATCTCAATGCAATCAGACAGAGTCAGTATTGTCCGTGAAAGTGAAATCATCCTTGACGTAGGGTACGTGATTTTATATGTAACATAATTGTTTATTTTAGAATTTGGATTTTGAACTAGTGGCATGTGGATTTTGCACTGTGTATGAGGGGGCTTAATGATTATCTTGTCAATATTTCTGGAGACGTATTGATTTTAAATTTAAAAATAAACTAGGAAAGGGGGAGTCCATGGGGTAATAATTGGGATTTGTTTGCATTTGGGGGTTTTACAGGCAGATGGAATAAATGTTGAGGGGCATTAGCATACTTACTGTTTGGAAGGATCAGGGATAAACACACAGTTTGAAGTTTTTGTTTTCAGTTCATAGAATTCTTGGTTTAAGTTAATGTATGAAACCATTTCTCAGTAAAGTTAGCATATAGGTTACCTCAGTGTAAGGATTTTAATTTTAAAGTTCTACATCAGAAGTATTTGGTTTGAACTCTGAAGGGATTATTTGAAGCTGATAAAATCAAGGCCGAATTGTGACTAAACCAGGAAGAGACTACCAAACTCTCAAATTGAAATAAATAGCTTGGTCAATTCTCTGGATGTGATAGAGGAGCAAATTCTCCGTGGCAGTTTGATTTCTGTAAAGTGGTTGGGAGTGAAGACGGACAAATCCCAAGGCCCCGATGGCTAACATCCCAGAGATGAATGCATTGGTTATAATACTCCAAAAATCCAAGGAATTTTGGAAAGGTTCCAGTGAATTGGAAAAATGCTAATATAACATCCTTAGTCCAAAAGGGAGGAAGGCAGAAAGTAGGATACTACAGACTAGTTAGATTAAAATGTGTCTTTAGGAAATTGTTAGATTGTTGTTAAGGAAGTAATAACAGGATATTTGAAAAGTCAAAATGTAATCCATCAGAGTCAGCTTGGTTTTATGAAGAATAAATCATGTTTGACTAAATTGCTGGAGTTTTTTTAAAGATGTAACAAGCAAAGTGGATCATGGGAATTTTGTAGATGTTGTATAATTAGACTTACAGAGGCATTTGTTGAGGTGCTGCACAAAAGGTTAATATACAAAGTAAGATCACAAGGGGTAATTTATTAGCTTGGCTAGAGGATTGCAGCAGGAAGCAGTAGAGTCCAGATAAATAGGTCTTTTTCTCGTTGACAAAGTGGAATTAATTGGTTGTCACCGGGTTCAGTCCCCAAGGCCCAACAGTTTATAATCTGTTAATGACGTGGATGCAGGGGGATAGAAAGTACTATTGTTAAATTTGGAGATGGCACTCTCATAGATGGGAAAATAGGTTGCAATAAATAAAAATTCACAAACTGATATGGATAGGTGAGGTGAATGGACCAAAATTTGGACCAATATCCATTTTGATTGGACGAATAAAGGCAACTCATGCTTTGGGGTAGAGGGATCTGGGTGGCCTTGTGTAAAGCACAGAAAATTAGTATGCAGGCACAGTAGGTAATAAGGAAGGCAAATGGAATTTTGACATATTGTTAAAGGAGTAGATTATAAAAGTAAGCAACTATTGCTGCATTATACAAGCCATTCGTGAGACTGCACCTGGAGTATTGAGAACAATTTTATTCACTTTGTTGAGGAAGGAAGCAGTTGCACTGGAGGAAGTTTAGAGGAGGTTCACTAGATTGATTCCAGAGATGAGGGGTTTGTCATATGAAGAGCAATTTGAGCAGTTTAGGACATTCTGGAGTTTAGAAGCATGATGAGATGTATTTGAGGTGTAGAAGATGCAATAGGGGGTTGACAAAGTAGCCACAGAAAGGATGTTCTCCCATGGGGACAATCTAGAATGAAAGGTCATGGTTTTAGGGAAAGGGATTGCAGATTTGAAAACAAAAAGTTGTTATTTCTATCAAAGGACTGTGAATCTCTCGATTTTATACAAAAAATGATATGGGAATGGAATACTGTTGAACGTGGCAGGAGAAGTGGAGTATGAAAGTAGGGACATTTGCTATAATTGTAGGGAGCTTGGGTGAGACCCCATCTCGAGTATATAATACAGTTTTGGCTTCCTTGCTTCAGAAAGGGTATGATTGGATTAAAAGCAGTTGTGGAAGTTTCACTCAACAAAATCTCGGGATGAAGGGCTTGGGCAAGTTGGACCTGCAACCTTGAGAGTGAAGAAGAATGGAAGGTGATCTTATTTGAACCATACAAGATCAATTCTGTGAGGATGTTTTGCCTTGAGAGCGACTAGAGCCAAAGGATAGGGTTTAAAAATAAGGGGTCACTCATTTTAACTTGGAGATGTGATTTTTTTTTTCTCTCTGTGGATCATCAGTCTGTGAAAATTTCTACCAGAGAGAAGTGGAGGCTGTATCACTTTTGAAAGCTAAGCTGCACAGTTTATTGATTGTCAATGAATAATGACAAGCACGTAGGTCGAGTGAGGCACATCAGATCAGCCATGCTTGTTAGAGCAGGCTTGTTACTCAGCATTAGGATCAGCAAAGGCTAAGAATCCTGTTTATTGCAATTACATGCTAGTTTAAGTACCTCAAATGAAAAAAAGAGAATTTGTCGAAAGAAGTATGAATTTGAGCTGACATGATGAAAGAATCCAATAAGACCTTGTTTTTATTATTCTTTGCTTTGTTTTCCAATCATTCTAAGACCTTACCCCTCCCAATCTCTTCACCTTGCAGCTCTCAAGTCATTCCTGGCCCCTCCTGCAGTTTTGGGCGTGTTGCGCATCCCTTTGTTTAATCTCTGTTTGACTGAATGCTGTGTCTTGGCCTGTCTAGATTCCAGGCTCTGGAATTTTCTGCCTAAGCTCTCTGCCAATTTTCCACTTTCTGGTCCTTAAAACCTAAATCTTTGATCAAACCTGCAGTGACTCATGCTAATATCACCTTGTATATCAGTTCTCTAGATGCACCTGAGGGAACTTTATTGCTTTCAGTGTATTATTTAACTGCAAGATGTTTTCATTTTTGTATGTCAAGCTGGGGGAGGGGTATAAGAATTATAAGGTGGAAAGAGGATCAGGAATTCCGATTCACAAACTTTGTGGCAAAATGAGTTGTTAGAGCTAAACAAGAAAGTTTACAGTATCATATATTTATAAATATAACGTGGACTATAAAAGCAAAGAATGTGCCGGAAGCCAATTTTAGTGTAACTGCATAGACAAATCTGCTTTGCCTAAAAAATATGGTACGGTATCATAAACTTCATGGCAGGCAAACTAAACTTCCTTTTAAGGCAAAGCAGTCAAAAGTTTAAAAAAAACAAGGAGATCAACAGGGACCTTGAAAGGAAACAGCTCTGGCTGTTGTGGCTTCTTGCATGTTTTAGCAGTGATTTGCGATCTTTTCCTTCTCCCTATAAATCTCAACTTTCAAACAAAGATATGTGTAATTTATTCATGCTTCTTCAAAGTCCCAATGCGGAAGTCAGAATTGAAATTGTTTATATTTTGATTAACACATGCTTTCATTTTGAATTTTAGGATTTTAATAACTGATAAATGATTACATGTAATCTCTTCGATTGTTTGATTGACTAGGGTGCATAACCTCATTCAGGGACTTAAAGCACAGTTGAAAGCAACTTCAAATTCACCAGACTGAATCAGTTGCTAATATTAATAAAAAACGTTCATGTAGTCTCAGATTAGCACTCGGTATACTGACAGCATTTCTGGGAATACTGTTTGCTCATCTAGTCTTGACCTCATTAGATGGAGTATCAGAGTTCGCGGAATGCTACAGACATAATTGCTTCGCAGTGATTGGTAGCTGGACTTTTTCAATCAAGTCTACAGTCGGAGCCGGATTTGTTATATTTATATGTACTTGATTCCAGTCAACCTAGACGTTGCATGTACTGCCATGCTGCCATTATAGTTTAAGATTGTGAAATTGAGCGCTCTAACTCCACATGTTAAATGTACCAGACATTTTTGTACTACTGGATTATCACTACACCCACAAATTTATTACTGAAAAATGAAATGAATGCTAAATTAGGAAAACCACTTAGTGACACTACAAATAAATTGCCTGCTCAAGATGCCACTCCAAACAAGAAAATCTGACTGTTGGATTCCTAATTCTTCTCTTATGAGACAACATTCCTGTTATGAGGAATAGTGAAAGAAGTAGAATATATTAATTCAGAAGTAGTCAAAGATAAGATATAATAAATGCCAATTGAATACGAAATGTGAGTCATAAAATTGAAATTGTTCTATGCTTCTCTAGTCAGCCCACATTTATGTTGAGAGCTGCATGGGTGGAAAGTCATGATTTCTCTTCTACTGTCATGCTTGACAGTCCAGTTCTGCAGTAAGTGGGTTATAGATTTCGCCTGGTATTCCAGGAGTTACCAAAATAAATCTAGACTTTGTTCATGAGTTCTTCTGTTGCAAATTCAGGAAGTTTGTAGTTGATTTTGCAATGTGAGGCTAAGGTTACAAGCTAGGATGTTGATTTGTTTAATTTGCTTCTTCTGTAATTGTTAAAAACGAGGTATTCTCCATAATTTTGATTACTTCTTGCATAAATTCAAGTGTTACCCAACCAAGAGTGTGGGTAATTGTTTTAACCCATTACGGCACAATGGCACGTCAATTGCTGCATCACTGATCTGTTCTTTTCCGGCTGGTACGCTCTCCATAAATAATGGTACCAATATTAATGGTACCATTTACCCAATTAATTTTAATCCTAAATGAAGTAAACTGATAAAGGCCATTTTATTAGAAAAGATTCCTAAATCCACCATGAGGGCCAATGTTATGGAAATTTGATCCCAATGTTTGTGAAGTGCACAAGATGATGTGGGAGAATTGTCCTGTGGCATCCGATATGCCTGATATTTTTGGAGGTAATGTAAGTAATGCCTGGATTTGCAGATTAGGCATTTTAAATAATTAGTCTTGAATTAAATGAGACGGGTGGAATTTTAAGAAAAGGGCACATGTCCCTTATCCCAAATGGACTTAGTGGACATCTTCATAATGGCATGCATCATGGTATTCTGTGTGCTTCACAATTTTGGGGGTGGAATGTTATCAGCATATTTAAATTATGCCCCCACAGTGCACTTTAAACTTAACGGTTGCCCTGTGGAGCAGAGCATGGGAAACCTAGCAGTTAAAAGGAGGCATTGTCTTCCAGATGAATTAGCTAAGCATCCTGTTGTCGAACTCTTGATGGGCCAGGAGGAGCAGGAGTTTATGTTTATTACCTGCTAATTATATTTAATTGGATGCAAGTCATGGGCATTGATAAAGGATTCACTTGGGCTTCCATACATAGGAACAAACTGGATTTTTGTTTGAGGTGCAAGGCTATAATGCATTTCCCTGTGAATAAATTTAATATGAATGTGTGTGAAAGATTGGTGCTCACATCATGCTTTCTGGAAAGATGGTACTTCCCTGGTTCATCAACGGAGCCTTCATCTGTTCCTTCTACTGATTGAGTAGTCACAATCGTGTGGTGCAAATATGTGCCCCCCACCCCCCAAAACAAACTAACTAATTAATACTGGTTTCCCATCTGTTAACCTGCCAGTTTTGGCTGGCTCCCAAGAAAGGAAAGGAGGAAAAAAATATAATATTCTGCCACTAAATTCAACAGGGCTTCTGCATTCCTGTCGTTCATGAATTTCTCGCCATTTACAACCCTCCATACTTTCTTGAAAGTTTTGGAATTCAGAGTTTGAAAACCAAAAAACAATAAAGCTTTTGCATTAATAGTCAATCCTAATAAACACGGGGATAATGTCGCAGTGTTTGTAGCTTTCGGCTTTTTGGTTCTTGTCTTCATGTCATAGTCTGCTACAGGATTGAGAACCTAATCACCGGAAGTAGAATCGAGAGTGGAATATGGAATCCTCGTCAATTCAGTTTCTCCTTTGCTGTCATCTTTCAGTAGTTTTTCTAGTCATCTTTTCCAATTGTTTACCCATAACCTATCTCATTTTAGGTTTAATATGAACTACAGAATGTTTAGTTTGACACTTTTATGGTGTGGAAATGATTGAACAAGATCGTGGTAATCTTTCTCAAGATTTTTAAAAGTGATGCACTATTCAGCTGACAGCTGCCATTATGTTTCTGCAAGCAATTATTTCACTGCTGCTTTTACAGAAAGGGTTTAAGTCCTTGATAAAGTGGCATCGCCAGAGAAGTAACTGATTTCTCATGGCATCTTTAGCCATTAAAGATGATGAGAAACAAGGTGGGGCCAAGAGTGCTTATTTTGTTTTATTTTTGTTATTATTTCTTTTAACTTTTAATTTACAACAAACAAGATCAATGTGTTCAGGCTTGTGTTAGTGATCTTAGATTTTATGCTCGATATATTGTTGTTACTTACCCAGGTGAAAAAGAGAAAGTCTGTCTATAGAATAAGCCTCCCAAGAAGTGTAAATCATGAGAACTTATTGCTTTACAACAATTTTGACACTTTCCATCTTACAGGGCTCAGTTGAAAGGATCCTGTTAAGAGGGATAATCATAAGTTAGGTCTAACTTCGAATTGATATTTCAAGAAATTTTTCAACCTGTGTCAGGAGCAGGATTAGGCCATTCAGCCCTTCAAGCCTGCTTCAGCATTCAGTGTGATCTGGGCTGATCATTGAAATCAGTCCTCTCTTCCCTAAAAAGTATACATCTTTCTCAAAGTTTTCAATGTTTTGGCCTCAACGGTTTCCTGTAGCAGAGAATTTCACACACTCACCACTGTCGAGGTGAAAAATTATCTCCTCATCTCATTCCTAAAAGGCCAGCTCTTATCCTGAGACTGTGAACCTGGTTTTGGACTGAGTCATTGCAACCATCTTTCCTGCATTCACTCTGTCTGTCTAAAAATATTAGAACTTTATAGGGTTTTTATGATATCTCAATCATTCTTCTGAACTCTGGTGATATCGTCCTAACTGATCCAGTCTGTCTCTTTACATCAGTCTTGGCATACGAGGAATCAGTCTGGTACACTTTCTTTGTACTCCCAATAGCCAGAACATTCTTCCTCTGATAAGAGGGCAAAAATTGTGGTCTTACCAACTCCCTGTAGCGTTGTAGCAAGGCATCCCTGCTCCTGCATTTGAATCCTGTCACTACGAAGGCCACCATACCATTTGCCGCCTTCACCAGCTGCTGTACCTACATGCAGTTCTTAAATGAATTAAATATTGTGAAAGATATGAAAACGGATTTAGATCTCATTTAACTCTGTGAAACATTGTCAGAATTTATGACAATGCATTATGTCCAATAAATCAGAACAAAATGGGCTTGATAGTTGTACATGTAAATACTTTAATTGTCTTAGCAAAGACATTGAATGATTTAATAACAAAATGGTTAGTGGTTGGGAAAGTAGATTATTTTGGCTTGAAATTTGTTTTACTTTGACAACAAGTTTAGAGAGAGTCCGCCTCTCTTTTACTGCTTTTATTCACATGGGAGGGATAAGTGGAAGGCAGTGTTCCATTGCTTCATGCTCGGGTCTCTTCAGTCATCCTTTGGGACTTTTGTATCCAGAATTTGTGAATTAAAGGGAACACAACTTTATAAGGAGGAGATCCTGTGGATTTTCTTTGTACTGTATCTCAGACTTCAGTATATCTTGCAGCACAGGGTTCAAGTTGTGGACTGTAGACTTCAAGTATGATTTCCTGTGATTTAGACTGAACTGTTTGGCCATGCAGTACAGTTAGTTTTTTTTGGATGATTTAAGGGTGATGTTCAGGATGATTCATGGATCATGTTGAAATGTCCAACAAGACCATGTGCAGTCTGTAACTTTCCAGTATATTTGCTTATTTTATTACGTTAAAAACATTTACTGTGGACTTAAAAGATGGTCTCTGAGAGTCAGTGTTTTGTTTATACTTAAAGTAGAAATGTAACATTGAGTATGTGCCCACAGACCACAATTGACAACCAAAGAATATGAAAGATCCCAGCCAAGAACAATAGTGCTGAACATTATGCTCTTTAATATCTTGCACAAGTCAAAAATGTTAGGCAATTTTACATAAGTTTGAAATTTTTCTTTCTTCAGGTTTTCGCAGTTGTTTAGTAGATGTCATTCAGGTTATCAGTACATTTTGTAAAAGAAAAATAATTGGATGACCGTATTTAATGCTATTTATTTTTTAAATAGTTTTATGCTGACCAATTCCAACTAAGTTGCCAAAGTTTTGGGACGGCACAATGGCTCAGTGGTTAGCCCTGCCACCTCAAAGCACCAAGGATCCAGGTTCGATTCCATCCGCAGGCAACTGTCGGTGTGGAGTTTACACATTCTCCCTGTGTCTGCATGGTTTCTTGCGTGTGCTCTGGTTTCTTCCCACATTCCAAAGATGTGTAGGTTTGGTGAATTGGCCATACTAAATTTCCCATAGTGTCCAGGGATGTGCAGGCTAGGTGGATTAGCCATGGGAAATGCAGGTTTATAGGGATAAGGTAGGGAGTTGGGTCAGGGTGGGGTGCTGTTCAGAGAGTTGGTGTGGACTGAATGGACCAAATGGCCTGCTTCCACACTGTGGATTCTATGAAATAGAGTAACGAAGAAAGGTAAATAAAGGTAATAAACATTCAAGTCTATCGTGATATCAACTACTACCTTGGAAATTATGAACCTAATGAGTTATGATAGGCAAATGTATGGCACATGTAATTTAGCACAGAAATATGAAGTGATATATTTTGGAAGGAAAAGTGAGAAGCAGTATAAAGTAAATGGAACACTTTCAGTGTGGGTGCATGAACCAAGATCTGAGGGTCCACATTAACAAATGTTTTAAGGTGGTTGTTCTTAACAAAAAGAAGTATGATTGGTTCCTGATTTAATGAAGCGATCAGGCAGCCTCTGTGGAGGGAGGATCAGAGACCTGAAGTGTTATTTTTGCTTTTTTTGTCACCTCCTTAGTTACAACTCAATGTTTTCAACATATTATGTTAATAATAAAGCTCATTCTGGAGACGAGAACAAATTACAAAGTATTGACTTCGGATTCAGTTTATTTTTGAGTTAATCTGGCACGCGTCTAAAGATTGGTGTAATTATATCTATTTAATTTATTCTTTCATGGTGTCTTTGGAGCAGCACCTTTGTTGGACTAATGAATTAGTACACTTAGTTGTGATATGGTAATATTTAAAAGCTGAAGAACATTAAAATAGATTACCAGTATTCCTTGTGCATTTCACAAGTAGTGTTGGTGTTTGTACATAATCATTAAATGAGTGGAAAAAATCGTCTTGTAGTGTTCCAATCTGTTTGTGAATTGCTGTGACATTTGTTGATGGGGATTTGTATTCTCAAATGCTTTACACAGTACTTTATTGCCTCAAGCTGTGAAATCTGACACTTAAGTTATTACTGTTTTTCTTTTAAGAATGGGAAATGTTGAATATTTATAGGTCTCAATCTTGAATATGAAAAGGATGAAGCGTCTTCTATAATAATTTTAAAAGTATTCAATTGAGTTCTGTAGAAAGTTGATTGAGTGCTTCTGTCACTTAAGAAGAATCACACTGGAAACCACATCTATCTCTTCCTACGTCCTGAAATACATTCATGTCTTCCTGTGGTCAGAACAGTATTGTAGATTATACAGGATGGTACAGTTGCTGGGAGCATAAAATGGAAAACCAAGTAGATGGAAGTGAGTTTCTGTGTGTTGAAGACTTAAGTTATAGCATGGAGTATTGAATTATTACATGCAGTAGCAGAATGTCAAATCGTCCCCGCGGCTGAGCTTGTGAAGTCCACATTGATACCATTGGAGTGCAGGATTCCCAAGCGGAATATGAGTTGCTGTTCCTGCAACCTTCGGGTGGCATCGTTGTGGCACTGCAGGAGGCCCAGGATGGACATGTCATCTGAGGAATGGGAGGGGGAGTTGAAATGGTTCGCGACTGGGAGGTGCAGTTGTTTAGTGCGAACCAAGCGTAGGTGTTCCGCAAAGCGGTCCCCAAGCCTCCGCTTGGTTTCCCCGATGTAGAGGAGGCCACAACGGGAACAGCGGATGCAGTATACCACATTAGCAGATGTGCAGGTGAACAGGACTTCCCAAGCTTAAAAATCTCCCCTCTCCCTACCGCATCCCAGAACCAGCCCAGCTCGTCCCCGCCTCCCTAACCTGTCCTCCCTCCCACCTATCCCCTCCTCCCACCTCAAACCCCACCCCCATCTCCTACCTACTAACCTCATCCCGCCCCCTTGACCTGTCCGTCCTCCCTGGACTGACCTATCTCCTTCCTAACTCCCCACCTACACTCACCTTTACTGGCTCCATCTCCGCCTCTTTGACCTGTCTGTCTCCTCTCCACCTATCTTCTCCTCTATCCATCTTCTATCCGCTCCCCCTCTCTCCCTATTTATTTCAGAACCCCCTTCCCCTCCCCCATTTCTGGAGAAGGGTCTAGGCCCGAAACATCTGGATATAAATTGTCCCATTGGGAACACCCAGCATGGGTTCATGAAGGGTAGGTCATGTTTAACTAATTAGGTGGAATTCTTTGAGGACATTACTTGCATGGTGGACAATGGGGAACCTGTGGATGTGGTGTATCTGGATTTCCAGAAGGCATTTGACAAGGTGCCACAGCAAAGGCTGCTACATATGATAAAGTTGTACAGTATTACAGGTAATGTATTGGCATGGATAGAGGATTGGTTGATCAGTAGAAAGCAAACTCTAGGGGTAAATGGGTGTTTTTCTGGTTGGCGGTCAGTGGCTAGTAGTGTGCCTCAGGGATCAGTGTTGGGACTGCAATTGTTTACAATTTACATAGATGATTTGGAGTTGGGGACTAAGTGTGGTGTGTCAAAATTTGCAGATGACACTAAGGTGAATGGTAGAGCAAAGTGTGCAGAAGACACTGAAAGTCTGCAGAGGGATATAGATAGTCTAAGTGAGTGGGTAAAGGTCTGGCAGATGGAGTGCAATGTTGATGAGTGTGAGGTCATCCATTTTGGTAAGAAGAAGAGCAAAATGGACTATGTTTTAAATGGTAAAAGATTGCAGCACACTGCTGTGCAGAGGGACTTGGATGTCCTTGTGCATGAATGGCTAAAAGTAGGATTGCAGGTGCAGCAGGTAATTAAAAAGGCAAATGGAATTTTGTCTGTCATTGCTAGAGGGATGGAGTTTAAAAACAAGGAGGCTATGCTGCAGCTGTATAGGGTACTGGTGAGGCCACACCTGGAGTACTGTGTGCAGTTTTGGTCTCCTTACTTGAGAAGGGATATACTAGCACTGGAGGGAGTGCAGAGGAGATTCACTCGGTTGATTCCAGAGTTGAGAGGGTTGGATTATGAGGAGAGACTGAGTAGACTGGGCTTATACTCAGTGGAATTCAGAAGAATGAGGGGAGATCTTATAGAAACATAAAAAATATAAGATTATGAAGGGAATAGAGAAGGTGGAGGCAGGGAGGTTGTTTCCGCTAGCAGGTGAAATTAGCACTAGAGGGCATCACCTCAAAATAAAGGGAAGCAGATGTAGGACTGAGGTCAGGAGGAACTTCTTCACCCAAAGGGTTGTGAATCTGTGGAATTCCCTGCCCAGTGAAGCGGTTGAAGCTACCTCGCTGAATGTCTTTAAGGCAAGGCTAGATAAATTTTTGAACAGTAAAGGAATTAAGGGCTATGGTGAGTGGGCGGGTAAGTGGAGCTGAGTCTCAAAAAGATCAGCCATGATCTTATTAAATGGCGGGGCAGGCTCTAGGGGCCAGATGGCCTACTCCTGCTCCTAGTTCTTATGTTCTTATTATCACAACAACATATTTCCACTTGCATTTTTCACCTGGAATCTAATCTCATTTACTATTTTTCATGCACTCACTCACATGCATAGTAACTGTGGTTTAAACTTCATTACTTTCTCCCTTAGTTTGACTTCACCTATTAATTTACTGTTGTCAATGTGAGTGTAGTTTGTCTCATGAAGTATTTTGTGAACCCTGGTAATCGTTCATATTCTGTCTTCATTCCATACCCTTGCTAAATCAGTTTAAATCTCTCCCAACAGCACAAGCAAAATACTCAAAAGGAACTCAGTCCCAGAGTTGTTCAGGTACAATGTGTCTGACTTGTACAGGCGACATCTTGGCCAGAACCAGTTCTGATGTCTCAGGAATCTTAAGCCCTTCCCTCCTGCAAAATGCTCCCAGCCACAACCATCATCCTTATCCTTCCTATTTCATTCTCAGTGGGAGTAATCCAGAGATTAAAACATTTGAGGTTCTGGTTGTTAATTTTCTACCTAGCTCTGTCAATTCTGTTTGCAGGACCACATCCACCTTCCAACCCAAGTCATTGGTACCAAAGTGGACCATATTAACTAGTTGTTCAACCTCCCACTTGACTTCTTATGATCTTAAGAGCAACTAAATTAATTTCATCTTGTAAGGAAGGTTTGTAGAATTAAATGTGGTTTATCTGTGATTGCATTTACATTCACAATATCTGGTGTTATACTACATTAGTGAAAATACAAATTGTTCAATTTTTTTTTGCAGCAAGGTATTGACATACCTGAGCATTAGCAGAACAGAAGTAATGAACCAGGCTTTAAAGAAGCAAAATAAGTTTGCTCAAATTTGTTTTTAGGTTAGGTCAAATGATCCGATTCTATTTTGTTTATTCAGTATAATCGTTTGGTGTTGGGAGCCTTCAAATCTGTTTGTTTGCTGAGTAGTTTATATATTTATAATTCCACTATTAATATTTAACTGATCATTTTCACCCATCATTGTACCATCTTTGAGAGAGATAATCTACGATTTCAAGCAATCATGGTTCATATCTTAATGTGTTAATGATAAATGTGTATATATATTATTTGATTTTCTTAAGTATGAGGTCTATAGTTTTTCAAATTTTATTCTAGAATATTTAGTGATTAAAGTATCAAAATCAATCACCATTGGCTGCCATGTAAATGAATCTTGCCCTTGTTCCCTACGCTGAGAGAGATCTGATATGAATCCATAGATAATAGGTGCACAAATGAACAGGAGGCAAAGATGGCAGGCAGCCATCAGAACAGACCTGTTCAAGATACCATACAAATTGAAACAGTTGTGGATCATAATGCTGCTTGAAAAAGTTAATTCCAGATAATCAGCCATATGTGCAACCCTTATGGAAAGCAACACATATCTGCGCTATTACTAACTATGCATGAAATTGTAGTGATAGTAGATGTCATCCAGATGTTGTATTTAAATAGCTCATCCTTTCCCTCATCATCTTTAAAATATTTTTGTTTTTCATCAAACTGGCCAGCGCACATCATTGCAGATTTTTTGTAGCAGCCTTTAATATGTTAATTTGATTATCAAAATAAAACTCCATCTTTCTAGTAACTGCAAAGATCAAAATCCACTTTTTTTTATTCTTCCATGTGTGTGAGCGTTGGTGGAAAAGTAGTGTTTGTTGCCCATGTGTGGTTGCCATTGTGAGGGTGGTAATGGCCTATATTCTGAAGTAGCAGCAGAAGTAAGCTATTTGGCCCATTTGAGACTACTGCACCATTCAGGCTGATCTGCTAATCCTCATCTCCACTTACCTGCCTTTTCCATATAACCCTGATTCCCTTCCTGTTTTAAAAATCTATCTATCTCCTTGAATAAATGAAAGACCCAGCCTCAACATTTCTTTGTGGTGAAGAATTCCAGATTCCTCCCAAGAAAAAAAAATTCCTCCTGTCTGTCTTAAATGAGTGACCCTTTACCCTGAAATTATCCCCACTTATCCTAGACTTGCCCATGCGGGGAAACAGCCTTATCAGCAGTTAGGTTTAAGCCCTGCTAAGAATCTTGTCTGTTTCAATTAGGTTGTCTCTCCTATGAGTACAGGCCCAACCTACTCAATCTTGCCTCACAAAAAAAAAACCTTCATTCTGCAACACTATTTGTTAAATAAATTAAATAATTGCTGCATCTACCCTGTCAAGGCCCCTTAGAATCTTGTTTGTTTAGATAAGCCTCCTCTCATTCTTCTAAACTCAAATGATTACAAATCCAATTTACTCAACCTCTCCTCTTAAGATATTCCTGCAGACCCAAAATCAACTTAGTGATCTGCTTCCATGCCAGAATATTTTTCCTTAAATAAGGGGATCAAAACCAATCACCATTTTCTAGCTGTGCTCAGACTGGTACCTTCTGTATTTTTAGCAAGACTCCCCTCATTTTATACTCTGTTCCCTTTTGAAATAACGGCCATCAGTCCATTTCCATTATCTATTACCTTCTAAACTTGTGTACAAGCTTTTTGTGCTCATGCACGAGAACCATTCCCCCCCCCCCCCCCCCCCCCCACCCCATCCCTCTGTGCTACAGCCTTTTGCAGTCTCTATCCATTTAAATAATATTCAGCTCCTACCAAATTGCTTAACCTCACTTTCCCACATTATATTTCATCTGCCAAAATTTTGACCATTCTCTTGGCCTGTCTCTATCTCTCTGTCAACTCTGCCATCCACAAAATTTCATATATTCACTTTCCTCATTCAAGAAATTAATATATATCGCAAATAATTGTGACTTGGCACTGATTTCTGTGTCTCTGCATTTACAGGTTGCCATCCTGAAAATGCCCCTTTTATCCCAACTCTATTCTAGGATAAGAAGGGCAGAAGGTAGAGGAGAAATGAAGCCTTACGAAACAAAAGGTTATGGTGACAATGCAGGAGGTAACAGGCAGGATATATAAAGGGGAACCAGTATACATGTGTCTTTCAAAAAGGCATAATGGACCACATATAATGCTATTTAAATAAGTTAAGAACCCATGGTTTTGGGGGTAGTATATTAGCATGGAAAGAAAATTGGCTAATGAATAGCAGACTTCCCAAGAGCTATCCCATACCTGCTCTGCCTGCTGTAACACACTTCTGTCCTTGATCAGAATTAGCTAATCTAAGGGGTATGACCACATCTTAAGAGCTGTGTCTGGGTCTGAATTAGTGCACCGTCTATCTGCTAAATATGTGTTTACTGTAGATTATGGTAATGTGCAGCATCTACCACATGCTGAAGCTGCAGCACATAACCAATCTGCCATCTCTACCATTTTAAATTATCCATCAATCACTCTAGTAGTCTTTTTATACTTACAGGATCTCCAGTCTTTACATGTTACAGTAAATTTTTATGCACTTTTATCAATCCTATACCTAAGTAGTTCTTTTTAAGAAAAAGATAAAAGATCTAGAGACCCAAATACAAAC
Source organism: Rhincodon typus (assembly GCF_021869965.1). Lineage (NCBI taxonomy): Eukaryota > Metazoa > Chordata > Chondrichthyes > Orectolobiformes > Rhincodontidae > Rhincodon > Rhincodon typus. Next base: position 12,516,160 of record NC_063365.1, on the reverse strand, counting down.
TGAGGGCCTTATATTTACTGTCAAGTCTAGAAATGCTCAGATTCTACTCACCAAACAAGCATCTCTATCCTTCATCCACTGAGCTCCTCGAGATGAAACACTCCACTCCATCTTTCAATTGTAAGTCACCCCCCTTAAGATGCTCAACTCTGGGTTCTCTATTCTAAGCCTAAGTAAGTTGGCTACTTAGGTGTGCTCCCAAAGGAAAGGGTCTATTTGAGCTAGTTAATGAGGTTCCATTTTCAATTGGTTGTTAATTAGACTACTGTTTCAATGGAACCCTGGAGCGGGAAAGAAAAACCTGAAAGCTAACAGAACAGAATTTTACAGACAGATTTCATTGTAATGCTAGCTACGAGCTAAATTAGGTTTGCAGAAATTGAATAGCTAGAAACTTTCTTATCCAACAAAGCATGCTCTTAGTCCAGGCCTCTTTGAACCACTTCCTTGAACTATTGCAGTCCAGGAAGTGCAGGTGCACCCACAAGTGCTGCTGGGAATGAAGGATTTTGACTCCGTGACAATGAACAAATGGCAATATATTTCAAAGTCAGGATGGTGTATGCTCTGAGGAACTTTCAAGATGTGGCACTCCCTCCCTCAGACAAATCTCTTATATATTCAGTTTTCCAAAAGTCTGCAGTGCATAAAAATGTTTTTGCTGCCTAATTGGAGCTATGGTTAAGAAATACTCATTCATTTTTTTTTCTTAAAAAGACATTGCAACTCCGCTAGTTATTGATTGATTATCTTGTGAAAGTGGTCCGACAGGTGGACCATTTTCACATGGATTCTATTACAGATGGTCATTGTTACCAGCAATGTGGTTGTCCTAATTTATGTTGTAAATTGGGTTTTGTTTGTTTAACTAATCTACTATTCTGTCAAGAAATTGGCAAAAATGTGCCTGATTCAGTGTACAAAATCATTGTCAACTTTGTTCAATTGGTAAACTCTGGCTTTAAACTTCATTTTAGACTTGCGCACAAAAGTTAGGTTGACAATTGAGTGGAGTATTAAGGGAGATTTGTTATGAGATGTGGTCTTTTATCAGATGTGATGGTCAACTCGCATTCCACCTGCTTTTTGCAGAACTTCAGGTAAATTTGAGAGATGAGTTTCAAGTTGAGAGTGCTTCTGTCTTGTCCAAAATTTATTATTCCTGAAGAAATACCATCGAAAACGCATCAACTTATCATTTATGGAATCTAGTAGATAGATTTCCTGGTATATTTACCTATGTAACATATTACACAGTCAAAAACGATTATCCGGAGCACCAAAGCCTTCAGAAGAGGCAGAGAAGCGAAGAGCATTGTTAGAGACAAGGCAAAGAGGGAAGAGGCAACAGAACTGTGCAAAGAAGCTTTTACAAAACATGCACTTGATGTGACTGAGTTAGTTGCTTTAGGTTGTATCTTTCAGACTATTGTGAGATTGTTTTGATGTTTTAAGCTATGCCATACATCTGATGAGCGTCCTGAAACAAAATACGCTAATTTGTATGAAGATCCTTTCATGAATTACTATATTGTACCAAATTTCCCAATGTTTTAAAATAAAATGTTCAATTATTGTACTAATAATTTGATTGAAGCCTTATCTCAGTCTATAATGTGTAAAAATAAATTACTACAGTACTTAGTTCCTCCCACAATGAGTGAAAATTTGAATCTTTTTGGATGTAGAGTTTGGATCTGTAGCACCTGTTGGCTACTGACAAAGGATCAAAATCTAAAGTTACTTTGAGACATATTGAATTTAATGTTAAGTAAAGTTTTCAACCAAAGCACCTATAAAGCAAAGATGGCTAAGAATAAAATTCCTGTGTAGTATACCCAGCTTTGAGAGAGCACTTGGAATGTCACACTGTGAAGGGTGTCAAGGAATTTCAGACAAACATTTCAAAGGGACAGATACATGGCAAAAACCTAGACCATCTCTTGTGAGTTACATTCGTAGATTATGGAGATGATTTGAGGTGAAAATAAAACAGTATAGCCAAAAGTTAAGTCTGCGTTTATAACATATACCCCTCCAAGAATGCACAAGAGTTTTAAATCCCACTAAGTGTGCACCCTCGTTGGCTGTTCTGCCAGTGAGCTTGTGTGTGCTGTGAAGGATGTGGAATCTCTGTCCCCCTCTCTCAATCAGCTTGCCAGTCAAAAGCTATGTTTGAACAGGAAACTGGATAGTTCTCCTCAGCGAATCTACAGAATCCGGAATCTCCACATGGTAAACCAAAGACTAAAACATATGTCTTGTTATCTTTTTACTTACTTTTCATATCTGTGTTGTTTTCATTTTCCTCATTTTTATTAACTAATAAACTCACATTTTATGTAACTCAAAAGAGCCTGATTAAATTGGCTACTTGTGAAATGTAAATTATGATGTAATCATGAAGGATATCAATGAGGGAAGAGATCCTTTGTTTTAAGTTTACTTTCTCACCAAAAAAGGGAAGCGCTGAATCAGGGAGGCAGTTTCTTCACCCAGGTACCAGTCATGACAAATTAGAGGCTTGTTGTCAGGACCCTGTACCACAAATGAAATGAAATGAGCTGGAATAGGTAAATTAAGTTGTCCTTTAAAACCAATTTTTCTACAAAAACAAAAATTGCAAAAAGGCTTTCTGTTATGTTATACCAGTAATGTAAAAAAGACCACATTCGACATCATTGCCTTTTTTAGGACAATTAAGGGAAGTTACTTTAGAGGTATTTAAAAGTTCTGCGTCTTGAACAGTTAAAAGAGTTTAAAAAAAAACACCTGATTTCTGAAGTTGATAAAATGTGGAGCTGGAGGAGCACGGTAGACTGATGAAGCGTCTCGACCCAACATATCGACTTTCCTGCTCAAATCCTGTCTGACCTGCTGTGATCCTCCAGCTCCGCGTTTTATCGACTCTGACTTCCAGCATCTGCAGTCCTTGTTATCATCTGGGATTTGAATTTTGCCTAACACCCAGAAATCTCAAACTGTTAACAGGGTTGGCCAACAATCGACAGGTGAAAATTGACCATGATGCAGCCGAGTAGCAGTGAAGAGGTTAAAATTGGAGCAGCAAGAATTCACCTTTTCAGGAAAAAAAAAATGAGAAGGAAAGAGTGTGGAAGGGGCTTGGAGAGGAGAGAGAATTTCTGGACATAGAAGGAAAGGGAGTTTAAACAAGAGTAGCTCAAGCTAAGGGCGGGACTGTTACTGTATCTCTTAAATACACCACAATATCAGACTGAGATAGCCTGGTTTGCTCATGTCTAAGCCTGAAGTAATTGCCCCGCCAGCTGAAATGCAGTGTTGTCCCTTATTACTTCAGAATAAAGTTGCAGCAAAAGCTGACAAGGTTTGTTCCCTCTGGCCAGAATAAAGCCTCACTGATAATGACGCCACGATAAGGGCTCTTTTGTTCTACCCATTATTACCAGAATCTCACGGTTAGAAATTCCATACTCTTGGGAAAATAACCTGACCAGACATGGCTGGAATTCAAATGCTAAAGCCACATGCGTTAACTAGTAGATGTGGGCATTTAAAACAGAAGTTACTTAGGAGAATCTCTGAAATCATTATTGAGTTGAAAAATGGTATAGATTTCCCAATAAGAACTCATCTCCCGGAACAGTTGTCCCAATCAGCCACACTCACTGGTAGTGATGAGTTGATTGGTGAAACTCTGCTCCAGAAGGAACACTTTCCTAGTCACTCCCAATCAACTGGAAGAGATTGGGGTAGATTGGTAGATTCAGTGATAAGAAGCTGAGCACCCATGGGACTAAGGTCAAAAAGGGTGGTGCTGAAATGACCAGTAAGAGGCCTGTATGTTTTCCCTGACAAAAGCTTAGGTATGTCTGTGCCACTTGCTGAAGGCTATGGGGAAAACAAGTGGGTCAAGCTCAGCCAGGAGAGGCTGAGGTAGCACTGCAAGCAGAACATCCTCCAGCTTTATTATCTAAATTTTCTTTGGTAATAAAGAAGGCCCTAAGGAGGTAATCAATACAGATCATCCTTGGTAACATGCCAGCAAGCTGACCCCACTATTAATACCATTGACTCAGATTGCACTTACAGAAGCTGAGTAGAGGCAGCCCCTGAAAACTACTATATTAACAATGAGGTGTTGATGAGGAAGTGGCGATCCCCTCATAAACTTGCAGAAGAGTGGACTATGATCCACCAGGTAGTATGCCACTGTGATAAAATGGAAATCTATTATGATTAGCTTGTGAAATTCTGATGGCTGGGCATGTCACTGTACTTGAAACCTAAGCCTGCATCACTTGGCATTTTTCCTGGCCACACCTCCAAAGGGATGTAGTGCAGTTTTGCAGAATCTGCCACACCAGACAGGTTATGGGTAAAACCAGAACTACCATAAGATTAGCACCTATGATTCCTGTGCTGACTTTTGGGGAATGTTTCTTTGTGAACTACATGGGTCCCCTGCCTGAAACAAAAGTGGGTTACCAGTATATCTCTTCACCATCATGGATGTGGCTTCTTGCTTCCTAGAGTCTGTTTCCTGGACAACCCAATTTACTGTGACAGTGGAGGAGAATTGACCCAGTTCTTCACCAGGCCTGACCTAGCCACAGAAATCCAATTGGATCAGGGCTCAAATTTGATATATAAAATATTTCAATAACTCAGGTAACCTAGGAGTGAACCAGCTGAAGCTTTTTATCATATCACCTTTAGCTGCAGAGGACTCTAGAACGGTGCTGCCACCTCACTCCCAAGAATATCTACTTGACTGGGATAAAGCACTAGATTTTCTTCTGTTTGTTAATAGGAACTCACCCAGTGAGTCCTCCAGTTTTACTCCAATTGAATGAGTTTACAGGCACCAACTGTGAGGGCTGCTGAAACTAATCAAGGAGGGGTTTTTAGAACGGAAGCACGAAGTCTCCACGTTAGATCACATTGCAGAATTCCCACAACACCCAAGCCTAATGTGACCCAATAGCAGTTGAAAATCTGAGGCTGTTACAAAATAGGCCAACGAACCTGAGGAGCCTGAGCCTTTCAGGTATTTGTGCTCCTGTTGTAACCAGGTGAACCCTAAGGCATCTAGTTAGTGGCCCGTAAAGACTAACAAAGCTCATGGAGGTAAACTATCTAATTGAAACACTGAAGCAGGAAGGAAATCAGCAGCTGTATCATATCAACACGATAAAACAGGATCATGGCCAAGAAAGGATCATGGCCAAGAAAGGGTCAAGCAGGTTACAGTCTGCCCCATGACCATGAGCCTAAAGTATGAGGGTACCAGTAAAGGTCAGTTCAAGTGAAATTTGGGTGAGGCCCCCATTAACATCCTACTATTCAGCCAAGCAGTGCACAGATACAAGGAAACATAGACTCCATGTTCAACCTTCCAGATGCAGAACAGCAAACAGACTGCTCACTTTGCTGCATTTAAAGATTTTTGCTGAGACAACACAAGCTGCACCACCTTGGCTCTGTCTAATGTAGAAGAGGTCCCTCCTACAAGGCAACCTTCCTCTCATCCAGGCCCAGTGAATTTGACCAGACTCCAGTTTGGGAGGAGATTAACTATGTGCTGGAATAGCAATTAATGGAATGCTGGAGCAGAAGAGAAAAACCTTAAAGCTAACAGGAAAAGAATTTGGGAAAGTTCCACAAGACAAAGGATCCTTCATCATCTGTCAACCTTGTTGCAACTGACAGAAGGAGGAAGTTGAATAAAGAAGGGGGTCCAGTTTCCCTGTCCTCACCTAGGACTGTAGGGAACTGGGGACTCTTGCCTGGAGACGGGTTGTAAAATGAGGTACTGTTGTTGTTGTTTCAGAACCAAAGTCATATCTAATGCAAGGCCGTTTCCCCCCTCACCTCTCTTTCTTTCAAGTTGTACCAGCTGCATTCTTGATAATTGGTAAACATGGGATGGTCTGTACCCACATCTAAAGCTGTAGTTCAGCCATTTGAAAGTGCATGCCACTTCTGCTATATTGGTTTGTCCTGAAACAGCCAGCAATAGTACTTCGATTCGCTGCTGCTCTCAATCTCCTGGCCTCTCCCTCCCCAGCAATACTTCAGAGATCTGCAATCCAACTCTCCAAACAACCACTGAACTCTGTCCGCCTGTTCCACCTCAAGAATCCTGCAATCCAATCCCATTGCTTAACTGGAAATTGGAACACTAACCTCTGCAGGCTCTTACCACAGCACCATCTGCGTTGTGATGGGCTCTTCAGACCTCCCTATTTTATGCCAGGCTATCAACATTCTGTGGCATGATTGAATTCTTGGGGCCCAGCCTTTACTCTTGGCAACTAGACTACACCCATGAGTCAGGTTTTCAACAGTAAAACTGATATTCGCACTGAGAACTTTAATGATTATACTCTGTCCTGCCATATTTGCACTTTATTACCTCTACAATCTATCTGTGACAGCTGGGAAATCTCAGTGCACAAACATTTAATTTTACTATGATAATGGGTGTTAATGACCATGGATGCAATTTTCCATCTGCAAAGTGAGCAAAATGACCCATGCATAAAGGGGTTCTTAAAGATATAGAAGCTTTTTAGTCTTTAGATTCCTTTTTCCTCCATTGCTTTTTTTAAGAACTGTTTTTATTTGATTGAATTGATTGAATACACGTGGCAATAAATGATTCAATGTAAACATATAGTGGGAAGTTTGTACCTTTGCTATACATACGTTCCGTCATTCACATTAACTTAGAATAAGATAAGGAAAAAACACTGCATCAGAGCATGAAAAGATTGAGTGTGAAGCCATAAGATGTAGGAGTTGAATGAGGCCATTCGGTTTATCAAGTCTGCTGACCCGTTTGATCATGGCCGATATGTTTCCCAAATCCATTCCCTGCCTTCTCCCTGTAACCTTTGATTCCCTTACTAGTTAAAAACTTATCTATTTCTGTCTTCACTGCGCTCAATGACTTGATCTCCACAGCCTTCTGTGGTAATGGGTTCCACAGATTCACCACTCTCTGGTTAAAAAAAATTCCTACTGATCTCAGTTGCAAATGGTCATCGCTGTGAAGCTGTGCACTGAGTCCAAGTCGTCTTCTCTGGAAACATGATCTCAACACCCACTCTATCCAGACCTCTTAGCATTCTGTAAGCTTCAAAGAGAAATACCCGCCCCAAACACCACCACCAGCTCCATCTTTCTAAACGCTAAGTACAGATCTAGTGTCCTCAACCATTCCTCGTGTGGCAAGCCCTTCATCCATGTGATCATTCGTGTAAACCTTTTCTCCTCTGCCTCAAATGCCACTGGGTGCGTCCTTGGATATGGGACTCAAAACTGTTCACAATGTTCTAAATACTGTCTGACCAGAGCCTTATACAGCCTCAGCAGTACATCTCTGCTCTTATATTTTAGCTGTCGCAAAATGAATGCGAACATTGCATTTGCCTTACTAATTGCCAACTGAACCTGCATGTTAACTTATGGAAACCCTGAACTAAGTCTCCCAAGTGGCTTTGTTTCAGATTTCAAAAGCCTTTCCCCATTTAGGAAATATTCTACTTCGCTCTTTTCTCTCGAAAGTGCGTAATGTTACACTTTCTCACATTGTATTCCATATTACACTTCTTTGCCATTCTCCTAGTGTGTGCAAGACCTTCTCAGCCTGCCTGCTTTCTCGGCACTGTCTTTGTGTTATTTACAAACTTAGCAACAATGCCCTCAGCCATTCGTACAGCTTACTGATGTATAATGTGAATAATTGTGGTCCCAAGACTATCCTTTGCAGAGCCCCACTAGTTATTGGCTGCCATTCTGAAAAAGACCCCTTTTATCCCCATTCTTTCTGTTCTGCCACTCAGCCAATCCTCTATCCATGCCACTACCTTGCCCCTGACACCATGGGTTTTTACCTTATTCAGCAGTCTACTGTGAAAAACCTTGTCAAAGCCATCTGGGAATCTAAATAGATCACATCTACTGGCTCTCCTTTGTCTAACCTTGCTCGTTACGTCCTCAAAGAATTCTAACAGATTTGTCTGGCATGACCTCCCCTTAACGAAGCCGCGCTGACTCATCGTGATTTTACCACTCATTTCCACAGTCTCAACCTGCATAATGGACTTGAAAATCTTTCCATTGACCAAAGTCAGGCTAACGTGCCTTTCACTTCCCACCTTCTGCCACTCTCTGTTCTTAAATAAGGGTGTTACATTAGCCATTTTCCAGTCTTATGGAACCCTCCCTAACTCCAGTGATTACTGAAAGATCACCAATGCCTGCACAATCTCCTCAGCTTTCTCTTTCAGCCTCCACCTGGTCAGGATAGTTTATCCACCTTTCAGCTTCCCAATACCTTCTCCTTCTCTGCCCCTTGAATTTCTGGTTTGCTGCTAGTGTCTTTCACCGTTCAGTTCCTCTGGCACTTCTTTCGTAGAGTCTATACAGTGTGGAAGCAGGCCATTCAGCCAATCAAGTCCACACCGACCCTCTGAAGACCATCCCACCTAGTCCCTGTGACCCTGCATTTCCCGTGGCTAACCTACACTATGGGCAATTTAGCATGTCCAATCCACCTAACCTGCACATCTTTGGGCTGTGGGAGGAAACCCACACAGGCACAAGGAAAACATATGAACTCCACACACAATGGCCTCAGCGTGGAATTGAACCTGGGTCTCTGGCACTGAGGCAGCAGTGTTAACCACTAAGCTACCGGGCTGCCCCAATTTTTTTTTTAAATTTATTCAATCTTTATTGAGTGGAATAATTACATAGCCACCTTTAATATGATCATGCTGACGTTGAAGTTTGTTTCCCCCTTACTACTTCTCCAGCCTCATTTTCCAGCAGTCCAATCTCCAGTCCGGTCTCTTTCTTACATTTTATGTATCTTAAAAAAAACTGTTGCAATCTTTGTTACCAGTTAGCTTACCCTCCATCATGACGCTGAGTATTTGTTTGTTTTTGCATTCAAACATTGTCTTTTCAGTGTCTGTAGGTGTGAGGCTGGAAAAGCACAGCAGGTCAGAAAACATCTAAGGAGTAGGTAAGTTGACATTTAAGGTTTTGGCCCGAAACGTTGACTTACCTGCTCCTCGGATGCTGTCTGACCTGCTGTGCTTTTCTAGCCTCACACCTATAGACTCTGGCTTCCAACATCTGCAGTCCTTACTTGTCTCCATTGTCTTTTCAGTGATATTTTCACAACAGTGTGTTTATTCCTGCTGATGGGGAATGTGTGTGAAAAGGCTGGGAAGTTTTAAAATGCATTCACTGTGTGATAGTGTTCAGAAGCCACATTACTCTTTCCTGTTGATGAACTAAGTAAAACAAAGAGTTGCAATGCAATAAAGTTTTTATGGCATAGGTTTTTTTCCCTGTTGCTTTTTTGATTTTTTTTTTACTTATGATATAATAACATGAAGAGGATATTTATCTGGAAATAATAATGGAAGCGTTTATGAGTATAGAAAATCAAGAAAGTCATGGGGAATATGAAAGAAAGTACTCAGTGTAAATTTTTATTGCACGCTATTCAACCACAAACTACAGTCTTCCATGTTGAGTCAGCAAGTAAGTTAAACTTAATGGAATTTATGCCTAAAGTGACCGAGTGATATTTTGTTACTTTTATGGTGCAAAATCAAAAATGCTGGGGAGATTATCTAGTCCATTGTTGTACTCACTACATATGTCAAAGGCAGCAACTTTGTCCACTTGCCAAAGACCGAGGATAAGTGCTTCATAGACTCTGAGGCAATGTACAGCCAAGTTGCAAGGACACCAACAACTTGCTTGCACCATTGGGATGAGATCAATAATGAATCAAGGTCACAGACTTGCTGTTACCCTTTCTAGCTGTGTGTTTGCTTCACAATGTTCACTCCTGTCCGTTAGGGAAGGAAGCTGCCATCCTTAACTGGTGTGGCCTACACGTGACTCCAGACCTGCAGCAATGTGGTTGACGCTTAACCGCCTTCTGGGCAATTAGGGATGGATAATAAATGCCGAGTTCTGAGGAAGGGTCACTGGACCTGAAACATTTAACTCTGTTTTCTCCTTCACAGATGCTGCCAGACCTGCTGAGCTTTTCCAGCAACTTTGTTTTTGTTTTTGTTGTTGATAATAAATGCTGGCCTGGCCAGTGATGCCCACATCCTGTGAATGAATTTTAACAAAAGGTACTTTGGGTGGTCACCATTAACTTTCGGAAAACAATAATTCAGTTGGGTGGCAAGGTCGTCACTGGGTAGCGCTGCTGCCTCAGTGCTATGGACCCAGGTTCGATTCTGGTCTCGGGCAACTTTCTGCATAGAGTTTACACATTCTCCCCATGTCTGTGTGGGTATCCTCCGGTTGTACAGTTTACCTCCCACAGTCTGCAGATGTGTAGGTTAGGTGGATTGGCCATGCTAAATTGCCCATAGTGCTCAAGGATATGTGGTCTAGATGGATTAGCAATGGGAAATGCAGGGTTAAGGGGATAGGGTGGGGGGTGGTGCTGGGATGCTGTTCGGTGGGTCTTATTGGACTGAATGGCCTGCTTCCACACTGTTGGGATTCTATGACAGTTGACTCTTGTCAAATGTCTAGTAGATTTGGAGGATCTGGATGGCTCCTTTTTATTTCAAACAAGCAGTCCTCAACTCCATAAAATTGAGCCTGTTTGGTTGTTCATATTTCAAACTATTAAAAAGCTTCACTGTTGCTTCATGCTTTAATATTCATCGGTAAAAGCAACAGGATTTTGGAGAACTGCATGTAGAAGGTCTAAATACTTGAAACTATTATATGATCTTTCATAGTATTTGTGTAGATTTGGTAGTGATCAGTTCTTCCAAAGAAAAAGATTGTTACTGATCCAGACACTCTGACTGCTGACATTTTGCAGTCGTCACCTATTACTTGCATTTGAATGACATCTTTAACATAGAAAACAAATTACACGGCATCTCAAAGAAGAGTAAGGTGGCGGGGGGGAGAGGAGAAAATGAATGCCTAGCCATTGAAGAGTATTTGGGAAAGTGGCCAAAAGATTGGTTGAAAAATTGGCATTTGACAATGGTGAAGGAGATGGGAGAAATGAAAGAAAAAGAGATGCCAGGAAGTGCCTTTGCTCAAAGAATCGGTGGGTACCCAAAAACTGAAGTCTGAGAAAATGGGTATGGGGTTTGGAAGTTTGGAGGAAAGTTATAGATGTTGAGCAGCAGTGCCTTGAAGGGATTTAATGATGAGAATGGGAATATGAAACCGGGTACCAGTGTTTTATAGTGAAGGCCAGTGGAAGATGTAAGTGGAACAGAGAAACATTGTGTCAGGTAGAATATGGACAGCAGAATTTTGGGTAGGTAAAGTTTTATGAAGCAAGTAAAATGAGAGGCTGGCCAGGATGGCATTAGAATAATTGAGTTATAAAGTGAGAGGAGTATTGAATACAAGTTCAGCAACGCACAAACTGAGAATGTGGAAAGTGATGTTCTCTTATTCTTGAGTTCTGTGCCCAAAGGCAGGTCCTTGTCAATTAACTGAACTGTGACTGAGTGCCATCATTATTTTTATTCGCTAAGTGTTATGCATTGCCACTACATGCCTCCTTCCCCCCTAAAAAAAACTGAAATATGCTACATAAGTGGAAATATGAGCCATGCACATCTTTGTGGTAGAGAATATGCAAATAAGAAATTTGGCTCAGCATCAAGTTGTTTACAGAGGCTTCAGCAGTTTTTCAAATTGAGACAGTAGAAATGGAAACAGTGGAAGAAAGAACATAGGAACACAGGCTATTCGGCATATTGAACTGGTGTGCTATTTAACATGGTCATAGCTGATTCTCTGTCTATTGCCGTACGCCTACTTTCTCCCATATCTCTTGACACTTTTAGCTTCTAGAAATATATTTATTTAATTCCAAAATATATTCTGTGAATTTACCTCCACAGCTTTCTGTGGTGGAGAATTCTTCAGATTCACCAACCTCTGAGTGAAGAAATTTCTCCTTCCATCCATCCAAAATGACCTACCGCATGTCCTTAGACAATAACACCCTTTGTTCTGGACCTCTGGCCAGCATCATCCCTGCATACAGAAATTGCTGGAAAAGCTCAGCAGGTCTGGCAGCATCTGTGGGGAGAGATCAGAGTTAATGTTTCAGTTCAAGTGACCCTTCAGACCTCTAAGGAAACTCTGGTCTCTTCATGTCTCCATGTTCTCTTCACCACACCCACTCCTACCTAATTTTGTGTCGTCAACAAGTTTGGAAATATTATAGTTGATATTCCCTCATCCCAATCGTTGATATACATTGTGAATAGCTGGGGCAAGCATTGATCCCTGCAGTGCTCCACCTTCCATTCTGGAAAGAACTTATTTATTCCCAAATAAAAACAAATAGAACTGTGAATGCTGTAAAACAGGAACACAAAACAGAAGTTGCTGGAAGACTTCAGCAGGTCTGGCAGTATCTGTGAAGAAAAATCAGAATTAACGTCTTGGGTCCAGTGATGCTTCCCCATTATGAGGAAGGGTCACCAAAACCAAAACGTTAACTCTGAATTTTTCTTCACAGATACTGCCAGGCCTGCTGAACTTTTCCAGCAACTTCTGTTTTTGTTCCTCATTTATTCCTGCTTTCTTCTCTGCTAACCAATTTTCAATCTATGCAAGTATTTTCTCACTGCTTTCATTTTCAAAATCTTTCTGAAAATCCAAATACAGCACAGCCACTGTTTCTGCCTCACCTATTCAACTAGTTACAAGCCTCAAACCTCCAGTTAAGTTTGTGAAGCATGATTTCCCTTTCATTATTCCATGTTTCTTTTTGTCAAACAGTACTGTTTAATTGCGCTGACAGTGCATCCTTTAAAAATGATTGCAGCAGTTCTGTATTACCAATGTCAGGCTAACCAGTCTATAATTTCTGTCTCTCTCTGCACCGCTGCCCCCTCCCCCGCCGACTGTTAAACTGTGTGGTTGCAGTTGCCACCCTGCAATCTACTGGAGCTGTTCTTGAACGTACAGAATTTTGGAAGGTGACTACCAACATATCAACTGTTTCTATGGCTATCTCCTTTAGTTCCCAGGGATGTAGATTATCAGGCCCTGGGAATTTATTAGCTCCCAGTCCCATGAATTTTTCCAGCATTACTTTACCAACTAATTTCCTTTAAACCCTTCTTCCTAAAATACCCTTTTTTCCCCAAACACATCTGGGAAATATTTATGCTCATGTTCTGTGAAGACTGAACAAAGTAGTTGTTTAATTGCTGTACTGTTTCTGTGTTCTCAAATCTCAATTCTCCTGTATTAGACTGTCAGGGGTCTACATTTCTCTTCACTAATCGTGTCTCCATACTTGGAATGATATTGCATCCAATTATTTGCACCGTTAATTCATCTGCCTTATTGTGAAAATTCTGTTCCTTTAGATTTGTCTTTTTTCATATGTTTACACACACTTTTGTACTCCAGTCCTCCTTATGCCAGCCCTAGTTTCCTTTGCCTTCCATTTTTGCTTTCTACCTAGCTTTCATTTCTATCTTTGTTTCCCTCACTCTTGCCTCCCTGCTGAGGTTCCAGTCCCCTGCCAATCCAGTTTAATTAGATTCAGGTGACAGTGGTGCAGATTTTGCGATGGGTCTGGAAATGATCACTTTCTTCCCCCTGTTAAACTGAACTAAGGTTGTGACTATTCCAAGGCAACATGTCACACAAGCAGTCTACCAAGAATGGAGAGCTGAGAGTCGGCAGCATTCATGTGAAAGCGGACATTGTGACTTGGGTTATTATTGTCAAAGCATAGCATGTGGTAGATGAAAGATGGAATAGGGAAAAACAGCAAGGATAGAACTGCTGAGGGATTCTGAAGGCAATAGTGTAAAACTGAGAAGAGAAACTGGATCTACTCTGGCAAAATAAGGTAAAAGTTGAAGCCAAGTGGGGCATTGTTTAATTGCGCTGGATAACAGATGCACTGTCGACTTTGGGGGTGACATGTTTATGTCTTGAATCGGCTGTTTTATTTTAAAATTTAAAAATGCAATTTTAGACAAATTTCCCTCTTTTAATTGCAGTGGATGATTCAGCAACCTCATAAAGTAGCGACTTTCTTTGGGTGCATTGGAAAAGATAAATTTGGTGACATTTTGAAGAAGAAAGCTGAAGAAGCCCACGTTGATGCCCACTATTATGAACAAAGTGAACAACCAACGGGCACTTGTGCTGCCTGCATCACTGGTGACAACAGGTCAGCGACTACTTTCAGGAAACTTAGTTTAAGGTTAGGATGCTGCTTTTTATTATTTAAATGAAATGCAAGTTAGATTCCAATACATTTCTTTCAAAGAACTGACACAACTCCTGCTATACTACGTCATTATATGATTCTATGAAAAGCTTGATCTACCATTTCTGCTCTAGTGGAAAAGAGCGAAAACTGCAGAATTCTTTCTTCATCTATCTCACTTTAGTAAGTAAGTTAACTTTTTCACAATAAAATATGCTGAAACATTTTTCATTACTTTGTCCTTCCTAAAATAGAACACTTAAGCCCATGTGCAACACTCCATTTGAAATTTTGCTTCGGTGCACTTCCCAACACGTTTCCACACATCCCAGTACACTCTTTATGATGACTTTTACTGATCTAACTTTTAGTAACTCATGTCCATGCAAGAAAATCCTTCTACTCTAGTCCAGATAAAATCTTACCATTTATAGTGCAATTCTTGTTTCAGTGCAAAAACATGCACCATTCTCTACATGAATCTGTACTCACCATCTGTTTCTCCATGCAGACTTTCGTTGCACTATCGCTATTTGACTTTATTCTCTAATTTGGTGTGATCAGCGAAATTTGATATTATGTTACATTATTACCTGGGCTTAAAAATTATTTAGAAATAATAGCAGCTAACCCAATACAGATCATGAACCAACAAAGTCAACTTATTTCCAGGTAAAGAAACTTCTCTCTATTTTATCCTTTTGCTTTCTAACCTCCAACTACTTGTCTATACTTGTGGAATTCAATGTATCATTGTCTTTGCTAGAAGTCTCTGAAATTGTCTCTGATTAAACTGTTAGCAGTGATTTCAGCCACCTTTGTTCTACACTTTTGAATTCCCTGCTGAAACCTATCTCTCTCTTTCTCATCTTTTAAAATGCTCCTGAAACTCATTATGATACACTTTTGGTCATTGTTCTGATTTCTTCTCTGGCTATCTGTTACAAAATGTCAAAACTGTTTTTGCATTGATACCCTAAATTTATCATGTTATTTCTTATGATTTGTCAAATGTAGAGATGTTCACTGACTTCATTAACTTGAATTCTTAAACATTGATTGTAAGTTCATTCCTTGTGGTAAGACTATCATAAAATATTAATTAGGTTATAATTTCGTATTTTGTCTTGTCCTTTTTGTTTGAATTGGGAGTTGTATTCCACCCTCTCTGGTCCTGGATGTACTTATTGTTTAAGTATTTCCATTTTTCTGATCTATTACCAACATATGAACGATGTACTTTCTAACTGATCTGACACTGATATTTTTTAACACTGGACCAAATTATATTATGGTCCCTGTTTCCCAATGCACACTTGCTTTCTAGCTAACCAATCTCTTCTGTTTCGTAATGAAGAGCCAGTTCAAGTGTGCCTTTTTGGAGTAGCAGTGAGCAAATCATTCTGAAGAAGTGAATTCCTGGTTGCAATAATTTTAAAAACTGAACTTAGTTCCTGATTGTCTAACCTCCGTAATTATTTTGACTCTCGTTTCTTACTTCATTCTCTCAGAAACAGTGAAGTTTATTGTGGGAGGAAGCAATTCACTCCAATATCTTTGTTCTGACTCTTTGCTAGAGCAAATCAAAACTTAATTCCTCACAGCCTTGTATTTTTATCCACTAAAAATGTTTGTCTAGTTTTATTTTAACAGATGCAGTGAGCTCATTCTCAGCCATTCCCATGGCAAAACATTCCTAGGTCCAAAAGTGAGCAAATTAACAGAATTTCTTCAACTTTTATCTGTACCCATTCCTTTGCTCTTTTCTCCAATCCTTGCAGTTACTGTCTTTTTTTTCCCCAGGAGTTAGCCAGTTACTTTTTGAAAGTTAAAATTGAATCTGCTTTCATCATCCTATTAGGAAGGGCATTAATTGCATTTGTTTAAAATCTTCACAGCATCTGTCTCTTTTGCCAAAAAGTTTTTAGATCTATACCTTCTGGTTATCATTCCTTCAGCCACTGAAAACAGTTTCTCTTTATCGATTTTAAACACTTTTTAATAATGATTTTAAAGACTTCTGTCAAATCTCTTCTTGGCAATATGTTCTCTTCTGGAGCTACCTATGCTTTAAGGAGAACAGCTTTTTCTCCAGTGTACGCACACAAGTATACTGTAGTTTTTCCAAGTCCTCTTCAATAAACATCAATGCAAAGTACTCATTTAGCACTTCAACCATATCTTGTGACTCTGCAAATAGATTTCTGTTTTGGTCCTGTTGCTCTTCTGTCAGCCGTTTATTGTTAATATACTGACAAGCAGGTTTTGGATTCCATTTTCTGACACACTCTATTCTCTCAATGCTTTGCAGTCAGAGTATTGTATTGCTGGTAAAAGACACATTTTATCAAAATTTTTCGTTTTGCAGTCAACAGGACAATTTGCAAGAATACCAGTGTAAGGGAAAACCAATTTCCGAGAATACCAGGATAAAGTAATTTCATGATTGGAACAAGTTTGCTGGATAATCCTGAACGTACGAAGAATTGTGCTGACAATCGGTTTAGGATAGGGCCCTGTACTTTGCAGACACAAAAAAACATGTACAAGCACCACGCCTGTTTCAACTCAACAAAATGGGTGACTGCTTTTGCTGATTCATTTCCAGGGCAATGCCATGACTAATCAGTCAATCTGCCTAATTTATAATGTAAAGAACATTAACTGGTGCGTTCTCCAGGTTGCGCCTTTACTGATCAGAATTCAGTTGTTAACCAATCAGTACTCTCTTCTCATACAGTCCCAACTTTGGTTTCCCCTTACATTAGTAATGTTACAAATTGTCCTGATGAATGCAAGACAAAAAGCTTTGAAAAAAATGTCTTTGTATAACATACTGTATCAGCTAATTATGTGCCTCAGGGTGTACACCCAACTGTCGTCAGCACCTTTACAGAGGCAAATGAGAAAATAGGTCTCACTCTGAACATCCACAAGATAAAGGTCCTCTGCCAACCTGGCCTGGCATTGTGGAGCCAACACCCAATCATTAAGATCCATGGGGAGGCCTTGGAGAACATTGACCACTTCTAATATGTCGGGACTGTCCTGTTGGCCAAAGCAGTGATTGATAGAGATCGAGCACAGCCTTCAGCCACATGAGGCAAAGGGTGATCAAGGACAACAGCATCACATTCAACACTAAAATCATGGTAATCAGAGCTGAGGTGGTTCCCACACCTCCTAAATTGTCTCTGAGACGTGGACTGTCAACAGCAGACATCTCAAGGCGCTGGAGCAGTACTACCAAAGCTGCCTGCGCAAGATCCTGCGAGTCCACTGGGAAGAAAGACAGACCTAACACGAGCATCCTCGACCAGGCCAGTATCCCCAGTGTCGAGGCACGGACCACCCTTGATCGGTTATGATGGCCAGAGCATGTCATCCCCAAGTAGTTGCTCTACTGTCAGCTTTGAAACGGCAGGCAAGCCTCAAGTGGACAGAGGAAATGCTTCAGTGATACTCTCAAGGCCTCACTGATGAAGTGCAGCATTCCCACAGACACCTGAAAATCATTGGCCCAAGACCGTCCAAAGTGGAGGAGGAGCTTTTGGGAAGGCATCGAGCACCTGTCGGGACAAAGCGGAAGTCAGGCAAAAATAGCAAAAGGAGCGTACCGCCACACTAACACCCTACCCACCCTTCCTGCGGCCACCTTCTGTCCCAAGTGTAACAGAGTCTGCAGTAGGCATGTTGGCCTGTACAGCCACCTACGGATTTACCCTGATAGTGGATAAGAGTCATCCTCGTCTGCAAGCAATGATATGTGCTTAAAGCGTACAGTAACATCAGGCAAAGAACCCAGAATATGTATAAAAACTGAAAGAACTGCGGATGCTGTAAATCAGAAACAAAAACAGAAGTTGCTGGAAAAGTTCAACAGGTCTGGCAGCATCTGTGGAGAAAAAAATCACAGTTAACATTTCAGGTCCAGTGACCCTTCCTCAGAACTGATGGTAGCTGGGAAAATGTCTGTTTATATGAAGAAAATAGGGAGGGGAATGGGATAGGGAGTAAACGATAGGATAGAGCCCAAAGACAGACAGCAGTTGGATAGACAAAGGAGTTGATAACTATCTGCCTAGGAGGGTGAATAGTTGGTAATGGGGACTGTTAGCGATGAACAGCAGGTGGTGTGTAGTGGCAGGCTATGTGATAACAAGGCCTGGTGCAAGGGGTAGGAGGCTAGGACATAGGAGAGTTTAGGCCGTAAAATTATTGGAACTCGATATTGAGTCTGGAGGGCTGCAGGGTCCCCAAACGGAAAATGAGGTGGTGTTTTTCCAGCTTATGTTGACCTTCGTTGGAACACTGCAGCAAGCCAGAGACAAATATGTTGGCCAGGGAACAGGGTGTTGTATTAAAGTGGCAGGCAACTGGAAGCTCAGGGTCTTTTTTGTCAGCTGAACGTCGATGTTCTCCAAAGCGGTCATCCAGTCTATGCTACATTTCCCCAATGTAGAAGAGACTACATTGTGAGCAGCGAATGCAGTAGACTAGATTGTGGGAAGTGCAGGTGAAGTGTTGCATCACCTGTAAGGTATGTTTGCACCATTGGGTAGTGGGGAGGGAGGAGCTAAACGGGCAAGTGTTGCACCTTCGCCGGATGCAGGGGAGATGGTAGGTAAGTACAAGGGGAACTCTATCGCTGTTGCGGGATGGAAGAGAAGGGATAAGGGCAGAAGTGCGGGAGATGGGTTGGATCTGGTTGAGGGCCCTCTCAACAACGGTGTTGGGGAATCCTCGGTTGGGGAAGATGATGGACATTGCGGAGGCTCCCTTGTCGAAGTTGACCTCGTCTGAACATTTGTGATGGAGACAGAGGAACTGATGAGTCTTTACAGAGAGCAGGGTGAGGATGGATAGTCCAGGTAGCTGTGGGAGTCAGTGGGTTTATAGTGGATGTTAGTGGCCGGCCTATCCCCAGAAATGGAAACAGAGATTCCAAGGAAGAGAATGGAGGAGTCGGATAGACCAGGTGAAAGTGAGAGCAGGGTGGAAATTGGAAGCGAAATCCATGAACTTTCCCAATTTTGGACGAGAGAGGGAAGTGGCACCAATGATATCATCGGAGAAAGAGTTGTGGGTGGGGTCCAGAATAGGACTGGAACAAGGAATGTGCCACAGACTCCACGCAGAGACTTTCACCTGGTCTATTCAATCGAGACCTCAACCAGGTCCGACCCAGCTCCCGCACTTCCACCCTCACCCCTTCTCTTCCCTCCTGCAACAGCGATAGGATTCCCCTTGTCCTTACCTACCATCCCACCAGTATCCACATCCAGAAGATCATCAGACATCCTTTCCACCACCTCCAGCGAGATGCCACCACTAGACACACATTTCCCTTCCTAGTACACCTTCCGCAGGAACCATTCCCTCCAGGACACCCTGGTCCACTCTTCCTTCACCCCTAACACCTCCCACAGCCCCACGGCACTTTCCCCTGCAACTGGCAAAGGTGCAAGACCTGCCCATTTACCTCCTCCCTCTCCATTATCCAAGAGCCGAAACATACATCCCATGTGAAGCAACACTTCACCTGCACTTCCCAGAATCTGGTCTATTGCATTCACTGCTCACAATGTTGTCTTCTGTACATTTGGGAAATGAAGTGTAGACTACATCTACATTCTGCTCACAAAAAACAACCTGAGCTACCAGTTGCCTGCCACTTTAACGCACCACCCTGTACCCTGGCCAACATCTCTGTCTCTGGCTTGCTGCAGTGTTCCAGCAAAAGTCAACTAAGCTGGAAGAAAAACACCTCATTTTCCACTTGGGGACCCTGCAGCCCTCCGGACACAATATTGAGTTCAATAATTTTAGAGCCTAAACTCTCCCGTATCCCAGCCCCTTACCCCACACACCAGGCCTTGTTATCACATAGCCTGCCATTCTACACTACCTGTTGTTTGTCACTAACAGTCCCCATTAACAACTATTCACCCTCCTAGCCAGATCGTTATCAACTCCTTTTGTCAATCCAACTGCTCTTGTCTCTCTTCAGGCTCTATCCTGTTGTTTACTCCCTACCCCATCATTCTCCCTATTTTCTGCATATAAACCGACAATTTCCCATCTACCATCAGTTCTGAGGAAGGGTCACTGGACCCGAAATGTTAACTCTGGATTTTTTTTCTCCACAGATGCTGCCAGACCTGCTGAACTTTTCCAGCAACCTCTGTTTTTGTCCCAGAATATGTATGTCTGTTACATTATAGCAATGTAAATAATATTGTTAATAAATTATAAGCTGTCTGTCTCAACCAGTAACCAGTCTTGATGGTAGATGTTATGTCAGCTCTATGGCAGCTATCAGGCAGTATCATACTCCTGATATGATGCTTTATGCAAGAAACCATATCAGGGGCCTGAAATGAAAGCAGCGAAATCAGAGGGGTTTGTGACTGCCCTCATTTTAAATGCTGTATCTGATCTCTACTGAACAAAAGGAGTTAAGATCAAGATTGTAGAGCTTCACAAAGCCTGGGACCCTAGATTTTAATTATATATCTACCCCATTTTAGATTTTCAGTGGGGGTCAGTTAGCTCAGTTGGCTGTACAGTTGGTATACAACGCAGAGTGGCGCCAACAAACATGGGTTCAATTTCCACAACTGGTTGATGTTACCATGAAGGATTCTCCTCCTCAACCCCTCCCCTCGACTGAGGTATGGTGACCCACAGGTTAAACCTCCAGCAATTCACACCACTCTGAGAAAGCAGTCTTTTATACTCTCGTAGATTTTCCAGTTCAGCAATAGTGATTGCACCTGAAATCTTCCTAGTCTCAGAGACTTTTGTTGACTTCAGTAGTGCTGTTGAGCTATTCATCAGGATTCATTAATATTGTGTTAATCCCAAGGTTACGCTTTTCACTTTTTTTTTCCCCATCTCTACCCACTTAGTAATGAACATGTATATTACCCCAATTATTTTATGGTTTATTGGCTTTTGTTGAAAGATTTTAACGGAATGTCAATTTGAGTATACAACAGAAAATGTACATAGTTCATGCCTTTTACAATATATAGAAAATTAATTTTGGATGCAAAGGTTTAAAGAAAAATTGATGGAGAACTACATATCCTTATCAGGGAGAATGCTGTCCAAAATCATTTGTAGTAGTGGAAGGGACGCAGCAGACAGGATAGGTATTTCTTGTTCGTGCTGCCTGTAAAAAGAAACTTGCCTGGTGCCATTCTCCCAGCTTTACTTGCTATTAAAAGTATGATGCAAGAAAAAAATGGCACAACAGTTGCAAATTAAAAGACCACAGCGTTGCTGTTAGTCTTACATGTGGTCAGATCTTTCTCTCATAGTAATTGAAATGGTTCAAACTGTAAACATAGCCTAAAATTTTGACCTAACACTGGTAGGTGTTCATTTTATTCGCATATGTTATTATATCAATATTATGTTAATATGAAAATACTGCAAAATGTTTGTCATCTGCATATTATTGTTTCTTAGGTAAGGATTGGAAAATGTCACTGGTTGTGAAATTAGAGTTTTACATATAATTGGGTTTCAGTGTTCTTAGCATCTGACAAAGGCTTTTACTCCAAGTTTTTAATTAAAACATCCTTCCATTGAAATTAAGTGGGTTTTTGAGAAAAGCAAATATTTGGAAAACGATTGAAATTATTAGTGGAGTACTGTTGCTTCCCACAAAGTACTTTCACTAGAACCATTTTGCAGCATGTGTTTTTACATTTGACAAGAAGGAAGCAAATCACAGTAACTTGCTGAGAGCATACATATGTATAGATTGAGTGAATTAGAATAATCAAAGCATCCCATTAAATTTCTCAGTATATTTACACACAACAAAGCTTTTATCTCAGACTAGCCATATGCAAATAAGAAATATGAAAATTTCTCATGCTATTTAGCGCTATATTAATGGTGTCCTCTATCCATCCTTTTTCTGTGGGAAACCCAAGAAATGCTGTGTTCTTTCAAGGGAGCCAGTGCACCACTAAGTATTCTTCTTACAACAGTCCATTGTGCCAGCTGAGCAAACTGTTGTAAAACCTGAGAATCTGAGATAACAAGGTGCAGAGCTGGATGAACACAGCAGGCCGAGCAGGAAGGCTGATGTTTCGGGCCTAGACCCTTCATCAGAAAGGGTCTGATGAAGGGTCTAGGCCCGAAACGTCAACCTTCCTGCTCCTATGATGCTGCTTGGCCTGCTGTGTTCATCCAGCTCTGCACCTTGTTATCTCAGATTCTCCAGCATCTGCAGTTCCTACTAACTCTGTTGTAAAACCTGTTATTTGTGTGTTTGCCAGAATTGAAGATCACTGTAAGTCAGTAATCAACTGTTCATACTATTGCATGTGAGTTAGATAAAATTTTGCGGAAGTTACTGGATATTTCATGTTCTCTGAAATGGAGGACATGTTTTGCTAGTTTTCTTTTTACTTAAACTATGACAAATAATTAGTTAACATTATTTGACTATTTTAGATCTCTTGTTGCTAACCTGGCAGCAGCAAATTGCTACAATAAGGAAAGACATCTGGACCAGAAAGAAAACTGGCAGTTGGTGGAAAAGGCCAAAGTTTATTATATCGCAGTAAGTATGTGTTTCATACGTTTTTTAAGAGAGAAATGTTGGACAGGACTGCACATTCTTTAATTAAAATGGCACAGTTCACCTGACTTGGTTATTCCTTGTGGTGGGAACAGAGATCCCCTGCTATGTATCTGATGTGTAAGGATTGAACCATTGAGGGCAATCCCACTGAACTGGACATGAAAGATGTAGTAGGAGAATGATGTGGTCAATCAACTCAATAGCCACAGAGGTCTGGGGAATTAATACACTATGCAGTTCACCAGTAGGGTGCCATTTCAGCAATTTAAAGCATCTGTCCAGGTTTTGCTACCTTGCTACATTGAAATCATGGTTCAGGGTACTATTATCACACACATTTTGATACCTGTTTCAAATATGTTCTTTATATACTTGCAATCACTACAAACCACTTATTTGCAAGTTGGCAAAATGAACCAGCAGTCACACTGCATTTACAAGCACTTTTCACAATCTCTGGATGTTTTAAAGTACAGTCATTCTAATGTAGCAGAAGGGCAGTCACTTGCACACAGCAAGCTTCCCCAAATAACAATAACTTGATTTTAGTGTTTTTATTTCAGGGATGAGTATTGACAAGGACAGTTAAAAATAATGGAGTTTCCATTTTCTTATGACAGCAAATTATTTGTGTAAAATCAATTTGCACCAAATTCTTTCTGTCCTGATGTGCTGTAATCTTTCAGCTTTCTATGGACCTTGAGAGATGTCAGAAGAACAGTGAACAGTTGCAAACTTTACAGCCTTGTTCGAGAAAGGTTGTAAGGATAATCCCAGCAATTATAGACAAGTCTGTTCAACTTTGGTAGTGGGAAAGCTTCTAGAAACAGTGATTTGCAATAGAATTAGTAGTCACGTGGAAAAAGGTGAGTTGATTAGAAAGAGTCAGCAAATGTTTCTAAAGCAGAAATTGTGTTTAGCCAACTTAGTGGAGTTTTTTGAAGAGGTAATAGAAAGTATCAATGTGGGTAATGCTGTTGATGTGATATACTTGGATTTCCAGAATGCTTTTAATACACTGCCACATGACAGATTTGTGAAGAAATCTATAGGTCTTTGGTGTAAAAGGGACAGTAGCAACATGGATTCAGAATTGGATCAGTGATAGGAAACGATAATGGTCGATGGATACTTTTTGTAGTGGAGTTCTCCAGGAATCGATATTGGGATCCTTGCATTTTCTGATACATATTCATGTACTAGATCTTAGTGTGCAGGGGACACCTTCAGAGATTGCAGATGACACAAAACTTGGAATTGTAAACTGTGATCTCCAAAAAAGAGTGGGCAGATGGGTAGCAGATGAGGTTGACTGCAGAAAATTGTGAGGCGATGTATTTTGGTATGAAGAGCAGTGAAAGATAACATAAAATAAGGGTTACAATTCTAAAGGGAGATGCAGCAGGAGCTGGCTGAATATATGCACAGATCATTGAAGGTGGCAGGACAGGTCGAGAAAGCAGTTAGTAAAGCATATAGTGTCCTCAGCTTTGCTAATAGAGGCATAGGATACTAGAGCAAGGAGATGATTTTGAACTTGTATAAAACGCTTGTTAGACCCAGCTGGAGTATCATGTACAGTTCTGGGCACCACTTTAAAGGAAACAGGTGAATGAATTGGAGAGAGTGCAGAAACAATTTACAACGATGTTCTAGCTATGAGAAACTTAAGTTATGAGGATAGATTGAAAGAGTTAGAAATGTTTTCCTTGGAGAGAAGCTGACTGAAAGGAGAATTGATGGAGGTTTTCAAAATTGAGCGGGCTGGATCGAGTAGATCAGGCGAAGCTGTTGCTGCTTGTAACAAGAACAAGAATAAGAGGCTGTAAATTAAAGTGATGTACAAAACAAGCAAGAATGTTCTGACAAAAACACTTTTTTTTCATGCAATGACTCCGTACGGTAGGACTGCACTGACCTGAAATATAGTGGAGAAAAGTTGAAAACCTCAACTCAAGAGGGCATTGCATGATTGTTAGGATAGAAATAGTGTGCAAGGGTATGGAGAAAAAGCAGGAAATTGGCACTAGGTAATGATGCTTGTTTGAAGAGCTGGTGAAGGCATTATGGGCTGAATGCCCTCCTGCACCATAGTAATTCTGAGATTGTTGCCCTCTTCTAATGCAGCGTTTCACATATGTGCTGCTTTTTCTGGGAATTGTTTTCTGCTTTTCATTAATTTTCATTCAGTTTTTTAAATTATTTTCTGCACGTGTGTTAGTCCTCAAATTTTTGTGGATTGGATTCCCATTGCCACATTGCAAAGAAAGCATTACTGAGTTCTGTAAATTACTTGTTTTGATTCCAAGACTCAAGAATAACAAAATTGAAGGTTTATGTGAATGGATAATCAAAAAATGAAAATCCAACTTGATTATTCTGTATAAAGAGAGTTAAGTTGCCAATAAAGGTCAACTGAGTTTTTTTTTAAAATTTGAACCTGCTTGCCCGTCAGTTTGGGTCTACATCACCAGAAGAAAGGATGATTTGGTAAAAGTCTTTTGGTAGTTTCCTTATAAGGCATAGAGTTGTATTGTTTGGTTTTTTTCAGTATTGAATGCCTTTTCTCAAGACTAGCCTTGGTTGTGAAGTTCATGTTCAGTGTCTCCTGTCAGCAGGGTCACCTTGTGTATAATTTCCTGAAATTGGGACCTGTAGATTTCTGTTTTTGCTGTTTCAAGGAACTGAGATGGTGGAATGGATGGAATGGATTATTTCTGAAATATTCAGCACCATTTACAGCATTGAATTTGTAACTGAATGAGCTTGTTTCCAATGAGACTGTTCTTCCTTTCCATGCAAATGTTACTCTTAGGTTAAATTGGTTTCTCGAAAGTATGTGTTCTAAAGCATCTGAGTGACCTTTGTTATGGTTTAAATAACATGATGAATCAAAGAGAACCTTTGTGAAGTATTCTTATGCAAGGGTACTTGTGCATGTTATTTTTCAGAATATTATCCTCATTACTTGATATTCTCTCTAAAGAACATTGTTAATCTTCCTGTTGAGCATAAACCGGAATTTGGTGGAACTCATCCTGTTTGCTTCGGGTGTTGCATCCCAATATTACTTCTATTCAGCCAAGTGGCTGAGATAAGATGTTAGCCAGAAAGCTACTTTTCCCTGTTGCCAATACTCTTTTGGTTACCAGATTCTCTGTAAATGACTCAAGCCAGTGACATTTGACTGTTCAGAGAGCCATTTAGAAAATTTGTTAGTATACTGCCATACAAGGTAGAATTCCAGAGTATTCAATGATTTAATTTTCCAGTTGAAAACACGTCATATTGTTAATTGAGTGAACAATCTGTGCTATTATTAATTTAAATGCCTGTTGTATTTGCAGTAAACTAGTATCTTTGCAGACAGATTTCACATAATAAATGTTTAGCTGCTAATCTGATGTTGTCTCCTTGCCAGAAAGTCATTTAATGTCAGGAATTATGCACTTGCATATCTGACTTTTCTCTGTGCTGTTAGTCAACTTGACATTGATCGATTTTCTGTTATTGTACACTCCAGTACCTGCATGAGAAGTTAGAAAGCCCCCTCAAGTCACTTCATAACTCAAAACATCTGGTCATAATACTCACATCCATTCCACCATCTCAGTTCCCTAAAACCTTTTTATTAAACATTCTTTGAGGTTTTATAGAGTTGTTTCAGGTAAATAAGTCATTTGGTGGAAAATATTGTTGACCACTCATAAAACCTTTCACATCAATAAGCAGGCTAACTATTTTTGTTTTTACACAAGATCTATGTAGTAATATAATAACTCGTTCTAGATTGGAAATCTTGCCATTTTTGTCTTGACTGGCTTAGAAAGGAAGCTACCATTAATTGCGTACAGGTTTGTGGCAGATGAGTGTGGAATGGACAACCTGTTGTGTTAATTCTTGCTTTTTGCAGAACTTCCTTAACACATACAGATCCATGATAGTAGGAACTGCAGATGCTGGAAAATCTGAGATAACAAGGTGTAGAGCTGGATGAACACAGCAGGCCAAGCAGCATCATAGGAGCAGGAAGGCTGACGTTTCGGGCCTAGACCCTTCTTCAGAAATGGGGGAGGGGAAGGGGGTTCTGAAATAAATAGGGAGAGAGGGGGAGGCGGATAGAGGATGGATAGAGGAGAAGATAGGTGGAGAGGAAACAGACAGGTAGTTGCAGTGGGAGAGAGATCCCCTGAGGTTTGTCCAGAGGGAGGAGGGTAACTTCTTCAGGGTAGGCATCCTTTATGATGCTGCTTGGCCTGCTGTGTTCGTCCAGCTCTACACCTTGTTATCTCAGATTTTCCAGCATCTGCAGTTCCTACTATCTCTGATGCAATTTTAACCCCACTGCGAAGCCTCTTCTAAGGTTGCCTTACCCTCCTCCCTCCGGACAAACCTCAGGGGATCTCTCTCCCACTGCAACTACCTGCCTGTTTCCTCTCTACCTATCTTCTCTATCCATCTTCTATCCGCCTTCCCTCCTCTCCCTATTTATTTCAGAACCCCCTTCCCCTCCCCCATTTCTGATGAAGGGTCTAGGCCCGAAACGTCAGCCTTCCTGCTCCTATGATGCTGTTTGGCCTGCTGTGTTCATCCAGCTCTACACCTTGTTATCACATACAGATCCATCACTGCTGCTGTTCACTAAGGCTAGTTTTATTTGGAAAAGAACAGCCTATTGGAAAGAAGCAGGCAATTTGGTTACTCTAGTTTGTTAGAGAGGTGGCTATATTAGTGTGAGCATAAGGGTGTGCGTAGGCGTCAATTCTTTGAGTGTTTTCATGCAGTTTTATGTACTACAAATTTGGTTAGATTTTCAGGTCACACATGATCTGTTTTAGGATCATTTTATACTTGTTGCTGAAATACTGTACAAGCTTTTAACTGTAGTTTACCACAAGAACAACAAAATAAGTGAGGTGATGGAGAGTTGTTTCTTGGACTGAAGGCCTGTCACCAGCAATATTCAACAGGGATCAGTTCTGGGTCCTCTTTTGTTCATCATTTAAATAAATAATTTGGATGAGAAATATAGAAGGCATGGTTCATAAATTTGCAGACGACACCAAAGGTGGCATAGTAGACAGTGAAGAAGGTTTTCTAAGATTACAAAGGGATCTTGATCAAATGGGTCAATAGGCTGAAAAATGGCAGGTGGAGTACAATCTGGAAAATACAAAGTGGCGAATTTTAGTACAACAAACAGGAGTGCTACTTGTCCAGTTAATTGCTGGGCCATGGGTAGTGTTGTAGAACAAATACCTAGGGGTTTAGTTACATAATTCTGAGGTTTGCATCACACAGAGTGGTAAAGAAAGCATTTAGCACACTTGCCTTCATTGCTCAGTCCTCTGAGTATAGGATTCGTGACGTTATGTTCAGTTCGTACAAGACATTGGTGATGCATCTTCTGGAATACTGTGTCCAGTTCTGGTCACCTATTTATAGGAAGGATATTATTAAGCTGAAGAGGGTTCAGATGAGATGTTGCCAGGTATGGAAAGGCTAGATAGGCTTGGACTTGCGTTGGAATGTAATGAGAGGTGACTTTATAGAAGTTTGAGGGGTATAGATAAGGTTAATGGTAAGTATCTTTCTCGTAGGATGGGAAATTTCAAGACCAGAAGGCATATTTTTATGGTGAGAGGAGAGCGATTTTTAAAAAGACATGAGGGGCAAATTTTTTTTAGAGAGGGTGGTTTGTGCATGGAATGAATAACTACTTGAATAGGAAAGGTTTGGAGGGATACGGGCCAGGAACAGTTAGTTGGGACTAGTTTAGTTTGGGATTATGTTTAGCATGGACTGAAAGGTCTGTTTCTGTGCTGTGTGACTCCATGTAGAATAATCGGGATCTTCTCAAACTAGATCAAAATTGCAGTAATTCTAGTGCAGGATGGCAGGAATTTCCCCTACATACACCCTAACAGTCTTGTCACAGCTGTTCACAAGGTCCTGTTGAAGGCAGGTGCTTTCTGACAAGTAGAGTATAGAAAATAATCGGCCGTTCTTGTGCATTTCTTAATGATTGGTTGTAGTTGTTGATGTTCAAGGATGAGTTTGTAGCTTAGGAATGTTGCAGAAAACTGAAATGTGAGAGAGGAATTATGATCTTTTCTCTTGGCCACAACAGAGATTCCTATTCAGTGTGAAGAAATATTCTTTATAAGTGCTTGATAAGTAATTGGAAGGATTCAAAACAAAGTTAAATTTGAATATGTCCTCAAGATTAATTTGAGCCAGTGATGTCTACAAAGTGGACAAGTTAGCAACAAAGCTTATAAGGATGCTCAGCAAAGCGCTTCACAATTAATTCACACATTTGAACTTTTATTTCACTTCAGATCAACTGGTTTTCACTTCATACTGTAACTTCTTGTTTTAGATTTTGTTTGCACCCTGTATTGTCCCTCTATCTCTAATGCAGCCCATTTTGCTTCAAAAAATGTTCGAGGTTCATTGGAGCAACCCAGTCAAACTGTGAGGTAGAAAATATGCTAACACTCAGTAGCCCAAAACTGTCAGAGCAACAAATGATATCTTGTTAGGATTTCAGGCATTTGTTGCTGGAATTAACTCTCTTAGCGCTGCTGCTGAAAGGTGTTATTGCCAAGAATTTAATGGGGGGAGAAAGCTGCATTCCTATTTAAGGAAATAGACTCCAATTTTTTAATTCTTTGCTTCTCCATTGCGTTAATTTTGACAAGAAGATAGTGTAGACGGTTGGCATCTTATGCGATCCTTTTCAGGCATCATCTGCTAATTATCTTATTGTGTATCTTGGTAACATCTGCTTCAAATCCTGTTTTTGCATGGTACTGTCATATGATGTCAGGCTGTGGCACCATAATGTAAAGTGCAGTTAGAGAGAATTATATATAACTTCAAGTGTCATGAATGTATCTTCGTGTGATCTGAAGATAGAGTCTTTGACACATCTGGCAAGTACAAAGTGAGAATGGTTATAGTTTTGAAGCTGGTCTCTTTGACTGTCGGCTCTTGTGTTCCTTCACTGCAGCAGAGCTACTTGATCATTGAGAATAGAGCAGCTGGTGTTAAGTGTGACAATTGATTATGCAGTTAGTGAGTTCATTGAAAATAATGTTTCAGTTTCTTTCAGGTAGAAGACCACATTTCATGTTTTCTACTGCCTGGAGTCTGTTAACGTCCCCTGCTGTGTTCTGGATGACCTTAACTGATCTTGGTATGGAGAGAAAAAAAAAGATTAACACCTCAAAAATGTTAAACTATACATCAGAAAATCATAATGTTGTGCATACATTGGCAAGCCTTGCTTAATGCACCCATCTAAGTGCACAGATAACTAGGCTACTTGCAGTTCATTTGGTAACAAAATTTGGGAATAAAATGTGAGTTAATATGCTTGAAACTACAAAAAATTGTATGCTAATGAAGCATTAATATAGATCATTTCCTCTTCAATCTGCAACTTGTCACACACACTGCAGCAATCATTTTAAACGTCCTAATATTATGATTTGATTTTAGGCAGAAAATCGATTTGAAAATAGAAATTTTGAATTTGTGTTTGCTTTGGAATGGATAATTACCTCTAGAATTTTGGATAATATTTTGCTATATCAGTGAAAGAATGCAAACATCTGAGTTCTTAGTCTTATCTGCTTATAGAATAAACTGCTTTAGGCACATGATTTATGCTGCTTGGCAGCCACGCTCTTGGTGCCTGATCCTATATCATGTGATTGTGGAAACTGCATTATTAGAATACTTAACCAATCTAGCAATAGCACAGGCAGCAGCGATGCTGTTTTTTTTCCAGGAAAAAAATTTGAACTAGAGCCAAAAGTGCAGTGGCAGGCTGTTGCCAGGGAACTGTAGTCTGAAGCAATTAATGAAAAAGCTGGTTATATAGAAGAGGACAGAATTGCATGTTTTCAGGAACAGTTTTCATTATTGATATCATAATTACAATATATTCATTAAAATGGCCAATTTTACGATTGAGTTTTTGGAAGGTTAGGTTGTGATTCGTCTTCTGTCAGAATGTCTTCCTCCCCCACCACCATGTATGCACGTAATCTCTGCTGTGCTGCAGGCTCTTTTCTCTAACCATCTAGAGTACGCCTTGTAATTTGATACTCGCTGACAGATGCATTTTCTATTCTGCCACTCTGTGTTAACCTTTTAGGTCCCGATTTCTTGCCAACAAATATTCTACTTTATTACTGCGATTCATACAGCTTTGATGCAACAAAGTAGATACTGGAGCATTTGATTTTTGAAAGAACTTGTTTCTTTCTTCTTTGACTGGCCTCTCTTCTACCATTGTTATTGTTTTTCAGGAAAACATGGATGACAGATAATTTGTATTATATCTGAACTTTATACATATAAATCGCCCAGGTTTTACAACAGGTGAACAACCTATCTATTGATACTGAATACCTATTAACTATGTTTAATGATTTAAGAAGCCCAAAATTCTTGGAATCAGAGTTGTGATAGAATTTTTGACAGCCCGATTCCAAGAGTTTTATTTTATTGTTGTCAATAATGCTACACTGTCAAAGACTACAAGGAAAGGATGCGTTATTAACAGTAGAAACTTGAATATCTATGAGCTTCAATTGAGTTTAATAGTCTTGGATAGAAGAGAGGTGAGACAGTTTGCAGATTGAAGCCTCATTCCATGGTTGAGTGAACTAACTGGGTTATTGAAATTCCTGTTTATAAACTTAGAACTTATTTGCTTCAGAGCTGTGAAGATGGTGGCAAAAAGAGTAATTATTGCTTTCTCCCTGGGGAGAAAAACAAACGGCATTATTGGCTAATGATTTCCAGAGGAGTGAATAAATCCAAAGTTTTATAAGACCACAAGAAATAGGAACAAGAGTAAGCCATTCCGACCCTTGACCCTGCTCCGCCATTCAATAGGATCAAAGCTGAAGCGACATTTCTCATATCCCACTTTCCTGTGTTTTCCCCCTAAAATATGCATAAGGACTCCTTTCCACAGAGAGCTGTGTGGGCAGAATTCAAAAGACTCAACCCTGAGAGAAGATGTTCATCCTCATCTTAGTCTTAAGTTGGTGCGCCTTTATTATGAGACTGTGCGCTCTGGTCCTCGACTGTCCCATGAGGGGAAACATCCTCTTGGCATTTATCATATCAAGCCCCCTAACAATCCTATACGCATCAATGAGAACACCTCTCATTCTTCTAAACTCCAGTGAGTAGAGTTCCACCTTGTTTCACCTTTGTCGTAAGGCAATCCCTCCATATCAGGGATCATCCTTGTGAACCTTCTTTGAATTGCCTCCAATGAAATGATCTTTCCTTAAATAAGGGGACCAGAATTGCTCAGTATTCCAGACATGGTCTCACCAGTGCCTTGTACAGTTGCACTATTCAGATGTAACTGATATTAGCCTCCTTAACTTGTATAATCAAATTCATAGAATTTCCTTATAGTTGCTGTAGTCTTGATTGCTACTGGATAATTGATACTCAGACAGCTGTAAATACCCTGTAACTAAACAAGCTTTCTACAATGAAATTCTGAAAGTTTATATGAAGTTACTTGGTACAAGAAAAGGATTAGCACTTCATAATCTCTCAGATAAGACAGTAGTTGGTGTTAACAAATGCCAAAAATACCCCCTCATTTGGTAAGAGAGTGTCACCATGAGTTATGAAATGTACAGAAACAAGTTGAATTTGAAATTACAGTCCAAGTTAACTGCAGCAATAAAGATGAGTTTATTAAAATTATTGGAATATTATTATTGATGACTAAAATTACAATTTTCAAAGAATAACAGCTTGCAACCTATCATTTAATTGCTAAAACGCCACAAACCTCTTTAATTTCTATTAATTAAATATGGGCCATGTGGTGTTCAGCCATTATAAACTAAGGATCCTAAATGTAAGAAAAAAGAAGCATTTCAGCTGATCACTATGACAATACTATGGCTTTAAGAGGTGTATTTTGTGCTTTTTTTAATGAAGAAAGTTTGAGACATAGGTGTAGAGCTGTCTGCTCAAAGCCAATAAAGTAAACAGCTTGTGAGGCCTTGGGGTTGTTTTAAATTTAGAACAATCAAAGCAACCTGAATAGGTGGGGTCAAGCTACCACAGAACCAGGATTTTTAGTTTTAGCTTTCAGCAGTTGCTGGAGCCTTAAAGCTGGATGTGGAAGCTCTTATTCCCCTCTCTGTTACAGCTAAAAACTGGGATTTTCTTACTGCTGCTAGAAATACATGTGAGACCATCTATTTTATTGAATTTGCCTTTGCCAAGGCTGTGTTTATAGGATGTTGTTATATTGGAACAGTTAATTAGTAATAGTTAATATATCTGTTAGTTTGTTACTTTTTTTAATTGTTACAGTTAAGCCAATTCTTTTCTTCTATTTTTGTTTTGTCTATATTTTAACTGTCATGTGGAAATAGTTTGTTTTGCTTAACGTCGGGTAGTTTGATGAATTGAATTGCATCTGGAGCGCGATACCTCACGTTTTTCTTTAAAATAAGAAAAAGCTTGGGTCTAAGCTATCTTCCTAATATTATTTTGAGAGAGAGATAGTAGGAACTGCAGATGCTAAAGAATCTGAGATAACAAGGTGTAGAGCTGGATGAACACAGCAGGCCAAGCAGCATCAGAGGAGCAGGAAAGCTGATGTTTCGGGCCTAGACCCAAAGGATCTAGACCCAAAGGATCTAGGCCCAAAACATCAGCTTCCCTGCTCCTCTGATGCTGCTTGGCCTGCTGTGTTCATCCAGCTCTGCACCTTGTTATCTCTATTATTTTGAGGGAGTTTGGTCTGGTCCACAACAGTCATCGGTGCTCACCATTGTGTTATTTCATCCTGGTTCGACAAAGTTCAGCTTACTGAGCAACACTACTTCATATTCATACAAAAAAGGACCATGTTTCAGGACTGTCGGTCTAATAAGATGAGAGAGGAAGAGTCTATGGCAAGCCATTGTAGTGTTCGGTTGCAAGATTTCCTAATACTACTGAACCTGTCAGGCTCGTATCACTCCTCCAGGTTTTTATAGAAAGTGAACAAATTGATAGATGCAGGACTAACTATCTCCAAAGTGGTGAAAATAGTGACCCTATTGTTCTTCATGCAATACACAGATAGGATTTCATGCTCAGTTTGAAGAAACTTCCTTTGGAATAATTTAAAGAAGTGTGGAAGATTTGACTGGCTGGAACTGGAGAGAGGACATCTCTAGTTTTAATCCCCATGGTGAAAGTCAGTTCTTGCATTAGAAGTTAGTCAGTTAGGAAAGGGAAAAGAAAGCAGTCGTAAAGAGCTGAGAATCACTTTGGATTTGTTCCAGGAGACACAATGTGCTCACTTATGGGACAATATAAGGATAACTCGAGCTGGGAATCTTTGGCTGTGTCAAAACACATGCACGCTGGGGATGGGGTTGTGTCTTTTCCATAGCTTCAAGTAAAAATTGTTCTTTAAATACTGGTTACTCAATATTGTTTTTATTATGTTTGTTACAGTAAAAGTCTTAAAACTTGAACTCTTGTGTGTTCCTTCCAGTCAGTCATTTGTATTGCAGATATATTTCTCTAAGTGACAGGTCTCTGCAAGGAACATAACATGAGCTACTGACAAACAGAAGACTTTTCAGTAAAATGTTCCACATGCAGATGGATGTTAGAATTTGAAATAAGTATCTGCAAATGTGCATGAGCCATTGAAGTTGGCTTGACAGAATGTGATTAATGAAACATATAGTTGGCTTTATTAATATAGTCATAGAGTACAAGAGCAAGTAGATTATATTGAACATGTGCAGGACGCTGGTTAAGCCTCAGCTGACCTATTGCATTCAGTTCTGGGCACCATGTTTTATGAAGTGATTGGAGAGAAAAGTAGAAAAAATTCATGAGAATGGTTCCAGAAATGAAAAAACTTCTTCATTTCTGGAGGTAGAGAAGTTAGGACTTTGTCTTAGGTGAAAAGAAGGCTCAGGATATTTAATGAAGGTGTTCAAAATCATGAAGTGTCTGGACAGGGTAGATGGGGAGAAACTGTTATCACTTGTGAAAGGATCATGAATGTGAGGATGTGAATTTAAAGTAATTGGCAATATGACAAAAACAAGCATCAAGTGATCAAAGTCTGCAGTGTACTCCCTCAGTGGTGAATACAGATCAATTGAAGCACTCAAAATTAGATTGATTTCTGAAAAGGATGAATATGCAGGGTTGTGGAGATATGATGAGAGAATGACAATAGGTAAATTGCGCATTCGGAGATGCAATGGACTAAATGGCCTATTTCTTCACTTTAACAATACAGTGTGAAAATTTGAGGTTTGCTGTTGTGTTTGCACACTGACCTTTCATTGTTGAAACTCAAATATGGAACTGGACACAATGTGTTTTTTTTAAAATGCATCCTTGGTATGTGGGTGTCTCTGGCTGGTCCATTGTTATCCATTTGTAGTTGCCCTTGAGAAGGTGGTGCCCAACTACCACCTTGAACTATTACAGTCCTTGAAATATAGGTGCATAGAGTACTGTCAGAGAAGGAAGGAGCTCCAGGATTTTGACTTATAAACAGTGAAGGAACAGTGATATAGTTCCAAGACAGGATGGTGTCTTGCCATGCTGTGGACAGTGTTCACTGTTGTTGTTCCCATGCAACTGTTCTGTGGTTCAGAGATCGCGGATTTGGAAGATGCTGTTAAAGGACAACCGATTGCTATCAAGATGCTGGTTTAAGTTATAGTGGTCAGTGGTTTCAGGGACATTGCACCAAAAAATTGACTAATTTAGCACAAAATTCATAATCAAACTTGGTCAACAGCATGGATACCTGGAGGAAAGACAAAAATAATATTAATGATGTAGGAATTGTTCTTAATGTTTGGTTAAAGTTTATTGTAGAATCGTGGAGACTATAACCTTCACTTCATCTGACCTGTTGTAACGAAACAGAGGGGGAGAAAGCTGTACATTCCTAATTATCATGAGCACAATGTAAACTCAAAGAATTAAATGCCTCATTCTCAAATTAGACTTGTCCACCTGGCTGACCTCATTCTAAATACTACATCATAGAATGAGTTTCCTAATCAGTGGTGTTAACCTGGTCCAGTCAGGAAGTTCTGACTGACAGATATAAACAGGAGTGTCAGGGATTTGTTCACTTGAGAGCCAGCTCTGAGCTAGCTGGGTCAGAGTCATTACTATGCACGCGTAAATAAAGGGTGACTTGGTGATGGGATACTGGCCTTTGTGGAGTTATGTCAATACTCCTCTTTCAAGGTAAGCATTCACTATTACCTTAATTTTTAACTCTACTATTGATTGACAAGCTGTTTCCTTTCAATGATTGAGGTAAACGTTTACATTTTCTCATGTAAAAGACATTGTACTAATAAAGAAATCTGATTGTCATGTTTGTTTTTCTATGCCATGTGTAATAGTATGTTAAAATACATGTTCAAATCCGTTTTAAACCAATAATAAGTGTAAACCAGTCAAGAAGGGTTTTTAAGTTTCTTTGATCTGAGCATGTGGTTGTCTCTCATTAGGCTAGCATTTGTTACCCATCCCAACTTACCCTTAACGTGAGTTGACTCCTTTATTTGGTGCAACCTCTACTTTTGTTGCACTTGTGGTACTGTTAAGTAGGGAGTTCCAAGATTCTGTCCAAGAAACAATGAAGGCTCTCGATTAATACCGGCAATCCATCTGTTCTTATTTTTTTCTTTACTTTTTAACAATTTGATACAACCGACTGGAATATGAGACCATTTCAGAGTGTATTTAAAAGTTTACTGCATTGTTGTCAGTCTGGACTCAGATGTAGGTAAGACCAGCTATGGATGGCAAACTTCCTTTTCTGAAAGGGCATTAGCGAACTGGATCGGGTTGTCTGACAATGTGTAATATCGCTACTAATGTGGCAGTGTTTACTTCAAGACTTATTAATTGAATTTAAATTCTACCAGCTGCCATGGTAGGAGTGGAACCCCTGTCTCCAGATCGTTAGCCTTGGCCACTGGAATACTTGTCCCATGATAATAACACAATACAATTGCCTCCCATACAGTAGCTTGATTTCGCACAGGACAATGAACATGCTTAATACTAAGACATTATTCTTTAGTATAAAATTGGGCTATTCCAGATTCAGTATTAGGCCGATGATCTTTTCAA
Organism: Rhincodon typus; assembly: GCF_021869965.1. Lineage (NCBI taxonomy): Eukaryota > Metazoa > Chordata > Chondrichthyes > Orectolobiformes > Rhincodontidae > Rhincodon > Rhincodon typus. The sequence goes on along the minus strand of NC_063365.1, from coordinate 12,479,123 downwards.
TAGACGAAGAAGTGCACGTACATCTGAAATAGCAATATGCAAGCCACAGCAGAATCATCCTGCCAATTAAGCTATCACTGAATGTCAGGAAGAGTCACATGATATACCCAGGTGGCTATTTCAGTGAATGCAGCATATAGTTCATCCATTAGGACACTTAAAACATTGTAGTTCTATTTGTTAATCTTAAATTCTTGCAAAAAATGCCTCCACATTCGTTCTTAAAGTCTTAGAACCAAATTTCTTCCTCCAGTTGTATGAACAATAAGTATGTACCTGTGGAGCAAGGAATTATGTTAAAACATCTAAGTTACTTCTGTTATAATTGCTTAGACTAACTTTGCTTCATTATAATATTCTGTATAATATCCTATCCACCACCTGTTTTCTTTTTCTGGTCGTCTTAAGCCATTTTGGTTAAATCTCTTTTAGTAGCACTGAAAGTTTGGCAGTAAGGAGTTACAATAATATGATCAAGATTAGGTGTGGATCTGCTCTCATCTTTCTTGCTAGTCTGTAGCTGCTACTGAATTAGCTCTCACTATAGTTAGGTTCAGATCAACAACTCACCACCTGTGAGAATTAGAAACATAAGCTCATGCTGTATAAATGCGTTTTTCCCAAGCCAGTAAGAGATGGATAGAAGTGCTGAACCTGAAAGAACATCCCACGTTGCCATTGCAGGTTTGATCACCATTTCTCTTGGTTATTTATTGAGCTACATGGGAAGAGACCAGGTGGAAGATGTGTAATTTTTCTCAAGAGAACATTTGGATTATAAGTCCTCAATAGATCTCTGCATGCCTCCAGACCACTAACAAGAGTGGGTTAGACACTAATTTGGCAAGGGTCACCCACTTGCTGCCTTCTTCGCACCAGTCTACATAGGACGTTCAGGGGGGGAATAACCTTTCTCCTTGCTCATCTTTCTGCTCACACAGTGATAAGGTTTGCTCCTGAATTGCATTGTCTAAAAAACAGCCACAAATATCCCAAAAGCTGTGGTAAATATTGAATTCAGGCCAACCATATTAACATCCTCAAGTCAATTCCGTGGCTGTCAACTCTTTCTTTTCCAATCCCAGAAGATA
>NC_063365.1:12411379-12477532 GCF_021869965.1 Rhincodon typus | reverse complement strand
GAGACCATCATTTTTGAATTTAACTTGGAAACTGAAACTGTTGACTCAGGAAGACCAGGAAAATAACATTCAATATCAAAAATATTTAGCAGGGTTTGTGGATGACCACAGACAATTTTTGTTAGTATAGCCATATGATAACACAACCATTTATTAAAAATTTGCCTTTTTATGTCAGTTGCCTTCAAGAATATTAATTTTTCAAAAAGTTTTCAGTGCATGCAAAAACATTCATTTATATATATTTCATCATTCTAAAGCTAAAATTCTGTTAGATCTGCTATAAAGATTTGTAACACACACAGTTCAGGGAACTAACATTAAAGTGGAGTAGAATTGAACTTGCATCATTAGACAGCTATCAATCAAAAGGAATGGAATGTAAACAATCAATTACTGACAACTAGTTGTGAGCATGGTACAGTCACCTCATTCAGATTCAGTGCTACAGGTTATTTTTATATATAGAAGACTTATACAATTAATCACATGCAGGGAAATGCTTTGCTTTTCAGTTTAATACCTAGGTAACTGACATATGCTCCAGACAAAAGCAGCCAATTCTGAACTTGCCGATGTTGTTTAATACAAAGGTAACACATTACTCTGAGAGACACCTATATTTAACCAGGCAGTGGTAAACTTTTGGCAACAATTTGGAGAATGAATATTTGAATATATGAATTGCAAAACACTTCAAGTAACAAACTAAAATTGGCAAGTGTTGTCTCAATGTCAACTAACATTGATTTTAGTCATTACCCAATACAAGACATAAATTAGAATATTTCAAACTGATTGTGATTTTAAACTATGGAACAAAACACTTCAAGGAACTGCAGAGCCAATGATGAGCAGATCCCGCAAAAAAAGGTTTTAACTGGTCATTTGCATTGCTAATGCCATTCCGTTTCCAACAAAATAATGATCAGCACCAAGAGACATACACACGCTTCAAAAACAAAATCTAAAAGTAATAAAAAGAATCTGACAAATATATAAAATGTCAGCCCCTTCTTATGTTTAAACCTGTAAACTTAACAGCAGGAAAACCCTCCCACATTAATTATCAGAGGGTAATTATTTGCATTGAAATACAGTGGAATTCTGCTTAAGATATACATTATAATTCAGTCTGTTTCAATTAAATGTTGATAATGGCTAATTGAAGGAAACTAAAACTGTAGTGCTATGTTAATTTCTTTACACAACTGTCAAAATATATTCATCCATTTTTAGATCAGTAATGTGTGCCTGGTGCCTTATAACCACCAAGGTATGAGTCCACGAAAGCTATTAAACCCAGGCAAAATAAACCAAGTCAATATGTAAAAGGTTCTCATGACAGGCCACTGAAGACTAAGACCATCACAATACCTACAAAATTACAGTAGAGATTCTACCGACCAGAAGTAAATTCTGCCAACAGTATCAATGCTAAGTACCATTTAAAAATTAAGAACTACTTAACTTTTTAGAGTTGTGCCTAATTATATCTTAATCATTCAAATAATTATCCATTGCAAATAGTGTATTCTAGTAAATGCTATGTAAAGAGATTATAAGTGGTTCTTTGAGTTTTCGTCTACACATGCATTGTGAGGACTAATTTCCAGGAGTTACGTTACACTACTAATACTGTAAGTAAGATTTGAGGTCTGTAAAGAGATGAAGTGAAGCTACAGCTAACAGGTAAACACCTCAAAACAAAAAATGATTAAGACCTATATATATCCCACAAAGGGATAGAATTGAACAAAATATTTTTTATTGCTTGAAGAACAGACACTTTGAGTAATTTTTGGTTGAATGCCCATGTGATATTCAAGAGGATACTGATTATACCACATAATGAAGACACTTCCATTGGCTTTTTTTTCCCCAGGTTTCTGTTAGGTTTTTGTAGTGTTTCCTTTAGTAAGTATGAAAGCACATTTCCCGGAAATAAAACATCAGGAAGAAAAAAAAACTCCATATTTTTGAAAGGAAATACTCTTAAAAAACTTGCCACTATGAAAAATTCTTTCAAATACTCTCTGAAAAATCCCAGAGTCTCACCGACTTAAAAAAGTTAACCTTCCTCTGCAGGTTAACAACTTTCTTTCCTTGTAGCCTTACTCTATGGGATTCCCACTGCTTTTTCGTTATCATAGCCAAGGCTGGAAACTTGGTGGTCCATCAGGCACGCTGTCGCTCCTGGGTGAAATGCTTGCCTGTTCAAAACACACACACTGCATAAGGCCACCAAATGGAACAAAAATTCCCAAATTAAGACACTTTGACTTATTTGGGGAGAGAAAGTATATTTCCAATTTAGTGGACTAATCATGAATCAACCTAACCACCAACTAATTTGTATCAAAGTCTCCTTTCCCCTTTATGTTTGCACCTGGCTTGACACAAGCCATTGTACTAATCTTGGGTGTAAAACCAACTATTGCTCCATTAATAATGTCTTTTCCCAACAAATGTAAGATAACTCATTCGTGTTGACTACGACTTATCCTATTAGGGATTTCAATAATCTCGGTCTAGAAAGTGGCCAGCTATATTCATTTGGTACAGGGCCATTGACATTACATTCAAAGAATGAAAACATTGGGAACCAAATCCGTGCTCTTCGGCTTTGCTGATAGGCTCGAGTGTTGGCTAGTGTATGGTAATACAAAAAGAGTCTTGTGGTAATATAAAATGCGATGAAGACATCAATTGAATAATGTTCATGTGCAGCAAGGATAAAGAAGATCCCAAACAGGTTCAACACCCAAGACAAGGTGTGTAAGAAGTTCCAGCTTCTTGGAGTATCTAATTCACAGTTTAAAAAAGAACACATTAGGAATTATGTTTACATTTCTATTTCATCCAAGTTACCAACACAAGCATAAAATGAAAACAAGAATATAGAATCATAGAATCCCTACAGTGTAGAGAGAGATCATTTGGCCCATCGAGTCTGCACCAACCCTCTGAACAGCTAATCCACCTAGCCTGTACATCCCTAGTCACTACAGACAATTTAGCATGGTCAATCCACCTAACCTGCACATCTTTGGACTGTGGGAGAAAACCGGAGCACCATGTGGAAACACATGTAGACATCACCTAAGGCTGGAATTGAACCCAGGTCCCTGGAACTGTGAAGCAACAGCTAACCACTGAGCCACTGTGCTGCCCCGATTCAAGAATGATCACAGCCATAATCCACCACCAGAAAAAAAACTTTACCTAGAATCTTAGAACATACAGCACAGAAAGATTTAGTTCATACCAGATCTTTGAAATAGCTTTCTAATCAGCCTCACTCCCTTCCCTGGAAATCTTTCCCTTTCAAATATGTGCCCAATTCCCTTTTGAAAGTGATTATTGAACCTGTTACATACAAATATTTCACTTCATAGATTTGAACACACTAAATAAGAGCAAGAGCAAGTAATTCAGCCATCAAGCCTGCTCAATCTCAAACTCACTCTCCTGCTTACTTACTTTGATTCCCTTGTTAGTCAATATTTATCTACCTCTGCTTTCACAATATTCAATTACCATGCCTCCAATGTAGCGTCAGTTTTTCTTCGTCGATACCTTAAATCAGTGTTTTCTGGTTATTGACCTGTCTGCTACTGTAAACAGTTCCTCTTCATGTACTCCGTCAAACCTGTTCATGGCTTTGAGCACCTCTATTATATTTTCCCGTAACTTTTTCTTCTCTGAGAATATCCCACCTTCTCTAGTCGCTCTACAAAAACAAGATTCCGAATCTCTTGTGATAACAAGGTGCAGAGCTGGATGAACACAGCAGGCCAAGCAGCATCATAGGAGCAGGAAGGCTGACGTTTCGGACCTAGACCCTTCATCAGAAATGGGGGAGGGGAAGGGGGTTCTGAAATAAATAGGAAGAGAGGGGGAGGCGGATAGAAGATGGATAGAGGAGAAGATAGGTGGAGAGGAAACAGACAGGTCAAAGAGGTGGGGATGGAGCCAGTAAAGGTGAGTGTAGGTGGGGAGGTAGGGAGGAGATAGGTCAGTCCAGGGAGGACAGACAGGTCAAGGGGGCAGGATGAGGTTAGTAGGTAGGAGAAGGGGGAGAGACTTGAGGTGGGAGGAGGGGATAGGTGGGAGGAAGGACAGGTTAGGGAGGCGGGGACGATCTGGGCTGGTTTTGGGATGCGGTAGGGGGAGGGAGATTTTGAAGCTTGTGAAATCCACATTGATACCATTGGGCTGCAGGGTTCCCAAGTAGAATATGAGTTGCTGCTCCTGCAACCTTTGGGTAGCATCGTTGTGGCACTGCAGGAGGCCCAGGATGGACATGTCGTCTGAGGAATGGGAGGGGGAGTTGAAATGGTTTGCGACTGGGAGGTGCAGTTGTTTATTGCGAACCGAGCATAGGTGTTCTGCAAAGCGGTCCCCAAGCCGCTTTGACCTGTCTGTTTCCTCTCCACCTATCTTCTCCTCTATCCATCTTCTATCCACCTCCCCCTCTCTCCCTATTTATTTCAGAACCCCTTTCCCCTCCCCCATTTCTGAAGAAGGGTCTAGGCCCGAAACGTCAGCCTTCCTGCTCCTATGATGCTGCTTGGCCTGCTGTGTTCATCCAGTTCTACACGTGTTATCTCAGATTTTCCAGCATCTGCTGTTCTACTATCTCTGATCCAAATCTCTTGTGCCCAGTTGAGTTCAATATCAAATATCATCACTAACCCATCAGTTCTTTAGAACACTATCACAACAGAATCAAGGAAAGAACCCTGCAGATACATACATACCCAAATGTATTTAATGAGGAACAAATAAATTGCAGTTTAAGTTAAAGCCTAATTTGAATTTATAGTCTCAAGAGGTTATATATGATCCTTGACCACATAACTAGGAAGTCGCTTTTCTGGTTTATAGATGCAGAATATTCTTTGTATGTAAATGCTTACTAATAACAAATTTGTTAAGCACAGATCCAACTCAAATGGAAACCACTAAATCCAATTTGTTCCTTAATGATCAATCAAGCTAAAGGGGTTTTGCAACTAGGTGAAAACGTGATCTCGATCCTGCATATTTTCTGTGGCTCAGGCCAAAGCTGGTCAGGTGCTGAATGGTGTCCAGGTCATGAATCGCTGACTGTCCTGAATGCCTAGAAAATCTCTGTCAGATGTGGAGTTTCTCATGCTGAATACTGTCCGTGGCAACATCCCTAGGACAGGGTAATGGATGGACTTGGAAACAGTTTCTGCAGCATAGTTTGAGGAAAGAGAAAAATGTATTTGCATTTTTAATAATACTTTTCACAACTACCAGATATTTCAAAGTATTTTACACAGATACAAAAACATTTTCTGGGGCGGCACGGTAGCTCAGTGGTTAGCACTGCTGCCTCACAGCGCCGGGAAGCCGGGTTTGATTCCACCCTCGGGCAACTGTCTGTGTGGAGTCTGCACATTCTCCCAGTGTCTGCGTGGGTTTCCTCTGGGTGCTCCGGTTTCCTCCCACAGTCCAAAGGTGTGCAAGGCCAGGTGGATTAGCCATGCTATTTCTCAATCTCTCACTGCTGGGTTTGGCACCACACAAAACATAACTGCAGGGCAGAGTCACATTTGAGTTTTAAAATGTATCTGTACTCACCCCGCCTGACATTCTATGCTATCAACTTAATTATTGGATGCAGCACTGAACTCGCAGCTGACGGGTTATCATCCACGTTGTGGTCCCAACCAAGCAGAATTTCTGTCCTTTCAAGCCATTTTTTGCAAGAAATTTGATGTTTGACAGTTTAAGGATTAAACATGTTTTAATAAAATTGGACGGTTCAATAAATAACTAAGTTGGAAGAAAATAACCTTACTTCTGCAAAATTTTAATTATGTAAAATTACACACAGTTTACAATACAGAAACATATCATACTAGCACAACTGATTTACACACTGAGCCCTACCTATCTCTACTTCATCTCACCCTATGACTGTGTCTTTCTAATCCTCTCTTGTACGTACTACCTGGAACTTTAGACATCGGGAATAGCTTGTTAGGAGTTAACAGTGAGAATTTAATTTGATAAACATATGTAACACAACCATATTTTTGTTTTGGCCATCCAAAGACATTGTGCCCTTCATAAAACAAAAAAAAAATCAAGTCACTTAAGAAGTCTAACCTACATGTGACTTTAGACAGCAATGTGGGTGACCCTAAACCATGCTCTGGCCCAATAAGCATCTCAGTGCAAGAGAAACTAGGGATGGACAACAAACTCTGGCCTTTCCAGTGACACCCACATCCCAGGAAAGAATAAACAGCATTCAACAATTGTCTCAGGCCTTCTTTAAATATGAGACTCAAGTAGGAACATTTCATATTTACTGATTCATAGTAAATCTATTTTATAAATCTTTAAACAATGAAACCCTTCAAATATTCGCTTCCAAAATCTGACCCACCAAACACAATCATTTGAGTCATTGCATTAACATCATCATTGATGGCAATTCAATGCCTTTCCTTAATAAAAGTCAATACCCATTATGGTACAAATGACAGGTAAGTGCATTTTTATACCTACATTCTGTGACAAAGAAGTTAAGCATGGTAATAACAACTGTGTGCCCACTGAACATGTAGTCTCCACAGGTATGCACGCCTGTTAGAGTCATTCCAAAACCACTCCAAATTGCAAGTGCTCGTTGAAACTTGGCCCATACATCTCCATACAACTGAAAAAGAAAATATACATTGTTAAGTAACTACTACACATTTTTTGCTGAGACATCTGGTAGTAAATTTACAACCTCTTCAAAACAGCATGAGTTTAGACAATGATTGTATTATGATGATATGGACAGTGGCTGTCTGGACTAGAGTGACCCTACGCAATGCTTTAAAAATTTAAGTGAATTGTTACAGTGTTCCATTTACTGGTATAATAGGTTGCTTTGTATCTTTGTCACCGTAAAGTTGAATATGAGGAGCAAGGTTTGTGTATCTGGAAGTGTAACTTGTAGAAATTTGATGTGCTCACTTTATTAACTCATCATACTAAACTAAACTGTGCAAATTAAAGGCCAATTATTTAATTAACCAAGAAAAAATCTCGCAATAAATTTGTTTTTAAAATTACAACCATGAACCACCTTTCTGTCCAACTGACTATTTGCTCAGCATGGTTTACACAAACTTACTTTTCCAGAACACTGCAGATGATGGCCAGGCACAGAAAGTGAGGTAACAAACATAGTAACACAACGCAATAGAAACACTGTTCCCATCAGGCTACACATGCGACGAAATAGGATAGACCTACAGTGTCGTGAAGAAAAACAGCCATAAATACAGTTAATAAGCAATGCAGTTCAGTCCACAAATCTAACTTTACAAATCTTTATTTTTACCATTACATTCAAAACACATTTATATTTCCCAATCCTCTCAGAAGAGTTACACTTTCCCTTGATCTGCTACCAAAACACTGAATACTATGGATTTTATGCATTGTTCCTGTCCAATTTCAATGGTAGTATTGATCACAACAGATCCTAAGCATCAATGACAACAGCTAATATTTTCAAAAAATCATAATTAAAAAGAGACAACAAAATATGTTCTCTTTAAAGCTGTTTCCACTCTTGTGGTGGTTTCTCTGTCTTATTAACAAAGAATAAGTTAACTCGCAACCCATCCCAAGACACTGCATACTCAAAGAGAACATAATGGATGCCCCCAAGTGAAAATTCTTATTTAAATACATCATTCATTTGTCATTGTAGCACAGGCAAGATAACAAACTCTCTCTGACTGCAGGATAGCTCATATCAGAACATTTAATTTTTTTCTCTGAACTAGAAACCCTAAAAAGTTTAAGAAATTCTTCTGAAACCATCAGATTTTTGCTTTAGATTGTTGATTTCTTTTGGAGAATAGAAGTGAGATGGGTAAATTATTTTGCTTTTAACGTTATGACTGAACAGATAAGGAGCAAAATTGCCCTCTCTGCTCCAATAAATTTGTCAAAATCAACTGAAAAGCATTCCTACTTCAGTTTCCTTTACTGGTCAGCCTCATGATCAGGATCAGGAGTTGATAATGTAAATTAGAAATTAGGCAAATTTTTTTCTGAGGGTTGCAAGTCTTTGGAACTTTCGTCCTGAAAAGGTGGTAGAAGCAGAATCCTTGAACATTTTCAGATTCTCGTTATGCAAGGAGGTGAAAGGTTATCAACGGGGGGTGAAAGGTTATCAAGGGTAGGCAGAAATGTGGATTTGACATTACAATTAGATCAGCCATCATTGTATTGAATGGCACAGCAGACTTAAGGGATTGAATGGCCTACTCCTTCTTTCAACTCGCATGTTTGTAACACTAGGTAAATTTCTAATAATATTTCTGTAGCCAAATACAAGTTTCAGTGAAACATTAGTCTTATTACGACATCAGTGGTGGTTTCTGATTGCAAAGCCATGCATTATGCAAGTAACCGCTTTCAAAATGTTCATATTCCTGTCCCAACCGACTGGTTATTATTCAATTTATTATAGAGTAAACCAACTTAGGCTGTTATTTCATGCACAGTATATTCTCAACCAGCCTTTTGTTTCTCCCACAGAATTAAATCAGATTGACTGTTCTTAATTAGAAAATCAACGTTCCAGAGGAGATGCTTTGAAACTTGGGGTTAGTCAGGTGATAAAGAAGTGAGCAGTTGAGAATTTAGTTGCACAAAGAACTGGGATAGCCAAGCACTAGTTGCCCAGGGAAGACCACATGCAAATAGCTTTTGTAACACATCAGTTGATCATATAATGTGACCTAAATATGGGGCATAAAACTCATGATATATTCTGGGAAGGACTTCATATGAATTAAAATATCTTACTTTATAAGCTGCTCCTTTTTACTCCAATTGCTCCCCCACAAAATGAATAAATTCTGAAACATGTGAGCTTAGAAGTACATCAGGCTGTCTTCATGTACAAGCCAGATAGTCAAGCTACTAGTGATGAGGGTGTGTGATGGGGAGTGGGAAACAATAGAACAATAAGCCTAATCCAAATCCCAGTATGTCTTCAATCCACACTCATATGATAAAGCCACTCCAGGTGAAGCCTCTGGAAAGACATCAGGTATGGAATGCCTCGCTGTTTATTACTTTCATTAACTGCTATGCATGGCTTGAACCTATATGAGATTATGAAAAGGAATCAGACTGGTGCCTTCTTGATCTGGCTGGTCATTGCCGCATCATAGGATCAAATTTGTTTTTGTTCCAGGCAAAAGGTTAGTTTTAGAACTATTAGAACTACCGCATAAATACTGTATTAATTATTGTCCAATCTAAAACAATGTGGTTTTTAAAAATTAATTGTTTAGATTATTTTACATATTTTAAATACCTTTTCAAAATGCTAATCTTTTAGTTGCGATTTCATTCTTGATGGTTTAACAGCAAGGAATATTTCAAAAAGATTGAAATTTTGTTGAATATTTGGGAGGAAACTAATCTGACCAAGAAACTGAAAGAAACATTTTTTGTACCTGCTGAGAAGAACAACTTAGAAAAGTCGTGTCAAGTTATCAACAGTAACTTGCAATTTAAAAAGTGCTCACCAATCCCAATGTAATTTCTCAAAAAAAAGTTCCCTTTCTTCACTTTTGCAGAGCAGGTAAACATCATGAAGGATCAGTGCACTAAATAGCAACAATTTTCAGAAAAGGGGTGCAGGACTCCATTCTTAGGAAAATAACCTTGTTGTCTTTTTAATAAAAAAAAAAGGATTGCCTCGTAGAGGATTGTTGATGCACCTTAAACATCCTCAGTTACAAAAAGCAACTAAACCCAGATTTGTATGGTCAATTCCTCTCCATTCATCACCTGCATTGGTATGCCTTTTAGAATGGAACTTTAAGTTCTTTGACACCCTCTTCTCTTCCTTCTCTGCTTTTCCTTTGTCCACCTCCAAAGATCCACAGTAAAAATCAAGATTTCAACATTTAAATTGAAAAACATGCTTATAATAATCAAAATCCAATGTAAGGAGGCCTGAAACTTACCGATGCTTATGAAGCAGCAACAGCAACAACCAAATGCTGCAGAGCACAACACCACAGACTTCAGCCATTGCGAAAGCCCAGGGTATTCTAGGGACACTGCCAACAGAAACAGCACAATAAAAGGAATGTATACTTGGGAACGTAATTAATCTGGAAAGGTAGATTTTTTTCCCTTTCTGGGAATTTATAAACTTCATGATGAGTCTCAACAAAAACAAATTTCAGAAGTTTAAACACCACTCAATATAAAGGGTTATTCACCGTCTTTCTCCATTTTTCCACCAGTAATCAGTACAAAAATCGAAGGCAAGAGAAGTTGGGAACATAACCTTATATTTTCAGGGAAAAAGTTGCTTCAATTCAATAGAAGTACAATTTTCAGCAGAAATCAGATAAAGCACAAGAGAAAATCAAAAATTTCAATCACAGGCTTCTCTAGTATAAAACCGAAAATCCATGACTAAGATCAGATGAAATACAGAGGTTTGAATTCAAGTCAGTGCTGAATGAGGTGAATGAAATAAGCAGTTATCACACTGCAGGGCTGTACTGGTCCTTTCTTGCTATGAAGACAGATGGGATGCCTCAAGACATTGTTGTTATAAGCGACTATTAGTTAGATCAACTAGATGAACATGTTCATCATAACTTCAGAAGGGACCCCTTCAGCTTATGAATTGTTTGCTGTAATTTCAAAATCAATTGCCCCTTACGTGCAACCCTGGTGCCTGAAGTAAACAAGCAAAATAGAACTGAAACATTTTTCAACAGAGCTTCTTACTCAATAAGAGTTGATAAGAAAGTCAAATGAGCACATTAACACAAAAACTTGATAGAATAACAAACAGTAAAATGAACTTTGAAAAATATTCTTTGGGTTAAAAATGATTGCAGCAGACAGCTCAAAACACAAGATTCTTAAGAATCATATTTCTAAACAAGAGCGTCAACTTGGATGTGTTTGAAGTAGAATACAATAACAGATCATAAAAATGTCACACTTAAGATGTGCACTGTATGACATCAGAATTTTCATCTGCAATACAATGTGACAGCAATCTGGCTTCTGCTTCCTGACCCACATTGGTTCCAGGTAGAGCAATGTTTCCACTTTAAACTTTTCATCCAGATGTTCAAATTCTTCCAAAGCCTCTGTACTCACCATTTTTGTAAACTCCTCTGGCCTTCCAACTCTGGTTTCTTGTGCACTATCCATTTCCTTCAACCCACCAATGGTGACTATACCGTCAGAAGTCTAGTCCCTTCATTCTGGAACCCAAAACTCACTGGCTCTCTCATCTCCTTTAAAGATATTGGCTAATATCTTTACACCTTTGGCAAAGTTGTATCACCTGTCTAAAGATTTCCTCCTTTGACTGTCCATATTTCTGATTACACTTTTGTGAAGTGCCTTACTTTATCCATTCATGATATGTGTCCATCACTAGGTGCCTTGAGAAGGTAGCGGTGACCTGCCTTCTTCAACTGCTGCAGTCCATTTGCTTTAGGTAGACCCACAATGCCGCTAGGAAAGGAGTTCCAGGACTTTGACCCAACAAAAAAAATTGAAGGAATGGCAATATATTTCTAGTCAGGACGGTGAGCAACTTGAAGGGGAATTTGCAGGTGGTTGCATTCCCGTGTATCTGCTGCCCTTGCCCTTCAGGATGGTAGTGGTCATGGATTTGGAAGGTGCTGTCTAAGTAGCCTTGATGAACTTCTACACATATCTTGCAGATGGTACACACTGCTGCTACTGGACATTGGTGGTGGAGGGACTGAATATGGCGCCATTCAAATGAGCTGTTTTGTCCTGGATGGTGTCAAGCTTTCCGAGTGTTGTTAGAGCTGCACTCATCCAGACAAGTGGGACATATTCCATCACATTCCTGATTTGAGCCTTTTCAACGTTGGACAGGCTTTGGGGAGTCAGGATGTGAGTTAATCGGTGCAAGATTCCTAGCCTCTGACCTGCCCTTGTCACCACAGTATTTATATGGCTAGTCCTGTTCAGCTTCTGGTCAATGGTAATCCCTGGGGAACTGGTAATGGGGGAATGTCAACGGGCAATAGGCTTTCTTGATGGAGATGGTCATTGCCTGGAATGTGTGGTGCAAATGTTACTTGCCACCATTCAGCCCAACATGGATATTCTCCAAATCTTGTTATACTTCTACAAAGACTGCTTTAGTATCTGAAGAATCACAAATGGTGCTCAACATTGCTCACTGATAATTGCACATCACCACTTTTGACCTTTTGATGGAGGGAAGGTCATTGATGAAGCAGCTGAAGGTGATTGGACTCAGCAATATAATTGCCAGCTGTTGGTTTGAGATGAAAATGCTATACCTAGGTAAAGCTCTGCCTAAAATCTGTTGAAAATATTATTCATTTGCTTGTGTTCATAACTGCAAAGAATGGTAATCAAATTCTATTAAGAAATTTGGAATTTTTAAGGCATTGCTCCTCAATATAGTAAATTCATCTTGCATCCTCCTCATGATTAATATACAACAGTCAACAGGATAATGAATAACTTGCATTGTTGTTTGTGTCCATCTAGGCAAATGTAGCTCCTTGACAGCAAAAACAAATGCCACCAGTGGCAAACTTTATTAGCAAATAATGGAATAAAATCACACTAGAAAAACATTTTGCCACATTAACTGAACATGCCCAGTAACTGAAGAATTTATTGGAGACGGAGACACACCATTCTATTTAAATAAAAACCATTGATCTCCATGCTTTGTTTACGGTGTGAACAATTAAATCATTACCAAAGGTCAAGTAATTTCACAGTTGAGTATATCAACACTTATTTATATAGTACCATCATGGGAGGAAAAACATCTCATGACATTTCAGGGACAACTGTACCAACAAAAAGAGGCAATTGCTCAGACAAAAATCAACACCTAGCCAAAAATAACTCTTGGTTACAATATCTAGAAATTGGCTGAGAGAAGTGGCCTTTACAGAGGTCCTCACAAGAAAAAGAAAAAAAATTTAAAAACTAGAGGGCATAGGTTTAAGGTGAGAGGGGATAGATTTACAAGGACCTGAAGGGCAACTTCTTCACGCAGAGTGTGGTGTGTATATGGAACGGGCTGCTGAAGAAAGTGGTTGAGGTAGGTACAATAGCAATATTTCTAACAATAACCATCTCTAACAATAAACTAACCATAATGTCCTTAACATTCAAGGCACTTATCACTGAATCCCACATTATCAGCATCCTAGGGATTACTGTTAACCAGAAACTGGACGAGCTATATAAATATTCTGGCTACATGAGGCGAGGAATCCTGCAGCAAGTGACTCACCTCCTGACTACCCAAAGCCTGTCCACTATTAACAAGGCACAAGTCAGGAGCCTGATGGAATACCTCCCACTGGCCTAGATGAGTGCAGTTCCAACAACACCAGGACAAAGCAGCCTGCTTGATTGGCACCCCATTCACTTCCTCCATCACTGTCACCCACTAGCAGCAGTGTGTACCATCTGCAATGGGCAGTACAGAAATTCATCAAGGATCCTTCAACAGCATCCTCCAAACTAACAACCAGTACCATCTAGAAGGCAAGGGCAGCAGATACATGCTAACACTACCACTTGTAAGTTTCCCTCCAAGCCACTCACTGTCCAGCCTTGGAAATATATCACTGTTTTTTTCAATGTCACTGGGTCAAAATCCTGGAACTCCTTCCATAATAGCACTATAGGCATACCTACACCAGACGGACTGCAGTGGTTCAAGAAGGCAGCTCACTACCAATGTCTTATGACAACCAAGGATGGACAATAAATTTTGATCTACCCAGAAATGTCCACATCCATGAATTAATAAAACAAGATCACTTTTAAACAAAGGACAATCCTAAGACCGATATGTAACTACAAGCAAGCATGAGCCTTTCTGGACTTATAAAGTCTCCATACACCACGAAAATAACTAACAATTAAAAAAGAAAGAGACATGTTTTATTCAAGTATGATTTAATCCAAAAGAATTTCAAGTTGGTTACTTTTCACCTACACGGCCAAAAGACCCCATCCATATCCTACAAAATTTATGGTGATGGAGGGGAGAATTAGAGATCGTACAAATAGCAAATAGTAAAAACAAAGTTCAGAGCGAAGTCAGTTAGCTGAAGAATTACCAATAGGTATGGTCTTCTCCATTGTGATCAAACACTCACTCAATGTTCAAGACTCATTAAATTCCGTGTGGAAAATATATATTTTATTCCAGCTCATCACTTGATTTTAGGATAGACAAACAGTTTTCACTTTGATGCCACAATTTTCGCAGACTAAGTCTGTGTCAAATAAACAACTTATACCACGTGATAGATGAGAATTACTTTATAAAATTGCTCTCAGAATGTTGCACTATGTCTTAAGTGCCGATAAAAGTGTTTCTTTCTAACTGCAGTATGGCCCAAAATTTAAAAAGAAGACAACTTCAAAATCAACTGGACTCTAGTTTCCTGATCACAGATTTCGGTCATATTTTGAAATCCTCTTCCATTAGTTTGCAATTAAGCAATTAGATCTGATCATCATGCCCTTTCTTCTTATAGGTACAAACAGCTTAATTTCACATTATGGTAGAAATCCAAAATTGCAACATTTATTGCTCTTAACCTGTTTGCACTTTACTGCAATTAAGTGTGTACCGTGCTTAAATTTTTGAAATATACTTAAATCCCTTCTTTCCTTTGAAAAGGTATTTCATAACACTACCGAATGGCAGATTGCTCACGGTTACAGACACGTTAAGAAGTGAATTTATGAAAAGACACAGCTCTAACGATACTGATATGCATACAAACATATTAAATCAGCACAGAAACTCAGACGGTCCTATATGTGGTGTTGTACCAAACGGTGAAACATATGAAGAAGTAGTGATAGCAGCGATAAAGAATAGGCTAGGTGCTCCACATGAACAAGATGTTACGGTTTTAGTTTGCAAATTAATTTCTTTTATAAAGTACTGTTTATAATGTTTGCAAACATAACAGACCAGTTAATACTAATTCTGATGCCGTTAAATATTGGCCAGGACACTAAGCAAATTCCCAAGCTTCTTTGAAAAATGCCAGGAGATCTTTTACTTCCACGTAGATATTTGATCAATATTAGTCCATTGGAAAACATATTGTGGTGAATGTAGCTGAACTTGATATATAAAGCCACAAAGCAACACAATTACTATCCAAAGAATAATGCGCTCGTTGGCATTGACACAATTCATCTGCAAGTTGTATCCTAGTTACAAAAAAAAAGGTTGATTCAAAGCAATTAAGTGACTTACAGGAATGTAATTTCTTTAGTCTTTACACAGCAGATCACAAATTCAAAGTTTAATTAATAAGACTTCATTTGGTGAGCAAATTGTAATTTGCAATTTTTTAAATTATAATTTTTAAAAATTAGATGTTATAGGGATGAAAGCAGTCTGACTTCCATCAAATTAGTAAATCTCTAATACATACATTTCCTTAGAATGATAGCAAACAGTGATTAAGCAGATCACCATAAAAGGAAGAGAAATTACCAGGAAATTTTCACACAAATTCACAGTATGCTTTGTTCAGAGAATCACCTTTTGTCTTGTAAAAAGATGCTGTCTCCGTACTAACAGAGCTGAAGAGGAATAATACAGTTCATCCAAAACATTAAAAAAAACTTAAATTTCCATATTTAAATAATGCTTTTTGTCTTAGTAAATATTAGGTAAAAAGTAAACTGCAGAGGAAGGTTATTATTATTAATGAAATTTCCATCTCCTTAATGGTAAATAATAATTGAAGGCAGGAGGTGATGTAAGCTGATGTAATTTGTACATATTATCACTTATTTTAGAATTTAGATTTTGAATTAGTAGTCTGTGGGTTTTGGTCTGTGTATGAAGAGGTTGCTGATTAACTTGTCAATGTTTTTGGAGCCGTAATTGTGTTTTAAACAAGTATGAGGGAGAGTGACCCAGGAACGATGATGGGAATTTGTTTGCATTGGGAGAGTTTTACAAGCAGACAGCATCAACATTGAAAAGTATTAGATTATTAAAGAATTTTGGGACTGATAATTGACTGAAATTTGCCCACAGTATTGCAGATGTCAGAACTCTGAAATAAAGGCAGAAAAGTTGGAAATTCAGCAGGTTTGGCAGCACCTGTGGAGAGTGAAACATGATGAAAGGCCACAAGCTTGAAATGTTAACTCTTTCGTCACTGATGCTGCCAGACTGCTGAATGTTTCCAGAAAAATTGTCCTGGATAGTTCAGAAAAGCAGACCAACACACATTAGTTACAAAAATAGTTTCACACTTTTGAAGAAGGAGCTACATCCCAGTGTCTCTAAACATTCACTCCACTCATCAATAGGCAAAATACTTCCAAAATAGAATAAAAATCATGTTGACTTAATACTTACCTATCCAGGAATATGTCTGGTAGGGGTGGATATGTTTGCATGTCAGGCACACGTTCATGAACTACTACCATGACAATCGATGTAAACCCAAAGACTATGAATACATAAACAGAACTCAGAGCTGTCTTCCAAAACTCTGGGTCAAGTCTTCGTGTTTGATATTTGAAGTATTTGCCATTCTGATATTGTTCAGCCCTTAAGTCTCCACCAGAAACAACAGAGTCCCTGGAGTGATCCACACCATTACAGTGACAGTCTCTGCTTTGTGATGAATTACCAGCATGTGCAACAGTACCAGCAAGGCATTCATCACTGGCGTAGCCCATCTCTGCCAAGATGTCTTTGTGCTGCTTTTGTAGCTTCCGAATGGATACCAGAAGCCTTTTAATATCACCCAACACTTTCAGTTCTAAAGGTGGGCAGCGTAAATCATATTCAGTCAAAGTTAACAAGGCAATACCATCTAGTCTGTGCTTATTACAAAGAAGATCAACATATTCACTGAAGCCTTCCTCCTTTAGCCACTTGGCCACGTGCTTGCTGGTCCAGCTCCTGATATTAAACTGGCTTCCCATCATATTTCAACTGTGAAATAAAAACACAGAAAAGGTCAAATAACTAGGTGAAACTATTTTGTTTGGCATAATATCAGGTCTCGTATAAAAAATTTTACTGTTGTATTGGAGAACATTTCTAAGAATGAGGTTTCCCACTTTACTTGGGCGTAATTATTTGGGTGGAACTGAGAAATAAGAAAGGGATGATCACCTTATTGGGCTCATACTACAGAACCCCCTCCAATCGTCAGCAGGAAATTGAGAAACAAATTTGTAAGGAGATCTCAGTTAACTGTAAGAATAACAGGGTGGTATTGTAGGGGAGTTTAACTTTCCAAACATAGACTGGGACTGCCATAGTGTTAAAGGCTTGGATGGAGAGCAATTTGTTAAGCGTGTACAAGAAAGTTTTCTGATTCAGTATGTGGATGTACCTACTAGAGAAGGTGCAAAATGTGACCTACTCTTGGGAAATAAGGCAGGGCAGGTGACTGAGGTGTCAGTGGGGGAGCACTTTGGGGCCAGCGACCATGATTCTATTAGTTTTAAATAGTGATGGAAAAGGATAGACAAGAACTAAAAGTTAAAATTCTAAATTGGTGGAAAGCCAATTTTGACAGTATTAGGCAAGAACTTGCAAAAGTTGATTGGGAGTGGATGTTTGCAGGTAAAGGGACAGCTGGAAAATGGGAAGCCTTCAAAAATGAGATAACATGTCCAGGGACGTATCTTCCTGTTAGGGTGAAGGGCAAGGCTGGTAGGTGTAGGGAATGCTGGGATGACTAGAGAAATTGAGGTTCTGGTCAAGAAAAAGAAGGAAGCATATGTCAGGTACAGACAGCAGAGATCGAGTGGATCCTTAGAAGAGTATAAAGGCAGAAGGCGTACACTTAAGAGGGAAATCAGGAGGGCAAAAAGGGGACATGAGATAGCTTTGGCAAACAGGATCAAGGAGAATCCAAAGGGATTTTATAAATACATTAAGAACAATAGGGGAGGCAATGGTGTAGTGGTACTATCACTGGACTGTTAATCCAGAGACCCACAATGTTCTGGGGACCCGGTTCGAATCCCGCCATGGCAGATGATAAAATATCTGGAATTAAGAATCTAATGATGACCGTGAAACCATCACTGATTGTCGGCAAAAACCCATCTGGTTCACTGATGTCCTTTAAGGAAGGAAACTGCCATCCTTACCTGGTCTGGCCTACATGTGACTCCAGACCCACATCAATATGGTTGACTCTTAACTGCCCTCTGGGCAATTGGGGATGGGCAATAAATGCTGCCTTGCCAGCGATGCCCTCATCCCATGAATGAATAAAGGAAAAAAAAGGGGTAACTAAGGAGAAAATAGGGTCCCTTAATGATCATTAAGGCCACCTATGTGTGGAACTGCAAGATATAGCAGAAGATACTAAACGAATATTTTGCATCTGTGTTTACTGTGGAGAAGGATATGGAAGATATAAAAATGTGGGGAAATAAACAGTGATGTATTGAAAAATGTCTATATTACAGAGGTGGTGGTGCTGGATGGCCTAAAATGCACGAAGGTGGATAAATGCCCAGGGTCTGATCAGGTGTATCCTGGAACTGTGTGTGAACCCGGGGAAATGATTGCTGGGCCTCTTGCTGAGATATTTGTATCATTGACAGCCACAGGTGAGGTGCTGGAAGGCTGAAGGTTGGCTAATGTGGTGCCACTATTTAAAGAAGGTGGTAAGGAAATGCCAAGGAACTATAGACCGGTGAGCCTTACATCGGTGGTGGGCAAGTTGTTGAAGGGAACCCTGAGGGACAGGCTTCACATGTATTTGAAAAGGCAAGAATTGTTTAGGGATAGTCAACATAGCTTTATGCATGGGAAGTCATGTCTCACTGACTTGACTGGGTTTTTTGAAGAAGCATCAAAAGGATTGATGAGGGCAGAAGAGTGGACGTCAGTAAGGTGTTTGACAGGGTTCCTCATGGTAGACTGGTTAGCAAGGTTAGATCACATGGAATACAGGGAGAACTAGCCATTTGGATACAGAACTGGCTCGAAAGTAGGAAGCAGAGGGTGGGTGGTGGACGGTTGTTTTTCAGACTGGAGGCCTGTGACCAGTGATGTGCCATAAGCATCGGTGCTGGGTCCAGCAGCATCAGAGGATGAAGGGTCACGACCCGAAACGTCAACTTTCCTGCTCCTCTGATGCTGCCTGGCCTGCTGTGCTCCTCCAGATCCACACTGTTATCTCTGATTCCAGCATTGGCAGTTCTTACTAACTCTCAGTGCTGGGTCCACAGCTTTCTGTCATTTTAATAAATAATCTGGATGTGAACATAGGAGGTATGATTAGTAAGTTTGCAGATGACACCAAAATTGGAGGTGTAGTGGACAGTGAAGAAGGTTTCCTTGGAGTACAACAGGATCTTGATCAGCTGGGCCAATGGGCCAAGGAGTGTCAAATGGAATCTAGTTTAGATAAATGTGAGGTGCTGTATTTTGGAAAGGCAAATTAGGACAGGACTGGTAACGTCCTGGGGAGCGCTGCTGAACAAAGAGGCCTTGAAGTGCAGGTTCATAGTACCTTGAAAGCAGAGTCGCAGGTAGGTAGGATAGTGAAGGTACACTTGCCTTTATTGGTCAGTGCATTGAGTATAGGAGTTGGGATGTCATAGTGTGGCTGTCTAGGACATTGGTTAAGCAAGTTTTGGAATATTGCATGCAATTCTAGTCTCCTTACTATAGGAAGGATGTTGTGAAACTCAAAAGAGTTCAGAAAAGATAGACCAGGATGTTGCCAGGGTTGGAGGGTTTGATCTATAGGGAGAGGCTGAATAGGCCGGGGCTATTTTCCCTGCAGTGTCAGAGGCGGAGTGGTGACCTTATAGAGATTTTTAAAAATCATGACAGCATGGAAAGGCTGAATAGGCAAGGTCTTTTCCCCAGGGTGGGGAATTCCAAAACTAGACGGCAAAGATTTAAGGTGAAAGGGGAAAGATTTAAAAGGGACCTAAGGGGCAACATTTTTACACAGAGAGTGGTGCATGTATGGAAAGAGCTACCAGAGGGAGTGGTGCAGGCTGGTACAATTACAACATTTAAAAGGCATCTGGATGGGTATATGAATAGGAAGGGTTTAAGAGGGATATGGGCCAAATGCTGGCAAATGGGACTAGATTTATCTAGGATATCTGGTCGGCATGGACAAGTTGGACTGAAGGGTCTGTTTCCATGCTGTACATCTCCATGACTCTATTTCAATGCAAGACATTTCCTACTCTAAAACTCTAAACTACTCAAAACCAGAAAGCCCTTTTACATAAATGGAAGTAACTCTAGACACCATTCCTTGGTTCATGAAACGTACGTTAATATAAATAGTCTGTATTGCCGTCTCAAAATGAAAAAATTCAGTTTATCCTCATAAATTTTGATGCAGGCTTCAAGCCCATTAATTCAGGAATTCCTCAAAGCAAAATCCAATCATTAATAAATTAATTAAGATTCAGAAATGTTTTTAAACCAAGTACACAGTTTCATTGGAATTAATGAAACCACTCCCATTACAGAAAAATACTAGATGGAATTAACAATACATGACTGTGTTTCACTGAACCTTTTACATGTTACTGGAAATTATTTTCGGACAAAGTCTTTTTGCTGGGAACACAACTGAGCTGCAAGTGGTTATCCATGCACAAAAATATCCAAATTGACCAAATGAATAAGCTTGTCAAAAGGTTAAAGATAAAATTCCACATCTGAATACATTGCACAAGAGTGTCAACCTCTTGGATTGCTGTCCCTGCTCTTTGTGAATCACACTTTCAACCCAACCCTGCATGATAAGCTGTTCCCTAGATACAAAATATACAAGCGGTATTTCAAAATATTGTTACTAACACCAAATAAATATCTTTATTAAAAGTTTCATTTCAATCTTGGTATTATCCTGCAACCACTGGAGACGTAAAAAAAAAAGAGATCGAGAAGAGCTCATCAAACAGTTAAATGTGTTCCAGGATATTCAGAAGATAATCTAAACCAGGGAAGAAAGCCAAATTAGTAATATCAAATTGCAATGAATATCCTTCCAAGAGTAACATAATGTGCTGGGATTGTCAATGTAACACTACCAACAGAGTCACACAATTTACAGTAATGCTCCAGGATTAAAAATAATTCTTTACCTTTATGCCTGCTCTTCAGTGTAATATTACATTTGATTTATTCCACAGGAATCCAACAAATCTAATTTGAGAGATTAATTAAATTCCCGCTTTTCAAGAATAGTGAAAGAGGATACACCATTTAATGGTTGATCAGTCAATGTAACTTTGACACTCTTCAAAGACTTGTCCTCAGGATATTGTCCATTCCTTCCTCAGCCTCTACCCTGGGAGACTCATATTTCTTGCTGGTTTTAATCTCTATATCAGCATCTTTTACAATGAAGCTTCTGAATTCACTATCTTCTTTTCCTTTCCAAACCTCTCCTATCATATTCACTGTCACCCCTTGTGGCATCTCTACTCCCATGGTCTCTATTCCAGAAATGTCATTTTTAAATTGATTCATGAGATGTGGGCATCAGTAACATCACCAGCATTTATTGCCCATCCCTAATTACACTCGAGAAGGTGGCAGTGAATTGCCCCCTTGAATTGTTGCAATCCATTTGCTATAGGTACACCGATGCTGTTAAGGAGGGTATTCCAAAAATTTGACCCAGAAACTAAAGGAATGGGCAATGGACTTACAATTTAGGATTGTGTGTAGCTTCAACAGGTATTTCCATGGAGTGTTGTTCCCATGCATCTGCTTCTCCTTCTAAGATGGTACTGGTTGCAGGTTTGGAAGGTGCTGTCTAAGGACCATTAGTGAATGTTTGCAGTACATCTTGCAGGTAGTACACATTGCTGCCACTGAGCATCTGTGGTGGAAGGAGCGAATATCTATGGATGTAGTGCCAATCAAACGGCTAGTTTGTCCTGGATGGTGTCAAGCTTCTTGAGTGTTGTTGGAACTGACTTATCCTAACAAATGGGGAGTATTCCATCACATTGCTGAATTGGGTCTTGTCAAAGATGGACATATTTTGGAGAGTCAGGAGTGGAGTTATTAGGATTTCTTACCTCTGACTTGTTCTTGTAGCCATAGTATTTAAATGAATGGTCAGTCTAGTTCAGTTTTAGATCAATGGTAACTGTCAGGATATTGATAGTGAGGGATTCAGCAACGGCAATGCCATTGATTGTCGAGGGATGATTGTTACATTCTCCCTTGTTGACTAGTTTCTTGTATTTCTTACTCCCTCCAATACCCTTACCCAGTTCCCATGAACACTTCCACTGACCAAGATTGTTTGCAATTTCAAAATCCTATTCAACTCTTCAGTTTCTGAACATGTTCTTTCCCTATTTGCACCATCCATCCACTTCTAGCTCAATCCACCTACATTCAAAACAATCACTCACAAAACTCAACTGGTCCAATTCTTCCCTGGTCAAATTCCCTTCCCGCAATCACTGTAAACATCAGCTGACCCAAAACTCTGCTGCCTGTTCTCCTTCTTGTAACTTATCCCACACCCATCCTTCCTGATTGGAGATTTTGGAGAACCAGGGACAAATACAAATACAAAATGCTTAATTCATTTTTCAGCCCTACCTTTCTCCATCTCCGACTTCTTGAAGCCCTGTTCACCTCTCTATTCCTCTGACTATAGTTGTTTGTATAATCTTATCCCATTTCTTTGCAGTTTTGCATTTAGCCACATGGGATCTACGATTTGAAATTATCTGAATGAACCCATCCATTACTCTGTCTCTTTCTTTAAAACACATTTTAAAAATGACACATTTCAAACTTTTGTTCAGCTTGCCAGGATTAGCAAAGTGTCCATCTACTTCTGAAACACCTCTCACTATAACATAGGGACTACATAAACATAAATTTTTGTTATTAAGAATAAAGAATCATTAATTCAATCAATACAAACAGAATAAATTTAGCACAATTATAGCAAACACGTTCAACACGACACAGCATAAGCTATTGTATTACAACCAGAGAGGAATGCAGAAAATATAGTGCTGTGCCAGTGTTTTTTTGCTTATATAATCACTAGTTAAATCAAATTAATTATCCTCTTCAAGTTAAAGTTTTTGCCTAGCAAATAATTAAATTGCTGTAAGACAACATGTTAAATTTGTGCTGCAATACACAGTGCCAACCTCTCTTGTCTCCTGATGTACTGTTTCTGGGATCCATGTAATGTAATCGGGACTTTTTAGCCTGATTTTAGCAAGTTACTCTATCACCATCTTCAAGGACATGCAGTGTTTGCAGTTATCAAAATTGTCAAACACAATCTGTCAACCTTGTTGTGAGCACAGTCTGACTGCTCTGCAGAAATCTGGCTTTGACAAAATTCTTCTGAACTAATATTAACTGAAAATTCAAATGAAACTCAAAAACTTAAGGCTTTTTCCACAATAGTTGTGTGAAATGTAACCCACGGTCAATACCCTTGGGCAATAAAATAACTCACCTAAAATAGCAGTAAATTTACTGTGATTGTGATCCATAGTCTTCCTTGATGTATAACATTTTCTTTTATGATGATAATGAAGTCTCAGGAAAGCAAGTATGCTGCCTTTCCCTTCATTTGCTCAGAGTAGAGACATTCTGTGCAAACAAGCTACAGAGGGTGTACTGTATGTGCAAACGGGCTGCATTACATCATTTTCAAACACCATTTTTGCATGTTGATTTCATGGTTCTGCATCACAATACAACTACAGGGACTCAAGTGGTTGTCAATATAATTTACTGGGGAACAGCAGACTTGCAGCAGTGGTGATTTTCAGCTTTAAGATAAAAAGAGGCTAACATCCACAATCTTAAATCTGCCCAGTTTGGGTTTCTGCTGATTGCATAAGACAAGCAAACCAGCAGTCAGCGGCACAAGGACAAGATAAAAACAGCTTAATGCTTCAACATCTCAATAAGAGTGTTCTACTTATTTGCTGATGATGATGATGATGATGATGATGATACAAGCCTTTAAGGAGGGTGGGAGAACGATTGTACATTTGTCTCTAATAAAAGTGTCTGCACCTTAAGTTAAAAAAAAGTTTTAAAGTATAACAACAAACAAATACAAATCTTTATTTGTCCAAAGATATGCAAGTTAGGTGGATTGGCTACGCTAAATTGCCCATAGCGTTCAGGGATGTGCAGGCTAGGTGGGTTAGCCATGGGAAATGCTGGGTTACAGGGATAGGGTAGGGTGTGGATCTGGGTGGGATGTTCTTCAGATGTGGACTCAGTGGGGTGAATGGCCCGCTTCCACACTGTACGGATTCTTTGATTTTAAGAATGTTCTGTCTGCTGCCTCCAATAAAGTATACTGCGGTGGCACAGTGGCTCAGTGGTTAGCACTGCTCCCTCACAGTGCCAGGGACCGGGGTTCAATTCCAGTCTCGGGTGATTGTCTGTGTGGAGTTTGCACATTCTCGCCTTGTCTGCGTGGGTCTCCCCTGGGTGCTCCGGTTTCCTCCCACAGTCAAAGATATGCAGGTGAGGTGGATTGGCCAAGCAAAATTGCCCATTGCGTCCAGGGATGTATAAGCTATGTGGATTAGCCATCGAAAATGCAGGGTTACAGGGACAGCGTGGAATGCTGTTCGGCGGGTCGGTGTGGACTTAATGGGCCAAATGGCCTGCTTCCACAATGTAGGGATTCTGTAATGATATCCCTCCTTAAGTAAGGAGATCAACTGTGCACAGTACTCTAGTTCTGGTCTCACCGATGCTCAGCATAGCTGTAGTAAAAACCTTTCCTACTTTTGTACTTCATCCTTTTTTTA
This sequence comes from Rhincodon typus, assembly GCF_021869965.1. NCBI lineage: Eukaryota > Metazoa > Chordata > Chondrichthyes > Orectolobiformes > Rhincodontidae > Rhincodon > Rhincodon typus. Next base: position 12,452,629 of record NC_063365.1, on the reverse strand, counting down.
AATAAATACCAATATCCCACTTTCCTTCTCAATTACTTCAGTACCTATATTCTAATCTTTTTGAGACTGATTTAAAAAAAAACACACTTTTAATATGCCAAAAAACCAAACCATGGAACTCTTGTATGGATAAAACAAATGGATTGTCCTTTTTCTTGTACAAAAAAGGAAATGCCTTTAAAAATATAACCTTACTATCCAATCCCATCTACACAGTGTTAGCGCGTAACCATGCATTTCAAGACAGATGCTGCTGTATACCTGGAATTAAACAGCATTTCATCAAACAAAAAGCATATCGTACATGTTGCTTTCAACTTCTCAAACGATCAAGCTCTTCACGACAGCTGACTGCTCAAGTAACATTGAACATTATTCAGCCAACGAACTTAAGAATGCGACCTCTGGCTATTCCTTCGGAAGGGATTTAAACTCTCTGGCAAAAGGGGAGTTTGTTGTTCTCTTGGTAGCAGGCCCTGGTCAACATACTGCATTATAATCATTTTTTATTGAATACAGTATACATGACTGTAGAAGGATGATAAAGGTCAATGAACACAGGTCACTTTGACCAAACATTTACCGCAAACACTAGGAATTTAATAGACACACAAAACTCATCCTTGGCAAACAGCCAAATGGACTTGGCGTAAAATCTTTCAGGCCCTATGTATATACAATACCCACAACTACATTGGCTTTTCCAACACAAAAAATGAATGTATTCAGAAATAAATGTTCAATGCCTACTTAGAGAGGTTATCACACTCCATTCCCCTCTCAAGATAAGCTTTAAGAAAACACCAACATACTGATGAGGATTTTGAAATTCTTGTTACAGTTATTTTGAAACTTTCTCCAACCTTATGGCCAAGCCCACACCTTCTGCCTCACAGATCACTTGTGTCCTCTCCAGCATTGGTTAATGAGCCTCCCTCACATCCCTAAATGTAGAATTGGTACAAGCCATCAATACAACAAATTATGGTAGCTTCAACTAACACCATAAACAGTGATTGGATACCAGTCTTCAACAAAAGAAATGGATTCAGTTCTTGAAGATGCCCACATAATTAGTTAAGAAAAATACTGACTCATTGCGATTCTAAAAAAGTATAATGCAAACATTCATAAAGATTTTAAGAAACCAGACGATTCCGGTGTGATCACGATTTGGTTGAGTGAAATTAGCTAAACCCTTAGTCACAAACACCGCAAGTCCAAAGAAACCCATTTTGCAACAGAGCAAATTGCCCTCGTTATGCCATTATTGATTACCTATCTCACTAATGTCTCCTGGAGAGTAATTCAGCACTTTTACAGTCCCACCTGTTCCAAAGGTGTGTCACAACATGTATGAACAGGTAATAAATCAAAATATCTACAGTGCAGACACTGCATGGCATTAAGGAAGGAAAAACAGTTACTTTATCACTTTAATTCAGGTGGCAGTCACTCCCCTGACATTAAGTGCTGGTAGAGGTCAGGGATGTTAGAATACGAGAGAGTCACACAGACAGGGAGAGCTCAGGTACAATGCTGGAGAACCCTCAGCTTTTGACCTTATTTAACAGGTACTAGATTCTTACTACCTGCACAAATCAGGGAAAATTCTGCAGGGTGGTGACAGAATGGCCATGTGGTGAAGTGGCCATACAAGGAGTGAAAAGGAATATGTTATGCTCAAGGACACCATAGTCGAGGGAATGGATACACTATTCTGCAGCCATGACTTAGGAGTTCTGAGGGCTGTGTTGTTTGCCCAGTATTGGGACCAAGAACATCTCCTCCTGGCTGAAGAACGTGTGATGTGGAGAGGGCGGTGAGAGAACAGAGAGAGAAGGATGCAGTTCTGAACACCCATGCAGGAAGCAATAACACTGAGTACAAATAGGTCTGAGTTTCCACTGAAATGACTCAGGGAAATAGGGTCAAAATTAAAGCTAAAATCCTCACAGGTAACAATCTTTAAACTGTTACCTAAACCATGTGCAAACTAGCAAAGACTCAGATTAATGCGGTTCACAGGATTTTCAATTCCTGCTGAACTGAGAAAAGACGATTCTGATTAATCTATTCATTTGAAATGGATTCCACTTAAACTGGAATGGCACCAATAAAGGGATAGTGGAACATTCCAGAAGGAGAAATTCAAAACGCTGAGAGATATTTCAACCCTACAGGGCAGAGTTATAGTTTTGGTCAAAATTATGCAATAGGTCAAGGAGCTGAACAAAGGTAATAACAAGGTATTAGCAATGAAGCCGACATTGTAGGAAGACAAAAAAAGTTTAACAAATAAAAGAACCAAGAGCACAGATACAAGTAAAAGGATGTAAGCTGTTCATCGCTCCAGAGACACGGTTTTAGAATGAGCACGGCTTAGTGTTAAATATTCCAGAAAACTTGGTTTTTTTGAGCACAGATTAGTAAAAATGGCAAAGTACCAATGAGGGTAGCCTAATAAGGGATAAGATAACCTTAGCTTTGTAAAACAAAATGTAGAATTGATTTTGAGGTGTGGATAAGAAAGAATAAGAGCCAGAAAGCACTACTGGAAGTAGTCCAAAGGACTCTGACAACAGTCGTAATGTCAGGTAGGAGTATAAATTGGAAAATTGAGATGCATGTATCATACATAACACTGCACAGGAATCACGGGCATCTTTAATTTTCATACAGGTTAGGCAAACCAAATCTGCAATCACAACATAGTGGACAAATCAAGGAATGCATCCAAAATAATTTCTTAGATCAATATGGCAGGAAACAACTAGACTGCAAGTTACTTAGATCTAGAACTGTGAAAGAATTAATTACATGAATAATCTGTTAGAAAAGAAGTCTCTTAATGGATGGAAGTTTACTTTGTTATGAACCCAGCTGATGTTACTGCTGGATAAGACAAATCTCAGAATGAAAACAGAGATTTCATAGATCATATTTTTTTTAATTTAATGTGGCAGTCTTTCACTGAAACATAACCACACATGACTGAAGACTTGTATTCAACAATAAAATAGAAGATTATTGTGCAAAATAAACAACAAAAATATAAACTGAAGTATCTAAATATGATACACTTTGAAAGATTCTGAAGCACACAGCAAAACATAATCCTATCTAATTCCCAACATCATCACTTTCTAGTTACTCAGAAACCAGAGACATTTCTTCTCCATCAAATCTGTAGGATATAACTGCCTCTTCTCAGTTCTAGTCCTGTGAGCCGAGAGGCCCTTTCCCTTGACTACTGACATCAGAGATTTTGACTTTCTCAGTCTTTTTATAGTCTGCAGAGATCTAAGCAAATAGTCTTGTCATGGAAGTTTCACAAACTTCATCCTTTCACTGAAGTAAATTATTTAATTAATTGTTCTGAAAAATCTCCTTTTCTAGGAGAGACTATACTTGCATTAGAGTTTTTTAAAATTCTTTCTTGGGATGTAGGTATCACTGGCTGAACCAGCATTTATTACCCATCCCCAAATGCCCTGCAGAAGATGGTGGTCAGCTGTCTCCTTGAAGAGCTGTAGTTCATTTTCTGTAGATACCTCTACAATGTTGCTGGGGAGGGAGGTCCAGCATTTTAACCCAATGACTTTGAATACATTTCCAAGTCAGAATAGCGACCAGCTTGGAAATTCGGGTGACGATGTTCCAAAATATCTGCCGCCCTTGCCTTTCTAGATGGCAGTGGTCGTGGGTTTGGAAGGTGCTGTTGAAGGAGCTTTGATGAATTGCTGCTGTGCATCCTGTAGATGGTACACTCTGTTGCTACAGAGCATTGGTCATAAGAGGAGTGAGTGCTTGTGACTGTGGTGCCAAGAGTGTCGCTTTGACCTGGATGGCATCAAGTTGCAGCTGTACCCATCCAGATAGATAGGGAACATTCCATTAATCTCTTGACTAATGCCTTGTGGAGGATTTCCCGATTTCATTGCATTAAAATTGCATCATCTACTGCAGTGGGATTTGAACCTGGGTTCTGAGAATATTACCTGAAACATTCTAGGAAGCCAGGAGGTTCCACGTGCACTAAATGCAGTCACATATGGACCTCAGAGGTCTGAACAGCACAAAGGAAATTAGAGGAAATGTTGATCGCCCGAGTATTTGGAGATCTTGTCCAATACCACTTTGCTTTTTACCTCTATAGTGAAGTCTCAGTCAGGCTCCATTGAATTATCCAAAAGTTTTGGAACTATTTCTTTAAAACTTGCTCATTCTTGCATCTGCCAAAGTTTTAATATTTTCTCTCTCCAGTCAAAACTCCCACAGTACAAAAAAATCCGACGTTAGAAACAAACTTCCTTTAACACTCCAGGAGTCATGTATTTGTTTGAAGTCACAGTTCCAGAAAGACTGACCTAGTTATACTTTAATCCCCCTCTTAAAAACAGACCGACACTCATATGCTACTAGTTTGAAATCTAAACTATTAAGAAATTCTTATATAAATCGCACGCCTCTCATTACAATATCAAGGCAGAGATGGATTTAGTTAAACTTAAGACTAAGGTCTTAAATCAGAAAAACATAAACCATGTAGGTACAAAGGACAAGTCAGCCACAGTAGCTGAGAAACTAGATTTAAAGATAGGATGGTTGATAAACAATGGCAAACAATTAAATAAATAATTCCATATTCATACTGAACCTACACAATAAAAGAATAAAATCCCTTCAGTGAAAAAGTGGTCCAACTATGGCCAAGAGAATATAAGATAGCATCATTGTAAGGAAAAGCATTGTAATATTGCCAGAAAAGCAGTAAACTTAAGGATTTAAGAGAAGTCCAGAATTCAGTGATAAATTGATAGAGGAAAGAAACAAATGCGAGTAAACTAGCAACAGACATAAAGAAAATTGTGATAGCTTGTGTAAGTACAGAAAACGGAACAGATCAGCAAAAGAAACCACGTGACCCCGACCAGAAAAGGACGGAGAAATCAGAACAGGAATAAAGAAATGACAGAGACATTAGGCATATATTTTGCATGCATCTTCACAGTAAAAAATCCAAATAGGATACTGCCACCGATTCTCCTCTATCTGTCCTCTAGTTACGAGCTCAGAAACTTCAAGCTGATCTGTCAGACACCATTTCAACATTTTTGAAAAAGTGCAGAACCAAGGCTCAAGTAAGAATGAGGAACTGAAAGAATTACTATTAGAACAAAATTAGTACTGGAGAAATTAACTGGATCAAAAACGAACAAATCCATTGGACCTCTGATTGCCTATATCCTACAGTTTTAAAATAAATGGCTACAGCAAGTGGGTGCAGTGGCCTTGATCTTTGAGAATTCACTCAATTTTATAACAGATCCATAGATTGGAAGGTAGCAAGCCTAAGAACAGAGGGAAGAGAGAAAACAGCGAACTATAGGCCAGTTAGTTTGACACAAGTAATAGCAAAATACTGGTTGCTATTATGGATAAACAATGCACTCAAAAAACATAAATCTGCTAGAGCCTACATGGATTTACTATAAGAAAATCATGCTTGAAGAATCTGAGTGAGGCTTTGAAGTTGTAGTTAGCAGAGTGGACGAAGGAGAACCAATGTAATTGGATTGTTAGAAAAGTGTTCTAAAAGGTACCAAACAACAATTTGTACTTATATAGTACATTCAATATAGTCCAACATCCCAATGTGTTTCACTGGAGTGTAAGAGTCATTTGACACTGAGTCATATACTCCTGTTATAAGCTGCAATCCCACCACAGCTCAAGATGGAATTCAGTACAATCATAGGACTGGCCAGTGCATTCAGGGCATTGTTAAAACCTTTGACAACAAATTTCACAATCAACAAGATTTAGCAATCTGGTCCAAAGTCCCTGGTAGAGTCCTCTAAACTCCTAAAAGTTGACTTCCATTTTCAAAAAAATTTAAGTGAACAGAGGCAAGTAGTAACAATCTTTCTATTCCACAAATCAAACTGGACTTGTGGAATTTCTGGACACCTCTTGGCTAACTAATAAAAAAATCTATAACATAACCTAACCTGTGAAGTAGTTCACATCAGGAAAGTCTATCAAACTATCTGGAGGATCCATCCATTCTCTCTCTTTGCCTTAGACTGGCTCCAATTAGTGCAATCTGTGACCAATGGTATGACAAAGTTTTATTAACAGGCTATGTTAATTGTAAGTAGTCACACAGCAGGAGAGATCACACTGTCTGTGAACCCTCACACACTACATGCCTCGAGAGTAAGCCTTTATAAACTCAATATCTGAGTCACTGAGTAAGCCCAGCAATAAAAAAAAACTCAGTGTACTTTGACTTCCAAGAATTTCCAGTCTGAGAAATGACTAAGTTAAAAAAGTAGTTACCACATTGATTTAATAACAGATTCTTAATTGCAATTAGTAAAGTACACAAGAGCAAATGATAACCAGGTACACAGAATTTAGCTCCTGCATCTTAGAATACAGGTATAAAGAATAACTGCACTAACTGCAGTAAAATGTTTATGTAAAACTGAACCCTTACCATTATTTTATTTAAGAGAGAGGATCTTGCTGACTTTTGCTTTGTCTTTCTGTTAGCTCTAGAACAACAGCTGAATTGGATCAAACCACTTTCAATCATACTTTCCAATCACTTTGAAGCTCACCAAGCAAGCATTAAATATTTCCGAAGTTCCCCTCATATCCACAAGTCAATAGGTAATATCTGAATTGCTCGAAAAATGCCTCCAAGGTGCTAACTAAGGTCAAATGGCTTCTTCCTGTGCAATTGCTACTGAACAGCAGGATTGTTACTTAATTGCACCAGGTCTTTGGAATTAATATGAAATAAATCCTCAATTTTTGCACTTTCGTCCCCTATAATTCTGTACTGCAGCTTGCACAAGGTATGTCTGCATTTTAATTTATAATAATCTATTTTTATTTATAAATAATATATTTTTCCAAGAGTAACAGTTGAAATCTACTACTACTGAGGCTAAGCAGTCAAAGGCAGTGGATTCAGGGTCCAGCGTTTGCAGGCATGGGTTTGAATGCCACCGTTGCTAATTTTGCTAGTAAACTGACATTTGCAAGCTTTGTTATCTTACTGAGTAAGCTGCACAGTCAGAGTAAGGGAGATTAAGACAGATCTCCAGAGCGTGAGGGGAGCAACAATGGAAATGAAGTATGGATCAACAGGCTTAATTGTACTGAGATCAATGGTGATGCAACTTCACGACTGCAGAGAAAGCAATAGATTGGTGAGTAGATTTAGTCAATACTTCCCATATTTTAAGTAAAAGTTGGATATTTAGGGTGTCTTTAAGTTTGTAGACCATTTTTTCCTCTCTTTTTCAGAGAAATATCTTTTCATAATAAGTCTGTATTTATTCAAAAGGTAACAATTAGTTTTTAAAGAGTTGTAAGTTGGCAGGTCAGAAGAGCCAAGTAGAGCGCACATCCTACGGTATGTGTAACGTCATGAAAATACCATGCACCCCAGACAAACACATCTGCAGGAAGTGTCACCAGCCACACAAGCTTAAGCTCCAGTTTTCAGAACCTGAGCAGTGACTGGAGTCACTATTGTACATCCACAAGGAAGATGGCTATACAGGTAGGGAACTGTTTGCACCACAGGTTAGAAGCTCACAGGCTGAGATGAATAGGGTAATTATCCACTTTGGTAGGAGAAACAGATGTGCAGAGTAATTCTTAAAGGGTAAGAGGTTGGAAAGTACAGATGTACAATGGGTGTCCTTGTTAATGAGTCACTGAAAGCTAACATTCAGATACAGCAAGCCATTAGAAATACATAATAGGGGATACAATTTTAAAATAAAGGGAATGCCACTTGGTCCAACTCAGTTGCAAACCTTTGGAATTCTCTACCACTGTGGAAGCTCAGTCTTTGAGTATGTTTAAGGTAGAGATTGATAGCTTTCTGATTACCAGTGGCATACCGAGTTATGGGAATGGAGTGGGTAAAAGGTATCGACGTTTTTGGCCTGCCATATTGTATTGAATAGCAGGACAAGCTCAATGACCTACCCCGATCCTATATTCCTAAATCAATATATTAAAGCATGAAAACCAATTTGAAGGAAACTGAATTTTAGTTTTAAGAAGCACATGGGATAAAAGTACACTGTAGCTAATGATGAGTCAGTTCCCATTCAAGGTTATATTCCTAATACTGCAGTCAGTTTCCCCAGCCCTCCACCCCATTGTCATTCGTCCTCATCACTTGACTAAAACTCCCCCAGAATCTTATTTATATTCTTCATAAGTTCCTATTTTCTGAATGTGAAAAATGAAAGAAATTGAAATAAGCATTAAGTTAATTAACTAAAAGCAAAATACTGCAGATGCTAGATATCTGAAACAAACAGCGCACTTGAGAAAGCAGGTTAAGAGTCATCATACCAGACTTAAAACATTAACCATTACTCTCTCCAGAAATGCTGCCAAACCTGTTAAGTTTCCCTCGCATATTCTCTCTCAGTTTAATCATATTATAGAATCTCTACAGTACAGAAGGTGGCATTTGGCCCATCGATTCCACATTAACCCTCTGAAGAGCATCCCACCCAGAGCCACACCCCTGCTCTATTACTGCAAGCCTGCATTTCTTGTGGCTAATCCACCAAGCCTGCACATCCCTGGACACTGTGGACAGTTTAGCATTGCCAACCAACCTAACCTGCACATCTTTGGACTAAGAGGAAACCCACACAGACACAGGGAAAATGTGCAAACTCTACACAGACAGTTGCCCGAGGGTGGAATCAAACCCGGGTCCCTGGCCCCGAGGCAGCAGCACTAGCCACTGTGTCACCCAAAGTTATTTAACTATTTGTAACAGACACCAATTTCACATAAGTATGACTGAGAAGGCTACAGACAGCACAGCAAAGTTCATTAGACTGATTCACGGAGTAACAGGGTTGGTCTAATGGTGGAAGATTGAGTAAATTAGATCTGTTTTCTGAAGTTAGAAGGATTTAAAGCTCAAAGATACAAGATTCTCGACAGGGCAAGAATCAAGGACACTGAAAGGTTATTTCCTGTATTTGGAAAGGGGGACACAAAATCAGGATAAGAGACTGAGATAAAGAATTTTTGTAATTCCTAGTCCAGGGACTTGTTGATGCCCCGTTGTTAAATGGTGTTCAGTTTTGAAGAACGGTCACTTAACCCAAAATGTTAACTCTATTTTCTCTCCACAGATGTTGCCAGATCTGTTGTGTCTTCCAGCAATTTCTGTTTGTCTTTCAGTCTATTCAGCACAGTTTTGGTCTCCTTATTTAAAGGAAGAATGCAAATACTTTGAGGCAATTCAGAAGAGGTATACTCAATTGATATCTGGAAAGAATGGATTGTCTACTGAGGAAGGGTTGTAAAGACTGCTTGTTTCACTGGAATGTGAAACAGTGAGGATGACTTAATTGAATTAAATAAGATCCAAAACTTTCTTGACAAGGAGACATGGAAGGGGCACTGTTTAAAAATTAGGGGTCCCTCTCAGGATTGAGATGACGAGAATTTTATTCTGTCAGAAGCTTGTGCACTTTGGAACTCTCTACCTCAGAAGTTTTTATTTCTTTATTCATTGGAGGTGGGCATCACTGGGTAGGCCAGTATTTATTTCCAACCATAAGTGCCTAGACAGCATTGTTGTGGGTCTGGAGTCACATGCAGACCAGACTAGGAAAGGATCACAGATTACATTCTCTAAAGGACATTAGTGAACCAGATGGGTCTTTCCTGACAATCGGTTTCATTGTCATCATCTGACTGTTAATCCCAGACTTTTATTGAATTCAAATGCCACCATCTGTGATTGGTGGAATTTGAATGTTGGTCCCCAGGATATTACCTGAAACTCCAAATTAATAGTCCAATGATAATACTACTAGGCCGTCGCCTCTCCTTGGGAGCCATACAGCACGAAAACAGACCCTTTAGTCCAAACAGTCCATGCCAAACATAATCTCAAATTAGACTGGCCCAACCTGCCTGCTCCTGGCCCATATTCCTCCAACCTTTCCTATACGTGTACTTATCCAAATGTCTTTTAAATGTTGTAAGTGTATCCACATCCACCACATCCTCAGGAAGTTCATTCCTCATGCAAACCACCCTCTAAAAAATTTGCCCCTCATGTCCTTGTTAAACATTTCTCCTTTCAGTTTAAAAATAAGCCCCCGTTTTGAAACCCATCATCCTAGGGAAAAGACAACTACTATTGACTATCTATACCCGTCATTATTTTATAAACTTCTATATGGTCACCTCTCAACCTCCTACACTCCAATGAAAAAGGTCCCGGCCTATCCAGCTTTTCATTCGCGAGATGCGGGCATCACTGGCTAGGCCAGCATTTATTGCTCATTTCCAATTACCCAGAGGGCAGATAAGAATCAACAGCATTTCTGTGCACCTGGAGCTAGACCTGATGAGGATGGCAGTTTCCTTCCCTAAAGGACAATAGTCAACTAGACGGGTTTTTCTGACAACCAACATTGTTTCATATTATAATTAGATCCTTAATTACAGATTTTCTTTTGCTGAAATCCCAACTTGTGTCTATCTTTACAACATGCTCAAAAGATTCATTTATGTGGATAAACCCCCTTAGGCAGATAGTACATGGAGTGGAGATAGCCGTGGAGTTGTGCAGTTTTTTTAACAAATGGGCAGGACTTGTCGTCTGGTCTTTCTTCCACTATTCTGTTAGTTGATATTCCTCTTTCTTAGTATTAAAGATCTCACCTTCCTAGTGTTTGGGCCTGCACAGCTACTTTGCGAAGTTGCAGTCAGTCAGGTGTTTGGAAATTTTTACATGTGACAGGTCAATCTTTATAATGTTGCGATGACAAATTTCTGGTGAACTCTATGCAGTGGGACACTGTTGAGAACCAGAGGTCCAATCGTAAGCAACAGGCCATGATGAAGCTGCTTCAGGAAACTCACACACATAACAACTGTGGTGAGTAGTAAGCATGATAAGCATACAGTTGACAGATGCACGAAGATCCGTTTTGTGCTGGCTGAAAGGTTTGTTACCAATGGATACTCCTTTGCGAAGGACATCTTCAGTGGGGTAATAGCATTTTGCAGATTTTGATGACATGGGAACCACTATTTTTGTCTCCTCCAATAAGCTTGGTCATTGAAAAGGGGGTATTTTCCTTCAACTGCTTCTCAATCTTCGACTCAAATGGTCTGTATTTTCACTTGTATATGGCTCTCCTAGTATACGTGGCAGAGGCCCTGAGCCAGCACAGGGTTGTGGCTACCCTGGTGACGTGGTATCTTTTGTTCCTTTGTATCTTCCACCATCAATTCCTTCTCTCCTGCCATCTGCCACCGAATTCAAATACTACCATCTCCCATGGCAGGATTCAAACCCAGGTTCCCAGAACATTCCCTGGGTCTTAGGTGTTAAAGACAGGGTCATTGAATATTTTCAAAACAGAAGAAGATCTATTCTTGTTAAGTAAGTGAATCAAAGGTTATCTGGAGGTAGACAGGAATATGGAATCCTAAATGCAAACAGATCAGCCATAATTTTCTGATTAGCAGGATGGCAGGCACAAGGGACCAAATAGCCTACTTCTGCTTCTACCTTCTTTGTTTGGAAACATATTTAACACTAGATAGACAGATGTATAGTCTCTTAGGGAATCAAGGAATTGAGAGTGGACAAAAGACTGGAGTTGTAGCTGAAGAGCAGCTACAATCATATAGAAGACCAAACAGGCAGATTATCTTCTCTTGCTTCTGTTATTTCTTGTATAACACTATACATTCAGAATCAAACCCCAAATCTGCACTAAGTTTTTTCCCCTTTTCTTATTTCACCCTTTCCAGTTCCTAGTATCCAATTTAATTATTCCTACAGAGCTGCCACTGATTGACAAATTACAGACAAAGAAGACATTACAATAAGTGACACAAAATGCAATTACTGGTAACGTTGCTTCTATACTAATAAGTATCATATTACAGATTTCTCTTGTTCAAGTGCATGTTTTGCAAGAAATAAAATATGCTGTCATCATAGCCACTCTCATTTATCTCCCTGTACTCCCTACTTTAGAAGCCCAAAATATTAGGCAGGATCAGCTGTTTTTTACAATAGCCCATGAATGGGAGGAAGCTTTGTCACATTTATTCATTTACACAGTAGATTACTTTGGACTGGAAAGAATAAATTAAGAATATAAAGTACAGATTGTGTAACCTCTTGGCATTCTACCTGCACCATGACACACACATCTTTGCAAGCAATTTTGGAGGGCGGGGATGTACGAGAGGTTAGGGAAGCAGGAGGGAATGGAGTGTTTTCTTAAATGATCTGTCACATCTATAGGCATCCAACTGGTTCACTTTCAATATGGCACTAGTTTACTTGCTCCAGAGTCAACTGATAAAGGATGCTCAGTGCAAACCTCAAGCAGCTGCTTACATTGATTCATTGCTTTCCAACTTCTGGAAATACTTTTCAAATTATTATTTTTCAAAGCAGTAAAATTTCTTAACAACATTTTCATAACACTGGTCAGCATGCGCAGAAACAGCCACATTTGGTTTTGGCCAATCTATTCCTGTACACCACAGTAAAGGACGGTGATGAAAGATCTAAAGTCTGTATGTCATTTACACATCACAAGCCTTAAGTCATGATCATGAGTCAGAATAAGGAAGCTCATGACGAAGCTTCTTGAGGAATGAAACACACCATTACTTAACGTTGATCAAAATGTTGGCCCTCACAGCTTAAGAACCCTGGCCAATTTGCAGAGAAAATGGTATTATGATGCCAGTTCTCTCAGTTTGCCATAACTCTACTGTTGAATCCTTTTTTCCAATGATAGACTGTTAACACAAATGTATATTAGCAATTCTAAATAGGCTGCAACATAGTTAATCATCCTATAGTCCATTCAAGTGTTTTTTATCATTGTAAGTGACTGAAACATGTACTTTTGAGCATCATGGCCCATGATTTCCTGGCTTAAATATGCAATTTTTGAGAAATTGAGTAAACTTTCCCAGTGGTCTATTCAGATTTCCCCCTGACTGCAGCTCATTTTCTGATTTCAGATCGTGTACGTTATTCTGGCAGGTGTGACTGCCTGAAGTGGGGTAGAGATTGGAGCTCTCCAATAGTCTCACAACATAACACTATTAAAAGCCTCAGCACAATGTGCTGCATAATTCAAAGGGGCTGAATGAATATGTGGACAGGGACATAACACCTGGCGTGGGATATTGTGTTGCCTATATTCCACGATTAGTCAGGTGGACTGCACTTGTCTTGTTTATTTTGCTGTAAACTATAAACTGTACCAGAACCCTTCCAGCAGACCGTACTGTTAGGCCCAGGAAAAAATAAAGAACATTAAAAAAATCTGGATTTGACTATGTGAGAGTTTGCCCATTTAATGTTTAAATAGTCTGTCAGAATATGAATTTTAAAGTAACTAATGTTCAAATGTATGAAATGTTAGTCTTAGAAAAGGTTTCACTGCAATAAAGTGAAGTCTAACACTGAAAAATGTTAACGCTAACGTTACACAACTCCGTATGATTTAATTTTCAGAAGTATGTCTACTAGTGACTCTGCCCAGCCAACCCAAATCAAAACCCAAACTTGCCAAACACTAATTTGTGTGTATTACCATCAAGTAGTATCCGATCTAGGCTACTGCATTGTAACAATAGCAAACCTACCGTTTCCATTTCATACAATAGACAATTAGTGTGCTTATTATATATTACATATGAGAGAAAGAGAGATGAATCAATTCATGTCCAGAAATTCATCTACTCGCTGGAACCGGATCAAATGGGAACAGATCCTAAAACTTGTTTCCTCATTGGTGTAGTATTGTATCTGTGCTAGGTTTCACTGATCCTCAGCCAGATACGTTAAATGCAATAAACTGGCCTGATTTCTTATTGATCTGTTTCGCACAGAACATAAGGTGGGGTTTTTATTTGGTAAAGGTTTGTCAGTAAACAGACAGTGTCGCTTAGGCATTCAGGGGGAGCAGTACAACCAGCGCTGGAGCTCTGGGTCTGGCTGCAGCCCTGAGGACCCTCACAACTGGGCCTTGACAACAGTCCCGCTAATACGAACTTAAAACACCCTTAGTAGCTGTTACTTACCCGCATAGACCCGCTCCGTGTCAGGAGCAGATACTGCTTCTTCTGTTAACGCCGGAGCCCGACCCCCATGTCAGATGAACACTCAGGGAAAACTCCACCTCATCGTCGCCTTCCCACACGTACAACATATCACAGCGTCCCCTGCCGCCCCGCACAACTCGAAGAGTAGACCCCCAGGTACAGCGCCACCTGCAGTACCGGAGGGCCAGAAATACTGCACAACACCCACTGGGAACCCCAAGTACAGCGCCACCTGCAGCACCGGAGGGATAACAAGTCTCGCACAACTCGGAGAGTGAACTCAAGACACAGCGCCATCTGCAGAAGCGGAGGGACAACAAGCCCCGAGGGAGCTGCAGGTGTAGCAGGAGGGCGCAATGACGAAGATAAGCCATGATCAGGAGTTTGATTGCAAAGTTTTGTTTGCTCGCGTACTTTGCACTAACCGCAGGACAAGAGGAGGATCAGTGAGAGGTGAACAACTGGAGAGATTGAATGACAAAGGAGTTAGTTTTACAGGACCAAAGGGAAAAGTGATGTAGAAAGAAAATAGAGACCAATGATTAGCAAGAAAGTGACCTTTGGTCTTCTTCGAATCGTGTTATGAGACCATTTAACGTCCAGCCACCTGAGGAAGCAAATATACTCTCAGTTTCAGGTTTTATATGAAGGAGCCCTTCAGTACCACTTTACAGTGTGAGCTTTGACAGGGTGCCGCACAGGAGGCTGCTGAGTAAGATAAAGGCTCATGGTGTTAGAGGCAAGGTGCTAGCATGGATAGAAGATTGACTCTCTGGCAGAAAGCAGAGAGTGGGGTTAAAAGGGTCTTTCTCAGGATAGCAGCCGGTGAAAGGTGGTGTTCCACAAGGGTCAGTGTTGGGACCACAACTTTTCACTCTATACATTAATGATCTAGATGAAGGAACTGAGGGCATTCTGGCTAAGTTTGCAGATGATACAAAGATAGTTATTATTGAGGATGCAGGGAAGCTGCAGAAAGATTTGGACAGGTGAGGAGAGTGGGCAAAGAAGTGGCAGATGAAGTACAACATGGGAAAGTGTGAGGTAAAAAGAATAGAGGTATGGATTATTTTCTAAATAGGGAGAAAATTTGGAAGTCTGAAGTGCAAAGAGACTTGGGAGTTCTAGTCCAGGATTCTCTCAAGATAAACTTGCAGGTTGAGTCAGTAGTTAGGAAGGCAAATGCAACTTTGGCATTTATTTTGAGAGGACTTGAATATGAAAGCAGTGATGTAAATCTGAGAGATGGTACTTCTGAGGCTCTATAAGGCTCTGGTCAGGCCACATTTAGAGTATTGTGTGCAGTTTTGGGCCCCATATCTCAGGAAAGATGTACTGGCCCTGGAACGGGTTCAGAGGACATTCACGAGAATGGTCCCAGGAATGAAAAGCTTAACATATAAGGAACATTTGAGGACTCTGGGTCTATACTCAATGGAGTTTAGAAGGATGAGGGGGATCGAATTGAAACTTACAGAATACTGAATGGCCTGGACAGTGTATGTTGGGAAGATGTTTCCATTGTTAGGAGAGACTAGGACCCGAGGGTACAGCCTTAGAGTAAAGGGAAGACCTTTTAGAATGGAGATAAGGAGAAACTACTTCAGCCAGAGAGCGGTGAATTTATGGAATTCACTACCACAGAAGGTTGTGGCGGTCAGGTCATTGAGTATGTTTAAGACGAAGATAGATGGGTTCCTGATTGTCAGGGGGATTAAGAGTTACAGGGAAAAAGCGGGAGAATGGGGTTGAGAAACTTATCAGCCATGATTGAATGGTGGAGCAGACTCAATGGGCTGAATGGCCTAATTCCTACTCCAATGTCTTATGGTCTTATAGCTTGCATTACATTCTATTGGAAGACAGGATTTCCCTGTCATTTATAATGCAAACTGTGATGGGGATTGAGGGCTGCCAATGTAATATCACTCATCCAGATATGAGGTGGGGATAAACTGCCTAACAAGAAACAGACTCTCAGACACCAAGTTTAACCTTTTCTTATTGAATAGATTTGAGTTAAACTCCGGCTTTAGGATCTATAATCCAAGATTAAATTTCTAAACGTTTGGAAAATGTGTAAATAGTCTAAGGGAGGCAGTAATGTGCCTCCACAAGTTGTTCGGACTGTATCATTACTTTGTAATTAAACACATGGAACATTAGCTTATAGAATGCCAACTTTAGTGAAGTAAAGAAACAGCACACAATCACTCACTTTGGCGGAGTTAGGAAATTGGGTGACTGGATAATTGAAGGCTTGAGTCAATTTAACTCATCAATGAGACATGGGGTTTGACTAGCTCAGTTGGCTGAATGGCTGATTCGCAACAGAGTGACACCAACAGCCTGGGTTGATTTCCTGTACCGGTTGAAATTACAGTAAAGGCCCTGCCTTCCCAAACCTCACTTGAAATGTGGTGATGCTCAGGTTAAGCTCTAATGCCAGAGCAGCCTATGGCTCTCCCTGAACGTGGTGACTTTCAAAAGGATGATGGAATCATGTGTAGAAAGTTTTCAGTCAGCGAGCTGTGATGTTGTCATTGAAGGAAAGTAACTCAAAACCATTGATCCTGCGCCTAAAAAATGTGATGGGGAAAGAGTCTCAGTCCAGATACATGGAATTCCTCAGATGCTGTGTAGTCTGACGATACAGAATGAGGCTTATTCTTCTGATATGATCTCAGCCCAAAAGAAAACGAAATTTGACAGACTTGGTTTCCAGTCAGATGGGGAGCAGGGCAGAGCTGCAAGTACAGAGTCTGCAGTTACAGAGGCTCATAGATAGTGCAAGCATGGAGGTGGCTCAATCTCTACCCTGAGGGAGGGCTTGATCCAATTCGGGAGGTGTCTGATCCCTGAGCTGAGGAGGAGGGAAGTGTTATAAGATTAATCTTTTTTCATCATAGTGTACCCTGTTTCCTGGTAGGAATCAACAGGGCCTGTTTGGTTGCATGTAGTAGAGGAGAACTACTTGGTAGTCGAATGAGAAATGCCTTTTATCTTATACAAGATATAGTTTATTTCATTAAAGCAACTCAGTACAAGTTACATCGATATGACAGGTATTCTTACTGAGACGGAGAGGGATTTCAATGTTATGTCTTACTCCTTCAAGATCCAAAGCTGGTCCCCTGCCTGCATCTATGTGACAGGGCAGGGCTTAACATACACCTCAGCATGAACCTTTCTAGACCCTTACACCTTTACACATCTCCCCCAAGTTTTTCACCCACATGCATATTATACATTTGTGTACACAATTATATTTAGTTCTACCCCATCTCCTCTCAACTCTCTAACTTCACAAAATCAGGTGATCTGGAAGTTTCATTATTCTGCCAGAATGCATTCTGTTTGAGCTCAGACAATTGATAGGTCTCTGTGTTGAAAACTGTCATTTTTAATTCTATTCTTGTCAGTGGAAAGTCTGTAACTCCCTGTAAGCTGGGAGACATTTTCATTGAATCCCTACAGTGTGGAAGCAGGCCATTTGGCCCATTGAGTCCACACCAACCCTCTGAAGAGCATCCCACCCAGACCCATGCCCCTACCCTATCCCTGTAAGGCTGTATTTGCCATGGCTATTCCACCTAACCTGCACATCTGTGAACTCTTTGGACATTTTATCTCTTGGATTTCCTTCACTCAGGACATCTTTCTTGCTGAAACACACAATTGCTCCTGTAGTGATTGTAACAATGTCAGCCAGGTGGACCTCATAGAATATGAGTTCCCTGATTGTGGCTGTTAATCTGGTCCAATCAGGGAGCCCTGACTGACAGGGGTGTCAGACATCTGCTCACTCTGAGAGCTGGCTCTGAGGGAGCTGGATCAGAGTCAAGGACTCTCTACGTGTAAATAAAGGGTGACTTGTTGACAGGATACTGGCCTAAGCTTCGTAATAATATCTAGAAGACCTTTAATCTCTTGATTTCCTTTGCAGAGGATAACTGTCCAGTTCAAACAGGTTCTTTCTTTTTTGCAACACCTTGGATCTCTGAAGTAAGTAACTTTCTTTTGTTTGACAATGTCCTGGTTCTCTGAACCAAGCAATTTCTTTTGACTGTGTCCTAAATCTGTGGACTTTGGTTATCCGATCTCATTGGTAACTTCCATGGAATTGTGTGTACCACTCTTCAATCTGTATTTTTAATTAATTCATTCATGGGATGTGGAATCAGTGGCTAGGCAGCATTTACTGCCCATTCCTAATTGCCCAGAGGACAGTTCAGAGTCAACCACATTGCTGTCGGTCTGGAGTCACATGTAGGCCCGTCCAGGCAAGGATGGCAGTTTCCTTCTCTAAAGGACATTAGTGAATCAGATGGGTTTTTCCCAACCATCAACAATGGATTCATGGTCATCATTAGACTCTTAATTCCATATTTTTTTACATTCACATTCTACCACCTGCCTTGGCAGGATTCAAACCCAAATCCCCAGCACACTACCTCAGTCTCTGGATTAACAGTTCAGTGATAATACCACTAGGCCATCACTCCCCTGTGTGTGCACACGTTTAGTCACAATCTGCCAGTAAATGTGCTGAAGTTTATAGAGTCTATACTTCAACTGAGCGTTACATTGGACACTTTCATTCACTTACAGTAATTGCATTACTGGTGAAACCAACATTTTTTTTTACAATCATACTCCTTGAGGATTGTTTTTTGCCAGGCATGATCTCTGTCACCAGCACTGAGCATTTTTCTTGGGAAGTGACAGGAATAAAATGTTTTGCTTGATTTTGCATCTTCTCAGCATCTAACATCAGGCTCATGTCAGTCATCATCAAATCTGTTGCAGTCTGAATGACTTCAGTTGAGGAATCATTAATGAGCTCAGTGGGGTAGACTGCTGTTTTGCCATCTCATCATTTGTACACCAAGATGTAGCTTGGCTGGTGATGAGAATGGCATTACCTGTGAGATCCTTCATCTACACCCAGACTCTCTCTGCCACCGCATATTGCCCTCGAAATTGCGGGGGTCATGGTGGTGGAGAGAGTGTCACACATCTCCTGGAATATTCCTACGGAAAGAAGGTCAGGAGAAATGCAGTGGTTTTTGCTAAGGTTCGTACCAAGCAGCTCTGTGTCACAAGACTCTCTGCTCTACAGTCTACAGGACACAGCCGAGACAAACATTGACTTTGCCTGGAAGGCCATCAACTCGGTGAAAGACGCACTTTGGTCTGCCCAGAACTTGTTGGTCTTTCGGAAAGAGGAGTTGACCCTGACCAAGTGTTGCAGACTGTCACATTCCAAGGTCCAGGACTATGTGCTGAGGGACGCAGTAAAGCTTGGGGCAGCTGTGGGGGAAGACCACTGTCTAAGATCTTTCTGTTAAAATTCAACAAGGTTTGTTCAGTTATCAAACGCTCTCTCTGCCTCAAATGTATGTATATAGCTTCTGCACGAGTAAGAAATGCCTTTGGCCTGTCACAACTGCAGGGAAAGTCAAATTCCAATCTTTGTTTGCTCTTTATATGCAAACAAGGTATAGAACTGCTTTAGTACCCACCTACACCAGCACCCCTCCCCCCCCACCCCATATGTACATAAAGAAAAAATTTAATGAATAAAGTATATTTTTGCCATAAAAAATCATTTATGTTTCTTCACAAACTTTACTGATTGAATGTTGCCTTATTCAAGTGCTCAGGAGACTCCTTGACACCTCAGTTCCAAGGTGCATGTCGGGGAAAATTTGCACAGGTACAAGCTTTGGATTAGTTGTGTGTGCTGAGGAGAACTCAGCATAGTAACAATTTCTTGATTGAGTCCTGGGCGAATGGCTATTGTTTTGTGTTTGGACAATACAGCAGTAATATCCAGCCCATGAAGCAGAAATCATCCATCTGCCTCTCTTTTCTGTGAGTGGAGAAGTAAACAAAATTCCAAGCAGCTGGCTCCTCTCTTTTTTCCTTACAAATTAGCCTCTTGAGAAAAAAAAAGGAAAAACACCTTCAAGGACTCTGAAAGAGTGAATCCTCAATGGTAAATTGAGAATTATGGTTGCACAACTCCATGTCCTTAGCAAGGAGTCAAAAAGAACGAAAAGGAAACTGAAGGAAAACATCTCAGCAATGCCTGGAATCTGGTCTGGTGCCAGAAGTGTGCTTAATGGACCTTCTTTGTTTCTTCCTCACCTGAAATATTTGTGTCTTGTGTGTGTGTGCGCGTGCGCTTGCATGCGAGTATGCGTGCGTGAGTGTGTTTGTGTTTGTGTGTGCGCACATGCATGCGAGTGTGCGTGTGTGTGTGCGTGCGTGCGCTTGCATGCAAGTGTGCATGCGTGAGTGTGTGCGTGTGACTGAAATGGCTGCTGCCATCACCAGAGGCCAAGGAATGATGAGTAACCCTCGCCAACTCATGACAGGAAGGGTTTTCACAGGGTAGGTGTTACAGGCAGTAGAGTTGGGGCTGTTGGCAGCATGTCGAGAGAGTGGGTCTCAGCTGTCCCATCACCCCCACCCTCAATACTCAATACTGGAGCCCTCAATTAGTCAAATGAGTGTCTTTGATGAGGGAGGCTTCCAGGTGATCATTGGCATCCTGCACTGTTTTACCAGCTGTGCATGACACACTCCAGGATGCCAACTCTGCTGTAGCAGAGACAAGGCTCTTACAAAGCTCATTACTTGTCCACTTAACGGTCCCATTTGACAGACATTGGGAAATCCAATGACAGGCCTTCCTGACCCAAATTTCATTTTGATGGAAGTGGGAACTCATGGGGGGAACTGATTGAATACACTCCCTGCCTCCAATCATGCCACCAGAATACAATTCCTCTCCCTATCTCTGAGAGAACTTTGCACCAATATTTTGTTACCAAACTGAAAATACGAGGATCTTGTTGAAAATTGTTGACTTAATCTGACTTTCATTGTCTGCTTCATGGTGTTTTATTTTGGCACCCGTAAGATCGAATGAGCTACTGAATTAAAATATATCATTGCTCAGCAGATTCAGTATGTGCACCTGCTGATATACATCATATCATCTGGAGATGGTCCAAAAACTGGCAGGGAGCAACTCCACACAGTCAACTGGGAGCAGTCCTTCAGAACCACAAAAGTAACTAAACAAACCTATATCATAGTGATGTCAAAGGAGGCAAATCAAACCGGTGGCAATCCCAGTTTTTCCAAAAATTCCAGCCCAAATGCCAAAACGCCTACAGTCATGGAGCTGGAGGAAATCTTACGCCATAACAGGGTTCCGCTCAGCTGCATCGACGAGGTCTGGCCTAGTCTATACATAGGAGATATGTAAGTACTTCTTCAAACAGCAGAAACACTGTTGGCAAGGTCAGTAACATTGATGATACAAAAGCATGTGAGGAGCGGGTGGCACAGAGTGGGCTGGTAAGAGAAGCTAAAATGTCTCCAGCTTGTCAAATCTATCACTAAACTTCAAGCTGCAGCAGAGGAGCAGGAAAGCTGACGCCTCAGAAGGGTCTGGGCCCGAGGCGTCGGCTTTCCTGCTCCTCTGGTGCTGCTTGGCCTGCTGTGTTCATCCAGCTCTACACCTTGTTATCTCAGATTCTCCAGCATCGGCAGTTCCTACTATCTCTCCCACTAAACTTCAAGCTGTTTGGTTGTATGCTGGTGGGGTCATTTAAGTTATTTCAAGGCTTCTGAATTCTCACTGTATGGTTAGCTTAATCTTTTACTAAATTATCCAATCCTGAGACACGTTTTCTTTGAACTTTTAGTACCAGTATTGTGGGCTAAAACAGAATGCAAACAAAAAATTTTAACACTCTTTAGCAGAGCTGACATGAAGTCACTTCATCACTTCACGTCAGCTCTGATGAAGAGTCATCTAGACTGGAAATGTTAGCTTGCTCTCCCTCCATGGATGCTGCCTGACCCGCTGTGATTTCCAGCATTTGTTGTTTTCAATAGAGATTCCAGCATCTGAAGTAGTTTGCTCCTGAAAGATTTTAAGATCCGTTTCTGTTCAGCTTAGTGCAATAGCCACAGTCGCTTTCCCACGTGGGCCACAGTTACAAGGCAATCATTGTCCTTCCAACATTTTAGGACCAGAATAGACATTTATGTCTGAGGCAAACTGCAGGGCACCTCACCTGCTGGTTCAATCAATACATTCAAAATCAGAGATGGCAAGAATGGAACAAGAAGCGAAACCTTCCCATTTTACCTGCCCAGCAACTCTCTTCTCACCAGCAGGGGGAGTTAAACATCCCTTTGCCCCCTACAATTACCCCCTATCTGCGTCACCAGCTTCAAAATCTCTCCACCCTCAACCTGTCCATCTTCCTACTCACCTATCCACACCACCCTTCCCACTGACCAACCACAATAATCCCTTACCTGCATCCACCTATCTCCATTTCACTCATTCTCCCATGGGCCCCGCCCCCCTCCTTCTTTATTTCTGGGCTCCCCTCCCCCTCCCAAGTCCTGACGAAAGGTTTCGGCCCAATACGTTGACTTTCCTGCCCTTCAGATGGTGTCTGACGGGCTGTGCTTTTTCAGCTCCACATTTATTGACTCTAGCTTCCAGCATCAGCAGCCCTTATTGTTTCTGATCAGCTGAAGCTGGCAGGATGGAGGTGAGGTGAGGATTGTAGAATCCCTACAGTGTGGAAGCAGGCCATTCAGCCCATTGAATCCACATCGTCCCTCTGAAGAGCATCCCACCCAGACCCACCCCCTACCCTATCCCTGCATTTCCCACCCAAGACATTATGGGCAATTTAGCATGCCCAATCCACCTAACCTGCACATCTTTGGACTGTGGGAGGAAACTGGAGCACCCGGAGGAAACCCACACAGACACAGGAAGAACATGCAAACTCCACACAAACAGGCGCCTGAAGCTGGAATCGAACCCAGGTCCCTGGCACTGTGAGGCAGCAGTGCTAACCACTGAGCCTCCGTGATGTGACAAAACATTTTTGTACAACCCTCAACATTAGCTGGACGTTTGCATCCTTCAGTGGAGTTACATTTCAGGAATTTTTTTTTCTTAACTCGGCATCTGAGAGATAAGTAAATTAATGATTCCCTGAGGTTCCTTGAGTAATTACTTGAGTATTCTTATAATTAATGTATGTCAAAGGGAGTAAGGGAACACCAGGCTGCAAAAGTAACAATAAATACAACAACAGATGGGAAGTGTCTGGTTTGCTGCTTAACCAATGAACCGCAACCTGCAAACTTATGTTTCAACAAAGTAGGAGTGTCATGGGTGATAGAGAGCTGAAACATTACACTAAACACTTTGAATCATGTGTCGAGTGTAAGAATAAACTAGGACAATTGTTTTAGCTCCAAGACTTGAATTGATTCAATCCAGACTGGTGTGCTGATCGCTTGACATTTTTAAAACGGTTCCCTTTTGGCTGTGGAGACCTTAAGACCAACTGACATTCCTTCAAATAGCCGGTAAACTATGATGATACAGAATTATATAGTTATTACAGCAGAGAAAGATGCTGTTTAGTCCATCACATCTATGCAAACTTTTCGTACAGTAATCCAGTAGGTTCCATTCCCCATTCCATCCCTGTAGCCTATTCCCTTCAAACTTATTCCCTTCAAGATCCCGTCCAACTTCCTTCTATAATCATTTGTCACCTGTGCCCATGGACTATTACACTGGCTGAGTAAAAGAGTTCTTCTTTGCATCACTCCCCACACAAAACATTTAATCTGTATCCCATAGTCCTTGCATCATCATTTCAGGAATGGTCTTCCTTGTTTACCTTATCCAAGCCCATCATAACCTCTGGACTCCACTATCAAAGAACTTGTCAATCTCTTGTGCTCCATGCAGACCAATTTCACCTTCTCTAATCTAACCTCCATTCAAGCTAGAACCTCTCACTGTAAGATCATTCTGGTAAATCTCTGCTTCATCCTCAGAAAAATCCTAACTGGTACAAGGAAGAATATTTGGTAACGTGGTCTGGTGAGCGTAAAAGGAATACTGCACCTGAGGAGTGCCAGTTTGATGCTGACACAATTGGGTCGAAATTGGGAAAACTGAACCATTTTCATAAGTGGCTTCCCTGACATTGACAAGCACAACCCCTCGCCAACTGTACAGAGAAGGATAATCCAATAACATTGTAAACATGTTTGTGCATTCTTGAAGTATTTTATAATATCTTTTGCTTCATTAGGACAATAGCTCATGACAGATTTCACCTTTGGAAGTTGGGTATCACTCATGTGTTAAATGCGGCACACAAACAGGTTGCGTCCAGTGGATGCCAAGATTTCTACGGTCCCAGTGTGGATTATTATGGTATTGCAGCTCATGACGTACCAAATTTTGACATTGCTGCCTATTTCTATTCTGCAAGTGACTATATACATAAGGCAGTCGATATATTAGGAGGTAAGAGACCATTCTAGCATGTCAAATAGTCCTATAAGCTGGCTTGAATCTTAATTGCATTACAAAGATAATAAAAAGAGATGCTGTGGATAATGTTGTTCAAACTGAACTATATGTAGTCCTAGGTTTTATCCTCATACCTAACTTCCTAGAATCAGTCAGTGCTAAATTTATACATCTATCAGGAGTTCCACATTTGGCTTTACCAATTTGGGTAAGTACAGGAAAATTTCTTTTTCGTTTGTTCACGGGATGTGGACATCATTGGCTAAGCCAGAATTTACTGCTCATCCTCACTTGTCCAGAGGGTACATTGCTGTATGTGCAGAGTCAAATGTAAGCCAGACCAGGTATAGTTGGCAGGTTTCCTTCCCTAAAGGACCAAATGAACCAGATGAGCTTTGACAATATTCAATAGTAGTTACGTGGTAGCCATTAGGTTAGCTTTTTATTTCCGATTTTAATTGATTTCAGATTTCACCAGCTGACATGGTGGGACTCAAACCCATGTCCCCGGAATGTCAATCCAGGATTCTGGACTATTAGGACAGACACTGCCACTACGGCACTGCCTGTCCAATTGGGTCACCATCGATAATATATATTCAGTGATCTCTTCTGGAAGTGTATGTTCAGGAACCTTTTGAGTTTAAACAGCCTTCTATATGATCTGGTCATACCTGTGGCACAAAAGTGGCAAATTTTGGACGTTAGAATTAGTTGAAAGAAAGGGCATTGGAGTTGTTTCTTAATAAGTAAAACAAGACCCCCTCCCCAATTTACAGACTACCTGTGCTTGAATCAGACTCCTGAAGGCTAAAATCCATCTCTCACAATGGTTCCCACATTTCGAGATACCAGGACAGGCAAACAACAGTTGATTAGAGTTAAGGATAAGGAACATCTTAAAGAAAAGTTTTAGAGAGTGAATTTGGGATGCATAGGGCAGCTAGCCACATGGCTATCAATGATTGAGTGAAGGAAATTGGGATGCAGGAGACCAGAATTAGAGGATTGCAGATATCTTGGATGTGTGTTTGGGGAAGGGCAGGAGGTGGTTACAGAGGTAGGCAAGGCTGAGGCAAAGGACGGATTTGAAACCAAGGACAAAAATTTTAAAACTGAGGTCATAGAGGACCAGGAAGCAATGTGGATGTGATGGGTGGATGGGACTTAGTTAGGATACATACAGCAGACTTTGATACAGCAGGTCCTGTCAAAAAAATTGTGCTTCATAAACCATGCAACAGTTGTGTACAACAGAAAATATATGGCTGGATTTACAACAAAGCAGAATTCATTTCTACCCCAAAACAGCCTTAATTACATTCACTATTAATGCTAAAGAAAAGACTGATTGACAATGTGCCCCTTGGCTGTTGAAGTTCAATGCTTGTAATAGTTTGCAATGTAAAATGTGACTTCACTGTAACCACGGGCTCAATATTCAAATGTTAATTTAAGACTAAGTAGTCAATTTGTAAAAACACAAACACAGATGGGACAATTACCCAAAAAGCAGAAAATCCAAATGATAGTGGATTTCTGTAATGGTTACGCTGTACTGAAAAAGTAGATTGTCCCAATTGTTGATGAGTTAGTTCTGTTGTTAAAAAAACCTCACTTTGATCAATTCTTCATGATTTTCATCAAGATGTTTGAATGTCAAAAGCTTTTAATGCAGTTTTGTCATTCCCAGGAGCTCAAAAAAGCTCAAAAACTTTCTAAAGTTTTAGCAAAGATTTGTAGCTCAGGTTGTGGGTGAGGTTGTTGACTTGCTCACCGAGCTGGCTTGTTCTCGTTCAGACATTTCGTCACCATGCTAGGTAACATCATCAGTGGGGCCTCCGATGAAGCGATGTTATTCTACTCCACTTGGAATTTATACTGTCTGGTCCGTTAGGGTGAGCAGTGTCGTTTCCGGTTTTGTTCTCTATGGGTTTGTATAGGGTCCAATTCTATATGTTTGTTGATTGAATTATGGGTTGAGAACCGTTCCTCTAGGAGTTCCCGTGCACATCTATGTTTGACTTGGGCTGCTATGGTTTCATTGTCCCAGTTAAACTGATAGCCTTCACTGTCCGAGTGTACTGATATTAGGGAAAGTTCGTCATGTCGTTTTGCTTCTAGCTGATGTTCATGTATTCTGATGGCTAGTTTCCTTCCTGTCTGTCTGATGTAATGCTTGTGGCAGTCAGGTGTGGCATAGTATTTTGTAAACTACGTTGGTTCTGCATGTTGTGGAAATAGAGTCTTTAATCCTTGTGAGTGTTTGTTGTAGAGTGGCTTGTGTGCCACATGATTCCTAGTGGTCTTAGGAGTCTTGTTGTCAGTTCTGATATGTTCTTGATGTTGGGCAGTGTGGCCAGTGTGTTAGGGTGTACTGTGTCCTCTTGTTGTTGTCTGTTTAGTAGGCATCTGCAGATGAAGTTCTAGTTCTGAACTAGACTCCAGCCATAATATATTGGAATTCAGTACTATAATGAAACAGGCTACTGTTGAGGAAGTTTTTAAAGAGTGAATAAAACATTCAAGAAATTAAATTCAGAAAAATGTACAATAAATCTCACAGCCTTCGGTGTCATAGAAAATATAATGTTAATCCGTTTTAATGATGCTGTGTATTCCAGTCTTTAGAATGGCTACCTCAGTACAGCAGGGTCATCTATCATAGTCTCAGGAAGAAAGAACAATAAAAGTTGTCCATTTTTCTCAGAAGCCAAACTATAGGATTTAAAAGTATCTTAGCTGCTGAAATATTGGCATTAGAAGAAGGTATAGATACAGGGACATACATAAACAATGTTCTAAAGGAAATGCAAGACGCAATCTCAGAAAAGTCTGCCCATAGAACGTTATGTGGACAACTGTTCTCTTTGGGACAAGGTACATTTGACAAAGGGCATCACTGAGAAAATGTTGAGGATCAGCCTTCTAGCATCAAAGAAATATTAGAAAGAAAAAGGATTTCCAAAATAATATGGGCTGTTGCAAATCACCAGTTGTTAGATTATTTCATAGAAGTGCTTACTCCACGAAATTACTGAAGAACCTCAAAGATGGATGCCAGGTGGTATGAGGAGTTAAAGGAACATTTAAAAAAAACAGCTTGTGTTTAGGTTTGTTTGTGACTAAAAATGTTGCTGTTGATGGTTTAAAGAAAAAAGGGGAAATATGAATTGTTGATTGCATTGTATGGAATACGAAGAAAAATTGTTTTTTATAGGTTATCTTAATTTACATTAGTTTTAGTTAATAATTATATATTTTCAAAAATTTTATTTAAAGAGACGAGGGAAGTTTGTAATTTAGCAAGGAGTTGAGTACGCGTTTGGGATTAATCATTGATTCATTGATTGACTGGGTAGTTATTGAGTGGGAATGTGGTCTTTTGTGGCACACTGGTAGTGACCCTATTTTGAGCCAGAAGATCTGGGTTCAAGCCCCACCAGCTCTAAAGGTGTATAATAACATCTCTGAACAGGGTGATTAGAAAAATAGGTAAGACTGAATAGTGAATCAAATCTATCTACCGAAACAACTGCCTTGTTTTCTGACATTTTTGACATTTCAGCAGATCCACCTGAACACCTTTGCTCATGACCTCCACCCTGCACAACTCCCTGCCCCCAGTACTTCAAAAGAGCTTTCAGTCTCTGACTCAGAGATCGCAAGAACTGCTGGAGTCAGAGATAACACAGTGTGGAGATGGAGGAATACAGCAGGCCAGGCAGAAGGGTCCCAACCTGAAACATCAACCTTCCTGCTCCTCTGATGCTGCCTAACCTGCTGTGCTCTTCCAGCTCTACACGGTGTTATCTCAGTCTCTGACTGACTGACTGGCGGCCCTCGGTAGGTAACACTTTCAACCCCAGGGGGTGCTATCACTGGCCTTGCCACTGCTTAATTGGCTTGTGGTTTGGTGAGCCTTCCCAAATAGAGACAGTGCGAGTCTCCAGCTGGCATGCAAAACGTCTCATCCAGATTCCGCCTGCTACTTCCAGTTCTTTTGAAGTTTATTTCAAGCTATAAAAAGTAATATTAACAACTGTACTTTAATTTTAATAAAAGCTTTGTTATTCTCAGAATCTGTTTTGATTCAACGAACAGTAGGAAACTTATAGACTTCACAAAAGATCAAGTCATGCACTCACGAGTAATTAATCAAAGCTGCATATTTCTATGGACGAAGTTAAACGTCAAGTTTGTGTTTTATTCGTAGGATTAAACCTTATTCACTGTCGAATGAGCTAGCTGTCAATTTTAGTACAGTGATGCAAACTGTGAAGCTGTGGCATTTAAGATTTTGTATGTAAGCATGACACATTGTTTGGCTACCGTACTTAGAAAGGTTTTGGGATGTGCCAGTCTCACCACACTATCATATATTGGTAGGTAACACAGGCCTTAAAGAACAGTATCAATAAAGGGAATAAAATGTCCATTCTGTCTAGAAAGTTCCACACCGAAAGGCCACAACATCAAACTGATTTCAGTAATCGGTAAATTAAATCCAAACCAAACCTGACTCCTGGAATTGAAGGCATGATTAACAACAATTAAAATCTAATGGATTTCAGGAAAGGGTCAATAATTTGATGCTGCGTACTTAAAGGAACACTCAGGTTATAATTTGGAATGTTGGCTACTCTTGTTATAAAGCATAAACTAACCGACCTCTCCTATAGTGAAATTGTGATACTTCAACACAGTCACAGGACCAGAAAACAGTGCACAGCAGGGTCAAAAAGGGCAGACGACATTGTAGGAGGGACGTGAGGTTCTATCCAACAAGGAATAGAAAAGCACAAAAAATTAAACCATTGACTGTCAAAATTAACAACATGAATGGCAATCTCAGAGAGAGCATCTTTTATGAAAGATATTAATTTGAGATTTATCCGCCTGATCGGGGGTGAAAGATCATGTGGTTCACATTGAAAAAAGAGAAGGAATGTTCTCCCAGTGTCCAACCACAATATTGGTGTTCCTCAATTCCCAAGACCACCCGGAAGACTTAACCCTATTTTAGGAGTTGACATACAGTGTATGGATTCTGGCCTAGATACAACCATTCTGTCACACTTGTATGAATAACCATTGATTTTAAGGACAAACATTTTTAAAACATATATTGACACTACTGTTTTGAAGTACAGTAATTGAAATGTGACTGTTAATCACCTACTGGTCGGCAGGGGGAGCACTACAACAACGTTCACAAGATTTCACAGACCAGATCCCGATCCAATATAATTGAATTTAAGAACTGCAGATGCTGCAAATCTGAAACAAAAACAGAAATTGCTGTAGAAACTCAGTAAGTCTGGCAGCATCTGTGGGAAGAAAACCTTCTGCTGAGGTTTTCAAGCAATTTATGTTTTTGTTTCTGATCCTGATCCACTTCTGTGCAATCTTTCCCCCACTCCATTCTGTACTTCCTCTGGCTGGGCATAGTTTCACAGGTACCAGCTGCTCCTGGTATGTTGCCCACATGGTCATTCCTCTTGGGTGAGCTATTGAGCTGGAGATGGGAAAGCAAAGTTAACTCCCACCTTGCTCTTTCAAGTGTGAGCTGGTGATATTGGTGAGGAGCTGGTGTAGTGATAATGTGACTGGACCTATAACCCTGAAGCCTAAACTAATGTCCTGGCAAAATGTGTTCAATCATAGCAGCTCATGACATTTGAGTTTAATGAGAAAAAAAAATATCTGGAGTTTAGTTTTCTTTATACAAGCCTGATGGCAATCACATAACCAGAGTCAGTCGGTCAGTAAAAACCCATCTGGTTCACTAATACCCTTTAGGGAATGGAAATATGCCATCCTTACCTGGTCTGGCCTATATGTGACTCCTGATCCACGGCAATGTGGTTGACTCTTAACTGTCCTCTTTGCAATTAGGGATGGGCAATAAATGCTGCCCCTGCCAGCAATTCCCACATCCCGTGAATAGATTTTAAAATACTGTGTCCACTGGTTATATTCACTCAATCTGCTCCACTTATAAAACATCCTGTTGGGAAACTTGCTGCCTGGATTTAATGGGTCAATCTACAGGAAATATTCAATGTGGAGCCATATAACTGCATGTTGACCTCCTGTATTTTAAACATTGTTGTTTATGTCACAAAACAAAATGAAAATCATGAGACATACTCCATCTGTTGGCATTGGTTAATAGTTCCCACGGCTCGCCTGCATCAGTGTCTAATTAGCAAGTGGTTTTGTTCTGTCACATTCCAGGTTATAAATACAGTGTTACAGAAGATGCTACAATGTGCAAAATGATACATTTTGTCCAGAAATTTAAAACAGCATTTTGTTGCTTTCTCGCCCACAGGGAAGATCTTTGTACACTGTGCTTTTGGATACAGCCGGTCAGTCTCCTTAGTACTGGCCTACCTCATGATTTATCATCACCTTTCTCTGCTTGATGCAGTGAAGACAGTGGCTTCTCATCGACGGATATTTCCCAATCGAGGGTTTTTAAAGCAGTTACGAAACTTTGACATAAAATTACAACAGGAAAGGATTGTTTGACTTCTTTCCCCTCTATTGAAACCGAACTGTGGCTTTTTGATAATGATAATATTTATCAGTATCAGTGTACAGCATGGTTCATATTTACTATTATGACCCTAATTTGTGCACCACCATGACTGCAGCTAGAAGAGTTTAAGATCCCACCACATTATGAGCAGAGATACTACAATTTGATTCTTATCTCAGTCAGAATGAACTTATATCTGATTTGTAAATGTTTTTGCTTTTTATTTCATCACTACCTGAGCAACATGGCACAAAATGTCCTGTGTCAACATTGGTTTTGCAGCATTATCATATCCAAGACCTTGTAGTCATACAGGACCCCATCACAAACCGATTCTTTAATATTCTATTTAAATGTAATCAGCAATTTTATGCTGCGTCTCAAAAAAAATGAATAAATATTCAGCTTATCACAAGACTGTCATATTCCATTTGGGATATTGCCATTCGTAACAATGAAGCTCAGTTACTTGGTGAATGTTTTATGTGTTGAATCCAGTGGCTCAATTTCACAATGGTTTATTGTTACCTTCTGATTCAGACCACTGGTTTTAATTAAGACCTTTTTTTAAGGCTCAGGAGTTGACCTGATGACTTAAATGACCTAATGATTTTTAGGTCTGACTTGGAAGCTTGTGGGTTTAATCCTCATCTTAAAGACTTGAGCACATAACCTCGTGCAGTACTGATGGAGTGCTACAGTGTGGGATGTGACATTTCTGTTTTCTCTGTAATGAATTAAACTGAGGCTCCACCTTTCTTCCCAGATGAAAATGAAAGATCCTGTGGCCCTATCAAAGAGGGCAGAGGAGTTTCACTGATGGGCAACATTTATCCCTCACCTAACAACATAGCTCACATATTGCTGTTTGTAGGATTTTTTGGGTGCAAATTCATTGGGATGTTTGTCTACAAGTATAATAGTGAATGCACTTCAAAAATGATTCATTGCTTTAAAGCCCCTTCTGAGAAAAGAGGGAGAAGGAGCCTAGGTGGGCTGTTTTCTCTCCCCAAACCTGAGACACTCTTACCATTTCAGGCCACGGCTGAGCCCTGACCCTGTTTCATTTGAGTTTTATTTTCTGCCCATTTTTAAATGGTTGCCTCTATAAGTGTTGACTTTGCACTCAGAAGTGACAGAATAGCCTTATTAACAAAAGTAGGCTGCTGTGTACTAGTTGGAATCTCACTGGAATCCCATCCTGCAAACATAATCAGTCCCAATCCAAGCTTTCATACACTACACCACCTGCCCTTCACACACATCCAGTAACATCCAAACCCTCCATCACTGATGCTCAGTAGCAGCAGAGTATACCATCTACAAGGTGCACTGCAGAAATTCACCAAAGTTCCTTAGGCAGCACCTTCCAAACCTACAACCACAACCATCTAAAAGGACAAGGGCAGCAGATATATGGGAACACTACCACCTGCAAATTCACCTCCAAACCACTCACCATCCTGACTTGGAAATATATTACCTTTCCATCTCTGTTGTTAGGTCAAAATCCTGGAACTGACTTCCTAACAGCATTGTGGGTGTACCTACAACAAATGGACTGCCACAGTTCAAGAAGGCAGCTCACCACCAGCTGCTCAAGGGCAAATAGGGATGGGCAATAAATACTTGCCAAGCCAGTGACACCAACCTCTCATCAATGAATTTAAAAAGCACACACTTGCCTTAGGCAATCACACATAAAGAACAGCAAGTCCAGAAGGTCTGCCATGCAGTAGCATCGAGTACCTGAAGGAGGAAAATCCTACTGGTTTGTCAATATGCCTAGCAAAGATAGCAATGTGGCAGAATGTTTGATTACTAAACCAAGGATTGTGGATACAACATCAAACTGTGATTTCACTGGGAAAGAGTTACTGAGCTCCCAACCAACTCATGAAAGTGAACTAAGGGACTGAAAGTCTGATTGAAATAATCTTATCCTAGTCTCCAATCACATGGAAGGGAACTTAATGAATGGAACCATGGCTGACTAAATTTTGCTCTTCCTGATAAATCGAGGGAGTGGAGAGGTGAAGAAGGGAAAGAAGACAATTAACATATCACTAACTAGGGAGAGCACAAAAGAATCCTTGAAAACATGAACTGAGTAACGAATAGTGGACTATTGCAATGTAATGCACAAATTTTCCTTAAAACTCGTGCGTGGTTGAAGTTGGGAGGTTCAAATTCCAGTCCTTTTTATTTTGGTTATATTTGATGGTGTGTGGAGATTAAGTCACTGAATATATTCAAGAAATAAATCAATAGATTTCTAGAGACCAAGAATATGAGAACTAAGAAGTAAGAGAAAGAGTGGGCAATTCCACTCCTTGAGCCTGCTCCAAGGTGTCAATGGAAATGGGGAGAGAGCAGTAGTATCACATTAGGGTAGAGGGTCAGCCATGACCATATTGAATGGTGGAACAGCCTCAATGGGCTGAATGGTCTGCCCTATCCCTTATTTTCTATGCTTCTGTCACACCATTATTTCAGAAGTCAGTGCTTTATTTTCAGTGGAGAGCTGTCAGAGCAGACAGACAGTATTGACAGTCCCCTTTACTATCACAAAAAATCTAGCCTAATGACAATGATGTAACTATTGTCAAATGTTGTAAAAATCCACCTGGTTCATTCATGTTCCATAGGGAAGGAAATTATCTTTACTTGGTCTGGTATACATGTGACTCTGGATCCTTGGGAATCTGTTTGACTCTTAACTACACCCGAAGCAATTAGGGATTGGTGATAAATATCGGCCTGGTTTGTGACACCCTTATCCCCTGAACAAATAAACAAGAAAAATACAAAGAAGTAAGAAGGTCCTCCAATCCACAGACAGGAGTAGCTAATAATTAGCAGTCTGTGTAGTACATTCGTTCCCGAGCTGTTGGAAGCTTCTTTATCAAGGGTGAATAATGAAAAGTTTAGAGTTATTTAGGGAGTCGCTGATTTCTGTCAAGGGCAAAACAAAGACAAACCTGAAAGACTTCTTATAATAAAAATGAAATACTGCAGACACTGGAAATCCAGAATAAAAACAGCAAATGCTGGAGAAATTTGACAGACCTGGCAACATCTGTGGAGAGAAAAAGAAAGTTAACATTTTGAGTCTGATGTGACTTTCCTTCCAGTTCCATAGAGTCATGTTGGACTCGACCGTTAAATCTGTTTCTGTCTGAAACATTTCTCTCTTGATCAGTAGAATCAAAATAGATCACAATCAGTAGAGTGTATAAAACCATTTTTTGTTGCATAGACATCGGTGGAAATTCTGGAAAGTTTGCAGTCCAATGATTGTTCTCTCACCTCTGACTCAAAAGGTTGTGAGTTAATGTCCCACTTCAGAGATATGAATATATACTGACATTTCATTGCAGAAGTGGGGGAGGGCTGCTTTGTCAGAGGTTCTGTCTTCAGTTGAGATTTTAAACATATCCTAAGGTGGCACTCACTCCATTAAAAAGTAGCGTGGACTTCTGGTGAATGTTTATTCTTCAACCAATATGACTCAAAAAAAATCATTTGATCATTATCACATTGTTGTTTGGGGGGAGTGTTCTATGTACAAATTAGCTGTCATTGCTTCCAGCATTAGAACATTAATGGCATTCAATGAGTACCTAAAGGGTTTTAAAGCACATTGAAATACCCTTAGCTAGAACATGATATGGTCTCTTAGATCATAGAATCTCTACAGTGTCGAAACAGGCCCTTTTGCCCAACAAGTCCACACTGACCCTCAGAGCATTCCACCCAGACCCAGCCCCCTATAACCCACCTAATCTACACATCCCTGAACACTATGGGCATTTAGCATGGCCAATCCACCTAACCTGCACATCTTTGGACTGTGGGAGGAAACCAGAGCACCCAGAGGAAATCCATGCAGACACAGGGAGAATGTGCAAACTCCACACAGACAGTTGCCCAAGGGTGGAATCAGACCCAGGTTTCTGGCGCTGTGAGGCAGCAGTGCTAACCACTGAGCCACTGTGCTGCCCCAGCCACTGTGCTGCCCCATTCTCCATTGATCAATCTCCATTGATG
The DNA here is from genome assembly GCF_021869965.1 of Rhincodon typus. Lineage (NCBI taxonomy): Eukaryota > Metazoa > Chordata > Chondrichthyes > Orectolobiformes > Rhincodontidae > Rhincodon > Rhincodon typus. Next base: position 12,417,479 of record NC_063365.1, on the reverse strand, counting down.
TATTTTGAAGCTGAGACTGCCACTCTAGATAACCCTGTTCAATTAAGCCACTGCCATCAAGCACAAACCTTTCTTTTAAATCTGTTCCTGTTGAAGCATTGTCAAACCAGTTGTACAGGTAGTCTGACTTCAGCACACATCAGCAATTCCTCTCCCTCTATCTGGCAGATCAGAAACTGAGAATTATTTTTTCCTTTGCTCTTCCATGAAATGTGAATGCCACAGGCAAGGCCAGTATTTGATGCCCATCCCTAATAGTCCTTGAATTGAGTGGCTTGCTGGACCACAAGAGTTAACTATGTTGCCCACACAATGGCAAGACCAGATAAGGATGGCAGATTTCCTTGCCTTAAAAGACATTAGTGAACTAGATGGGTTTTTACAACAATTGATGCGCCATCATTACTGAGTCAGGCTTTTCATTCCAGATTTATTAATTGAACTAAAAGTTGCCATGTCAGGATTTGGATCCATATCCACAGAGCATTAACTTGTCCCTGTAGATTACTAATCCAGCAACATTACCACTTCACCTACATCTGTCCCGGGGGAGGGGAGTAGGTCATTTGACCCCTTGAACCTGGTCCATCATTCAACAAAAGCATGGCTGATCTGATGAGGTCTTAATTTCACTTTTCTGCTTGCTCCTTATAAACCTTGATTCTCTTCTGGATCAAATATCTGTCTAACTTAGCTTTGAACATATTCAATGGCCAAGTTTTCACTGCTGGCTGAGGTCAGAAATCCCAAACACTAACAATTCTCTGAGAGAACTTTCTCCTCGTCTCCAACTTGAGTAATGCTTAATGCTGTCGCTACATGTGGGTCCAAGATTCAAGGCAACCCCAGAACTTCAGGCCCTAACCAAAATATCCTTCAAGGTCCTCAAGACACATCTGTGAAGCACCGGACTTGCATGTCACACAACGAAAGAAAATGTTTATTAACTGTGGCATACTCATTTTCTGCTGTTGCAAGATAATTTAGTCACAGAATCATACCTTCTGTCTAGAGTCTGCAATATCCGTATCTCACTCCAATTGGGTTTCATTAAAATGCGCATTATATATTAAATAAATAATTAGAGACAACACTTCCTAAAGCACCACATGCCAGTTTGTCTAATTACTGGCACTGCTTTGGGCACCTGGCACTTCCCAACTCAAAAAGCAACCACTTTGACTCAAAATACCTTTTTCCTTAATAAACAATGACATGCAAACCAGTCCCCCTGCCACCATGATTCAGTCTCCTGCAGCCTAGCCTTCAAGTGAATTCTACTTATAACCACAGAATCTCTCCACTGTACATCATACTGAGGTTACTTTTCATAGCTGCACCTTATCAAAGACAAACACGTACACAGCGAGGCAGACGACAAACCCAACCTATGGAAACATTTCCTTTCTGCTTCTAAGACAGAAAGAAAACAAAGACAATAGCTTAAGGCCCAGAAATATATTCAATCCAGAAACAAATCCTATAAATGAGTTCTTTTAGATGAGGATTTTGCTTCAAAAAAGCTAATTAAATACATACTAATTTCTAAAAAGGCCTGTTCTTTTTATGTAGAGCCACTGCATCAAAGCAAAGAATTTAATACAAAACCTTAAAATATAAATGATAGGCAACAAAAGTTTATTAAAAGATTGCAGGTATCCCCTGTCAATCAAAATATATCCGTATTCAATCATTGATCGACCTGATATCTGGTATATTGCCTCGTCTTGTCATCTACACAGTGTCAAGGAACACAATATGATGATGTGGATTATGTTGCAATATCATACATTCATGCGCGCGCGCGCACACACACACACACACACACACACACACATACAAACTGTGACTTTACTATCGGAACAGATTGCAGATAACTATGCCATGAGAACACTGGCACTTTTATTTCACACATCCTCTAGAACATAATTGGTGAGGGGGTAAAAATCTTACCTGTGCCATCCTGCCCAATTATTTTCCTTTCTCAATCATAAAGTTCCCACCATGCTGCCCCCCCAAACCCCCTATACCCAATCCGTCAATATCCCCATCACATCTAGGGAGGATGAAACTTCACCCAAAGGTTTTGGTCTTCCCAATATTTGAAAATTATTGAAAAAATTGAATTTTTTGAAAAAGAATTGAAAAAGATTTCTGCTCATCCAATACCGGATGTTGGAAACCTGAATGACAAATCGGAGGTTGTAGTCAGGTTGAGAGATACTGGGAAGATGGAGCTGGGTCATCAGAATCCAGCAAACTAGAATTGAAGACTGTTAAAGTAAGCAAAGACAGAGATGCTCAAAAACTGTGTAGAACACAATGAAATTGTGATGCTTGAAAATCAACACACATCTATAGAATGTCAAAGATCTAAAAGTCAACACTGAACTTGAACCAAACGATATTAACACTGGTGGCTATAAGTGCAGGTCAGATACTGTCAGTTCTGTGCTAAATAACTTTATCTCCTGACTCCCCAAAATACATTCCTTATCCACAAGGCACAAATAGAACCCACTTGCCTGGATGGGTATAGCTCCAACAACATTCAAAAAACTTGACACCTTCAAGTACAAAGCAGTCCACTTGATTGGCATCACATCTATGATTTTAAATATTCACTCTTTCCACCACCAATGCACATTGACAGAGTACAGTCAATAAGATGTACTGCAGTGACTCTCCAACACTCCTTAGATAGGACCTTTCAAACCTGCAACCTTTACCCCCAAGAAGAACAAGTGATGCAGATGCATGGAAATAATGCCAGCTGCAAGTTCCCCTCCAAGCAACACATTATTCTGAGTTAGAGCTATATAGATGTTCCTTCACAATGACTGGGTTAAAAATCCTGTAACTGCCTTTTTCCCTGCAATGTGGGTGTACTGACATCACATGGACTGCAACCTTTCAAGAAAGCAGCTCACCACCATCTTCTGAAGGCCAACGATAAATAGGCAATAAATGCTGGCCTCGCCAGAACATCTACATCCTTTGATTTAATAAATTTATTATGCAGTGTGTTGGATTAATACCCTAGAGTTGAAAAGATTTTATTCAGGAATCAGAAAAGCAGAAGTGTTCTCAAAGTTCATTGACACCACAGAAACAAACCATTCAGTTCATTATGTTTATGCTAGTTCTTGGAAAGAGTTCCAATTGTCTGATCTCTCCTGTGGTCCTGCAAAATTTTCCATTTCCTATACATTTAATTCTTTTACAATTTGGTTTCAATTACATTTTCAACTTACGCATTTCAGATTATAACAACTTGCTGTTTAAAAAAAAGGCTTCCTCGTCTACCCTCTGGTTCTTTTCCTAATTGCATTAAATATGTCCACTCATTATCAACTTGCCTGTTGGTAGAACCTGTTTCTTCCTATCCACCAAAATCCTCCATAATTTCACACATTCATAGAGTCATAAAGACATATAACATGGAAACACATCCTTCAGTCCAACCAGTCCATGCCGACCATAATTTCAAACTAAATTAGTCCCACCTGTCTGCATTTGGCCTATGTCTCTCCAAACCTTTCCTATCCATGTACATATCCAAATGTCTTTTAAACGTTGTAACTGTACCTGCACCCATCACTTCCTTTGACAGTTCATTCTACACATGAGCCACTCTCTGCGTAAAAATGTTGCCCCACATGTCCTTTTTAAAACTTTCTCCTCTCAACTTAAAAATATGCCCCTGAGCTTTGAACTCCCCCACCCTAGGGAAAAGACCCCTGCTGCTTCACCTTATCTATGCCCCTCATGATTTTATAAACCTCTATAAGGTCACAGCTCACTCTCCTACACTCCAGTGAAAAAAGTCCCACCCTTTCCAGCCTATATTTTTAACTCAAACCCTCCATTCCTGGCAACAGCCTGGTGGATCTTTTCTGAACACTCTCCGATTTAATAATATCCTTCCTATAATAGGGCGACCAGAACGGGACAAAGTACTCCAGAGAAGGCCTCACCAACATTCTATACAACCTCAAAATGACATCCCAACTCCATTGAAAGGTTTGAGTAATGAAGGCAAGTGTGCTAAATACGTTCTTAACCACACTGTCTACTTGTGATGTAAATTTCAAAGAATTATATACCTGAACCCTAAGTCTTCCTTTAACTTTCACATCTCTGAAGAGAATAATTCAAACACTTTGACATCCTTCCTAAGGTGTGGAGGTTAGAATAGGACACAGCATCCAAGTGAGGGATAACTAGTGTTTTATGTCTACCTTCTCCAGATGCTTTCACTGGTTTGCAAAAGGTACAGGGTGGTTGGTTTATAATCATAAAAATTTGTTAAAGAGTCACAGCTTATAACAACTCTTGAAGGAAAGATGAAATGATTTTCTTCACGCTTAATGCATTTTTTTACTGCAGAAAACAGAGAAAGCACCTGAGCTAGTGAAGATCTGAAGCATCCCCCAACCTGTTCACAGCTACCTGAGAACCAATCAAGTAGTTGTTGTCAGGCAGAGAACTTTGCCATTGATAATGGTCATTTGTCCACAGACCAATCAGCTACTTGCTGCCTGATGCATCTCCATTTGTACATACCGCTCGGCTCCAGCTCTTCTGCAAACTTCACGTCAACTACTGTTGGAACAAGCAGCTGTGTAAACAGCACTTACAATCAGTTTTGGTTACATGCTTTTAAAATCTGTAAAAATCCTTCAGCAATCCTTGGTTTTAAAACAGTTTTTCCCCTCCTTTCAGTCCACAATTAAAAATACAGAAAAATAAAAGACACAGGCTTTACACCATGACCTCACCCTCTGTCTCAATCCTATCTGTGTTCACTATTGCCCTCAGCAAAATATTCTTCGAGCTTCTGCTGAGGCTCATTGGAACACTGCGGTGAGGCCTGCAACAGAGACGTTGATGTGGGAATACAGTGACAGGCAATTCATGGTTATTTTTGCAGACAGAGTGTAGGTGTTCTGCAAAGCAGTCACCCAGTCTCTGTTTCATCTCCCCAATGTAGAGGAGACCACATTGTGAAAAATGAATCCAGTGAATTACGTTGAGCGAAGTGCAGGTAAATTGCTGCTTCACCTGGAAGCTGAGTTCGAGGCCTTGGATAACTGAGAAGGGAAGAGGTAAATGGGCAGGTGTTACACCTTCTGCAACGTTAGCGGAAGGTGCCGTTGGGCTGTGTGGTTTGTTGGAAGTGAAGGATGAGTGGACTAGGATGTCCTGGAAGGGACATTTCCTTTGGAATACTGATAAGGGAGGGCACAGGAAGATGTGTCTGGTCATGACATCCTGTTGCAGGTGGTGGAAATGGGAGCTTACAACCCTGCTAATTCAGAGGCTGGTGGGGTGGTAAGTCAGAACCAAGGGGACCCTATCATTGTTGTGGAAGGGAAGGGAAGGGAACGGGTGAGGGAAGAAGAATGGGAGATGTGCTAGACATGGCTAAAGGCCTTGTCGACCTTGGTAGCAGGGAATCCTCGGTTGAGGAAAATGGTGGACATTTCTGAGGCCTCCCTGCAGAAGCTGGCATCATCAGAATGGATGTGACAGAGCCAGAGGAACTGGGAGATTAGGATGCAGTCCTTAGAGGAAGTAGGGTGCGAGTATGTTTAGTCAAGGTAACCATGGAAGTCAGTGGGCTTATAATGGATTTTGGCGGCCAGTCTATCCCCATAAATAGAAACAGAGATGTGGAGGAAGAAAAGGGAGGAATCAGAGATAGAGAGCAGGGTGGAGATAGAAAACAAAATTGATAACTTTTTCCAGTTCAGAACAAGAGAGGGAACAGCACCAATGGTGTCATTGATATACTGGAAAAAGAGTTGTAGGTGGGGGGCTGGAGCAGGATTGAAACAAGGAGTGTTCCATATACTCTACAAAGAGATAGGCATAAATGGGGCCCATGTGGGTACCCATGGCCACCCCTTCGATCTGAAGAAAGTGGGAGGAGTTAAAGGAGAAGTTATGGAGTCATAGAGCCATACAACATGGAAACAGACCCTTCAGTCCAATTTGTCCATGCCAACCAGGTTTCCCAAACTGAACTAGTCCCATTTGCCTGTGTTTGGCCTATATCCCTCTAAACCTTTCTTATTCATGTTTTTCCAAATGCCTC
>NC_063365.1:12362946-12406379 GCF_021869965.1 Rhincodon typus | reverse complement strand
TGCTGCTTGGCCTGCTGTGTTCATCCAGCCTTGCACCTTGTTGTCTCATTTTATACAGGCCTGTTTCACCCAACCGGGCTTTTCTGGAACAATTACACAAATTACACATAAAGCTAAATGAAGAGAAGAAACTACAGTCCACCAAAGGTGCAGCATATTGCTGAGGACAACCAGCTAATGCTGTGTTATTGCCTCTTGCTCAAGGTTTGAAATATTTTCTAACTGCAGAGGGATATTGCAATCCTTTTGGGCCATTTACTGAAGTAATGCAACAGCCTACTCCAAAAATATTATGTGCATCCCTTTGCACTGCGAATGTGCCCTGTAAGATTAATACAATAAAAAGATCATACAGTCCCTATGATCTACCCAGCTGTTTTCACTTTTGGAAATATACATTGATCCACAATGTTAGCAGCTCTCATTTCTTATTTCCCAACACCAGACAAAGTCCACCCAGGAAAAGTCGCACAATTCTGCAAGCAACTGGACAACATTTGTATTCTGATTTCAGGTTTCCTTCAATTCGAAGTGAGAAACGACTGCAGTAACTTGCAGGCAATTTCTCTGATTGTCCCGTTTTCACTATTGGACTTCTGAACCACCTCATGCTATCCATCTGGGACAAAGGGTTAAGAGATGGTTGTGATTTTTCAAATAATCAAAATTGAAATACAATTTATCGTCAATGATTCTGTGTAGTGACATCGCAATATTAAAGAAAAGGTTAGAAATTAGGGAATAATTTGCACTATTTGGATAGCCGTTACCATTGTTCCAATTGAATGATCATATTAATTGTTTGTTAAAGGAATTTTCTACCTGAAGAAATAGTTTGTGATTTTCCATCACAGCTAATTTCTCTAATTGTAACCCTTCCATAATATTTAACACTTTTTAAAAAATTGTTTGTAACTCACAACGTAATGGAATAAAGTATATTATTATGTCGGTTGTTTGTAATGCCTTTGTTATGTAAATGAGATATCTGTGTGGTACGTGAAAAAGATTTTCCAACACATTTTTTCCTCCTGCCTTCTAACGTAATGGAAGTTTGGAGAAATGCAATGAGAGGGAATTTAAAGGCTCCCATGTATCTGCCAGCCTGGGGTAATCAGCCATTGGTCACGTTGTCTGGCAGTAACCCAGTCTGACACAATGCCAGAAACCCGAGAAGTTGCGCAGTTTAGGGAATGACAGTGCGAACAGAGACAGTCATATGTTTTGCTTAGTAAACTGATAGGGGAGAAGGGCACAGAGCATCGCTTAGTAACTGGGGAATGGAGTAGGGACAGGAAGGAAGAGCCCGTGAAACAAATTCACCGTAAGAATTAAAGACGGTAAGTTCCACAAATTGCATAATGGGGAGAGAGACAATGTTCGTGTCAGTTTAAAACTGTTCTTGCTGGCTGACAGGAATGGTTCAGAAGCAGACAGTTATTTTTACTGGAACAAATGTTGGATGGTCTGCAGCTAGAAAACTAAGTGCAATTGATCTTTTCCAACTTTGGCCAAAGGCTGTTCCTTATTTTTGCATCTCAAAGCTTTTAACAGACAATGAGTTATGTTGCCTTCTGATAGACAGTAATTGTTGCTAAATGGTCAAATGTGGCAGTAAACGTGTGTCCCTACAAGAGAAAAGATTAAAATAAGTTAGTAAATGCTGAATGGTGCATGGTTTAATGCTATGATGGGCTATCACAAGGCATTAGATTGCAGATTTACATCTATGTGAATGTCCAGATATAACTGGGCTGTCACCAGATGATAGCTCACTGGACAAAAAGTAATATAAAAGTTAATGTCTGTACATACGACCAAAGGAAAACAGAACATACCTGTAGGAAGAGAAGAATTTTTCAGTAATTTTACTAGCTGTTTAACCACTCTAAGTGCATAATAGAGTTTAAAGAAAATGACTGATGTAAGCAAATATTCAGTTTGGTAACCTTTCTTCATTAACAAGTAACTGGTATGGTTTCCATAAGTTCTCCTTTGACAAATTTTAATGTTGCTTATATTTTGTTTAACCAAAAGGCCTAGAAAAACGATCACTGATTTCTGACAGTGAGTTTATCCACATGGGAAATGCTGCAATTGACCACAATTCTAAAGGTGCACATGCAGTAAATAGAAGCAAGTTGTAGTTAAGAAATTTTTCAATGTAGTTTGAGAGTGCATCTCTGAAGTTACATTCTTTTTCTTCTCTGATGATCATTGTGCTAAGTAGATGTCATGTTCAGACAAGTATCTGCCCAGCTTTCGATCAGTGTGTTTCATCAACAGGATTCATACTTGCAGCCAGAGTAACTTCAACAATTGGGATACGACATCCAACAAGAGACACTTCTGGGATAACATTCAACATTAAAAGTCTGTTCAAAAACAAAGCTGGCTGGAAAAACTGAGCAGGTCTGGCCGCATCTGTGGAGAGAAAGCAGAGTTAATGTTTTGGGTCCAGTGACCATTCTTCAGAACCCGGACTTGAAATGTTAACTCTGCTTTCTCTCCACAGATGCTGCCAGACCTGCTGGGTTTTTCCAGCAATTGTTGCTTTTGTTTCTGACTTCCAATATCTGCAGTTCTTTGATTTTGTTTTGAAAGTTCTGTTCAATGGTTTTCACAACAATGAATGTATGTTTAATAACAAAAAGCTGCTTGAACTAAATAATCTGATATTGATAGTTTAGTTCATTAATAACTGGCATAGCCTTGTTCAGACAGGGGATCTAAACAGAAGGATATAGGTTAATGTCCTCATTGATCTTCCTGGCAGCAGAAGGTCAAGACAAATGGATTTGATTTCATTGTGCTTTAATTACCATCATTGCTATCCAATACCAGGGCAGCAATGCAGATATAATGGAATATCTTGTACTCTGGCTTGTCTTTTTCTTCCATCTGTGGGTGTGAATGACTGATAAGAAAATAGTTAAAAAATATACAGAGCTCAAGCTGAAGTAAAGGAACTTGATGCATATTTTTCTGCTGGCATACATGAATCAAATACTATTTCAGAATCTGGACCATTGTCCATATAAAGTAAGGCAGTAAGGCATTAAAAGATGTCTAAAAATTTTTGGAAGACTATACATGTTGTCTATCTTTGGGTCTAGGCTTGTGCCTAGAGAGAAAGACTCTGTGTGGTGAGAGTACTTTAAGGTTAGAATCATAAAATCCCTTACAGTGTTGAAGCAGGCCATTTAGCCCATCAAGTCCACACTGCCCCTTCGAGAAGCATCCCACCTAGATCCTATTTCTGCAATGCTGCATTTTCCATAGTCAATCCACCTAACCTATACATCCCTGGATACAACAGGACAATTTGACATGACCCATCCACTGAACCTGCACATCTTTGGACTGTGGGAGGAAACCAGAGCACCTGGAGGAAACCCACGCAGACACGGGGAGACTGTGCAAACTCCACACAGTCAGGCAGCTGAGGGTGGAATCGAACCCAAGTCCCTGGTGCTGTGAGGCAGCAGTGCTAACACTTCAGCCACTGTGCCACCCACCAGTTAGGTACAGCAAAACTACTTCCCCTGCTGCAGAAACCAGAGTAAGATGACACGATCTCAAAATTAAACCAACACTACTGAGGACTGATTTTAGGAAATGTATTTTTCATATAAAGATCAATGGAAATCTGGGAACCCTGTTCCCCCGAAGACTAGGAGAGATGTTGAGTGAACTGGATTTCCAAGTCCAAAATTGGTGGATATATGTTAGATACAGGAATCAAAGGTATGAAGCAAAGACATGGGAATAGAGGTTAGGTGTAGGTCAGCCCTTTAGGGTATTGGTGGGTCTGGGTATGAAAGGCTGGGGATGGGAGGTTGGGTAGTTTGACTTCCATGGGAGCAGAGAACCTACCAAAGGAAGTCCCTACTCCTTCTTGTCTCACCCAGTAAAATGTGCCAGGCTATCCAACTAGGTAGATAAAATAATAGAGAGATTTGGCACAAGGTATTTATATGGCCAGTAATTTTCTACATAACGGTCTCTTAAGCTCCAGGGTTAGATCACTGCCTCCACCCATCAGTGAAAGGGATGACAAGTCAGGGTGGTCAGGCCCATTCCGATCACTGAACTTGAAATGTTAACTCTACTTTCTCTCCACAGAGGATGCCAGACCTGCTGAGATTCTCCAGCAATTTCTGTTTCTGGGCAGGTCACACGCTGTGTTCAATCAGCCATCTCCCATTCCTGGCATCCTGCCGTGCCATGGAATTCGAGGTGGAAAATCCAGTCAGTTACATCCCTGAGTTTTAAAATGTTCACACAATGTGGGAAATCCAAAGAATTAAATTGTAAATATCCACCAACTGGCAGCAAAAGATATCCAAAACTTTAGCCCGAAAAATTCAACAGCCTGACTATCTGGCCTTAATCAAGGGAATGTATCAATAAGAAAACTGAGAGTCTAATTCTGCAGTGACATATCTGATTGCAGAATTTGCACAGCAAATTTACAATGAATTATAGTAAGTGAAACACACAAGGACTCTCAAACTGACTCAACCACTCATTTCAGTTTCTATCCTTCATTTTACAATCATTATGCTTTAAAAACAGTGAAAAGAGTCAATAGCAACACAGAAGTACAACTTTTAAAAGAAATAATAACAAAACCTTGCAATTTCAGAAATGGACACCCTTGTATCACGGTCTGGTTTAACACAGAGGAAAGACGAATATGAGCCTCCGAGTATATCAGACCTCAATCGGCTTCTGTGGACCAAAGCAGGAGGAAGTGGACACGTGGATCACGTTTGGCCAAACCTACACCTGGGAGATGCGTAAGAGCATGCCTGCAAAAGATTACTCAGTTAACACGCCCTTGTTGCATTGTCAAATAAAGGGTGGGTATTAAAAAGGAGCAGGAAACCAGTGGGAATAGGCTCCTGAGAGTTAATTTCTTATTCGGCAGACGGTCTGGTGTTTTTAGCCACTTGGACTCATTGACATTACACTACCTGCAGGGCTTAGTGGAGTAGCCCAAGCCACTCACTGATTCCAGGTAAGCACTGCAAAACAGGGACCAAGAACAGAAAGGTGAGGGCTGGGAATGTTGGGAGACTGGTGCAGGTGTTGTTCCCTGTAGGGACAGCATTGTGCTTCTGCGAGGCTTGGAACAGGGCAATTAAAATCTGTCTTACAGGCCAGAGGCCCTTATGCCATTGTTGTCTCCGGCAACAGGTTAAAGCTGAATGTAATGATCAAGTTCTCACCAGGTTTAACAGAATCACAGGATTATTACAGGGCAGAGGGAGGCCATTTGGTCCACTGTGACTGTGCTGTATTTGTTTGAATGAATGTTTCACTTAATGTCCTTCTCCCTGTAACCCTGCACTTTGTTCCTTTTCAAATAACAGTCTAACGTCCTTTTGAACACATTGACCTACCTCCACCACACTTTAGGTGATTATTTAACGTACCCTCACAACTTCATCTGTTAAAACTGGAACTGGTTATTGGTCATGGACAAGTAAGTAATGTGCTCACTCAAACTACTCACCAGAACAGTATAATGTTCATTGAAATGTTATGGATACTTTCAAGTGCTTTTTTTAGGTCTTATTTTACATATTATTTTCATTCTGTTACTTCATTTTTGTTTCAGGTGCATGTAGTTAGCGGCATGTTCCGCAGAAACTATGGGCTTAAAACACATCTAATACCCACTGAGCCAGTGGGTTTGGTTGCAAACGTTCCTTCACCGTTAGGTAACATTGTCAGTGTGCCTCCGGTGAAGCGTCGGTGTTCTGTCCCGCTTGTTATTTTTGTGCCTCGGTTTGCTGGGGTGGTCGGTATTATTTCCAGTTCTGTTTCTCAGTGGTTTGTACACTGGGTCTAATTCAATGTGTTTGTTGATAGAGTTCCAGTTAGAATACCAGGCCTCCAGGAATTCCCCGCGTGTCTCTGTTTGGCTTGTGCGATTATGGCTGTGTTGTGCCAGTCAAATTCATGTCCCTCGTTGTCTGAGTGTAGTGAGACAGGTGAGAATTGGTCATGACTCTTGGTGGCGAGTTGGTGTTGGTGTATCCATATTGTCAATTTTCTTCCGGTTTGGCCGATGAAGTATTTCTCACAGTTCTTGCATGGTATTTGTATATTATCCCCGTTTTGCTGGTTTTGGGTATGGGATCCTTGACGTTCATCAGTAGCTGTCGTAGGGTGGTTGTCGGTTTGTGCGCTACTCTGATACCTAGGGGTCCGAGTAGTCTTGTGGTCATCTCTGAAATGTCCTTGACATACAGTAGGGTGAATAGTGATTCCGGTGGTGTTGTGTCTTCTTGTTGTGGTCTGTCTTGGAGATAACGGCAGATTGTACTTTTTGGGTATCCATTCCTTTTGAAGGCTCCGTACAGGTTCTCCTGTTCTGCTTTGTGTAGTTACAGGTTGCTGCAATGTGTTGTGGCTTGTTTAAATAGTGTCCTGATGCAGCTCTGTTTGTGGGCATTGGGGTGGTTGTTAGTGTGACTGAGTATCTGGTCTGTATGTGTGGTCTTTCTATATATGCTAGTCTGGAGTTGCCCATTGTTTTTGCGTTGTACCATTTTGCCTAGGAAGGGTAGTTGGTTGTTGTTCTCCTCTTCTTTTGTGAATTTTGTCCCGGTGAGGATGTTGTTTATGTGTCAGTGGGTTTCTTCCAGTTTAGTGCGTTTAATAATCACAAAGGTGTCATCTACATATTGGACCCAAAGTTTGGGTTGTATAGTGGGGAGCGCTGTCCACTCTAACCTTTCTATTACTGCTTCTGCAATCAGTCCTTATACTGGGGATCCCATTGGTGTTCTGTTGATATGTTTGCACAAATCGATGATGATGTTACCTAGCAGGGTGGCGAAACATTTGCAACCAAACCCATTGGCTCAGCGAGCATGTCTACAAGCTCATCCACAATCCGAGCAACAAATCTTCTCAAAAACTTTAAACAACTAATACCATATTGGCTCAGGCGCTATCCAGGCCTGCCTTAAATCAGTGTGGTGTTAGGATCTTTTGCAGTTTATCAGTAGTCTGTCCAGCAGAAGACAAAGCAAGTGTGCCTTTTTCTCAGTGTAGATGAATGTGGAGGGGTGGTAGTGATTAGTGTTGGCTGCTGCTTGACCATGAAAACTAACTATGAGAATCTGAACTTCAAGACCCTACCTGAAGACCTCTGTCAGTATCAGAACTGGAAATGGAGAGACAACTGGTGATCTGCACTGAGACATGAGATTGACAGCTGTGAGGTGTCCTGCTCCAGCAAATTCTGGGTAAATGCCTGTGTGTATGTGAGGGCAGTGAAATTGCCTATCATCGCCACTACAACCAGTCACTGTAAGCTTTTTATGTTCTAAACCAGCTTAAAATAATTATTTAATGTTCTCCAGGTGGACTGCTCGAGACAAGGGAACTCTAAAGAGACTGAGGATTACGCACATCCTCAACGCTGCTGATGGAAAGTTCAATATTAACACCGGAGCCACATATTATAAAGACATGGGAATACATTACTATGGAGTAGAAGCATTTGATGACCCAAACTTCAATCTTAGTCCTTTTTTTTACCCAGCTGCTAAATTCATCAGAGCTGGACTAAACACACTTGGTGGTAAGTAAACGTCCAAGGTTATTTGAAAGTAAGGTCAGATCTATTGTCTCATATGGTCCTGCTGTATAGGTTTCATCACATTTCCATCTGCAGTGGGATAAAAAAAACGAGGGAAAATTTTACGCCGCTTGTAAGAAGTGGTCCTTTTTCATACCTGGAACCAAGGTGGAATTTCTCCCGGTACAAGCAGAGATTTCTTTGTGTTTATGGCATGTTACACAAGCCCTGATTCTTTAGTGCAGCTGTGAATGTAGCCCACCAAAACACTTATCCAGACAATTGCTCCTAGCTTTTTACAGACAATACAATACATAACAAGTAGTTGTTTTAACTAAAAAAAGCCGAAAGAACTGCGGATGCTGTAAATCAGGAACAAAAACAAAGTTGCTGGAAAAGCTCAGCAGGTCTGGCAGCATCTGTGAAGGAAAAAACAGAATTAACGTTTCGGGTCCGGTGACCCTTCCTCAGAACTGATAGTGGCTGGGAAAACATCAGTTTAGATGCAGGAAATGGGGAGGTGTGTGGGGTAGGGAGTAAACGATAGGATAGAGCCCAAAGAGAGAGAAAGACAGTTGGACAGACAAAGGAGTTGCTAACGATCAGGCTGGGAGGGTGAACAATTGTTAATTAGTGACTAACAACAGGGGGTGTGTAATGGCAGGCTATGTGATAACAAGGCCTGGTGTGTGGAGTAGGGGGCTGAGACATGGGAGAGCTTAGGCCCTAAAATTATTGAACTCAATATTGAGTCCGGAGGGCTGGAGGGTCCCCAAGCAGAAAATGAGGTGTTGTTCCTCCAGCTTGCGTTGGGCTTCACTGGAACACTGCAGAAGCCAGAGACAGAGATGTTGGCCAGGGAGCAAGGTAGTGCATTGAAATGGCAGGCAACAGGTAGTTCAGGGTCTTTTTTAGCAAGCAGAATGTAGATGGTCTGCAAAGCGGTCACCCAGTTTATGCTTCGTTTCCCCAATGTGGAGGAGACCACATTGTGAGCAGCAAATGCAGTAGACTAGATTGTGTGAAGTGCAGGTGAAATGTTGCTTCACCTGGAAGGTATGTTTGGGCCCTTGAATACTGGGGAGGGAGGAGGTAAATGGGCAGGCGTTGCACCTTTGCTGGTTACAGGGGAAGGTGCCGTAGGGCTATGGGGAGGTGTTGGGGGTGAGGGAAGTGTGGACCAGGGTGTCCCTGAGGGAACAGTCCCTGCAGAAGGCGGACAAGGGAGGGGAGGGGAATATGTGTTTGGTGGTGGCATCTCGCTGGAGGTGGCGGAAATGGCATCTGATGATCTTCTGGATGTGGATGCTGGTGGGATGGTAGGTGAGGATAAGGGGAACCCTACCGCTGTTGCGGGAGGGAAGAGAAGGGGTGAGGACGGAAGTGCAGGAGATGGGTCGGACCTGGTTGAGGGCCTGGTTGACAACAGAGCTGGGGAATCCTTGGTTGAGGAAGAAGGTGGACATTTTGGGGGCTCCCTTGTCGAATTTGGTCTCATCTGAACATATGCGATGGAGACAGAGGAACTGAGAGAATGGGATGAAGTCTTTACAGGAAGCAGGGTGTGAGGATATACCGTCCAGATAGCTGTGGGAGTCAGTGGGTTTGTAATGGATATTAGTGGCCAGTCTATCCCCAGAAATGGAAACAGAAATGTCAAGGAAGGGAAGGGAGGAGTCAGAGATAGACCAGGTGAACGTGATGGCAGGGTGGAAATTGGAGGCGAAATTGATGAAGTTTTCCAATTCCAGACGAGAGAGGGAAGCAGCACCGATGATATCATCGATGTATCGGAGAAAGAGTTGTGGGTGGGGGCTAGAATAGGACTGGAACAAAGAATGTTCCACGTACCCCATAAAGAGACAGGCATAACTAGGGCCCATGCGGGTACCCACGGCAACCCCTCTTACCTGAAAAAAATGAGAGGAGTTGAAAGAGAAGTTGTTGAGGGTGAGGACAAGCTCGGCCAAGCGGAGGAGGGTAGTAGTGGGTGGGGACGGTTCAGGTCTTTGCTCCAGAAAGAAGCGGAGAGTCCAAAGACCTTCCTGGTGGGGAATGGACGTGTAAAGGGATTGCAGGACCGTGGTAAAGAGGAGGTGGCTGGAGCTGGTAAACTGGAAGTTTTGAAACCGGCGTAAGGCATCAGATGAATCATGGATGTATGTGGGTAGGGATTGGACCGGGGAGAGAAGACTGAGTCAAGGTAGGAAGAGATGAGTTCTGTGGGGCACGAGCAGGCTGAAACAATGGGTCTACCTTGACAGTCCTGTTCGTGGATTTTTGGCAGAAGGTAGAAACGAGCTGTGTGGGATTGGGGGGCTATTAGCTTGGAAACAGAGGGGTGAAGATCACCGAATGAAATGAGATCAGTAACCGTAGTGGATACAATGCCCTGATGTGCCATGGTGGGGTCATGGTCCAGGGGAAGGTAGGAGGAGATATCTGAGAGCTGGCACTCAGCCTCTGAAAGGTAGAGGTCATTACGCCAGACAACAACAGCACCACCCTTATCGGCTGGCTTAGTGACAAAGTCAGGGTTAGATCTAAGCCCACGGAGTGCAGTCAGTTCGGAGGGAGATAGGTTGGATTTAGTGAAAAGGGCAGTGAAATTTAGGCGACTAATGTCACGTCGACAGTTCTCAGGTAAAAGCCGGAGGGAGGGTTCCAGGTGGAGGGAGAGTGTTGGAACTGGGCAAAAGGGTCTGTGGGATGGGAGAGGACTCTTGTCCAAAGAAATGAGCATAGAAGCGAAGATGGCGGAAGAAGAGTTCGATGTCATGTCGTGCCCAAAATTCATTAAGGTGGGGATGCAGAGGGATAAAGCTGAAGCCTTTGCTGAGTACAGAACGTTCAGCATCAGAGAGTGGAAGGTTAGGAGGGATGGTGAATACCCGACAGGAGGTGGGGGGGTTGGGGGAGGGGATGGAGTCAGAGGGAAGGGTTGGGGTGGAAGGTCCAAGAGGGCCATGGGTATTTTTGAGTTGTTGCATCTTGTGGGCCTTGATGCCTGAAAGGAAAAGAAAAAGTTTCTTGTTAGCTCGACGAATGAGCCGGAGGATGAAGTGGAACTGCGGAGTGGTGCAGCGCTGAGCCAGTGTGTTGCGATGCTGTTGGAGAGAGAGGTTGAGAGTGTGCATGTGACGCTGCATGGCACTGAGTGTGGATCTCAGGATGCGGCAAGAGCAGCTGTCCATGGAACATTGAACATCACGGAGATATCTGTGATCCTGAGAGGATTCAAAACATGAGAGATGAAACTTCAGTTGGAATCCACGTGGGGTGGGTCTGAGTCAGAGTTGTTTTAACTCTTCGCTATGAACTGATGCTAGGTAAGACAGCCCATGGAATCTGAAGTCAGATTAAAAGTCAACTCTGAGCAACACAAACACTAATTGTCACATTGCCATGAAGGAAGATGACGGAGATAAAAACAGTGTTTATCTGAATCAGATTACCTGATGTGTGTCAGAGACCTTTTAAAGACCATATCAAGTTGGAAATGCAAACTCCAGTTTTCCTGTCCATATAGTCAACAACCAATAAAATGTACATTGTCCCGAAGAGATCCACTTAACACTCTATGGGCAAACGTTTCTCAGATTGGCCTTTGCATTATATTTCGTTGAGAATATTGGATAAATACACACCTGTATTTATAGCATCTGCTAGCACCAATGTTCTAGAAGCTTTTAACTGAACTGTTTATTTTTGGGGTTTCCCAGGCCATTGGACAATATTTATTATCCTTTCCCAATAAGTGTCATAAACCCTGTTGTACTCAAATAGATCCTGAATATTAGCATATGAATCACCACTGATAAGGATGAGCTTCGTATTGTTACATCATACTGCATTAGCAGGTAGAAAACGAGGCCAGCAATTCCCAGAGTTAACACAGAAGTTAAAGATTTTACAAAAGTATGCAAAATTCCACAATTTACCCATGAAATAGACCCAAGTTGACAGGAAGCATGGACCAGTACTTAGCAAGAATTACTATTTATTGCAAATGAATAGTTTCTAGCTCCAGGTAAACAATTATGAATCATTGATATATAACTCTACTAATGGAAACTCTAATCTCTTTATAAAATACTTTCTAAAAAGACACACCCAAAATATTGGTGTTATAGGTAAGGGAAAGGCTTGGAAGGCAGTTCAATGGTCCCTGTCCATGTAATTTGCTGAGATCATCTGTTTGGCTTGTCAGGACCTGCTGCTCCTCACCCAACCAGTGGGAGAGTTGGCCCCCAATGCCCATTGGTTCCATTTTAAATTAGATCACGTGGGATCCAGCGAGAGCTAGCCAACTGGGTAAAAAATTGGCTTGGTGGTAGGAGATAGAGCATGATGGTAGAGGGTTGTTTTTCAGACTGGAAGCCTGTGACCAGCTGTATTCGGCAGCATTTGGTGCTAGCTCCACTGTTTTTATCATTTATTTAAGTGATCTGGATGAGAATATTGGAAGCATGGTTAGTTAGTTTACAGATGACACCAAAATTGATGGCAACGTGGACAGTGAAGAAGTTTATCTAAGAGTATAATGGGATCCTGAACAGCTGGTCCAATGGGCCAAGGAGTGGCAGAAATTGGTTAATTTAGATAGATGTGAGGTATTGAATTTTGATAAGACAAACCAGGGCAGGACTTATACAGTTATACAGTAGGGCCCTGGGGAGTGTTGTGGAACAGAGAGACCTTGGGGTTCAGGTACATAGTTCCTTGAAAGTGGAGTTGCAGGTAGACAGGGTGGTAAAGAAGGCATCTGGCATGTGTGACTTCATTGGTCAGAGCAATGAGTCTAGGAGTTGGGACGTTATGCTGTACAGGAGATTGGTGAGGCCATTTTTGGAGTTCTGGTCACCCTGTTATAGTAAAGATATTATTAAACTTGAAATGGAGCAGAAAAGATTTGCACGGATATTACTGGGACTAGCGGGTTTGTGTTATGAGGAGAGGCTGGGTAATCAGGGACTTTTTTCCCTGAAGCATAAGAGGTTGAAGGGTGACCTTATAGATGTTAACAAAATCATGAGGAGCATGGATAGGATGTATAGTCAAGGTCTTTTCCCCAGGATAAGGGAGTCCAAAACTAGATGGCATAGGTTTAAGGTGAGAGGGGAAAGATCTAAAAGGGACCCAAGGGGCAACTTTTTCACACAGAGGGTGGTGCGTGTATGGATGAGCTGCCAGAGGAAGTGGTGGTGGCTGGTACAATTACAACATTTAAAAGGCATTTGGATGGGTACATGAATAGGAAGGGTTTAGAGGGATATGGGCCAAATGCTGGCGAATGGGACTAGATTAATTTAGGATATCTGGTCAGCATGGATGAATTGGACCGAAGGGCCTGTTTCCATGTTGTACAGCCCTATGACTCTATCATTCTATGCAAATGGCAGCTTCTCTCAAGAAAACCAGGCCACAACCTGAATGGCAGGTTTTATCAGGAACTGGGCAATGTTATCCCTTGAGTATGATACAGTGATTTTTTTTGGAAACCCCTGTACAGATTTACAGAGAGACTGATTCCTGTTAATTATAAAAAAGCTGAGATCTGAGATGAGGATGAGGATCCAGTGGGAATGACTGAGCCTGTCATACTGGAAATCTAGGGAATGTCACACTGATGGAATTATGGTAAAGACAGGACCATTCACTGTGTGGAAGATGAGGCTATTAAAACCACCACATGTACTACATGAATAGTTTAGACTGGAAGGGTGCATAAGAAATTAAACAATGTTGACCTTCCTTGGAGAAGAACACCTTGCATCAATAACTTGCATTTGTATAGCACCTTTTACATGGAAGGACATAACAATCTGCTTCGAAGAGATATGAACAGTGGCTGATTGCCTTATTAAACAGCAAGCTCTTTCATAGGCATATCAAAAACAATATGAATATTATTCCCCAGAAGATGCAGTGCAGCCTCTTTTTTATTCAAATTTATTCACAGGATGTGGGTGTCAGTGGCTGGGCCAATATTTCACACCCATCCCCAATTGTTAAAAGTCAACCACATTGCTGTGGGTCTTGAGTTGCATGTAGGCCAGACCAGGTAAGAATGGCAATTTCCTTCCTTGAAGTACATTAGTGAATCAGATGGGTTTTTCCAACAATGTGACAATGGTTTCATGGTCATCATTAGGTTCTTAGTTTCAGACTTTTAAAAAAAATTTAATTTAAATTTCACCATCTGCAGTGGTGGGATTCAAACCTGGGTCCCCGGATTAATAGTCTAACGATAATACCACTAGACCATCACCTCCCCACTGTCTGATAAGGGGTACTGGGACCAGCAACATTGAATTCATACCATTTGTGTATTGACTTAAAAAGCAAATACAACCAAACTAAAAGTATGCATTATTACATCACTGGAACATTTTGATACTTCAAACCAACTCTTCCTGTGACCTGTGTGAGTGAGATAACCAGTTCACTGTCACTATATTGTTTTAACTTGTTTGTGGTTTATGGGTATCCCTGACTAGGTCAGCCTTTATTGCCCAGCCCTAATTGCCAAAGGGCAGTTAGAAGACAAGCACATGAGCCTAAGACAATTTGCAACCGGATTGAGACAGTACAAGCTGACATCATTCAGGATCCTTGCAGTCCACAGAGAAAAGTAAAGAGTGTGGACTTGATGTAATCCCTGATCAATGGAGTGAAATGACAGCAGAGCACATCGATTGCATCATTCAGATTCCCTTTGTCTATTTAACACTATAAAGTTAATTGAAAAAGAGTCTTCAATAGGATCCACTAAAGAGTTATTATTATAAGAGAGTGCCGGTGAATTGGTTCAATAATCTCAAGTTATAGGTAATCTCAGAAGCTCAGTTCCTCCTACATGCAGCAATCTAGGCCCAGTTCTGAGGAAGGGTCACTGGACCCGAAATGTTAACTCTGATTTTTTTCTTCACAGATGCTGCCAGTCCTGCTGAGCTTTTCCAGCAACTTCTGTTTTTGTAGGCACAGTCTGTGTTGTTACCAGTATTTATCTCCTTTGCAGGTAAAGTGTTTGTTCATTGTGCTATGGGAATCAGCCGAGCAGCAACCCTAGTCCTTGCATATTTAATGATCTGTGAAAAGATGTCTCTGGTTGCGGCTATTAAAACAGTGAGCGCTCATCGGAATATCTCACCTAACAATGGCTTCCTCTCTCAACTCCAAGAGCTTGACAGAGCCCTAATGAAAGAAAGGAAAAGATGATTGGACCTTGAATGCTTGACATATGGTGACCTCACAACAAGGCTTCATTTACAAAATATCTGGATGGAAAATAGTACAGCGAAAGTAGACAGAGATTTATTAACTTTATGCTCTCAATTTAGTTCAGCATCTTCTTGGATACATGAGATATGATTGACTGTTGTTTTATGGTTGACACAGCTTTATTAGCACCAAAGATCACTGTTTTTATCACTTGTATCAATAAAAGGAAATGCAGTAACAACAATAGGAATTCTGTGAATTCAATAATAGTTCCTATACACTGATGGAATGGAATAAAGAGTTTAGAAATTAGTGGTTTATTGCATCCAAGGCTGTCATCCTTGTTATGAGGTTTTGAAGAATTAATAAAGAAACAAAGCCTTGCATTTCTATAGCACCTTTCATGACCAAAGTATCTCAGAACTCTTTACAGTCAATGGCATACTTTTTTGAAGTGTAATCGCTGTGGCAATGTAGGAAATGCAGCAGTCATTGTGCGCATGCTGTCCTGACTATAACCCAGTCCACAGCCCCCAGCCCCTATCCAATCACATCCTCAGCAGCTTTACTGTCTACTCCCCTATGGCCCTGGTAGAAGCTTCAGTAGCATTAACAGCCACTCTCGATCAGTCGGGGGCTACATAATGAGCCATTGTCACAGTGAGTGGCCCCTGCTCCCTACTCACCAGCTTTGTAAGGCATCCTTATCCTCAAACGCACCAGTTACACAGGACTGCTCCAGGAGGCATGGCAGCTGCCAGGGTAGTGGGCACACACCGTCCAGGAAGCAGTGACGGTGACCACAGATCACCAGCACATTCATGAAATAGTCCTGTTGCTGAATTCCCACAGCGATGAGGCACGGCTCTCTCAGTGCCACATGTGTACGGTCAATAGCACCTGGAAGAAGCCAGCTACATTCCTGAATCCTACTGGCCAGGCTACAGAACTTATTGTGTCATGCAGCGGGGTAGTGAAATGAATTGTGGAGATCTTGCACAGATGGCATAGGTCACTGTTTTGATGCATTTGCGGGACTATGACTTGCTTCCCAGAAGGAAGCAGTTGCACAGAGGTTCAGAGTGGCTACCACTTCCATAGCTCCAGTAGAAGATGGATCCACTCCTCCATGGCCCTCAAGTCCCACTGTAGCATCCGGCCACTTTCTAAGTTCGAGACCATACGGAGCCAACACCATATGAACACTGTGTCTTGCTCATCCCCAGGAAATAGAGCTTGGGCCATAAACCTCTGGTCCACCTGTGGATCCCACGCATCGTGGGTGGGGGGAGCGGTGACGCTCTGACCTCTGCCTGAGCTTTAATGCTAGCATGGGAATGAGGGCTGAATGGCTGCCCTTTGTGCTGTATTTTCCACAATTCCTCAGGCTGCATTGTACATTGACCACTCATCTGACAAGACCAAGGCTACTTCCCCTGTGGCTTTCTGCCTGCATTCAGAGCTGGAATGTGGGCCCAAGGTTTGGATTTCAGGCTCCAGCTAAAAATAGGCTAACCACCTGTGCAATGATGACCCTGCCTTGGCTTGGAGCCTAAGCTCAGGCGAAGGTCAAAGTTAGCAACTCCCGAAGTAAATACACAGGCGAGAGAGATCGAGGAACAGAGAATGGAAGCAATAGGAGAGAAGAACTTTGATTCTGACGTTGGTTCTGGTCCTTACCTCGTGTCTGTCTAAACTCACTGTGTACTCTCTGTAAGTAACTGCGATACATATTCTTTTTGCCTGTTTTCTAACAGGTTTTTTATTAAAATCATATTCTTCGCCTTATTTTGTCCAGTTTTAATTTTTAATGAAATGAAATTGTAATCATCATAGTTAGCTGAAATCTGTAGGAGTGAATTCTTTTCAAGTTTAATTTTAAACAAATATTGTGTCTCAATGTTTCAAAATCAATAGATGACATTTTATTAATGCTGGTTGCTTTATGTAGAAGTGGGTTACATAATTAGAATGTAGTGTCACACTGGTCAGGGGACAGAAGACAAGAGGATTTTTACCTAGAGCTTGAAATTTGTAACTCACTTGATTTTAAAACTGCACATAGATCTTTTATAAAATGAAAACGCCTCAGTTTCTCCACGTTTTTCCCATTACCAAACTCTTAGGGAAAATGCTAAAATCCATAATACAGAATGAGATAACAGGATACATAGAAAATGCTGGTAGGATCAGCTGAACTGAGATCACAGCACACAAACAGCCCCCAGCATCAGCCTTGGCTCATTGTCGACTTTGTAAGAATTTGATGGCCCAGGTCTAATTTTGCACCTGGTTGCAGTACTGAGGGAGTCCTGAATTATCAAAAGTACTGCCTTTTAGATGTGACACTAACTCAAAGTCCCAAATGCCTTTCAAGCTGACATTGAAAGACTCTGAGGCTTAATGGTTTACTCAACATCATTCCCTAAACTGATGTCTGTAAAGAGTTAGCTCAATGCTCCAGTGTGATATTTGTGGTTAAGCTTCTGTGCTTCCCTATATCAACAACAGTCCAATGGAAGTATTTCAATAGCTGCAAAGACATTTGGGATGTCCCTTGCCTACAGAGTCTTGTTTTGTTTTATTTCAATTCTTCCAGTTGGTGTGTCTCATTAACAGCTTGAGAAGCACTTGGGACTTTAATTTACTGTCACATCTAAAAGGCAGTACATTTGACAATTCAGCACTCCCTCAGTACTGCAACAAAGTGCAAATCTAGACCAGGCCATCAAGTTCTTACTCAAAGTGGGCAGTGAGCCAAGGCTGATGCTGGTGGCTATTTGTGTGCTGTGATCTCAGTTCAGCTGCAGTGCGATTCAACAGAAGAATGGACTCTCTGATCCTTCTCTGCTTGGTGTGAAGTGCAGTCACCCCAAGACCCTGTCTCACATCTTTTCATGACCAATTGAACTAGATCAATAGCAAAGGTTTGGTCATTCGGTGCCACTTTCAGTTGGAGAGCAGCACTTGCAGGGCTGTTGTCTATCTAGATGAACTCCGGGGTATGTAGTAGTAAAGGGAGTTAAATTAATAAAATACAGATTTGGGGAATACGTTACACCTCTCTTTTGTGTTGTTTAAACATTGCTGTGCTTCTTGAAGGATTATCATGAGGATGTTTCACAGATTGTTTTAACAAGATGTAACCAATTTGGAGCCTTTTGAAGGCATAGACAGGATATGAATTGCAGGGACAGTTTCTCCTTGTGTTCTTCACATAATGAAATATTCAACATTTTCTCCTTAACCTTATTATACAGAGGAAGTCTATCCTGGGATTGGTAAATACACTCTGTGTGTAATCCTGTTAGAAATCTTCTTTACAATCGGTATTTTAATTACAGATGTAATTTTAAATAATGGTGGCTTTAGTGGCAGCTGGCCCTTTCGAGAAATCAGATTTTCAGTCTGTCATTCTAACATTTCTAAACAGTACATTGTATCCAACACACAGGTCAATGAAACTTTGAGAAGCTTTCTACACCAGGAACATTATAGTGACAGCAATGTCCTCTGGAGGTACAGAGATTTGCAAGAAAAGTGCCTATGCAGCTGTGAAAGTGGATCCCAATGATGATTACATTACTCCAGGGGCATTTGAACTGGAGCGACTCTTCTGGAAAGGCACTGCAAAATTTGCTCATGTTAATGAAGTCTGGCCAGATATTTACATAGGAGATGAGTAAGTTCAAATTAAACAGCAAAATGCAACTAGATTAAAGCTGTATAATATAGATTTTATAATGCTAAATATATAACATCTGTCTCGTGCTGGGGGACTAAAATAAAATTACCTTCAATATAACAAACATTTGTAAATCATACAACTTAAATCCTAACACATTTGAATGTGTTCAAATGACATGACAAAAAATTGTTAAAGATTCAGTAGAACTAAATGGGGACATTAGAAAAAAAATATGCCTTACTCATAGGGTGGTTAGCGTATAGTTTCGTATCATAAACCACTGTTGAAGTTCAATCTAAATTATTTTAAAAAGAATTAGAGGAATAATTAAAGAAATTAGTTATCACAAGAAAAGATAATGGTATGGGAGTTAGAAGTGGAGTGGGAATGGATGGACTGGTTCATGAGGAAACGTATACAGACTTTAGGGCTAAGGTTTTGTTTCTGCAGTTCTTTATGCTAAAAACAAATAAAAGTATGTTTAATAAAGCAAAATTGTTAGTCCCTATCTAAGTGGCCTGAAGAAGGGTCCCGACCTGAAATGTTGACTCTCCTGCTCCTCTGATGTTGCCTGACCTGCTGTGCTCCTCCAGCTCCACACTGTATTGACATGATATAACTAGGCACCAGCAAAGATCGCTAATGATACTTTTCTGACACTTTGGGTTTTCTGTTACCTTTCTTATTTTTGTCCACAATCTGTTTTTTAAACTTTCTACACGGCCGTTCCCTGTGGGAATTCATCCCTTGCTCTCTGTACCGGTTTTTGGCTAGTCACCTCCTGCAAAGCACATTTCACTTGCTTACATCATGCTAAATGCATACAGACAATCTGTCCTGAAGTAATAAGCAGCCTGGTCCTGCCAGCTGACCATCGACATGAATAACACATTATAAAAATATGCAGTCACTTCTCTGGGGAAAGAACTGATTCAAAATCTACAGTCCAATTCTCTGGACACAACACTCCTTGGAGCACAATCTCACTGCTATATCTGGATAATCACAAATACCAGCATTGATGACTGTCATGAGCTCCTCCACTAGTTGCGAAAAGGTGCTTACATGGATCAAAATTGTCTCTTGGTAATTTTGCTCCTTTGTTGTGTAGAAAGTGTCAAGTTGACTCTCAAAGCATAAATCTGTGTTGAAATGATCAGAAGCATTTTCAATTAACTATTTCTTTTTAAAAATGGGTAGATCTTTTACAATGGGTAATTACATCACTAAAAATTACCCTGCACATTGTTATAAGTATTTAGAGGAGATATGAAGTAAAATGCAAAACACCGAATCTATTTAGGAGTCTCACCAATTGTAAGGAAGATCTACCTTGTACTGACTAAATCTGAATAATCCCATCATTTAAGTTTCGTAGAATCGCAAAGTACAGTGGGAGAGGCTATGTGTTCTATTTTGTTTGTCCCAACTTATTGAAAGATCTATCCATTTGGAGCTCTGACAACCATTTATTCTTTTCTGTAAAGAACACTATTTCTTCCCCAAAATGTAATGCGCTCCCAAAAGAAAATTAATTATGGGCATAAAAGCACTTTGACTTCGTTCATTTTGGCTGGGCTTGTAAGAAGGCACAGACTGTAATGAACCAGCTCCTGATGTAAGCTGAGTAAAATTTGGTTGCTCTCTGTATGTTCTCTTGATTAGTTATGGAGTGACACTAGCAGGGATCTGAGGCCGGCCACACACACGTTTGGATGGTGTGTTCAGAAGAAATGGTCAGGAAAGTGAAGATATTTTATTCCCTGAAAACTTGGCAGTAGTGAAAAGAAATACACTTCCATTCACTTTCACAAGTCAACTAAATTAACATAACTCTGTATATTTTATTATAGAGTAACAGCATTGGATCGGTATACGATTGAAAAGATGGCTTTCACTCACGTACTAAATGCAGCCCATGGTCGCTGGAATGTGGACACAGGAGATGAATACTATAGGGGTATGCCTATTGATTATTATGGTGTGGAGGCTGAAGATGTGCCAACGTTTAATTTAAGTGAATTCTTCTATCCAGCTGCCCAGTATATCGACAATGCACTAAGCACATCAGGGGGTAAGTGATAATGCACATTCTAACCACTATCATTGCAGTGATGCGTATAACTATTAAATATTCAGGAATGTTCTCCCATCAATTGTTCAGTACTAACAACTCTTACACCTCTACAATCATACATGATTTAAAAGTAACAATTACAAAAGTGAATATTTTCAAACAAGTTTTAAAAAGTTAATCGATATACCTTAAATATGGCTTAAAACTAAATTTGTTGAATATGGTGCTCTAAACAGATTAAAAAAAATCTGCCTTTTTAGTTTTCATTAAGAACATCCTCTCCATTGTGTTATGTATATTCTGAACTTTCAGAGTTCTCTAATTCTAGAGATTATTTCTTGCCAAGAGGAAGATAATCTTTCACAGTTAGAAAGGTGTGTTAGTATTTAACATTTGTGTTTCTTTTAGTTGTTTATTGTGAAGAGTTGAGAAACTGAGATTGTTCTCCTTGGAGCTGGAAAGGCTAAAAGTAGACTTTTTTTATTCACTTGTGGCACATGGTCATCACTGTCTGGGCCACCATTATTGCTGTTCCTAGTTGCCCTTGAGAAGGTGGTGGTGAGCTGCCTTCTTGAACCGCTACAGTCTATGTCCGTGTACTTAGCAGAGATGTACAAAATGATCAAAGATTTTGAGAAAGTAAATAAGGAGAAGTTGTTTCTAATGATAAAAGTGGATACATATTTAAGGTAATTGGTAAAAGAAACTGAGTTAAGATGAGATTAATTTTCAATGAAGGAAGTTCTTCTGAATTAGGACAGACTGGCTCAAAAGGGAGGTGGAATCAGATTCAATAGTAACTTCTGTTGTGTAACATAATGGTTCTGTAAGGATTAATACTGGACGCTGCATGAGGCTGCACCAATCTTATGGTGTAATACTGTCTTGGGGGGAGAAGCGAGGAGTTCAACACTAGATCCTAATGTGTTTAGACACAACATCCGTAGCTCCTGATGGTCTTAGTAGCAATGTCTAACTAGCCAACACATCGTGCACTTATTGCTGTTGAGTATCTGGCTGTTAAGCCAAGTGTTTATTTTTGTTAAGATTCTCTAGATAATAGTGGTAGAGGATAGACTACTAAACAGGCCCTGTTTGAAAATAAGGATTGCCAGCAGCACTCTACCACAATCATTAGCCAGTAATGGTTGGTTCCACAGACATACAATAACTTCACCTGGGAATTGAGTTGGTGTTTGAAAAGGAATGTTTTATAGGGCAGTGGAGTAAGAGCAAGGGAGTTACAATAATTGAATAGCTCAATGGGCCAAATCACCAGTTTCTGTTCTGCATAATTTTAAACTTCTGATAAATAAGCTCCATAAACAAGGCTCGGCAAAAGTCAAGAATACCATGTTGAGACTGTAATGAAATGGTTTTGAGTTGCTTCTAAAATTAGGTTCAATTTTAATGAGTTATGTAAGGAGGTATTAGTTGTCCTGGATTAAAATCTTCAGCAGTACTCTCCAATAACAAAGGTCATCATAACTCAAAGCCCTATGTTAATTTGATGTGTTCCAATCTGACGTGCATTACGGTAATCTTCAATTCTGATGTAACATTACTCCACTAAGGTTCACAGAATTAGTCAGGCGATACACAATAGTCATTAAATGTTTTTTTTAAACAAGCTTCATTTTGCAAACGATCCTCCCCCAGTGGAGAGCTCAGTTGCAGAAAATATGACATTTACACACATCATTAAAAGCCTAAAGAAGTACAGCATGATTACTAATAGCAATAATAAACCATCAAGTACATCACAGTCACTGCTGATGAAAGATATTTCAAAAGGTCTTCAGTTCCAAGTTACAGCGGTAGCTATTTCACGCATGTTAAGACATTCACAATATCTTCCATCAGTTGTAGGTGCACAGGTAGAAATTTTAAGGCAAAGACTGTGTTATCATGTTTTGTTTTAAAGACTGCACTTCCTTCCAGATGATTCGGTTTCTTACTAATGTTTACACTGCATTACATTTAAATTGAGCTTATAGCTGAATCTAAAAATTAGATTTGCCAGCATTTTATGCTTTAAGAAACTTGCCATATGGATATCTGTGACATTTGATTAAATTTTGCTGTCGTCTTCTTTATACCAAGTGGTTTCCCTTCACTGAGTATGTGTTTTAGGTAATTATTGATTCCGACTTACTCAGGAAGTTCAATTTTGGCCTGGGGTCTGTGCAAGACCAGCTATCTAAGATCCCAAAGTGCTTTGCATCAAAATAAAATACTGCAGATACTGACAACCTGAAACAAAAACAGAATGTGTTGGAAACACTCAACAGAGAAGGAAGCATTGCGGAAAAAGAAGCAGTAATTTCATGTTATCCTTGAATTAGCAGGTTTAAAAAGGTGGCATAAAAATTCTTTGTTATGTTTAGATATTTAGAAAAATATCAATTTGGTCTATATCTTCAGCTTTTTTTGTTTAGGATCTGTTTGTTTCATGTGGTCTAGTGACTCTGATATTAGAGAAGTACACCCTCCTAACTTGTAATAAAGTGGACCAAGTTGTCCTATAATATATATTGCTCTGCTTTTCCAGCTAAGCTCCTAGTCCATTGTGCAAGGGGCCGGAGCCGATCAGCAACACTTGTCCTGGCTTACCTGATGATCTACAAGAATATGACAGTGGTGGATGCAGTTCAACAAGTAATTAAACACCGGTGTATTTTACCAAATCGTGGCTTTCTGAAGCAACTAAGAGCTCTTGACATAGAACTGGCAATGGAAAGAAGTATTGCAAAGAATAGCACCAGCGCAAGTGATGGAAAAGAAACCTGTTAACAATTCTTTTATTATACACAGACAATATAACATTTTTATATAGAAAACCACAATCAGCTGTAAATATAATGCTGTTATTTTCTGATATGCAAAGAAAGTTTTAATAAATTAACCACAATACTTTCCGATATGACATCCCATTATCCCATAGATTTATGCAATTTTATAAAATGAATGAATTTTATGGAAACCTCAACAAAAAAAAAATGATGTGATCTGGATGTGGAAGTTCTTACTTAGACCACAAAGTGTGGGAGCAGAAGTGAGCCTAGACCATTTAGCCCATCGTGTCTGCTCCACAATTCAATGAGATCGACCCTGATCTGATACATCTAAAGTCCACTTTCTTGCTTTATCCCCATAATGCTTGATTCTCTTACTGATTAGCAACCTGTCTATCTCAGCAGTGAAGATACTTAACAAGCCAGCTTTGACAGCCCCTGCTGTAAAAAAAAAATCCAGATTCATTAATTTCTGAGAAAAAAAGTGTTCCTTCTCATCTCTATGTTAAATGGGTGACCCCTTACTTTGAGATTATGCCCTGTGGTCCTAGATTGTCCCACACTCTCTGTATCTATCCTGTTGAACCCCTTAAAAATTTTATATGTTTCATTAAGATCACTGCTCATTCTTCTAAACTCCAAAGAGTACAGACCCAACCAACTCAACATCACCTCACAGGAAAATGACTCCATTCCTGGGATCAACATTCTGAACACTCTTTGGGCTACCTCCATTGTCAGTATATCTTTGCTTAGATAAAGGGACCAAAACTGTTCACAATATTCCAAATGTGGTCTGACTACTGCATTGTACAGTTTTAGAAAGACCTCCCCCTATTTTATACTCCATTTCCTTTGAAATAAAGGCTGACATTTATTTGTATGCCTTATTACTCACTAAACTTGTATGCTAACTTTTAGTGATTTATGCAAAGTATCTCCCAAATCACTCTGTGCTGCAGCTTTCTCCATTTAAATATTATCCTACACTTCAATTCTTTCTGACAAAAGAGCCCAAGCTTACACTTTTCCACATTATTCCATCTGTTATATTTTTACTCACTCACTTAACCTGTCTATATTCCTCTGTAGACTGTGTGTGACATCCTTGCTACTTGCCTTCCACCTACTTCCGTACTATGGCAAGTTTATGAATGACACACTCACTCCAGTTATCCAAATCATGAATATATGTTGTAAATGATGTGGCCGAAGCAATGATTCCTGTGACACTCCGTTAGCTGCAGGCTGCCATTCTGAAAATTCCCGCTTTATCCCAACTCTTTGTCTTCTATTAGTTAGCCAATCCTCTTGTCTTATTAAGTAGCATGACATGCAATATCTTATCAAATGCCTGTTGGAAATTCAATTATATTACATTTATAGGTCCCCTTTATCTATCCTGCCTGTTATTTCCTCAAAGAACTCTTATATATGTGTCAGGCATGATTTCAAGTCATGTTGACTCTGCTTAATATTACATATTTCTAAATGCTCTGCTATTACATCCTTTAAAATAGAATCGCAACATTTCCCAGTGACTGATATTAAGATAACTGACCTATACTTACCCACTTTTTATCTCCTTCCCTTTGTAAATAAAGGCATTACATTGGCAGTTTTCTAATCTTCTGGGACTTTGCAGGATTCTTGGAAGATTACTACCAAGGCATCTACTTTCTCTGTAATTATTTAGTTTAAAATCCTTGATGTGCACCATCAGGTCCAGGGGATCTGCTGGTCTTCAGCTCTATTAATTTCCCTAGTACGTTTTCTCCAGGGATAGTTATTGTGCTTATTTCCCCTTCCATGTTTAGCCCCTTGATTATGTAATGTTTTTGGAATGCTATTGGTGAAGACTGAAACAATTTATTCAACTTTCCCTGCCATTTCCTGGTTCCCTATTAACACACAACTTGCCTCATTCTCCAAGGGGCTTATGTTCACTTTGGTCTTTCTCTTCCTTTTTATATATTTGAAGAAGTTCTAAAATGTGCATTTTCATATTACTTGCTAGATTGCCCTCATGGTTTATTTTCTCCCTCTTTATTAAATTTTTGGTCATCTTTTGTTGGCTTTTAAAATTTTCCTTATCTTTGGATTTATCAATAATCTTTGCCAGCTGGTATGGTTTTCAATTCATAAGGATATTATCCTTAACGTCCTTGGTTAATCATGGTTGGTTTATCCCCTTCCTACAATCCTTCTTCCTCACTGCGATATACTTTTGCTGAGAGTCATTAACAATTTTCTTAAACATCTGCCATTATCTTCAAGCCAGGATTGAGTTACTGGTTTTTTAAAAAATGTCTTCATTATCTCCTAATTTATGCTCTGTCTTACACAGCAAATACCATAGGAAGTCTGTAAACTATTATCACTAGCATATTCTACCCCTTGTTCTTTCTTACCGCTACTCACATGGTTTCTACATCATTTAATCCAAGGTCTTTCTCGCTTTGAGTTATTCCATCTTGTGCTAACAAAGCCACTCCATCACCCTTTTCCTTCAAAGTCATATACCCCCGAATATTTAGTTCCCACCTTCATATGCTTGTAACTGTGCTGCTTCAATGGCTATCAGGTCATACACATTAACCTCTATTTGTACCATGAATTCATTTAGTTTGTTTCCAATTCTACACTCATTTAATTAAAGAGCCATTAATTTCACCTTTTTACCATTTTCCCTCCTTCAGTGTTATTTGCTTTTACAAAAAAAAAAAATGCATGTACACCGTCTCCCTTCCTGGTCCACTCTGAGTATCAATTACCCTCCAATGCTGCCATATCCTTTTGCTTTGTAAGTCGGTGTATTCCTCTCCTGAACACTACTGCCCTCCTAATTATTGTAAAGCTCTAATATTATCTTACAAGGGTTTAAAAGTAAATTGCTAGCTCTCTAGTAAAGTGATTAACGACACTAAGCAAGAATTGGAGAAGCACAGAAATCTCAGAGAACTGGAGGAAGTAGTTGAGCGAGGACAGAGTAAGCATGTGGAGAGATTTGAAAACAAGAAGATTAGTTTCTGGATCGTGAGCCAACATTGGTCAGCAAGTAGAACAGTGGGCACAGAGTTTTAGGGGAGCTTAAGTTCATGCAGGGAGACTGGCCAGGACAGCATTTACAAATCAGTCAACAGGAAGATAATACCTATGATTGGTTGGTCTGTAAGCGAGTGGCACCTCCAACAGATTACTTGAAGTTGTTCCTCTAAACTGAGAGCGTTACTACCTCCCATCTGCCTCACAGAATGTCTACGGCCATGTTTCTGCTATCATGACTGTGTGACTGGCCAAAGTCTCATTACGACCAATAAGCAGGCTGAGATAACAGCATGGGAGAAATTCTATGCTACCACCATACTAAGCCAACGTGTTAAACCAGCATACTGCCTACATACAACCTGTGGTTAACTATTAGTGATTCATCTTCAACAAAGTGCCATGAGCTGTTTAGCACATTATAGAGACAGCAGTTTAAGCTTTCTGATACATCTTATTTGGAGCATATCTCATAAAGGGGTGGAGTTCTGTCACCTCTGATATAATTATGTTGCTTGGGCATATTCCCATTAATGGGAGGTAAGTCTGCCTCCACCTAGCAGTGGTTGTGTGTGTATGTACACGTGGTGGGAACCACTGTCACAGGACCTAGAGCGGGGTAAAACAAATTATTCATGATGATGGGGTAAAATACTTATTTGGAGATATTAACATTTCTTGGTTGAGCAAGTGCATGATCATGTTTATGTGCACATATAAAAACCTTTATCTTCCTGGATTAAATCCTCTTTTGTAAAACCTCAAATGTTGGATAGAAAGGCCTAATAAGCATTAAAAGAAAACAAATTATGGGAAAAATGTCAAGGAAATGGCCATTGTGACAAACTGTGCTCCTGATGAGATTAGCTTTTAGTAATCTGACTCTACACTTACCATGCATCTGGAAAAAGTGTGCTGGCTGTGAAAGGCAATGCCAGTGTGCGCTAATGCTTTAATATGATGATTGAACATAATTAAAAGTTCCTTTTGATTAATCATATGACACAAATGTTTCAAAAATTAGTTACAATTTTTTATATGCAAACTAAAGGAACGTGCAGTTTAATTCAAATGTTTTACAATCTCAAAAAGGAACAGCAATTTGTTTTTAATAAACCACATCACTTGGTGACCCTGTACATGCCCTTTGTGCAACTAATTCATCTGAAAGAGATATACCCTCAATTCCTCTTGCTCGTGGTAAAATATTGATTGAAGCCTTGTGTGAAAACTTCCTTCAGAATTCTTTTTTCATCGGTACAATACATGGGATAGATACAGTTCATTATCTTCTACAGACAGACTAGATTGACTTAGTTGTGTTTCTGGAGATCTAAGAGAACATAAAAATAAGTAGAGCTGCTCAAATCCATGGAGTTAAACCCAATAAGTTCATAATTTGCTTTGGTAGCCCATATAGATGCCATTAACTCAGTTGAAAAACACAACAGTGGATGAGTTCTGTAGGTTAGGATACACTTGGTTCTAGGTAAAACAGAAGCTGCTGTACAAACTCAACAGGTCTTGCAGCACCTGTGGAGAACTGCAGTTCCAAAGAAGGATCACCCGAACCCGAAACATTAACTCTTCTGAAGAAGGGTCACTGGATCTGAAACATTAACTCTGCTTTCTCTCCTGAGATACTAACAGACCTACGAAGTTTCTCCAGCAATTTCTATTTCTCTTTCAGACCTCCAGCATCCATAACCTTTTGCTTTGTCTTTGTTTTATTTGGTTCTAAATAAACTGTTGAATAATAGACTCATCTCTTATGAATAATGCCAAATACATACTTAGGTTTTTGCATCTGTTATTTATCCAACCTAAGTGCATGTTACTAGTTACTTCTCTGGATTATACAAATACCTAAAAATAACGTTGCTGAAGAAGCATTCAACAGCACTGAAGCAACATACACCAGAAATTCACAAAGGTAAATGATACTTTGTTTCACAGATAAATTTCACTAGGACTTTTAAACTGTTACAAAATTAATTCTCAATGGTAAAAACACAATACAAACATTCAATTATGATTCATTTGCAAATTAAGTTAAAAGCATGTCCCACATAAATAGGAAATAATATTGGGTTGCAATGGAAAGGGGCTTATTTTACATCATTGGCTACCAGGAAAAAGGCAGCATTCTGCTGAGTTCATGCATAGCCATAAATATATTATGGAGCTGATGGTTAGGCATAATTAGGTAATTGGATGTTAATTTTGAGATTAATCTTTGTTCTTTTAGCAATGCTAATTAACAAAATGAAAGCTTTTCCTCCCCATAAAACAAATACAAACGTGCCATTTGAACAGGAACAGGGGTGTCACTGATTCCTAAAGAGAGGAGAAATTGTTGGAAGTGAAGCCATTGTACAGCCAGGAATTCTCTTAAAGAGTTAGGCATTCAATAACTGTACTGTTACCCAAGGTAGATAATTTCAATTGACCTGTTCAGATGTCAGTAAACACCTCTAGAGCAAATAGGTCTTAACTTCGTACCCTCAGGCCCAGAGAAAGAGTCACTACTATTGTATTACAAGAGCCCCCTGGGTTAGCTAAGATATGCAGATGATAATTGAAGTGTTCAGATGCTCACTTGGGAGCGAGTTATCTGCTGCCTATTTCAATTAAAGTTTAATGATTATTCTGGAGTTATATACCCACTTGTCCCTACTGTCCATCCTATCCATAACTAAGAGACTGTACTGGTCAAAGAAGCAAAGTCTTTTATGCTTGTGATCATAGATCCCAGTTTGGTTTCAAGCTTCCTCGACCTTTTAATTGCAAGGACCACTTTAGCATTAATACAACTTAAGTAAGAAAAAAATGGCACTTTTTGTTTCATAAATGGGGTTTAAAATAACAAGATCACCACCAGCAATCTTCCATTGCTGTTTGCTTTTAACCTACCCTACTGCTTTTTCATTGTTCTCGCGCCTCTATAATACTTTCCACTTTCTATAATGACCAGTCATTCAGAATCTTCAGTCCACTTCTTTCGTGGGCTTCCAGTGTCATGTATTTTGTTAAGCTCTGCTGTTTTAATATGCCATTGGAGAATTGGTTTCAAGATTCTTGATCTTGCTTTAAAATCCCCTTATCCAATCTCAGCTCCTCCAATTAGATATTGC
The DNA here is from genome assembly GCF_021869965.1 of Rhincodon typus. NCBI lineage: Eukaryota > Metazoa > Chordata > Chondrichthyes > Orectolobiformes > Rhincodontidae > Rhincodon > Rhincodon typus. Next base: position 12,376,816 of record NC_063365.1, on the reverse strand, counting down.
TATTACATTCTTCCCTTCTGAGATACAACTTTACTCCACATCCACCACTCCAATTTCAATTTCAATATCATCATTCACTGCTCTCAGTACTTTGCCCATTTTCCAAAAATCTTGTAACCTTTTCAGCCACTCCCTGCTTTTAAAGTCTCATAAAAACACTTGATTTGGTTATTCCCAAAGCTATTTCTCCTTTCCCTCTTTCACTTCTACTTAATACCCAAGTTTATCATCAAGTAAAATGTTTTGAGATGTCTTCCATGAGGTGCACTATTTATTCTGTCGAGGGATGTGCTCTGTCAAGGTCAGCATTCATTGCTCATCTCCAATTGCCTTTGGGCATAGTGACTTGCAGGGCCATTTTAGAGGCTACTTAAAGGTCAACCAAATTGCTGCGAGTCTGGAGGCACATGTAGGCTAGACAGGATATGGTCTTTCTTCCCTAAAGAATATTAAAGAACCAGATGGGTTTTTAATGACAACAATAATAGCTGTCACAGTCACTGTTTTACTGAGGCTAGCTTTATATTCCACCTTTTGGTAATTGAATTAATCATGAATATGCAAGGATGGAAGGATATGGACCAAGGGCAGGCAGAAGGGATTAGTTTAATTTGACGTCATGTTCGGCAAAACATCGTGGGCCGAAGGGCCTGTTCCCATGCTGTACTGTTCTATGTTCTGATGCAATTTGAAGCCAGACATTAGCCTGGATTATTAGTGCATGATATCTCTACTATGTGAAGGTCTTCACCCAATGAGATGTCTTCCATGAAGTGAAATTCTGAAAAACAGGGAGTTCATTAACAACCAACATGATTAAACTTATACTAATCATTTTAGGCACTTGAGTACCAGTTTCCTCACAACTGATAATATCTATCAATAAGAATCAAAACATGAAGTTAACAGAAGTTCTCCGAAATATAAGAGCACACAAAATCTGGAAATGGCTCAACATAATTTATTCCATGTTAAAATGTACAGCGTCCTCTGAAGTGACTGGCCAGAAGGATAACTGATAAATACAAGTGTTTCTCTCACTTGTTTGTGTCCTATTTTATACATGTATCCAGCTTTTTCCTCTCAGTCCTTACAGTCACCATGTACAAGTACAAAGGCTACAAAAAGTAAGCAATATAAACAGACACAAATACTTTTTACATGCGTTTTAAGCTTATGTTGGTCTATTCACACACTACAGTTCTAATTTTTTTTAAAATATAACTTCAATATTCTCTAAAGATAGAAAAATCTACTGATGGAATGCCAATGAGTAGTTAAAGGTGTTTATCATTGGGCCAACAGAACTGAACAGTTACTCTTAGACAGCACTTCTGTGGCTGACTGATATATTCAGAAAAGAAAAGCTACGCTTTATATGAAACCGACAGGTACAAATATTCAGATACGCTGTTAACAGAATGTGTCTTCATTTGTCCAACAGAGTACTTTGCATTTATAAAACAGAAAGCTGCCTCACCAAAGGAAAGAAATTAGTTACAAAAAGAAACATTTCAATTATACACTAAACATTTTTGCAAGTAACTCTTTCAAAACTGCCAAATGAACTCAAGGTCTCGCTTTTACATTTTTTTTTACAGTCTCAGAATTAACAAAAATATAGTTTTCATTTTACTTCGAAGCTAGTAAAACCTAATAAAGGCAAAACATAACAAATGGTTTGCTGTTAAACACAACACATATTTGTTTTACTAAAGGGCACACTGTCACAAACAAATTCTCCATTGATGTTCTGCTGCATGCTGAATTAGGCATCAGCTTCACAAAATCAAATATACATGTATTGTATAACAACAGAAGTCCAAGGAACAAAAGAATCCCCAACTCCAGCCCCCGGTGTGATTTAGCTGTCTGCCATTTGGACTTTTATCTTCGCTATTTTTTAAACTTGCAAAATCCTTTCCAAGGGCAAATAGGCACATATAAAGTTTCTATTGCATGGCTGTACTACCTCAGTTTCCATACTTCTTTCAAAGATGTGCTCTCTCCAAGCCAAACTCAGAAAGGAAATATACAAATATACAAAGATGAAAACAATCCTTACCCAACTCGACTTAAAACAAAATAAATAAGGCTTCCTTCTGTCAACAGATTGAATGCAAAGTGCCACTTTTCTTCAATATTATTTTATCATGACAGCTCAGCCAAATAGCCAGTCTTCAAAGTAGATAAAACTACAACCTGTTTTTTGTAAGTTGGAATTGCTTTCACGTATGCAGGTTTTTCTTTTAGTACCTTAGATACTTGGCAAAATCTACCTCCTCATATAGGAGCCATTCAAAGGCTGTTTAGACATGCCAGTGTTCATGTGACTGTAATGGGCTGGTGGTGTGTACATCATGTTACCATGTGGACTACTTTGCATTGGTTGCTGGGTATATGGCTGACTTCCCATCATGCTCATTTGCATTTGCATGGGGTACTGGGCAGTTTGATTCATGTAAGCAGGATTTCCATGGTAACCACTGTTCATCATGGATTGAGTCATCCTGTACCCATTCATAGCATTCAATGTATTCATATTCATGTTCATAGAGTTGACATTATAAGTTGGTGCTGGCATTAGGCCCATGTTCATGCTGCGTTGCATGGTCAGAGGTCGGGGTGTGGGCTGCATTGCCACAGATGGTGAGGCACGGCTATAGATCTGTTGTTGGTGAGCAGCAACAGGTGGCATGGACACAGACTTGGAACGTATGGCAACGTGGCCTTTGGCTGCCATTTGTGTTGGTAGTCTTTGGGTATGAGGGATTCCAATATTTGGGGCTGCCATATTGTGCTGTAGAAGTGGTGAAGCCAGATTCATTGGTGGTGGGGTAAGATTAGGTGGGGGAGTCATTGTCGGTTGTGCTTGCACTCCCCCAGATAAGGAATGAGGCGACTGTGGAAGTTGTACAAGGCCTGTATGTGGGGTGGTCAGGGAGACACTCGTTGCATAGGAAGTAACAGCAGCAGAATGGTTATAAGGCAATGGATGATCCATGATTGTGTTAGTTAGCTGTTGTAGTTTGGCCAAGCTGAAATTGGCAGATGGCTGGGGATAACCCCCAGTTCCAAAATCACCCTGGCCCATCCTTTCATAGATGCTGATGGTTGAGTTTCCAGTTTCTGGAATGTCTGTCATTTGTATTGCTGGTGTGAAACTGGTGGTCATGCTGCACTGTGACAGCTGTTGCTGTTGATTGTTGCTAGGAGTTCTTTCAATTATACAGCTCTGGGGAGATTTAACACTGCAGTTTGGTGGAGAGTTGATACTATTTTGCTGCATCATACTACAACTACCATTAATGTTAGTCATCTGTTGAGTCATTGCACAACTACTTTGAGTAAGGCTACTGGAAGAGATGTTACTGTAAGAGCAACTATTCTGTGTTGAGTTGTTGCCACAAATGCTGCTTCCCATGGTTGAATCATAGCTGCTTGGGTTTTCATAGTTTTCAGTTGTACTCTCAATGCTGCCCAGGTCACTGAAGCCACTGTCCACAACCTGTTGTGAATGGTCAGAAACTGAAGGAACATCCATCATTGGACTGGTCTCCACATTCTGTAACGATGGAGCAGAAATGCCACTCTGATCAGGGCTGATCTGAGTATAATTGTTCTCAATGGGAGGTACACTGGGGCTGTTTACCGATCGAACTGATTGGCTAGGATGAGAATGAACAGATGAAAGGGGACTGCTATGGTCTGACTGATGGCAGTCGTTCATTTGTGGGCTCTGTTCTGTATGAGCATAACTTTGCAGATTTCTACAGGCCTCCATAGTTTCTGCACAGTCTTGGTATGTACTTATTTGCTCACTATTTTCTTGATCAACATTTTCTTGCGTTAGTGACTGAACAGCTTGCACTGTTTCTGTGTCAGGTTCTACAGTTACATTTTCCTCTCTAAATTCTGGGCTCTGCTTGTCATTGTCCATATGATCCTGGTTATTGGTGTGATCGTCATCTGAATCTGGCATATGATCTGAATTCCTTTCATTAACATTGTTTTGATCTTCATCAGAATCTGGCACAGGTTCATCAATGTGATCCATCTCATCTTTTTGCTCAGTATTATTGCTTGGAACATTTAGCTCTAAGAATGGTTCTTGGCTTAGGGATTCTTCCTTAAATATTTCCTCTGGATTTTCTTTTTGCACTTCAATACACTCCATGTGACTGTCATCTTCATCATCTGCATCATGATCCTCATTTTGATTTATTTCCTCTTCATCCTCTTCTGCCTCATGTTCACGATTACCAGTTTCATTCCCAGGAACGTCACTGGCATGATCATGCTCTTTTTCAGAAGATTCTTCAACAGGTTCTTTCTCCTCTTTAGATATACAGAGAGATTTACCTGGGGATTCTGGCTTTTCCTCATTTTCAAGTTCATCCTCCTCTGTTATTGCAGGAGCTACATCATTGTGCTTCTCAATTACAACTTGCTTATCAGTCAAAACTTGCCTCTCCTCTGTTGTGACTGGCTGGTCAGACTCGAGGGGAGTCTCTGGCGGTGTGTACAAGTTGAGTTTAAAACCAGTTTTACTCTCGGCTTTGCGTCTCCATTTAGCTGGACCACGCTTCACTCCTTTGGGCCAACCTTTTTTGCGTTTCACAACTCTTGCTATAGGCTCACAATCAACAGAGTTTTCCTCAGTGTTCTCTTTTGAAGAGGTATCAGTATTTGCTTTATCTGGGCAAGAAAAAAAGAAACTTGCTTTAAATGTTTACTGCTACCCATTTGAACAACATTGGAGCTTAAAATATCTACAGTTCATTCTAAAGTTATGTTAAAATAAAGAATTATTGTAGAAATATCAAAGACACGCTCAGATAAAGGTAAACCACAACTCTTTGTGAGGTTTTATGCTTCACATTGGAAAAACTTATATATGCAACTTACATAAAATTGAACAGATGGTTTAATTTAACAGAATAAACATTTAATGAGAATCACAATGAATTCATTATGCTTCTCCTGTAGTTAAATGTTGCATTAATTAAAGGTGGAGTGAATTAATTAAGGCAATCTCCCATTTGGTGCTCTTGAAATCAGTTCCAACGAATCTGTCCATTTTAGTTATTAAATGTCTTATGGCCACATCATGGTAGAACAAATACTTTGCTCAGCATAGCCTACTCAGGAAAGGGGAAAAAAAAGACTGTCCATGGTCATGGCTCTTGTTACTCGTGACTGCTGCTACAAGAAGGTATGGATGTGGGTTAAGACAAACTATGGTTTGTTGTGATTCCCTCCACAATGTGTAGTTAGCCTGTTGACAGGTATTTGAATGGGATATGAGAAACCTCACCAACAGATCATTACCTTCAAGAGAAATGGTGGGAGGGGAAAAGTAAACAAAAAATATTTCTGCTCATTTGCATTAAATTATTCTGCCTGAGCTTCTGAAGGTCTTATTTTGTTAAGGTGAATACTTACATATAATTAACAGCACTGTACAATATAATGCAGCTGTAAATTAGTATATTTTGTTAAATATGACAGGATAAAGATAATTCAACACCAATTAGCAGTTGCTTGATTTGTTATGTGTAAGATAATGATTCTTTTAAGATGTACATGTAGCCAATTATGCAAACTCTAATGAGCAGTATAAAATCATCCAAAAATATCATCCAACAGGAGTTGACATTGTATGAATTTCTTTATGTAAAGAATGTACAAAATCATATGTTCAATCACAATTATTTTGTTTTCTCTGGCTAAATAACACCCATAAGTTTATCTCAGATACATTTTGATTGCATGTCTCGTGAGTGTTTCAATCATTTTATATTCCTTGCTAAATTTAAGCTATTAAAATAATCTTTTGGCAGAGGAATGCATTCCTCTACTCTCTTTCCAGTCCTCAGGATTCCAGGGATCCATGCATCTGGTGTGTCTGAGGATAGGACACAGGTAATGTCATGAGACAAGATATTTCAAACTGTATATCTTTGAATGTGGACTGGCATAGAATCTTTCTTTCACATTATACCATTCCTGTATGAAACAGAAAGTTTCTATTGCCTCTTTAAACTGGACCACAATAATTCACCCCTCAATTTTACCTTTTCTCACTGGGAAGAACTTTGCCTCTGCTTAGCAGCTTCCCACAGTGGCAAAACTAAGATTGTGAATTCAAATTGTAAGGAGACCATATATTTTGAAAAGCTATCAGTGGATGCACTTCATTCAGTTCCGTCACGTACTAGACAACTAAAAACGCCAACATAAACTGCCAGAGGTATATAAAAGGGAAAAAGCAATGCCAGAAAAAATTGTTTTGAGGATATTTTTAAACAATGTATGTGGTTGCATTTTTTGCAGTAAAACACTGCTCTCCAGACCATCATTTCAGCCTTACAATTGCCATTATTTTGTAAAATTGTAACCACTCTCAGTTACAATTCAGTCATACATGCATTTATACAGTGTTAGCACAGTACAAACTTCCGTATATATCTACATTGTAATCAATATACATGATCATACATTTACACGTTAGTACAATGCACATGGTCATACATTCAACACTATTAGCAGTGTGCACTGTCATACATTTATACATTATGAGTACAATGTACACTGCATTTTTGTTATACATTGTTAGTACAGTATTCACTGTGCACATCAAGATGCACAGATGCCTAACACAGTCGTTTGCGGAAGGCCAGAGGAAGTTTTGTTGAATGTATTTCTTTGGGATACATTGCTCTGGCAGATAAGATAGTGAGCATTAGATCATCATGCCTGTATCACTTTAGTTCATTAATTTCCATGAGTAGGTGGATTAGTGCATTTTCCTAGTGCATATTGTCTAGGCACATCAAATTTAATTTTGTGGAGGCATTCACCATTATTCAGTTCCAGGCAGACCACTTCGGCACAACATACAGTGTTTTCGAAATAAAACAAAATAGCAGAGAAATTCAACAGGTCTGGCAGCATATGTGGAGAGAGAAACAGTTGAGAAACAGAGTTAATATTTTCAGTCCAATATGACTTGAGTCTAATATGATAAATGAGTTTTGAAGAATTATTTGACTTTAAACATTAACTCTGTTTCTGTATCCATAAATGCTGCCAGACCTGCTGAATTCCTCCAGCATTTTCTGCTTTTATTTCAGATTACCAGCATCTGCAGTATTTTTCTTTTATACAGTGTATATGTATTCCCTCCAAATAATTGTTTAATAAACTTTTAGAATTCAAAATGGCTAGACTTGTATATAATCAGAAAATGTGAAAAACTGCACCCACTATCTGCAGAGGGTTCATGGTAATATTTGCACTGACAGCATAAATATGGCATGTCCAGAGGTTGATTTAAATTTGATGTGGATGGAAATAGCAATGGATTTTTAACACTGAAGGATAGCACAGTATCTATACATAAATGTATAAAGTTAGCATAAAGGGTGCTTTTGGTTACATCAAATTTAAGCCAGGTTTTGTCTCTGCATTCAGCTGGTATTAATTTTGACTAGACTGTTTCCCGATTTACCAGGACTGGATTGGATGCTGATATGCAGAATTCTATTGACAGCTACCTGCTGTCATAGGCTAAACAGAGACTCAAAATAATAGGTTTCTATACAATTTAAAACCAGAATTTAAAGTTAGAATATTTTGCAAAGGTTTGCTTTAAACAACGTATTAATAATGTAGGTCTCTCACCTTCCTCCTCATTTAAGTCCCAGGTGTCAGATATAATCTGGCCTTCCCAGCCCTGTCCCAAAATGCCACAAGCTCCTGCAAAGCTTTCACATTTATTGATTAACCTAAAGTCTTTATTAATATTCCGATCATGGTGAATTATGTTAATATTTAGTCATGATAGTTTTGTACCTGTGTGTTGTTCTTTCTCTGGAGTTTCATCTGCACTTTTGCAGAGATCGTCTCTCTCATCTGATTGGTCCTTCTTTTTTAAGTCTAAGGTTGCACAGCGATGCCTGAAATAATTCTTTATTTCATCATCATTTTCATCATTCTCCTCTTCTTCACAAGTAGGTTCCAAGCAAGGCATTTGACTCTCATCGTCAGAGTTCTCAAAGGCTTCATGGAGTACCTCAGTTGTTTCAGAAATAGTCTCGGTGGTAACACTGCTGTTATGTCTCCGGCGCTTGCGGCCCCTCTTCTTTCTGTGTATGAGTGGCCTCTGAAAGAGTAAAATAAATACAATATCAAAATAATTTAATTTGTAGCATTTGCATGTGGAAAGCTCAATGGTTGGGAATTTAACCCAGATAGATTTGCATTGGTCCGTAATGGTTAAAACAGTTTAAACTTACTTGTTCCTGCTGCGAATAAGCCTGGGGCTACTTTAGCTCCTATCCATCATTATAACATGATAGGTGTGTTTCTGACTAAATTGCTCGGCAAAGGCAAATAAAGTGAGTGGGAAAAATTGTGAAAAATGGAATTAAATGTGGAAAATGCAATGTCATCTATTTTGGATTTAAGACAGATGAAACAAGGTATTTTGTAAACAATGGGGGAACATGAGATTTAGATGGCTGTACAGATAAATCTGTAAAAGTTAGTTGAATGGAGGCGATAAAGCAATCTCAGAATCACAGCATAGTTATAGTGCAGGAGGTGGCGATTTCATCCGTTATGCCTGCACCAACTCTCTAAGCATTTTGACTTACTGTCAATCTCTTGCCTTTTCACCACTACCTTGTGCATTATTTAAATAGAAACAACGATCTAATGGTTTTTTGTATTCCTTGAATAAACTTGTCTCCCCTGCACTTTCAGGCAGTATATTCCAGATCCTAACTACTTGCTGTGTGAAGATGTGTTTTCTCACCTCGCATTTTCTCCTTTTGCGAAAACACTTTAAACCGTACCCTTTGATTCTTATTTTTTTTAATGAGCAGAAACTGTTTTTCGCTCTTCTATTCCGTCCAGACCCCTCACAATTTTGAAAGCTTCTTTCAGATGTTAGCTTTCTCCTCTTCAAGGAAACCAAACCCAATTTACCCAGTCTATTTTTATATCTTAAGGTTATTATCCATGGAACAATTCTTGTTGTTTGCGTTTTGTACTGTCTCCAGTCCATTCGCTTCCTTCCTAAAGTAAGGCGTCCAAAGCTGTATACAATACTCCAGCTGAGATCTAACTTGTGACTTATACAGGTTCAACATAACCTCTCTGCACCTGAACTCTATATCCCTATTAGTGAAACCTAGAATACTGACGGCTTTCTTAACTGGTTTCTCAACATGTCCTGCCACTTCTAATGACTTATTCTCAAGTATACCCATTCTGCTACCCTTCAGCACTGTGCCCTATCTTTTATGGTACAAACAGGATGGACAGGGAGTATAAGATCATAAGCTAAAGGAGAAGCAGACCATTCAGCTCATTGAGTGTACTCTGCCACTCAATGAGATCATGGCTGATCTGATAAACCTCAACTCCACTTTTCTGCCTTTTCCCTAAAACCCTTGACTCTCTTACTGACTAAACATCAGTCTATCTCAGCCTTGTATATACTTAACAACCCAGTCTTAACAGCCCTCTGCAGTAAAGAATTTCACAGATTCACTACCCTCTGAGAGAAGAAATTCCTCCTAAGATATGTCTTAAAGTGTGACCCCTTATTCTGAGATTAAGTCCTCTGGTGTTATGCTTTCCCACAAGGGAAACAACCTTTCTGCATCTATCCTGTCAAATCCCCTAAGAATCTTATATGTTTCAATAAGGTCACCTCTCATTTTCCTAAATTCCAATAAGTACAGGCCCAATCTACTCAACCTCCTCTCATAAAGACATTCTCTCCATATACAGTATCAGCCTAGTGAACCTTCTCTGTACCAAAATGTATACCTTCACTTCTTTGCACTGAGCTTTATCTGCCACCTATTTTCCTACTCTGTCAACTTGTCAATATCCTTTTGAAGCTGTATATGGTCCTTTTGTATTGTCCAGACTTTGAAACCCTGTGCGTATCAAGATCTAGAGCATTTATAAATGATACAAAATAAAGGTCCCAGAATTGACCCTTGCGCAACTTCATTAGAAACTTTCCTCCAACCTGAAAAATATCCATTATTCAGTAGTCTCTGTTTCGTATCCCTCAAACAATTTTGTAGCCATATTACTGCAGTCCTTTTATTTCACAAGGTGCAATTTTTCTCTCAAGGCTATTGTGTAGCACTGTATTGAATGTCTTTTGAAAGTTCATGCATACCACATCTACAGCTCTGTGTATAAAGGGGAAAAGGTTATGTTTCAAAATCTTGGTAAGACCTGATCTAGACCAATTTAAGTTTTAGCCACTAAACTTCAAAAAGAATATGTTGGCCTTGATCTGGACACTGTGCCGATTCATCACAATAATACTAGAGATTTGAGAATTAAATTGCAAATACTATTTGTATGAACTCAGATTGTATTTTGAGTGTGGGAGATTGAGAAATGATTTAAACAAAGTGTTAAAACAACTATCTCCAAAGATCCTCATCATTATCACCAAAGATCTTTAGATAGCATCTTCCAAGCCCATGACCGTTTCCATCCAGAAGGACAAGGGGAGCAGATACATGGAACCACCACCTACAAATTCCCCTCCAAGCCACTTGGAAATATTTTGCCATTCCTTTGTTGTCACTGGGTTAAAAATCTTGAATTTCCTCCCCAATGACATTGTGGGTCTACCTACAGCACATGGACTGCAGCAGTTCAAGAAGGCAACTTACCACCACCTTCTCAACAGCAACTAGGAATGGGCAATAAATACTTGCCCAGACAGTGGCATCCACATCCTATGAGTGAATAAAAAAAATTAAAGCATTTGATAGGGTAGGTAGAGACAAATGATTTCCTAGGAATTTAGAATAGGAAAGTGTAAATCTTAAAATTAGGATTAAGTGATTTAGGGGTACAATCAGTCAAACACTTCTTCACACAAAGGGTGATGAAAATCTGGAACTCTCTCAGATGTTTGTGATTAATGGACCAGCATTCATGAGGAATAGATTTGTTTTTGGTAAAGACACCATGGAATTCTTCAAAATAATGACAGTGTCCACTGAGCATATGAATGTCACAATCACAAGAATTCTCACGTTTTCCAAAGTTAAAACCTGTGTATTAATTTTTAGAAAAGTGAGTTTCTGAAGTGCAACTTCTGAGAGGATTTTGTTAACAAAAGTCACATTCCTCAACAAAAAAAGTGCAAAGCCCAGGCCCTAATTTGTTGTAGACTATACTCAGCTTAAGAGGAGAAAAATACACCAGAGGGCAGTATTGCATTGGCTTCAAGAATTCCAGAAACAAGAAATGTGCCAGTTCTTTTGATGGACAAAATTCAAAGGACATTTCACTGAAATAATAAAATGCATGAAAACATTCAGATAAAGAATGGAGAGAAGTTGTACTTTGTAGTTTCTTGTGATTACTCAAAACATTGTGTGACTGGGTGTCTAGATTTATTTGAACCAAGTTTTCTTTCAAACTTGTGTGAACTACGTTGGGGTGTTAAGTTAAAGGTACTGTATAAAGCATAAGTTATTGCTATAATAGTGACACAATCTGCACAGTCTTCAGTCAATATTAGCATGGCACTGTCAACTCATGCTGTCAGTCCATTTCCAAGTTTTTTCTTTATATTTGCACCGTGTGATAAAAGGCATCATTAATATTACTTAATACTTGAGAGTTAATAAAAATTGTATTGTCTGAAAGGAGGGTAAATTTCTTTCAATTCTAATCAAAACATGCCCGAGTAAAACATATTAAAATCAAACTTCTGTTTTTGAAAGTTGGACGGAGTTCGTGTAGATTCAAGGTGCTTCAACATAGAACAAATAATATTACAAACTTTTGAAACGTGAATGTGACTCTCAAAAATGTCTCCAAGTGTTTCACGTACAAATAATTACCTTGAAGTGCAGTTATTTTGTTTTATCAGTGAATACAACTGCTTTTTGGTAACCAGTAAGTTTCTATAGACAGCAGAAAGGTAAGCTTTCAATTAATACATTTTTGGCACTACTAGTGGAGTGAAGAATATTGGTCAGGACACTTTGCTCTGAGATTAATGTTGTCCAAACTATAATGTGTAGCTGGATAGGTTTTACTTTAACCTCTCACCTAAAAGGATCACATCTCTGATGCGCCACTAGAATATTTGCCAGTTTGCCTGTTCAAATGCACAAGCTTCTGATTCATGGCACGAAAATATCAAAGGAGCCATGTGCTTTTTTGTTTGATTGAGATTCCTAAAACATTACTTGACACCAATTTATTTGATCAGTTTTCATATTCAAAATCAACATTTAGGCAAGTGCAACAAAATCCAATCAAATTTAGATTAATGGAAAATTACCTTCTCCATTTTAACTCACCTTCTTCTTAGACCCTCTTAACAGTGATTTTGCTGTGCCTGGAGATAAGCTGGGTTGGGTATCGTCATTCTCACCCTCATTCTCTTCTTCACTCATTTCATATGTATGTTCCGCTGTTGATTCACTATTGGCAGGTAGACATTCAGATTGCATTAATCTATTTTTACATGTTGGACTAGTAACTGAATGCTTACTGGCCTGCATTTCAGCATACTGCTCTTGCTCTTTTTCCCAACAACTAGCTTGCTCCATCAATTGCTCAGCCTAAAATTGTAAGCAAACAAACAACATAAATTTAACAATTGTGAAACTACACCTTTTCTGAATTAACAGTTTAGTCAAATACAATTATCGCCCATCTAATGAAATTGTTCCAAGCCAAATCATGTACTAAATAGTTTATTCATAATAGTGTGTTACTGAATAACTTTTTGAGAACTAACAATTATAAAGTGAACTATTAAGGTTGTTTTGCACAGTAGTACATCTCTTTAAAAGCATTCATTTAAAATTATTCATTTTGCTTTTCATTGGTCGCGTAAATATAGGAACATTACTGAAGCAGAAGGTTGTAGGTTCAAGCTGCACTCCAAAGTTGCGAACAGATAAGCCGGGATGTAAAATAAATGCAGGAAACAATATGAAATGGGAGCAAACGTAGACCATTCAGCCTCTTCAGATTGCTCCGCCATTCTATAAGATCAAGGCTTAAATGTCTGTGTTTCAATTCCATGTTCCACAACCACTGATGCCCTGAGGCTGGGCCTCACTGTCAGAGCTGCCATCTCTGAAGTGAGATGTTAAACAGGCTTAAATGCCTCTCGGGTAAATATAACGTATCCTCTGGCAGCAGTTTTTTTCTTGTGTCCTGTCTAATATCTATCGATCAACCAACTTATTAAAACAGATGATCTAATTGTTTATGTCACTACTGCTTGTGGCAGCTTGCTGCATGGAAACTAACTGCTATATTTTTCAACATGACTCAAATGTGACTTGAAACATACATCATTCACTTTAACATGCTTTGCAATGTTTTGGAGCTTTAAAATGATCAAAGTGTAAATTGGTTGGTGAGTGAAATATGGCTTTATTACAAGGAATACATTGTGAGCTTATTATTAGCCTGATATTAACTCAAAAGGAAAAATTGTGCCTTGATTTTTGGAGAGCTCAAATTGCTACAATTTTAAATGGAATTTCATTAGGCAAAAATGAAGGGCCAGATACAACCAACCACATGAACTAGGTTGTTGTCCAGAAGTTAGCTGATAATCAAATATAGTGCAGTTTCTGGTTAACAGTATACTCCAGGATGTTGATAATGGCGGATTTAATGTAATATTGCAATACTGCATGTCAAGAGGCGATGGTTAAATTCACTCTTGGTGGGGATGGTTATCGCCTGGCACTTGTGTAATTCAGATGTTGTTCGTCACTTGTCAGACCAGGGCTGATTATGATCCAAATAAAAACCGAAAGAACTGCAGATGCTGTAAATCAGG
>NC_063365.1:12333977-12362546 GCF_021869965.1 Rhincodon typus | reverse complement strand
TTCAGAAAAAAAAAATTATTGCTGAAATGGTGTCAAGACCATGGTCTATGCAGTACTCAGTACCTTCAGCCACTTCTTGATATCACAAGGCTGAAGGCAGGCATCTGTGATACTGGGGACCTTTGAAATTGGCAGAAGTGGATCATCCATTCAGCACTTCTGGTTGAAGATTATTGCAAATGCTTCAGCCTTTTGCACTGAAGTGTTGGCTTCCTCATTACCGAGGATGCGAATATTTGTGGAGCCACCTCCTCAAATGAGCTGTTTAGTTGGCCACACCATTCACGATTGGATGTGGCATGACTGCAGAGTCTGGATTTGATCCATTGATGTGAACTCTCCTCACCCTGTCCATCACTTGCTGCTATTTGGCATGCAAGTCATCCTATGTTGTGGCTTCACTAAGTTGATACCTTATGTTTAGCCTCCTGATGTAGCTCCTGGCCTACTCTCCTGCACTGTTCATTGAATTGGGCTGATCCCCTGACTTGATGGTAAATGATAAAGTGTGGGATATGTCAGGCAATGTGATTGCAGAACAAGTACAGTTCTTCTGCTGATGGTGTCTCAAAAGGATGAATGGTGTAAACCCGAAACATCGACTTTCCTGCTCTTCTGATGCTGCCCGACCTGCTGTATTCCTCCAGCACCACACTGTATTGACTCTGACTCCAGCATCTGCAGTTCTTGCTATCTATTAAAGGGTGCCCACTCTTGAGCTGCTAGATCTGTTCAAAAGCTAGTCCATTTAGCATAGCGGTAGTGCCACACAACATGATGGAGAGTATCCTCAACATTTTTGTGTGGTGGTCATTCCTACCCATGCCACAGACATATGCACCTGCATTAGGCAGATTGGTGAGGATGAAGTCAAGTATGTTTCTCCCTCCTGTTGGTTACTTATCCTCTTGTTGTAGATCCAGTCTCGTGGCTATGCCTGTTAGGGCTTGACCAGCTTGGTCAGTAATGGTGACATTAAAGTCCCTTACACAGAGTACATTCTTCACCCTTCTACCCTCAGTGTTTCCTTCAAATGAGGTACAAAGTGGAGGAGTATGGATTCATAACCTGAAAGGGGATGGTGGGAGAATGTGGTAGTCAACAAAAGATTTCCTTGTCCATTTTTGACTGGATAACATGAAACTTCATGGGGTCCAGTGTCAATATTGAAGATTCTCAGGACAAATCTTTCCAGACTGGAGACAGCTGTGCTGCCACCTCTGCTGGATCTGTCCTTCTGTGGGACAGGATGGTAACTGTCTGGCCTGAGACATCTGGTGTACCATATGATTCCTTGAGTATTAAAATGTTAGACTGTTGCTTGACTAGTCTCTGAGACAGCTCTTCCAAATACGGCACCAGCCCTCAGGTGTTTTTAAGGTCGATTTTGCAGGGACAATGGGACTGAATTTGTCATTTCTGGTGTCATAGTCTGTGCCAGTTGGTCTGTCTGGTTTCATGCCCCTTTAGTAACTTGCTGCTGTTTGATGCAATTCAGTGGCTTGCTCGGCCATTTCAGAGGATGGCTGAAAACAACCATAATGTTATGGTAACAAAGTGTGGAGCTGGAGGAACACAGCATAATGTGTCTCCCCACCCCTGACCTCATCCCAAGACCAGCCCCCTCTCTCGTCCCCACCTCCTTGACCTGTCCGTCTTCTCTCCCACCTATCCGCTCCTCCCACCTCACTGACTAACCCCCACCTCCACTTCCTACCTCCACTCACCTTTACTAGCTTCATTCCCACCTCCTTGACCTGTCCGTCTTCTCTCCACCTATCTGCTCCACTATCCACCTTCTATCACCACACCCCCTCTCTATTTATTTCAGAGCCCCCTTCCCCTCCCCCATTTCTGAAGAAGGGTCCCGACCTGAAACGTCAGCTTTCCTGCTCCTCTGATGCTGCTTGGCCTGCTGTGCTCATCCAGCTCCACACCCCATTATCTCAGATTCCAGCATCGGCAGTTCCTACTATCTCACAATGTTATGGTTCTGGAGTCACATGTACATCAGACCAGATGCAATCTGTCCCTAAAGAACATTGCTGAACCAGACAGGTTTTTAACAACAATCTATGTGGTCGCTAACTTTGTAATTCCAGATTCTTAAAATTAGGTTCAATATTTTGCCATCTGCTGTGTTGTGATTTGAACCCATGACCCAAACACATCAAAACGCCGTTCTGGATTACTAATCCGGAGACAGTAACACCATACCACGCTTCTACCTAGTAATAATACGCTTATGAAATGAAATTTGTGATGATTTATACATTACTTATGGGTTAGCCTACTTAGAGTTGACAACCTCAAATGGTTATACTGTTCACTAGAGGAGAATATACGATAGGCTCTCCTCATGAAATCAAAAACTTGTGTAGGAGACGACTGCCATTTACAGGCTAAAATCCTTGTCAGATTTATTCATAGATTATAAAAGATACACAACAAAATAGTTAATGCTCAAAAATGCAATAAAACTAAAACCATCCAGAGGGAACTTTTAGAACAACAAATCATGCAGAACCTGACAGAAAATGTGGATGAAACAATCAGTTTTGTCTGCTGATGGACTTCTTCAGAAGAGGTGTTACTTGGATGCTTTAAATTCCAATTCATCAATGGTGCTGAGATACCTCTGCCAGCAGTAAAGCTTAGCAGCTGAGCTGTGATTTATACTGTGGGATTTATTTCATGTTGTACCCATTTCTTTTCAAGGAAATAAATTGAGTAATTAACAGATTTGTCACTTTGGGAGGTGAGGTATTGATGTCTGGATATTGTCATTGCCCAGATGACACTTTGTTCCTGTAATGAATTCCCCTAATTGCTCAGTATTCTGACAGAACAGAATAGTCTACTATGTCACCATCATCCTGCATATATTAAGAATTTCACAAAAGTAGTTGTAGCTACCAAAGCACTTTCAGCTTAATTGGTTTCTGAACAAAGAATATACTTTTTTTTATATAGACACAATGGCTGCAATCCTACATTTTCAGTTTTGATCACAGAAAACAGCTGCTATCTTAATTCCAGCTAAAAAAAATGTAACAATAGAATATTTCTGTCCTTTTCTCATTATCATAAAATCTGTATTTACATACAGAATGCCCTGTAGCTGGAATTACCATTGTTGGTGGATATTTTACAACCAGGGACTGTAATAGGAAGATGCCAACTCAGATGTTGCAGAAATAAATTAAATTGGCTGAAGTGTTTTCATATGAACTTACTTAGGCTTGACTGTTTTGTTATTTATTCGCAGGATCACTGGCTAGGCCAGCATTTACAGCTCATCATTAAATGCCCTTGAGAACACGGCAGCATTTTTATTTTAAGCTGAGCCGTCTCTTGAACTGTTGTAGTCCTTGGGGAACAGGTACACCCACAGTTCAATTAAGGAAGGGAGTTCTAGGATTTTGACTCACAAGAAGTGATACAATTTCAAGTCAGGGTGGTGTGCAATGTGAATAGGGACCTTCAGCTGTCGGCATTTCCTACATCTGCCACCATTATCCTTGTAGGTAGTAGGGGTAGCAATTTAGAATGTGCTGTTGGAAGAGCTTTGGAGATTTGCTGCAGCTTTGGAGATGGTACACACTGCAGTTACTGTATTGGTGGTGAAGGTGTGCCAATCAATAGCCTGCTCTGTTCTGTATGGCATTGGGCTGCTTGAGTGAAGCTGCAGGTTCACTCGTACAGGCAAGGGGAGAGTATTCCATCACGCTACTGGAATGTATCTTGCCAGTGGAAGACAGGTTTTGGGTGTTAGAAATTGAGCTA
The DNA here is from genome assembly GCF_021869965.1 of Rhincodon typus. Lineage (NCBI taxonomy): Eukaryota > Metazoa > Chordata > Chondrichthyes > Orectolobiformes > Rhincodontidae > Rhincodon > Rhincodon typus. Next base: position 12,358,760 of record NC_063365.1, on the reverse strand, counting down.
CATAGTTCTAATTGTTGACATCAGTGATCATCTTCAGGCAAGGCCACCAACCTTTGATTTTTATACAAAAATGGGCTAAAACAAATAAAGTCAGTAAAACATTAGTAAAATATCCAGTGTAATGATATGGCATTTGACTGGTTCAATTGCCATAAACCAACAGCCATAATTATAAACAGATAAAATTGCAGCAGGTAAGATCAGCTAAAATCCTTGAGTTTCATAACAAAAATGAAATTGAGTTATTGTCATCATAAATCACAAGTTCTGCCTTCATTCTTCCTACTGTTGTTTGGTGGTATAATACATTTTATTTATCTGGGACAGATTAGGGCTGTACAAAATGTGTTTGCTTAAACAGCGCGTGGGTGCATCACCAGATCGAGTTTGCTATATCTCTTAGAAAACTCTTGCATTCTCTCTTGCTATCCAGCAGTTGGTACATGATCAACAACAATAATGTGCATTTAGATTGTACCATCATGTAATAAGACATCCTAAGGTGCTTCATGGAGATTTTATCAAACAAAATTTGACACTGAGCTATGTAAGGACATATGAGGCCAGATGACCGGTCGCTTCACCAAATAATTATGTTTTAAGAAGCAGCTTAAAAAGGGCTAAAAGTAGGAACAGAAATGTAGAAAGCAAATTCTAGAGTTATGACTCAGCTTGTTGAATGCAGTCACTAAGGCAGGAGTGAACAGGGATGCTCAAGAGGAGTGCAGATACTCTTACGGAGAGGCTGTCAAACACACTGATAATTAAAACCGAAACACCCAGAGACGCTCGCCTCACCTCGTAATCTGTTAAAGGAAATGTGAAAAGTGGTATAACCACCTCTCACCTCCCAATCTGCCATAAAGGAAGGGTGGAATAAAATTAACTCCCAACAGTCACTCTACAATCAACAAGTAACAATTTATTTTATCTAACTCTAACAGTGATCAAATTAACAGAACTACTAACAAACCGAACAATTCCCCATTAACTATTAACTATTTCCAAATAAAACCAAATTCTAATGGTATACTGTTCCATAAATACAAGTCCCACATATATAAACCAAAGTAATAAGACAAATAAAATTTAAAACTTGGACTCTCGAAACTACAGTCAGGATGCGTCTTCCAGAATGTTCTTTGCCTTTTCCACTATTCTTCAGTCAGGAACTTTTTCTTCGTCAAATCCTTGTGTCTGGAATATTAGCTAAGAGTGCAGTGGTACCTTTTAGACCGTGCCTAATCAGAGAGCTTAAAGATTTCTGTGACAGCCAAACTTTTACTCTTCCGATAGCAGTTCATTCTCATCCAGATTTTCAAAAACTCTCTTCTTATATACTCCTGATGATCTGTCAATTTTCTTATAATGGGATAGGTCCTAGGTTGTCAACACCATCAGATTTAAATGCAATTGGTTTTCAGTCTTTAAGTGCCTGGTTTAAATTAATTGGCTGATATTCAAGCTGGTTGCCTCAACATCAAAACAAGCCAAGGTTGCCAACCACACAGCCTACTGATACATATGTTTCAATTTCAGAACTGTCTCCAAATCTGCAGCAGCTTGCGGATTCTTTTTTATCTCTAAGCTTAGAAAAACACATCACCTCTTAAAAGGACCACACACTCTTCCCCCCATCATTTTTACAAACAAATTCTAATATCCAATTCACAAGTACTCTACCCAAATTCGCAACACTTCCCCCGAGAAAAGAACCATCATTATGAAAAGATGGCTTCAATTGTTTTCTAAATCTTAACGCCATTATTACTAAATCCATAATGCATTAATCTAGAGTTACTCATTTCATATTAATCCTATATACATATATAACATCAAATCCTACCATTTCTATCTTATACACACATTTTCTTTTAAACCTGTGGTAACGCATCCGCAATAACATTTTCACAACCCACAACATGTAAAATCTGTAAATTAAATGCTTGTAACATAAGACTTCAATGAAATAGTCTGGTATTCTTGTCCTTAAACCTTTCCAAAAATGTCAAAGGATTGTGGTCAGTATACACAACCATCTCAAATACATTGTTCACAACATAAACATTAAAATCTCGTAAGGCCAATACCAAACTCAATAACTCTTTTCCAAAAATCGAATATTTTCTCCGATGGATACTGAATTTCTTTGATAAATAACCGATTGGCCTTTCAATGCCACAATCATCCCCCTGTAACAGCATAGCTCCAACTCCTGCATCGGCATAAGTCGATAGCGACTTTAAAGGGTTTCAAGAAATTCAGCATAGCTAAAACTGCTGTGGTGGTTAACACTGTTTTTGAATTCTCAAATGCCTGTTGTCCACCGAAATTTTGTGTTCTTCTTTAACAAACCCATCAGCAGTGCCACCACGCCACTAAAGTTTGGTACAAATTTCCTGTACAATCCGCTCTGTCCCAAAATCTGTAGCACTTCCTTCTTCAAGGATGGTCTTGGAAATTCCTCAATGGCCTTCGTCTTCACATTTCTCTGTGTCATCCTTCCATGTCTGATATTGTGTCCCAAGACCATTGGTTCTACCTTCACGAATTCAGTTTTTGCTAAATTTATGGCCAATTTTGCATTCTGTATTCTTTCGAAGAGTTCTGCCAAATGCTTTCTATGAATGGCTAAAGATCACTCAATCATCTATATAGATGTCACAATTAGTTAATCCTGCCACAACTCTGTTCATAAGTCTTTGAAAAGTAGCTGGTGTGTTCTTCGTTTCAAAGAGCATTACTTTAAATTGATACAGCCCATTGGGGATTACAAACACTGACATTTCTTTTGCTCTCTCTGACAAAGGTACTTGCCAGTAACCATGGAGTAAGTCCAACTTTGTGACGTAAACTGCTTGTCCAACATTTTCCACAGAGTTGTCCAGTCTTGGAATTAGGTATGAGTCTGATTTAGTCACGTTGTTGATCTTATGACAATCCATGCAGAATCGTTGAGTACCATCAGGTTTGGGAACCAACATGATTGGTGAACTCCACTCGCTTTGACTCGGCTCCATGATGTCTTCTTGGAGCATCGCTTCCACTTCCTTCTGTACCCGTGCTGCTTTGAGAGGATTAAGCCCATAGCGGTAACAAGGTGTAGAGCTGGATGAACACAGCAGGCCAAGCAGCATCAGAGGAGCAGGAAGGCTAACTGTGAGATCTACGACTTTGGACCTATCAACTTTTCCTTAATTAATTTTAAAGGCCCTCTTACTTAGTGTCTGAATATCAGTTCAAACGGAGCAAACTGAGTCGATTCATTTGGGGCATCTCTAATAGCAAACAATATAAATGGGAAACCTTCATCCCAATCATTTGGGTAATCCTGGCAATAAGCCTTCAGCATGGTTTTCAGGGTCTGATGCCACCTTTCTGATGCTCCCTGGGATTCAGGATGGTACACACTTGATTTAAAAGTGTTGGATGCCTAAACTAAATGTGATCTCCCTAAATAATTTGGCAGTAAAATTGGACCCTTGGTCTGATTGGATCTCTCTGTGTAGTCCATAACTGGTAAAGAAAGCAAGCAACTCCTCCACAACCTTTTTTAGCTTGACATTCCATAATGGAATTGCGTCTGGAAATCTGGCAGGTATATCCATTATGGTTAGCAAATAATGGTTCTGTATCTTTGCCTGAGTCTACTTCACTCCTGGATGACCTCTTACAGGTAATTCGCGTGCTACCCAGCAATACTTCCTGTCTGTATGCTACTGGCAACACAATCTGGTGAGTTTACGCCTATTTCTCCTCTGCACTAACCCGCCAAGTTCTCCATTTCCACTTTAGGATTCTATCCTTAAGGTAATTACATGCAGGAATACATTCGGATTCCTTTTCTGAGTAAGCCTTATGACATAAATCTTTTCTTGTCTCATCGTTTTGTTGTAACTTCATTAGTCTTTCAGAACTAAACATCTCTGCCTGATTCTCTACCTGTTCAGGTTTTTCCTTTACCATTTCGTCAAACAGGGGGTAAGCTAAATGGACCACAACTCCTTTGTCCTTGTCTTTGGTTTTCCACTCTTGCTTTAACTATAGCTGTGGGATGTTGTCACCACACAGTCCAGAAAGATTCCAGGGTACTTTTCTTTCAACTCCTCAGTTCCCTGGTTTTCCTTCAGCTTCTCTACTACGAGGGGCATCATTCCCACCTTTGATCCTGCTAGGTCATTTCCAAGAACAAACTGTATTCTTGGAATAGACACTTGTTCAATCACTCCCACCGTCACTTCCCCTGTCTTGATTGGACTTTCCAGCCTTATCTTACACAGGAATGCAAAATCTCTCTTCATTTATTCCACAGATTATCACTCTCTTGGGTAACATTTCAGAAGGAGTGCAAATACCTTCATCTCTTACTATTAGAGACTGACCAGCTCCCATATCTTAGGTAACAATTCAGAAGGAGTGTAAATACTTTCATCTCTTACTATTCGAGACTTACCAACTCCTGTATCCCTCAATGTTTTAACTTCTTTACCTTCTCCCCCTCTTCTTCCTGAGTAAACCTTACCCACAGAGGTGAAGTCTTTGAAGAGATCGGGCACTCTGTTACTATCCAGCCCATGACTACGCTGTGCACTCTCCTGCAGCTCCTCGACTTCTCTAGGGATTTCCTTTACTATCTCAACTAATCCCACTGGTTTATCATCTTTTACCACATCCTTTTCCCCAATGCCTCTCTTAATTCACCAGCACCGTGACTTTTACGTGTTCCCCTCTGATCCAGTGAAAACACCTGAGGCCTTTCACCTCTTTTCCATTCCCTTGGGTTTCTTTTTTCACATGTAGTAAACTGTTCAGAATTTGTTATTTTTTTTTTCATCGAAGGAGCTCTCTTTTCCCAATTTCTACTCCTCACGGAATGAAATTGCTGTCGGAAGCTAGATTTCGATTTATGTACTAGTGCGTATTCATGTGATCCTAGGTTGTCAACACCATCAGACTTAAGTTCAATTAGTTTTCAGTCTCTAAGTGCCTGGTTTAAATTAATTGGCTGATATTCAAGCTGGGAGATAGTAACTTCAAAATCTCCCCACCCCCGGCCTCATCCCATGACCAACCCTCCCTCTCATTCCCGCCTCCATGACCTGTCCCCGTCTTCTCTCCCACCTATCCACTCCTCCACCTCACTGACCAATCCATCACTGCCTACCTGCACTCACCTATCATCCCACCTACCTTTCCCCAGCCCGTCTCATCCCTGTCTCCTTGACCTGTCCGTCTACTCTCCTACCTATCTCCTTCTCATCCACACCTCCTTGACCTGACACAACCTGTCCATCTTCTCTCCCACCTATCCGCTCCTCCCACCTCACTGACCAATCCCCACCACTGCCTACCTGCACTCACCTATCACCATCCCACCTACCTTCCCCAGCCCCATCCCTCCTCTCTCTATTTATTTCAGAGCCCCCTTCCCCTTCCCCCATTTCTGAAGAAGGGTCTTGACCCAAAATGTCAGCTTTCCTGCTCCTCAGATGCTGTCTGGCCTGCTGTGTTCCTCCAGCGCCACACTGTGTTATCTCTGATATTCAAGCTGGTTGCCTTAACATCAAAACAAGCCTAGGTTGTCAACCACACAGCTAATTGATACATATGTTTCAATTTCAGAACTGCCTGTGCAACTGCAGCTGCTTGCAGACTTTTTTAAAACTTCAAGCTTAGAAAAACACATCACGTCTTAAAGGGACCATGCACTCTTCCCAACATCATTTTTACAAAATAATTCTAATATCCTGCCTTTCAATTCAGAAGTACTCTACCCAACTTACATAGCACCTTTAATATAACAGTCCTTGACTTTATAGGAATGTAATGGAACACTTGCTACCGAGTTCTCAACATCTGGTCTAAACTAAAACCCCTGAAAAGGTTCCTTAAGTGAAGCTCAGATGTGAGGTAACTCGAGGAAGAAGGTAGCACAGTCCCAGTTTAAAAGTTGAAATCAGAAGTGACTTAAACCTACCAAGATGTTATGTACAGGGATTCTGGTTGGATCAGTATACAAATGACGTTTTGGGAACTGTATCAGGAGTAGTGTTTTAGGTGCAGTACAAAAGCCACCTTGTTTCTTTTCAAATTATAAAACAACATTTTGGAATTAATGGGATTATATTTTTACTGGGTGTTTAAATTTTTTTGAATTTCTGTTACAAGTAGATGGCTTGGATTATTTCATTTTATCTGTGTTCTTTTTGTAAAATCTTCCACTTTTTTGTTAAAAGCAAAATCTACAGCACTGTGTACTTATGCTTCAGTGAAAGACCACTTTGTTGAAACAAAAACAATAAAAATATGACCCATCAAGCCAGGTTCCTGACTGGAATCTGACTTGCACTGTAATAATACCTGCTGGGATCACAACAGAATTATAATTCTAATAGCTGCCCTCCAATCCATATCCTCTGGCTTTGTAAGCTTATGCTCCTACTTCCCAGAATACCCCCACCATTTAGTTCAAATCTCTCTCTATACAGCCCATTATTTTGTTTGTTGTCATGTGCAAGTAGTCTTGTAGCTTCATCAGGTTGACACCTCATTTTCAGTATGTCCAGTGCTGCTCCTGGAATGGTCTTCTTGCACTCTTCACTGAACCAGGGGTGATTCCTTGGATTAATGGTAATGGAAGAATAAGGGATATGCTGGGCCATGACATTACATGGTTGAAGTCAATTCTACAGCTGCTGATGGACACATCTTGTGGATGGCCAGATTTGAGCTCGTAGATATATTTTACGCCTATCCCACTGTGGTACTGCCACTTAAATAATTGCAGTTATGCTCAAAGCGAAGACAGGACTTCAACTTCACAAAAACTGTGCAGTTGTCAATCCTACCTTTACCGTCATGGGCAGATGCATCTGCAGCAGGAAGATTGGTGAGCACAAGATCTAGTAGGTTTGTTGCTCTTGTTGACTGCAGGCCGAATATGGCAGATAAATTCAGGACTAGCCAACTTGTTTAGTAGTCTTTTTGGGTTCACTCTTGATGATGGGCAGTGAAGTTCCCAAAATAGAGTAGATTCTATGTCATGATCATTCTCAGTATTTTCTCCGCGTGGTGTTCTACCTGCAGGAGTATTGACTCATCAGTTCAGAGAGGACACTTTGTGATAATCAGTAGGTGGTTTTCTCGTCTATATTTAATCTGATCCCATGAGACAATATTGAGGATTATCTGGACAACTCGCCCCCAACAATATTACATTGTGTTGCTACCTCTGCTAAGAAAAAGTTGGGAATGTTATGAAAAGCCATCAGTCTTTTTACATATCTTGGAAATGCCCTCAGCTCCAACCACACAAGACAGTGACACTGGAAGTGTTTGGGGCTGGTACTGTGATCACAATCACGGGGATTATGGAGAGGTGGCGGTACAGCAGCAACATCATTGGACTACTGGTCCAGAATCCCAGACTAATGTTTTGAGGACATAGGTTCAAACCTTACAAGGGGATGGTAAAATTTGAATTCAATAAAAATGTGGAATTAAAAGCTAGTGCAATGGTGACAAATAATCATTGCCAACAATATGGATATTGGAAGCTCTGAAGAAGATTTATATTAGGCCTCAAAACTTCCACTTTGTTTTTCTCTCCACAAATGGTGCCAGACCTTCAGAATTTCTCCAGTATTTTCTATTTTTATTTCGGATTTCTACAGTCCACAGTATTTTATTTTTACTTAAGAAATCCTTGTTGATTGTTGTAAATACCCACATGGGTCACTAATGTGCTTTTTGGGAAAGAACTCTGTCTTCCTTACCCAATCTGGCCTACATGTGACTCCAGAACCACAGCAATTTAGTTCTTAAGTGCCCTTGAAATGGCCTAGCAAGGAACGTAGTTCAAGGGCAATAGTGCCCACATGCCATGCACAGATTAAAAAAAATAATTTCACAACTACTTTGGAAGACAGCCATCCATTTAGCCTCTCCATTTATAATGGTCAATGATATATCCTGGTACTGTGGGGTCATCTGCCTAGATTCAGTTAGCTTGAAATGTGGCCCTCCACATTTCAAATCAAGCTTCTTCCTACACGGTTTCATTCCTGGGATTGTGATGGGATTGAACAGGTCACTTGAACATAAACTTAGTTTAAATGCTCTTTCCATCATGGTTCATTGCAAAAGTCAGTTACCATAAGCAGATCCCCATGATCTATGATCAGAAACTTGAAAATTTATTTGTGCTGTAAATAGAGCAGCTTGCCAGAGGACTACAAGTGAGCCTTTTAACAGCATTAAGCAAAGAAACTCACCTCATTTCCCTATCCACTCTGAAAGACAGAAAACACCACAATGCTAGTCTGTAGAATTCAGGCTAAAACTAAGGGAATACAACAGATTGAGCTCATCTCGCGCAACGGTTTGGTTAGTTTGCTCTGTTTTAAATAGGCTTTAGAACTCCATATAAAAGCATTCTTTTGTAACTTCCAGCTCTACTTCCTCTTCCAAGTTCGTTTCAGTCCTGCTTTCTGAGTTGTTCTCTGATCAGTATTGAGCTCTGGTTATATAAAATATTGTTAGGGCTCTTGTGGAGCAGTGGATAGTGTCCCTATCTCTGACAGAAAGCCTGGGTTGAAGTCCCACCAGCTCCAAATGTGTGCAGTGACCTCAATGACCAGGTTTATTAGAAAATATCACATTGGGACACTACCACTGTGCCACAAGATTCCCCTACAAAATATTTATAAATTAAGGTTACACATACAATGTACGGAGCATTGATTGAACGATTGCTTGAGCAAAAGACAGACATAGCCATATGCTGTAGAGGAAGTTGTTAGATCTGACTGCCTCCCTCTCCTCTGTGGTTGCAGATAATCTGTACCTGGCAGTCCTTAGAAAGGGAGCATATTATGTCCAATGGCAAGCTTAGGGCATTCCACAACCAGTGGGCATGACAGGGGCCTGGGGATACAGATATTTTTCAACCATAGATAAGACTGTGTGGAGCTGGAGGAACACCGCAGGCCAGGCAGCATCAGAGGAGCAGGAAAGTTGATGTTTCAGATTGGACCCTTCTTCAGAAATAGGGGAGGGGGAAGGGAGCTCAGAAATAAATAGAGAGGAGGGGTGGGGCTGGGCAAGGTAGGTGGGATAGTGATAGGTCAGTGCAGGTAGGGAGTAGTGGGGATTGGTCAGTGAGGTGGGAGGGGAGGATAGGTGGGAGAGAAGATGGACAGGTTGTGTCAGGTCAAAGAGGCGGGGATAAGAGGGAGGGTTGGACATGGGATGTGGCCAGGGGTGGAGAGATTTTAAAACGGGTGAACCACTGTACACGAGTCACTGTAATGTTTCACACTGTGAATAAATCTAAAACTGAATAAAGATTGGAATTTGATCTCCAGTTTCACCAACTCTCTGTCAGAAGTTTAACACTATCATATTTAGGAAGTCAAAGAAATATCTAGATTGCTACATCCCCTAGTTTCACATCTAAGAAATTTGAGAGAGTGCGCACATGTACAATAACTTGAAGTACAATATATTGTGCATTGTAAGGTAACATAAAGAGCAATGGGGTGAGTGCGAAGATAATCTTATTTGGTATGTTGACTGAGTGCACAGTGTTGCATAGGATACTGAAAGGACTTACAGATGTTTTCCAAAAAATGATCTTTAACATACAACTGAACCAACATACATCAGGGGAACTTGATTTCACATCTCATTAAAAGGACAGTACCTTTGGTGAATGAACATTCCCTGAAGTCTTTGAAACCCATTCTGCTAACAGATAGGCAGATATTCTTGTAAACATAGTAAACGTTTGGTCATTCTACTGAATTTTGACTACCTTTGAAACATTACTTATAAATCAAACCATTTGGTCTTATGAACAATTTGACTGAATGCCAGGCACCTACAAGTGTAAGACACCAATGAATTTTTAATACAATAATCTTGCTTCACTTGGAGGAGTACATGAAAAATAGATGTCCATGAAAACATATATATACTGTGTCTTTTACCCACAAAAATAATGGAAATCTTGTAGGAATACAGTGATCTCAAACCAGATTTACTTTCATAATATTTGGACTGTCTAAGATTTCAACACATAGTGCAGAGAAATTTCTTCTCATGTGACATCTGCTTTTATCACACAAGCTCTGCTGGAGAGTCTCAACATTATGACTGTAAGTGGGATATATTCAACCCAGAAATCTTGCTTCCTCCTTCTCTACTTTACAATTGCTAAGGCCAGCCACTAACCTGATCTTATGTTTGTTTTTGAATCCTACTTCTGGATTTTTAACATGGGGAGTTAGTTATTCTGGTCTCCTGGGTGAAGGTAAAGTCTTAGGATATTGGATTCCCCTGGTCTGATGAAATAAGGAGCACTGCCACTTTTTGAGGAATTATTGACCTGAAACTTGGGGCCCCATTTTAGCTCTGCTTTCTCTCCACAGATGTTGCCTGACCTGGTGAATATTTTGTGTTTTCTGCTTTTATTGACCTCTTCGTGTTTGCATCCAGACCTTGACACCATGCTCAACCATATATTTGATATTCATGTTAGCCCTCTGTTGCCAAAATATTATTCATATGAATTTTTCTAAAAATATATTTTGCCACAGAATATTAAATAGGTCAAGTAATTTTTTTGATTTAGTAATTGAAAATCTCCAAGAAAAAGGCTATTATAATCATTCAAAATAGAACTAGACAATAGTAGCAACTCAATTCATTTCAGTGAAAATACCCAAACTATTAAAAATAATTACCTCTTTTTCAGCCTCCATTTCCTCTTCTGAAACAGCAGCACTAGACACTACCAATGGAGTCCACCGCAGGTTTTCTTGGTCCACTTCATTAACACGTGGATTGGAATGCAACTTTCCTACATGCTCCTGAATCAGTTTGTGCCTTCGAATTATAACGAATCTACAAAACAAAGATGTAGTTAGTTTGTATTATTGCTGTTAGTTTTGTTGACTGTTCAAAGGATTCACCAAATACTTGTCTCATTTATGCTGTCAGCACGTGTTATCTGATCAAAGACTGCTTTTTGTAAAAAGAAATGCTAGTGGTGAGCATTTTGCTCCATTCTCAAAATTACATTATATCTTTTATGCACATTCATTAGCTCATATGCAAAAGGACTTTTCATGCTTTTACAAAACCAAAATATCCTGAATGCTGAAATCTGAAGCAAAAACAGAAAATGCTGGAGAAACTCAGCAAGTCTGGCAGCATCTGAGGAGAGAAACAAAGTTAACGTTTCAAGTCCAATGACTTCTTCAGAATTCAGTTTCTCTCTCCAAACTGCAGTCAAAACTACTGGGTTTCTCTTTTGTGCTTTTACGTTGAGATTGCAAAACCATAACTGTGCACGATAGGAAATTCTGTGAAATAAGCTCTCTTCAAAGATAACCAGTTAATCCCATGATGAATGATTGTAACAAAAATTACTTTATATCTGGAATGTAATTTTATAATAATAGATGAACACTATCATAATAGAAAAGGAAATTGCTAGGAACACTCAGATGGTCAGGCAGCATCTGTGGAGACAAAGACACAGCTGATGCTTCAAGTTGATGGCATTTCATCGGAACTCCATGAAACATGAAGAGCCTGCACATTAGGTTATGAAGGTTCACCTGGAATATCTAGTTGCTACTATAAGAATCATATTATAGGTACGTGGAGAAATTGCTCTGTCAATTCCTTTTGAAACATTTCAACAGACTTCACAGACAATGCTTTCATACTACAATCAGGCTATGCTTTAATATTTTTGCCACGTTACCTGGCTCTAGGCTCACGTTAGCAGATATTACACTACAGCCTGTAGGTAACTTTGTTAGGATTCATGGAGGTCAGTTTTTATAATACGAAATTTTGAGAACTTGTTTGAATCACTAAATCAGGGTATAGCGTCAAATGTCAGTTTACTTGATATGTGATTGGGGCTACAGCATTTACCAAGAGGTGCACCACTGAACAGCAAGTAATTCATAGAAATGCAATCAATCGATGGACCTAAAAAATTATGTAATCGTGCATGGTTTGTCAAAGCTAGTGTCTTGATTTTATACCTTACACATGATACTTACTTGCAATGTCGCTTGTCAATCATCTTTAGCTGCTGCAGAGTCATTGCAATGTCATGTGGGCACATCCCTGTTTCTCTGCTAATACCCTTTATACTGATATGCTTGTCCTGATGCCGCTGTAGGTATTCTAATATCACACTCTTCCAGTACGCCAGGTATGAAAGTCTTCCCAGATCAGACAGGGGCTTTTCAGGTGAACCTGCTTGTCCTTCCTGTCTTGTAAGTAAGTAGCCTACATACAGATCAGAGAAAATGATGCTAAAAAGAATATTGAAATGAGAATATTTAATCCACATTGTTATTTTGATCCATATAGTGGACGAACTCATACCATTATTTTCAGTTTGAGGTAAACTACACAGACCATGTTAAATAGTTATGTTGTATGTTACACCATATGTTGGATTTGACATCTTCAGGAAATGTTTTGTGGAGCACCTTACAGTGAATTGATTAAGTTTTTGGGCTCCTGTCCAGCAGAATGTTGCAGGTCCAAAAATGTACTGAGAAAAAAAGTGTTTAAAATAAAATGGGGAAGACAGAAACAGAATTACATGTTTTACAAGAGGAAATTCTTGTGTAGAAAATTCTGTAGAACACACAATGTACTTCCAGCTTTACTATCAACCACACATAGCTATTATTGAGCCTGATAGCTACTCATTTGCTGGCTTGAAATCAATTTGTGGGAGCAGTGAAACAAACTATTCTATGATCTCAACTAGCGGAAAGATTGCAATGAGACAATTTTGGGGATGAGGAAGGAGAGGTTGTAGATTTGCTCACCGAGCCGTTGTGTTTGATTACAGGTGTTTCGTCACCCTCCTAGGTAACATCGTCGGTGCTCCTCCGGTGAAGCGTTGGTGTTCTGTCCCACTTGTTATTTATGTGCCTCATTTTGCTGGGGTGGTTGGTATTATTTCTAGTTCTGTTTTTCAGTGGTTTATATATTGGGTCCCATTCAATGTGTTTGTTGATGGCGTTCCGGTTGGAATGCCAGGCCTCCAGGAATTAGGGTAGCCCACAAACCAACATCCACTCTGCAACAGCTACTGACGTAAAGGATCCCATACCCACAACCAATAAAACTAACGTAAATATAAAATACCATGCAAGGACTGTGAGAAACATTACATAGGCCAAACTGGAAGAAAACTGACAATAAGCATACATTAACATCAACCAGCTGCCAACAGACATGACCAATTCTCACAGGTCTCAATACACACGGACAAAGAAGGACACGAATTCGACTGGGACAACACATTCATAATAGCACAAGCAAAACAGACATGCCAGGGAATTTCTGGAGGCCTGGCATTCCAACTGGAACTCGATCAACAAACACATTGAACTGGACCCAACATACAAACCACTGAAAAACAGAACCGGAAGTGATGCCAACCACCCCAGCAAAACAAGGCATATAAATAACAAGTGGTACAGAACATCAACGGTTCACTGGAGGCACACTGACAATGTTACCTAGCAGGGTGACGAAACGTCTGCAATCAAACACACCAGCTCGGCGAGCAAGGCTACAACCTCATCTACAACCCGAGCTACAAGTTTTCTCAAAAACTTTAAATGAGGAAGGAGAGTAGAAGTTGCTCTTATTATTAATCATTGCTGAAAGCGAAATAGCCCAACCAAAAGTAGGCAGGAGAAAGCAGTGAGAAACATAGACCGGAATATTTTAAAAGGAAACTAAAATAAATTTGCTGGAAGATGTTCACTGTCATTTAGAGATGCATAACTAGCTCATAACTTTATCATAAGGCATGACTTAATCTTTTTAGACTTCTCACTGTGTAAGAGACACAGGACCTGCCTTTACATTAGATTTAATAAAAACCCATTCTAGACAATTATTGGAAATTGGCAGCTGTCACCATTTGGAAAATACATGAAATAAACAGTAATAGCTTCCAGTGACTAAGCTTGTATATACATCAATACATAAGTAAATTGCAAAGAACTTTTTTTTAAAAAGCTTCAAAATATTTTGAATATAGAGGTAACAAGAGAATGAAAATAGGGACATAAACAAACTGGTCAAAGGAACCAGGCTCTCTATCTGACTTTTCAGATACCAAGGTAGATAAAGGCAGAAAATTGCAAGAGGATATAGATTGCTTATGAGCAAAACAGAGTTCATTGAGGAGGGATGCAAGATTACCCACTTTGGAACAGAAAAAGAAAAATTGGAATACTTTCTCAATGATGAGAAACTAGGTGATTATCAACATTTATTTTCTGGATGTGGCTGTTGCTGGCAAGACCAGCACGTGTTGTGTATCTTTAGCTGCCCTTGTTCAGTGCAGGTGAGCCAGCCTTGAATCACTGCAGTCTACGTGGTGGAGGTGCTCATTAATGATGTCAGGTTAGATATTACAGGATTTTAACTCAGTGGCAGAATATGATGGCATATGTCTTAAATCAAAAAAGGTGTCAAATTGGAAGAAGAACTTGAAGATGGTGTTTTTCCTATGAACATGTTCTTTTTATTCTTGAAGGATGTGGGCTTTGGGAAGTGCTAGAGAAAGCTGCTTTCAATTTAATTTTCTCTTTCTACTTGATTCACTTTGTTTATCTAACCATAATCCTTTATCGTAAACATTTTTATTCTCCTTTATATGTTAATTTACTGTCTTTATATGTTTTGTTCTTCTTTCATTCTCAGAATGGAAAATGATGCAGAGCATTATGGCATGGATCTAGGTAAAAATATTGTTGTGGGAATGAAAACATATTTGATCATATTGTGAGCTCAGAAAGTTGCTAGAGGATAAACAGAACTAAAATAGTGAACATAACAATACTGCTACTGTTAGCAAGCAGAAATTGAAAGAACAGCAAACAAATTATGAAATGCTGACAAATTTTGTGACCATTTAGAATCCGGCAGCATTAATTCAAGAGCTATTAGCCTGATTCTGTATTGAAATTTCTATTTCTGGGAAGAAACATTTAGCTACACTGACTGATTTGGAATTGCAACCTTCATTTTTGGTTAACACAAGTGAAATTTATTTATTTTTTAACCAGTACTTTTTAAAAAGCAACTACATTAAATTGTACAAAAATGAAAGCAGAAGTTCATTGAGGAAGTATATTTTAAGAATCTGTCAATATTTCCATTAAAAGTAAACAAAATAATGCATTAATTTCTACAATGCAAAATCACTTTTCCCTTTAGCAAATATATTTGCACTTACATCAGCTTATGTTACAATGCACTGTATACATATAAATATACAACTCGTTAATGCTGGATCAAAACTTGGACAACAGTCTTTTGTAAAGTGTTATTACATAAACATTGAACATACTTCTGCCAATATTTAAGAAAAAGATCACACGAAAAGTAAAATATAACCCAACTGACAAGTTGACATATAAATTACCCAAAGCATGACATGGTCATTACTTCTGTTGTAAATTTGAACAAATAAATAGAACAAGGGAGCTTTTTGTACGAGACTTATTATTGTAATTAGAAAATAAATTTTTACAATTAGGTTTTTAAATGTTCTGTCAGAGATTTCACATCCCAGCTCAATGTCGTAAGCTTTCATAGACACAGTTACAAGAAAACCAAATTCTACACAAAGGTAGGAAAAGCTTGGCTAGAGCAAATCTCTCACAAGACTCTGGGCTCTTCCAGCTGCAACTTAGGGCTATATTTTGGCAAAAGAAAAGTACAGATTTATTGTGCAAAACAAAATCTCAGTGTTCGTATTAATTTATTTTGTGCATGATGTGATTTGAACAGTTAAATTTTGCTAGTCTCATTACCAAGCTGATATTCTAAGAAACAAATTGTGCTTGATTGCTGTGAAAGCAAGTCAAGTGACAGCAATGAAGAGATCAGAGTTGGCATGTTTCTATCCAAGTGTTTTGGGACCTCCTGCAGCCCTTCACAGGCTCATGAGAACAACCCAGGATTTTATGAAAGAAGATCTTAGATGGCAAGTTATTTTTCACTCCCCATTACTTTATAATGGTCATACATATTTGCATGCTGAGCTATGTGTTCCTAGGACACAAATCAAGTGGCTTGGGAAGATGGCCAACATACATTGTATCTTTAAACCATTGTTTCAATCTTACAGAGCTTGAGATTGCTTTGTGTATAATGCAAGGGACATTCTATTCTTCCACGAAGATTTCAATAGCAATCAATGCACATTTCTTAAAAGCATCAAAAGTAATTTTCAAAATGCATCATCTGTGCTTCATTTAGTTTCCTTTTGCATGAATATAATTATTATATTTGTAAAAGCTTTTGAAATATTTTACGTTTTTCTTGTACCCAACTGTTTGATCTACAGTACATACTGATTAAACTGACTGCACTCTGTTTCATTTCAACCTTTAACAATTTGTTTCAGCCTACTGGCTTTGTTTGCTGGCATATAATCTGACAGTTGTATTCTTTATTCAAGCTGAGAGGAATCAGAAGGGTAAAATTTCATACTTGAATGAGTATGAAGCCCTAAAATAAGTGACAATATTCTATTACTTAATGATGCACAAATCAAAGCAGTCACATCAAGATTAAAATGCATGCATTTACCAATTTCTGTAGCCCATTACTTTCAAGAACACCCCAATTCCCTGACAAGGATCACTGAAACATGGTATCAAACAAAACAGAGCACTTACTGAAATCAATCAGGAACCTTCCAAAGCCTTGTCTTTGGTACTGGGGCATAATCATTATGCAGGATACATTGTACTTCTGTTGGCATAGCTTTTCCTGAGGGAAGGAGAAATAGACCTAGTTTGTCAGTGATGATGCTGATGCAGACAACACGTCACCTACCACTGTCCTTGCAAAATGTCACGCTAATCTAGGCAAACACTGATTGTTAATAACAATGATATATGACAATCTGTTACTGTGGTTTTCATCAAACCCAAGTTGTCATCTTTGTTATGTGGCAAACTGTTAATGCACAAGGTTTATCCATGTCGTAAAATCCATTCAGATTAATCCTTCCATATAACAATCTACGAATAAACTCCTGAGAAAAGCCTGGTGTGCATAGCAGCCTCCTCTGAAATGCACCTCTGGTACATGTGTAGGAATAAGCAGATTTTAAACACAGTAGCAAAATGATTTACACTTTATAACCATTTAATATATTTTATATATAATCAATATGAAGCAGAAAATTAAGAACTATAGTGTCACATGAATTGCATTCCACTTCATTAGACTGATCCAAATTAAGACTTTGTTGCATCTGCACTAAACAATGGAAGAAAAGATTGCACACCTTTATGTGCAGTCTTCATTTCCAAATTAAATTAATTTCCACATGGCATGGATAAGGTCAATCTATCCACAGGAAAATTACTAGGCATCCCTAGCCCTTTAACGCATAACCCTCTTGTTACACTGCATGATACCCAGCTGTTACTTTCAGGCATAATTACAAGAAGAGTCAAATTCAGACACTTAAACAAGGCAACCTATTGGTCTCAACTTACATGAACTGATTCAGAAAAAAACTTACAAAATTACCTCAAGGGGGCAAGGAAAACATATTAAATTTTACAAAAATGCTGCAGCTAAAGATGGTTAGTGTCTCTTCTTGATTTGACATGTAATTTATCCACCACAAGCCATACAAAGCAAGGAGGAGGTATACTATATTTGCTTCTTATTAAAGCTAAAGAGTTGTCAAATTGTACAGCACAATGTTAATAGTGTGTGAATCATTTCAGATAGAAGTTGACAACATGTTATCTAATGTGATAATTAGTTGGTAGTACACAACTTGAATATTGCAGAAAAAGGATACATTTTGTCAAAGCTTTTTGTCTTGCACTAATCAGGACAATAACAAAAATACCAATGTAAAGAGGGAACAATATTATCATTGAACGTAAAAAGTGATGAGTGGAAAGCAAGTAGACTCTGACTGATAGAAATCTTGGCTTGGTAAATGCACTAGTTAGATGATAACTGACAGTCAGCTGCCAAGCTTGTTCCCAGAGTCCACCTGCCAACCAATCAGCATTCTCTTTTTATAACCCTTTACATGAGTGTTCTTGCAAATGCCTGGAGTGTCAGCAAAAAACCTTCAACAAAATGTGTGTCTTTTGTCAAGGCTCTGTCTCCTTTTCCAGGTGGACATAAAACATCCCATTACACTAATTGAAGAGGAGGAGGGGAGTTCTCCCCAATCCCAAACAATAATAATTCTCCAAACAATATAACTAAAAGAGCAGATTGTCAGATCACAGTTCATTGTTTGTTGGTCTTAATGTGAGCAATGCTGGTCATAGAAACATTCATTGTTGGTCATGAGATGGTGCTGATGCGCCTTCTTCAACTGCTGCATCCATGTGCTGAAGGTACATCCACAATGCCTCTTTTCCTGCGGTAGACTGATATAAGCTTGTTAGGCTATTTCAGATTGCACTGTCACTCTTCCTCTGTAGGACATCAATGAACCGGGTGGGATTTTATGACACTCTGGTCAGTTCATGATCATTATTTATTAATTGAAATTATTGCTCCATAAGCTGCAATAGTTAGTTTTATCTCCAGTGTGTTAATCTAGGCTTCTGGATTGCTAGCCTAGTGTTATTGCTATGATGCAACCATCCTGCAATTTATGCAAACTGGTTTTTGCATTTCCCATAACAGTGAGAACACTTAAAAGTAACTTGTAAAGCTCTTTGGTGTGCCTTTAGGTCATGAAAAGCACTATATAAATACAAATTTTTCTCTCCCTCACTGAGCTTTTTACCCAGAGGATCCCAAAACTTACTGAATTACATGAAAATTCACTGATGGGAAAGAAAAAGGTGCTGAAAATATAGGACAGCATTTTGTTTTGGTATAATCTTAAACAGAAATACTGTGCATTGTCCTTGTGTTAAATGAAATAATGGAGATCCATGATTATACAATCAATTCAGTCAAACTAGCTAATATAACAGTAATCAAAATGACAATTTTCCATGTTAGGAACTGCATTACAACTGTAGCCTCAGGCCCAGAAGAGTGTATACTATATTTCAGCACAAGCAATGAGATTTAAATCCAATTCACATTTTCAGCACTGCTGCTGCATGAAAAGCAGGTTTATTTTTCACAGCCCTGTTCAAATCTAGGAAGTTCTGCAATTATATCACAAATTAAACCTTTCACCAAAAATTTTTCAAAGTTGATCCTCATTTTGAATTATTACCAGTGTAGTTGCAGCGCTGTCTATGAAGGATGTGATTTTTACCACTATTTAAGAGTTCTACAAATGAAGGATATTATGTATTGATACATTATCCCGCTTTCCTTTCTTTTTAATTATTACTTTTTTTATTATTATATATGATTTCTGTCATTGATGTAGGCGCCATGGGGGGGCAACTTGTAAAACTTTTCACTGTAATTTTCATGTAAAGTACATGTGACAATAAATTTCTATTCTTTTTACCCTATTTTCTGGAACCAGGTTTAAAACTTCATAAGGTTCACCAATTATAGCAGTAATCTTAAGCATGCAGCATTTCTGCAAAGAAACAAAGAAAAAAAAAACTTGCTTAGCTTTGTCACAACTTCTGGAGAACCCAAAGTGCTTTATAGCCAATGAAAAAATTATGAAATTAGTCAGTGTAATAATGCAGGAATACAGATGCAGTTCATTTATGCACTGAGCAGGGTTCCATAAATAGCAATAAGACAATGACCAGATGATCTGATTTTGTAACTTTGTTAGAAGGATTATGTACTGGCTGCATACTGAAACGCTCTTCTTCATAATGGTGGCATGAGATCTTTCATATCCTCTCAAGATGTTATATGACAGCTTGGCTACACGTATATAGTACTCAGACTTTCTTAAAAATTACCACAAATTGTTTTGTTTTAAAGTGGTCTGGACTGTTTGCATTAGGAAAAGGTTGTAAGATTTTTAAAAGCAGAATCATTGGTAAACCATATGGCTCAAACATGCTCACCCTTTCACCTTTGTTCTGAATGGCTAATCCTTTATCTCAAAACCAGGTACCCCTTGATCTAGACTTGCTAGCAAGGGAACAGCTTCTCATCACCTATGCTACCAAGTCCTCTGAATTGAATTAAAAAGATTGAACAGGGTTCACAGCAATGTGGACTGCATTAATTACGGTTAGTAAGTTTCTGGATGACACTAAAATTGGTGGTATAGTGCACAGTGAAGAAGGTTTTCTAAGACTGCAAAGAGATCTTGATCAATTGGGTCAATGGGCTGACAGCAGCAGATAGAGCTTAATTTGGATAAATACGAGGTATCGTATTTTGGTAAAAACAACACGGGCAGGACTTACACAATTAAAACCAGAGCCATGGATAGTGTTGTAGAACAGAGACACCTCGTGGTTCAGGTACATAATTCTTTGAGGTTTGTGTCATATATTGCGGTTAAGAAGGCATTCAGCATGCTTGTCTTCATTGATCAGACCTTTTGGGTATAGGAGCTGGGATGTTATGTTGAGGTTATACAGGATGTTGGTGAGGCTTCTTCGGGAGTACTTTGTCCAGTTTTGGTCACCCTGTTAGAGAAGGATATTATTAAGCTGGAGAGGGTTCAGAAAAGATTTATCAGGATGTTGCTGGGATTGGAGGGTTTGAGTTTTGTTTTCTTTATTCATTCACAGGATGAGGGCATTGCTGGCTAGGGCCATCATTAATTGCTCATCCCTCATTGCCCAGAGGGCAGTTATGAGTCAACCACATTGCTGTGGGTCTGGAGTCACATGTAAGCCAGACCAGGTAAGGATACCAGTTTCCTTCCCTAAAGGACATTAATGAACCAGATGCATTTTTCTGACAATTGGCAATGGATTCATGGTCATTGTTAAGACTCTTAATTCCAGATATTTATTGAATTCAAATTCCACCATCTACCATGGTGGGATTCGAACCCAGGTCCTCAGGACATTACCTGTATTAACAGTCCAGCGATAATACCCAACGCTATTCCCTTCTTATAAAGAGAGGCTGGATAGGCTGGGACTTTTTTCACTAGAAAGTAGGAATTTGAGAGATGACCTTACGGAGGTTTATAAAATCATGAGGGGTATAGATAAGGTGAATGCCAGGTGTCTTTTCCCCATGATGGGGATTTCAAGACTAGGGGGCATATTTTTTTAAAGTGAGAGGAGAAGGATTTTAAAACTCGTTTTTTTTTGAAAAAGTGGTTCATGTGTGGAATAAACTTCCAGCAAATGTGATTGATCCAGGTACAGTTATAACGTTTAAAAGACATTTAGATAAGCACATGAATGAGAAATGCTTGGAGGGATATGGGCCAAGCGCAGGCAGGTGGTACTAGTTTAGTTTGGGCTTATGGTCAGTATGGAATAGTTGGGCCAAAGGGTCTGTTTCCGTGCTGTATGACTATGACTCTCTATGCAGCAGTCTGATCTAACTAGGTTCATTCAAGTTTCTTCAGTTCTTCAGAATGCTTAATATTGAAAGATTTGTGTTTCTTTTGGGCTCTAAGCAAATCTTGTTTTATTCTGTAATTTTTCTAAGCCTTAGCAAATTAGGTACCATTTATTTTAAATATCATAACTTGAAACTCATCTACAGAAGCTATTTCAAATTTAAGTTTTACTAATTGCAGCGAGGACGAGTTCTGAATTTTCCAAGCATACCAAATCACAATTGTTTGATAAAGTTTATAGGCTGGTTACAGTGGAGGAGACGTGGCACCATCAAAATGTACTTTACATTTCCACATTGAAGTATCCAAATTAAATAATAGGCTTGCTTACAATTATCTATAACTGACCTTACAATACTTGGTTTCAGACTGACTTGTCACATCTGCTCCTCAGAAACTACAAAAAGTAACAATCTAAAAATTGCACAGGAAGGCAGTTGTAACACAACCTGAGTCAAAAGTACACTGTTCCAGCTGCCTCAATTTAACAGTTGACAGGTGATTGCCACAGGAACCTTAAACTCAGAAATGTGCAATACCCCTGCATATATAAGTTGAAATATGTAGAGATTATAGAGTCATAGAATCATACAGCACAGAAACAGACCCTTTAGTCCAACCAGTCTATGCTGGCCATAATCCCAAACTAAACTAGTCCCACCTGCCTGTACTTGGCCCATATCCATCCAAACATTTCTTATTCATGACCTTATTCAAATGTCTTTTAAACATTGTAACTGTACCCATATCCACCACTTCATCTTGAAGTTCTCCTTACCTTCCTCGGTCAGCCACGTTTAGTTTATCCCTCTCTTAGAATCTTTCCTCCTTACTGGTTATGTGAACTTAGCAATGAATTAGATGTTAAATAATGCAATAAAAATGCATCTCTTAGTACATTTCTGACAGTTTCCCAATTTAAATTTGAAACACCTGTTTTGTTAAAAGTTATTCTGCCTTTTCAACCTTTCAAATTGCCTTTATTATGTGCACCAGATACTGAACCAAAACATGACCAGCTTTCATCAATGCTGCATCCCTTTCCTTATCAATTCCACCTATCTCTCTTCCACCATATTTAGTTATTTTTAATATGATGCGTTATTATTAGATACAAGTATTTTAATGAGATTAAAAGCTGTTGACTTGACAATCAATGTCTTTTAATTAAAAATGGGTGCGCATTAAGTTTTGAAACATTTAGTTTCTGAGTCTTCATGAGCTTGTTCTGGATTGTCACTATGGTAAATCAACACAGTTGAGTCTCCCACTGTGAAAGCAGCACAATCTCCCATCAGAACCAATCTACCACTTCAATTGTTAGGAACTACCATTAAACTGCACAGTGTTATCACAATCAATTAAACACCTGGATTTTTGCAGTCAACAAAGGCAACAACATGTGCAGCTGACCCTGACAGAAGCTCTGCAAAGATCTAGCAATTTCTGCTGTAAATTCTGCCTTTCTCAATATTAATTTGAATCAGGGGCAGGGTAAAAGGGCTCTGAGTATCTAGCAACTGAAATATTATTAAATAAATTAAGCAGCCAATCCCAGCGAAGAATTCTCAGACAGCAAACCAGGAAAGAAAACACATCTCAGAGTCATAGAATTGTACAGATATACAGCACTGAAACAAATCCTTCCGTCCAACTCATCCATGTCGGCCAGATATCCTAAATTAATCTAGTCCCATTTGCCAGCATTTGGTCCATATCCCTCTAAACCCTTCCTACTCATAGACCCATCCAGATGCCTGTTAAATGTTGTAATTGTACCAGCCTCCACCTACTTCGTCTGGCAGCTTTTTCCGTATATGCACCACCCCCTGTGTGAGAAAGCTGCCCCTCAGGTCCCTTTTAAATCTTTCCTCTCTCACCTTAAAGCTATGTCTTCTAGTTTTGGACTCCCCTACTCTGGGGAAAAGGCCTTGACTATTCACCCTATCCATGCCCCTCATGCTCCAGGGAAAAGTGCCCTAGCCTAATCAGCCTCTCCCTATATCTCAAGCCCTCCAAACCTGGCAACATCCTTGAAAATCTTTTCTAAACCCTTTCAAGTTTCACAACATCTTGCCAATAGCAGGGACACCAGAACTGAATGCAGTATTCCAAAAATGGCCTAACCAATGTCCTGTAGCCAAAACATGACCTCCCAACTCCTAAATGCGAAGCATTGGCCAATAAAGGCAAGCATACTAAACACCTTCATCACTGCTCTGTCTACGTATGACTCTGCTTTCAAAAAACTATGAACCCGTGCCCCAAGGTCTCTTTGTTTGGCAACACTGCCATTAAAGCCCTACCATTAAGTGTATAAGTCCTACCATGACTTGACCTATCAAAGAATGCAGCACCTCACATGTATCTAAATTAAACTCCACCTGCCACACCTTGGCCTATTTGCCCATCTAATCAAGGCACTTATAATTTTATAGAAAGCAAAACAAAGCTTAGAATACACTTTTATACAAAAAGGTGAAATATAAATTAATGTAAACTTTTTTTAAAAACAGAATCATCATAATGCATTTCGTTTTACATTACATAAGTGGAAAATTAGTGTTTTTCACAATTAGAAAAGTTCTTCACAACTGGTTGGGATTTGGCATGGTATTCCAGCTAGACCTCATTAACCACAGTGTTTTGGGAGACTGTACTTTGATATGAAGCCTAAAAAGGGAACTACTCATTTGTTCAGTGCTGTTCCATCAAGGGAGACCTCAATTGCGCTTCCTATGGACAACTGCAAATCCGATGGAGGCGGATAGGATCACTAACAACTGGGTTCTGTATTTGGCGATAGTAGGAACTGCAGATGCTGGAGAATCTGAGATAACAAGGTGTAGAGCTGGATGAACACAGCAGGCCAAGCAGCATCAGAGGAACAGGAAAGCTGACGTTTCGGGCCTAGACCCCTCTTCAGAAATGGGGGAGGGGAAGGCGGTTCTGGAATAAATAGGGAGAGAGGGGGAGGCGGATAGAAGATGGATAGAGGAGAAGATAGGTGGAGAGGAGACAGACAGGTCAAAGAGGAGGGGATGGATCCAGTAAAGGTGAGTGTAAGTGGGGAGTTAGGGAGGGGATAGGTCAGTCCAGGGAGGACGGACAGGTCAAGGGGGCGGGATGAGGCTAGTAGGTAGGAGGTGAGGGTGGGGCTTGAGTTGGGAGGAGGCGATAGGTGGGAGGAAGGACAGGTTAGGGAGGCGGGGACAAGCTGGGCTGGTTTTGGGATGCGGTAGGGGGAGGGGAGATTT
>NC_063365.1:12282246-12333577 GCF_021869965.1 Rhincodon typus | reverse complement strand
AGGCTGACGTTTCGGGCCTAGACCCTTCATCAGAAAAGGGTGATGAAGGGTCTAGGCCCGAAACGTCAGCCTTTCTGCTCCTATGATGCTGCTTGGCCTGCTGTGTTCATCCAGCCCTGCACCTTGTTGTCTCAGATTCTCCAGCATCTGCAGTTCCTACTATCTCTCATCCAATATTTGAAGTGTCTTTGGGTAATGGGGCAAGCCCTCACCCTTACATATGGGGACAAGGAAGGGATATGCTATATAAGGACTGAGAAAATGAGGAGCCAGCATAAGGGGTTATCTTTATTTTACTCAGGAAAGATCCTTAACAGTTGTAGGACTGGCAATTTAAGTCTATCAAAGAACCACTGGCTGGTGATTTGAGTGCCAAGTGATCAAAACGTGCTCCAGGAGTAGAGAGGAGTCACGCTGAGAGCCATAACGCAGAGCTAAGTGCTGTCTGGTTAGATTTTTAATTCACTTTTGGCACATGAGGGTTGCTGGCTGGCGAGCATTTATTGCCCATCCCTACCTGCCCTTGAGAAGGTGGTGGTGAGCTGTCTTCTTGACTGCTGCAGTCAATATGCTGTCGTAGACCCACAATGCCCTTAGGGAGGGAATTTTTGATCTGACAATAATGAAGGAACAGCAGTGTATTCCAAAGTCAGGATGGTAAGATCAAAGTCGTCGGACGATAGGTAAGCCTACATTAACACGAGATCTGAGCCGTTGAGATCAGAATCACCCTAGGGCAGGGACTAAACTTGAAGAATGACTATAATAGGAGTACCTAGGGGTAATGATAAGTAGAAATGTAGAGACATTTCAGAAGATGATACCTTAAATTGGTTAACCGAGGGTTCTGTAGCTCAATTTCTGGTTGACAAAAGAAAGATAGGAAGGATAAAGCAATAACTTGTGCCTGAGACTCACGCAACAAGTCCACGAACATACTCAAAAGCAGAAGCAAATTAATGATGAGTCCAGAAACAAACCCAGGGATAGAAACACATTCTACTGGAAAAGTTCATTAGAAATTACACTGGAAGTTCCACAACAATTTGGAATTCTATTGGAAAAGATAAAAAGAGTAACAAGCTTATCTGTGTGTGTTTAGGTCTCGCTGGAGTATTCTATGAAAATGTTCCCTTTGCAAGTTGGAGAACAGTTCATGTATGTGAGGAGATAGTAGGAACTGCAGATGCTGGAGAATCTGAGATAACAAGGGTCTAGGCCCAAAACGTCAGCCTTCCTGCTCCTCTGATGCTGCTTGGCCTGCTGTGTTCATCCAGCTCTACACTTGTTATCTCAGTTCATGTATGTGAAATGTCTCTGAACAAAGTTGTGTTTTACTCCTTTCATAAACATGTGTGTTCTTTTCAGTTTGTTTGTGGGATAAATGGATTTTGAAATTGTAACTTTATGATTTGGATCAAAGGGGAAAGATAATTTCTTTGACATGTTTGGTTTAATTAATTCTGAGTTGGATTGGATTGATAAAAACTTGCTGCAGCTTTTAACGATTTGAGGATTCTGGTGCCTGCCATTCATGAAAGACTAGGGTGAATTTATTTTAAATTTTGGATGTTGCTAACTGGGATTTGGAAACAGACACTGAAGATAATCCAAATTCAAAGGTAAGCAAAAATAAACCATGCAGTATTGAGACCAGACGATCAATCCAAAATCTTGCAAGTTACAGGGCTGCAGAAAATTTAGAAGTTCAGATAAATTACTGGGCAAAAGTGACTTTCAGGGTGACTTAAAAAAATGGAACACGTTGGCACCTCACCACTTTGGATGAACCTCCAGTCATTTTAAAGTTTCAAACTTTCATATCAAAGTTAAAGACAAAGCAATTCAAATTGTCAACTCCCAGAGAACCCAGTATCCCAAGGATCCCGGAGGTTCACAGATTGCTGATATGACACAATTAACAAGTGTGGCCATGCAGAAAGAGGCAATTCAGCCAATCAGGCATGTATTACTTCTAACACCCAGTGAGCAGTTTAGAGAAAATGATTATCCTGAACATTGTTTGGTCCCAGATAAAGATTTTAAAAACTCATTCAAGTCAGATTGCAGATTTTGTAATATTAGCTAAACTCCTACAATAAAAGAATACCGAATCAACACATAATATGGACAGTAGGGATGAATTTGGAGTTGTACACGATTATCCAATTACCTAAAGCAGGCAAGGATATATATTACCTCGGGGAAGTTATATACAATGCAAAATAATAATTAGGAATCTCGCAGGACAATAGGGTTATCAAAGGAAGTAGCAGTAGTTAAAGCTAACATTCACTAGAAGATTCCTTTTGAGCAGGGAAATACAGGGGAGGCTAACCAGATGATCAGGTATATACACGTATCTGAGGATCTGAACACAGAATTCAGGATAGAAGTGGTGAAAGTTGGAAGTGTTCAACATCTGAACAAAATAGAAATTAAAGGGCGCTTGACATATTAAACACAAGAGGGTTCAATGCACTGTATCTAGTGAAAATTAAAAGGCACTTGAAGAACTAAGTACAGCATAACATTGGGCTCAACAAACTGGTTACAGGATATATGAAAGTAAACATAGCCAATATACCACACAATCAGGAAGAATTTGATTGGGGAAGAGCCCATCACTAAAGTTGGTATGGATAAACAAGAGAAATAGTTCATAAGGCATGGTGGGAGGGATGAAAGAAGATAATGGCGAGAAAAGGGAAATATTAGTCCCAGTTGTAACTGTGTAAGGGGTAAGAGTACAATTAAATAAGCAGAAACCTGGTGACAATGGAATGCCCAAATATTTTTAGTTTTTTGGATTATATTGCAGAATGCACCAATGAGCTTTGCTGACGTTATTGAACAATTTGACCTTCACTGAAGGAAAGTATTTAGCATGTCTTACAAGCTGATACATGGCAAACCTGAGGACACAGGCACCTACAAAGAAATCTCAGAACCAGGAGATACAGCGGCTGTACACAAGTGACAGTAGTGACTGTGAGTAGCTACACATGCACTGAATGTCCCAACAGACACCAACTCCTGGCCATGGAAGTTGGCACAGCTATGTGGAGCATATAACACTGGAATTAGGGTGGCATTGGATATTATGAGTGTGCAAATGTAACCAGTAGGCTAGACAGGAAAAGAAACTATCAAGGATTCCCCTAGTAACTGCAAGTGAGGAGGGAAGAGCCCAGCGCCGAATCCCTGCTTGCCTGACGGGCGCGGGAAATGTGTTTATGATGAGTTGAATGATTTAACTTGTTAGGCTTTCTGGAACCATGATTTCTTTTTAAAAAATGAGAGAAATAGTTCCTGAGTGTCAAGGGAATTTGTGTGCATTGGGAAAATTTGTATAAGTACAATGTAGACAGTGAAGTGCAATAGGTTTTCAGTTAGAAGGCTCTGGAATTATTTTTGTTTGCTAACATTCCACAACCATGATAGTTCAACCTTCCAACTGGCTCTGGGTATACCCATGACAGAACGTCACCTGAGATGTTTGCTAAGGGAAACACCCAGAGCTTGGAAAACTTTCGTTTCA
This sequence comes from Rhincodon typus, assembly GCF_021869965.1. Classification (NCBI taxonomy): domain Eukaryota; kingdom Metazoa; phylum Chordata; class Chondrichthyes; order Orectolobiformes; family Rhincodontidae; genus Rhincodon; species Rhincodon typus. Next base: position 12,330,036 of record NC_063365.1, on the reverse strand, counting down.
GTTTGCAGAGGTCTTGGTGGAAGTTGAAGTGTAAAACAATTTCTCCTGAAGAGAAACAGTTTTAGACCTGTTAACAAATACCTCAGTAGAAGCATTTAGTTTGAAATATCCAGGCCAGAAGTATTGGTTAGAACCTTGAAAGGGTTATTTGATGCTGATAAAGTCTAAGATCAGTTATATAAATACTTGAGGAAGAGGCTATCAAACTCAAACTGGGAATTGCAGCAACAGTTAAGTCAATCTATAAAGATAGTGTAAAAGGATAGTGTTGCGATAAATGGGATTGTATTTTACTGTGTGCTTTGAAATCTTTAAGACTGTATTATATATAAGTAGCTTGGTTTATTCTATTTTATCTTCGTTTCTTTTGCACAAAGAATTTTTGCTTTATTGTTAAAACCAAATCTGCAGCATTGCATATTTGTATTCCAATGAAAGATCACCTACTAAAATCAATAAAATATGATTAATCAAGCCACCATTCAGTCAAGGATCTGACTTGTTCAATACAGAGAGGCCAGTAATGTGTCACCACATCTCAGGTGACATTCTGTCGTGGGTACACCCATTGCCAGTTGGAAGTTGAACTATCGTGGTTGTGGAAAGTTGAACTGATGGACCTACAACAATGAGAAACAGTCAATCTGAATGTCAAGGAAGACAGAGTCATATGAAAGATCTAATCAAGAGGAGATGAGATCATGGTGGGGTGGTGGGGAAAGAGATGGAGTGAATAAAAAAAATGCAATCAGGGAATAAAGTGGAATGATCTAATCAAAGATGAAGCAGCTGATCAAGTGAACTTTTTGTAACTGAACAAATTAACTGCACAGACATTGTAATAGTGCAAACCCTTTGATCATTTGACAGAGTAAAACTTTCCTTTGATGCTCCTGTCTAAAAAAGATTTCTTAAACTTTGAACACAATTTCCAACTTGAAGCATTTTTCAGGACAAGCCCTTACCCTTACAACATAAAACCTAATTATTATTGCCACAAAAAATAGATTTAAAACTATCCTTCACAACCTACAGACCTCAAAAAAAAGCCAGTACTTTTGTTGACTAACGAGGATAAGTTGATAAAGCTATTGTTCAAAATACTTTCCTCTTATTTATTTCATTTTACAGAATATCCCAGTTAACTCACTTTGTTCCTTATATTCATACAAATACAAGTTAGTTCATCCTTCTTAGTGCTTCGTCTATTGCCTCTGATTCTCCTCAGATGATAATTTTTTCTGTTTCACTTGTGTCTCCTCAGTTATGATTTTGGAACCCTTCCCACTCACATTGATTCATGTGCCTTCTCTCTATAGAGTTATACAGTTCCCCTTACAGAGGAACGTGAATAGTTTCTGAGACTAAATTTATACAATACAGTAAAAAGAAAAAGTATATTTTAAACAATTTCAGCAGGGCTTTTATATTCATTTACACGATTCGCCAGATTTCCTGTTAATTAGTTTATTCTTTGCCATTTTCTGAATCACTTAATCAGGTTTCGAACATGAAGGATAGCAGCATTGAAGATGATCATACTCAAGTAGACACTGGGAACCAAATCTGAGAATAATAAATACATGCGGTTTGCTGGCATGAGAGCACAAGGTGTATTAGCCCTTTAAATTATGGTTGTACATTTCTCAGGAAACAACATGGCAACCAGAAGCAAGATAAAATGTCTGATTGATTGGATTGGATTGGATTGTTTGTTTGTTTGACTAAAATTGCTAGTTCCTGTTTGATAGGTTTTGTGCAGTTTGGTGCTTCTTGATAGATTTCCTTGCATGTTCACTGGATGCTGATTGTTAGGTTTTTCCTACCTTTGAGCAAATTAACATGTAAACTTCATAGTGACCAAATATTTGACCCATTCAGGTAGGAGTTGTATTAACAGTATACATGTGATGCTTTTAAAAGTGATGTGTATTATAGAATCAAAGTATGCTACTGGACCCACTCTCCTGCCATTTTCTCAAAGCCATGCAATTTTTTTCTCTTCAGATAATTATCCAATTCTTTTCAGGAAGCATCAGTTGAATCTGCCTCCACCACACCAAGGCAATGCATTCTCGGTCAAAACCACTCAATTTCCCTTATGCTGTCAATGCTTCACTTGTGAAGCATCTTAAACCAGGATCTTCTGGTTACAATATCCATCCACTATAGATCCACACTAGGTAAAAAAAACTACCAATTATACATAAAGTTCTGATCTACTAGTGCGCTGTTCTGCCGCTGCGTAACTAGTAAAATACTTTTCATTATGATGGAACTTTTTAAATACAGATCAGCTAACACTGGCTTTGAAAGTCAGAATAAGGATTCTCTAGCTACATGTCAGTATTTACACACGATTCCCACGGTAAGCCCAACACTCAGTTTCTCCTGAATATTAATGGTGGTATTGCAGAAGAACTGCTTTATCTACAACACAAGGTTAGATGTTATCAATATTGGACAGACACAATGTAGAATCACATCAAGTATTTGACTAACATCACACGGGTGTTCTTTTCAAGCAAATACAAAATCAGTAAGGAACAAAAGGTTGTGTTACTCTATGTTTCACAGCAGAAGCACTTACCTTGGAAAAATACCCAACAAGATGACAGCCCTTTTCATCATTTTTAGTCAACACGTAGAAAAGAAATGGTTCAACATCATAGTAAAGTGTTTTATGGTCCAGAAAAAGCTTGGCTAATAGACAGAGGTTTTGGCAGTAGATCTTACTGATATTTCCATCAACCTGTGAACAGAGTTAAGTGTGATGAACACATTCCCTTTCATATTCAATACAAAGGAACTAAATCTTGTTTAAACGTAAATAACTAAGACCCTCAATGGATATACACCATGACACTCTTCTGCAGTCTTAAAATATCAAAGCTGTTACAATCAGACCACCACCATATAATTATCTTCGCTGTTCACAAGTGACTACCAGAACAAATTACCTCCCAATTCAGCATGTCAAAACTGTTTTTGATGTTATTTTATTTATAGTCCACATAGAGAAGACAGTTATATACAAGCTACATTACTTAAACTACAAAACTAATTTGAAATTTTAGGCTGTACAAACAAAGCTCCATTACTAAGTCAATAAAATAGAAAACAGTATTCAATGAAAGCTACCCTCGAAATGCAAGACCCAATTATAGCCTTTCAATGCATGCAACATATCAATCAATCTATACTCTTGGGGAACATCTACATTACAAGCTCATTTGTACAGTCATTTTGAATCTGTGCTAGATTTTGTAAAGGAATGGAGTAAAGACTTGATGTGACTCCAAAGCAAAGTGAGATAAAACTCCCTTCTTTGAGATGTCTCATTCAGCTCTCCAGAGTCAATTTGGGCTCCAAGTTTACATTGCTACTTTTCAACTTTGAAACAACACTAATATGTAGCATAAACAAAGTCTTACTGAATGAATCAATTTAGATGGTATTCAAACTGCAAAAGAGCTTCAGTAACCATAACGTTATGATGCTGGAAGTAAATTATTGAATTTATTTCAAGTTTATTTTGATTAACTTTAAAATATAATACTTAATTTTATTCTCTTTTAATAAAACGTTATTTGCTTCCTCATACATGAAGTAAACTGACTTAAGAATCAGATTATGTTTACATTAATTCAGTGATAACAATAATGCTATTCATACAGACATATAACTAACCTGCAGCAACTTCCTTTAATTTGATATTAGAATAGTTTGCCATACAAACAAAAATTACAAATGCAAATAAGTATGCAACTTACTAAATTAACAGTCAGATACATAATTTAAGATCCACCCTACCTCAAACACCGACAGGTCATTTTTTCGGTATATTTCATTAGCAGGGGGATGATACCAGCCACATTTCTTTGTATGCCTCTGTAAGATGTTCCGACTTTTCATGTACTTCAGACAAAATTCACACAGGTATAACTTTGGAAGCCTGCAAAAGTATTTTTTTTAAAAATGCTGTTGATATCTGTCTTCTTAATCACTAAATCAACAAATACTGGCCAGCACAGTAACTCAGGTAGAGCGAGGGGTGAAACAAACACAGAGAATGCTGGAAAAACTCAGCAAGTCTGGCAGCATCAGTGGGAAGAGAGAAACACAGTTAATGTTTCGAGTTCTGTATGACTCCTCATCAGAAATAGTTAAGGAGAGTTATACCTGGCTTGAAACATTAATTCTGTTTCTCCCTCCACAAATGCTTCCAGACTTGCTAAGTTTTTCCAGCATTCTCTGAGGTTCAAATTTCCAGCATCTGCAGTATTCAACATTCATTGGAATAAAAGGCGAGTAGACTGCAAACATCCTATAAGTTAGTTTCTATCTTAGTATTTGAAAGACAGGACACAATGATAGTGCTGCAGTTTCAACTTATTCTCATTCTTCCCAAGAATATGTTTTGACATGCAGAAATGATTGTTATTTATCTGATCATAACATTTACAATCTCAACACCTCTATCAGAGCATCTCTGAACAGTCTCAGTCCCCTGCAAAAACTTCAAATTTCTCTTCAGAAACCATAAATCCTCATTTCTGGGAACATCCTGGTGAATTTTTAAGTATGTATCACACTGAATAACTTTTATGTAGGTCTTTTTGATTATTGAGCTAAGGAATGAAAATTTAAGATTTATCTTGTGGTTGTTAATATCTTGTAAAACTAAAATTAAAATAGATCAAGTCCTGTTTTCTACATCATCTGAAGTGTCCAGTTTAAGAAGACAGCAGGCCTACCCACAGACCACCTGTTCAAAAGACAAATGTGGACTTAAATTCATTTACCACCATCATCCTTTTCATAAAGTAAACAAGTTTAAACTTGTGAAATGGTGCATTATGGCTGTTATCACAAAATTTAAAATATTAGTCTCTTTCAGCATTCAGTACTTACTTAAAAAAGATTTGTCTCATGCTGTCTATTTCCTCGAGTCAGGCTCTAAAAATTGTTGCAATCTTCCATTGCACTAAATGGGGATAAAGTTGTCAGACTAAAAAAATCTTTTACAAGCTTAAGGCCTTGCTCTGTGCTGGTGATATTAAGATTGTGTGGTATTTCTGAACATTTGTTGCCCTTTTCTAGGTTTCGCAAGAGGCTAACTGTGCTGTGCTAAGTTTTGAAGGATCTCATTTTCAAGGAAATGATTTTGTTTTGAAAAGGCCAAATTCCAGATAACAAATACAAAAATTAGCACAGTGTCTCTCTGTTTTGCTTACGTAGTTGACACAATAGAAATTGCATCAGAGTAATTATCAGGTAGATTCGTGGAGGTCTGTTTTTGAAGATCCTATATTCGTTGCTTCATGAATCCTACAAGCAGTGTTTGAAGATAAGATAGCATAATCTCTTTATGCTTGCCTTGTTAAATATTGGCAGACTGTTCTATCAAGATAATGCATCTCATGAGTGGAGAGATAAAGTGAATGGTTTATTCTATATGTAATTCCAAGTCATGGGTATTCCCAGATACCTGAAGACTAATTTTAACTTGGCAAAAAAAGGTGTGGTGTAGTCCTGAAGAAATTCCATGTGCTTAATTTTGGAATTGTTTTTTGAACTTTGATAACTCACCAAAATCTTCAACGGTTTAGAAAACACTGGAGTACAAAATGATGCAGACACCCGAATATAGCTAGAAGTCAGCGTACATGATGAGATTTTGAATAATGGAATTAATGCTACAAAATATAAGCTTATCTGTCTGTGGCCTTTTGAAAAATATTATAATATATTGCTATTTTCCAACACATCACCTAGTCAATAGAACTTAAATCCAGTTTGGCAACTTCCTATTTGACTTCACTAATGTACAAAATTAATTTACATTCAACTATTTCAGCATATTTATAAAGTGAACATTATGCAAGTCAATCACACTTCAGTAAAATGAACTGTATATATTGGGGACACTGCATAATGAAAGACTGGCATTATTTAAAGCATGTGCAATCAATGTAGAAGACAATTTAGAAGACATACTGCGCACTTTGCTTTCTCAAGTAAATAAAAGTTGTATTAATAATTTTGACATCATCAATAATCAAATATCCAAAAGTTAAAAAACAGAATATATTTCATGGAGTATTACCTGGCATATTCTTGTGGATATGGTGAAGAATACCAAGTATGGACTTCATACTTCCCAAATTCAATTACAGATGGGTAGCGACCATGTGGGTCAACTGTAGTAATAATTCCAGTTTTCTGTTGAAGAAATAAGTAAATTAATTAATTGCAAAAATATCCAAAATAAGCCAATTTACTCACAATTGTCTCATTTTATTGTCTAATTTTTACAAAAACATGAATTCAAGTGTGAGGGAGAACGTTTTACTTAACAAATTCAAAAATGGCTATGATCCTTCCCTAAAACACTAACCTTCCTTGTCTATTCAAGATTATAAATCTAAGCACATTATTTTTAATATTAAATTCAGTCTTTACACAAATACTGTTTTGAAGTCTAGATTTTGGAATGAAACTTTGAGTCTAAAATGCATTTTTTTCAATCAATAAAAGCATGTTCTGTGATCAATGGTCATAAATTCTAGGTAACCGTTAGAGTTGGCTGTGGTTCTTCACTGGTACTGATCTTTAAAGTTTTTCAGTACCATTAATAAATTAGGTATTAAAAATTCTATTTCAGAACTTCACTTAAAACCATTACTGTCGCCTCTTCAGCTAGAAAAACATGATCACAATATATCTTACATAAGTGCTTGTTTTCTTTGTGTCCTGCAATTATTTACAGTTCATCGTACTGATTCCAGTTACATTTCAGCAATGTAAAGACAGCGAAATGTCATGACTAATTCAGTTTATGTCACAGTACAATATTTTCTACATTAGCACACTAATAGAAGAATGAAGATAGGAAGCAAGACCCACTTTTGATCTATTCTAAACAGTTTCACCAGAAGGTAGAGATACAGTTTTATAATGTTAGGATCAAAGAATGATTACACTTGTCTCTTTAAGGAATGAAGCCATTACACTAACAGCTTGTCATCTGGGATCAACAACAGCAACACTGGTATCCTGTATGACTGAGGACTTGAAGAGTGTATCACGTTGCTTGAAGAGAAGGTAAGAAATGGTGGAAAAAGGTTAGCACCAGAGTTGATACTCTGGATAAAGGTACGGATGAAACGAGCCACAATCTTGTGGAGGATAAATGAAAACTGAAGCATTTCATACTGAAGAAAACATATTTTTGCAAGTAGATTTAGACGGGCAGAGAAAACAATTACAAATCTGTAAACATATATTGCATTTAATCTGGATAAATGCAGTCTTATGCATTTGGGCTGGACCATAATCACACTTTACATTTTACACAAAGCAGGATCTTACAGTAATCATAAACAGAATCATAGAATTCCTACAGTGTGGAGGTAGGCCTTTTGGCCCATCGAGTCCACACTGACCCTCTGAAGAGCATCCCACCCATACCCACCCCATCCCTGTAAACCTGCATTTCCCATGGCTAATCCACCTAGCTTGCACATCCATGGACATGATGGGCAATTTAGCATGACCAATCCACCCAATCTGCACATCTTTGGACTGAGAGGGGAAACTGGAGGACCCAGAGTGAATCCATGCAGACACGGGAAAAACATGCAATATCCATGGAGGATGGAATCAAACCCGGGTCCCTGGTGCTGTGAGTGCTAACTACTAATCTACTGTGTCGCAATTTTTCCACAGATTTACAACCAATTCCAATTAAGCCTTTGGATTTTATCAACAGACTACTGATCATAAACCAGAACATACCAGGTCTTTCCTTGTACAAGCACATGTGTTTTAAATGCTCATTTTGTCTATTTCAAATAATTTTGTGGTTGCTTGCAGGGAAGCGGTGTCTAACCACACTGCTTCAAGCATCATGAATGTGTGAGGCAGGTTTGATGTACTAGATGGTCTTTTTCTGCATGTTACTTTCATACTTTTGTACACTGAGTTTTGGAAGGAGTTAAGATTATTTCTGAAGTTATCAGTTTGATAATTTGATCAAATCATAGAAATAAAAGATTACAATTTCAGAACTTAAGTCAATACAAAATCTTCCAAAAAATGTTCAAAACGTTCAATAATGCAAAGTCCTTTGTTCCCATTTAAGTTAGCTTTTCAAAAACTGAATGCAAGAATGTAATATCCCATCCATCCCCAACATTAATAAACGATTCAATGGAAATTTAATGAAAATGATAAAACTGCTGACAACTTGTTCTGCAATTTTTTCATTAGTCTTTGTAAGCTTTATTGTTATGGAATATCTAGCCTTTACAAATTAAAGTTCTCCATTTACAGCATGGTCTCTTTCTGCTTTCTCAGAACAACATAACTATTGCAATTATTCTGAATAATTTATTCTCTAGACTAACTGAAAGCAACTCACCTGCCCTGAAAAATTCACACTGCATAAATAATAAATCTCATTATAATACTGAAACAAAGTCTTGGTAATTATATTTTATTACATAAAGTCATTTCCAAAAACTGAACAGAGCAGTCATCCAGCAAAGAGAAACTCAATGAGAAAGTTACAACTTTAAATACTACAACTACTATTCTTGACTGGCAGTGCAAATGCATTCAATGCAATGAAAGTAATAGATTTGAATCATGACACAAATTAATGTGTCTTAACTTCTCTGCAAGAAAAGTTGATTACTATGTATCACGTTTAGATTAATGAATAGTAAAGCAGGCAAAACTACTTGATCAATTCATAATTCTGGCATTCAGTCTTTAATGTTTCTCAACACAAGTTGATATTTTACCTACTGAGTGCAAGGTGTCATGCAGGCAAAATTGGCTGTGTTGCAAAGATGCTTGGAGTTCAAAAACATGCACACAGAGCAGGCATGATGAACAACAAATATGGTGACATCTGAATTCAGAAACAGGGGAAAGAAGCGTGGGGTGCAGTGACTTTTACACTTGGTAGGTAAGTCTATCCTTCAGGGATTTTGAGGCTTCCCACTAACCTCATCTCCCAAACCAAAGTGCAAAATGAGCCAAACTATTATTGCATTAAATTCTGCACTAAATTCATTTTTAAAAAGCTACACAAATTAATATAAATATTCAGTTTTGTACAGTGTAGAAAAAAAATCCTACTAGCAATAGAGCAGGTGCAAGATGTGTTAAAATCCATAAAAATCACTCTCCTCATCCTACATAACCTGTCATCACATAATCAAGTTGTCGTCAGCCATATCATTCCACAAATAATCACATTCTGTGCCACCAAAGGCATTACATACCCCAAAATTCTTGAGTGATTTGACAAAATTGGTTCTGATTTCATCCTAGCTTCTACAATCTATTCACCAAGGATGTTAAAGACAGAATTTTTTTTACACTTTCTCTTGTTGAATGGCTTTTTACCTCTGATCATCCAGTCATTCCACTTTTATCTCATTCCATCGTTGAAGGATCTTTTTTTCCAATGGAGACATCCAATGGTTATACAAGGCTGCTTAAATCACCAGGAATCACTCGAACACTATGGTTTTACAAACTAACTTCACCAACAGCACCAACGATGCATGATATGAACATGTACCAAATATGAAATTTTTTTCCTTTATATTATCTCCTGGTCTGAAACTCCAAACTTTCCACAACTTTGTTTTCAAGCACCTTCATTCAACCATCATCATTGTGAAATACTCGTTTTGGAAATGCTAATTTGGGAGGCCTTTTCTCCTGATTAGCATCATTGGCTGAAGCTTTGTTTCATCTGAGACAAACAGCAGTGCAATCAAAATTCAAGGAGGTCTCATCTATGTTCCCAATACAAGCAAACCTGTACCCATTTGGTTGTTGATGTTTGATTCTAAACTGAAGTATGATAATCCTGTCTTCAAGTTCAGCTGGGGGACACTGTAAAATCTAAGTCGTCTGTAACAGAACAAATATGGCATCCAGGGGTGGATTTTAAATCTGGAATGTTTAATTTTCATGCTCGATTTGAGGCAAACATTTTATCAATCCTTCACAAATTGACATACCAGCTTGGTGATTTTCATTGATGCATTGTGAACTTTGTCTTGCAATTGCAGCTATACGCCAGGCCTTCCTCTGTGTATTTAGTTTTGGGCACTAGTCTAAGCTGTGTAGAACACTCCCTTCAATCTCTAAGTTCTTCACCAATATCTTGAGTTTTGTAGCTGTTGCATAATTACTTGCCTGCTTTGCAATCTCACTGTCTTTAATTTTAACTGTGATACATACCCATCATTCTTTCTCGATCAACTGTTACCATTTTAGATGGAGGGATTGGCAGAAGTGCAGCACGTACCAGTGGGTGGTATCCTTGATGTTACGTGTTAACGTGCACCAACACAAGGAGCTCAACAGTCACTTTCGAAATGGTGTGTTAACCTATGATTCTATCAAATCTGTACCGTGGCAAGTTTGTACTTACCACCTGCTCACTGTTGAAGTCAAAGAGTTTGGATTATTTGATTAAAAGTCAATAATCTTCAAGTCCTCCAGTAGATCATCCTTCAACTGTCCTTTATCTAAAGAGGAAACAAGAAGTCCCAGCCTCTTCAAAATTTCCCCATGGGTATAAACTCTTAGTTCTGCCAAGTTGCTCGAAAAATGTTTCTTTCAAAATTTTCTCCAAGGCTCCTATGTCCTTTTTATAATAAAGGAGCTCAGGAATGTTTACAAGACTCTAAATGAAGCTGTATTAAGGCTCTGTATAAGTTTAATTAAATTTTCCACATCGTTAGGTAGATGGCAGTGTTGCAGCTGTTCTGGAATAGCTCAGCTCGGCTATGGCAAGTTCTGGATCACAAGGCTTCAACAGTCTTGCCAGAATGCTCTCAGGGCCCAGGCTATTTGCAGACCTGATGTCTGTAGCTATTTTTTAACATCATGTGCAGTAATCAAATTGGTTGAAGTCTTGATGAAGGTGAATGCAAGTCTCTCAATTTAGTCTTTTACACTGATGTGCTGGGCTCACTCTTGTTGAGAATGAGGACATTTGAACAGTTGTCGTGTCCTGTTAGTATTTTTATTTGTCCACCACCAATCAGGACAAAATGTGACAGAGTTCCAGAGCTTAGATCTGATCTGCTGGCTGTGAGATTGCTTAGCCGCATCTATTGCATGCTTCTACCACTGTTCGACATGCAAGAAGGCCAGAGCTGTAGCTTCGTGAGATTGACACATCATTTTTAGGTGTATCTGGTGCTGTTCCTGGCATGCCCTCCTGAGCTACATCTTAACTATAGCAACCTGGCCTGCTACCTTCATGGATCTGTGGTCATTCATTCCAAGGACCTCACTTTCTCTACACTTCCATATACTCCCAATTAATTGTGCTTTCTTTTACTGCATTTGACATCCCCAGCTGCATCATCTCACACTTCTCCTCATTAGTGGGGTGAACTGACATTCAAAAGGAAATATCATCAACTTACAAAAAAGGGAACAGCATTGCACAGAGAAGTAGAAGACATCGTCATTATAAATCAATAAAAGTGCTTGGATAAACCCTTGCAACAGTAACAGGCTTACAAACTCACAAGCAGAAAACATAATCACTAAATCTGTCAGTTTTCATAAAAAAAAATCAAAAGACTTGCTGCAGTTACAGGGTTTTATAGACAATAAAATGGTAGAATAGTTTGTAGTCATCACATACTTGCTAAGTGTATAGAAACAGATGTGTCTTCAGCAGTAGTTTCACATCATGAATCAGAAAACTGCTGGATTAAAAGATCAGCACACTGAATTGTACAATGCTATTTTTGGCAGAAGATTAATGGATATTTTATAAAGAGATTTGGGAGACTGCGTTGATTCTCCCACATAACTTCTGAGGTCACAACAAAATTTAATAATGTTATTAAACCATGCAAAGACCCAATTTAGTTGTCTGTTGGAATCAAGTTAACAGAAAACACTAAACAGATTCCTGTATTTAACAAGAACATTTAAAAAAATAAGCACATTCTAATCACAAATAAACAGCAATGAGCAAATAACATATGGTTCTACGCATTAAAATTTTAATCCTCCTTTTAAAACCTCTACACACACACACACACACATACAGACCCCAACAAACAACAAAACATTGGTTTTCTGACTAGAGGGACAAAAAAATCTGGGAAACATAGTTCAATAGCACCAGTCCAAAGAGTTTGTTGAACGATTCCTTTTGGCTTGCCAGGATTTTCTGTCCTTTCTTCGGTTCTTTTGCTTCTTTACAGGAGGCACAGGGTAATTAGTACACTAACTACAAATGTTTCTTCACTACTGGTTAAAGACAACAGCTTACAGCAAGTAGCTTTCTTTGTGCTTCAGGTAATTTTACTGCAGAAATAGAGAGACAGAGAGAGAGAAAGAGACCAACAACCTACTCTTGCAGCATTTTGACAATTTCTTCCAGTATTGTTCACACACACAAGCTGTTCATACACAAAAGCTATTCAGCTGCCCTGGAAGCAGAGGGTTGTTGTCAGGGTGATAACCTTTGGCATCCACAACCGGTTAGGATTGCACCAACCAACCAGCTGCTTGCTGCTGGCCAAATCTCATTCTGTGCACACACTCCGCCATGCCATCTACAAACATCATCCTTCATACTTGAACAAAACAGTAGTATAAACACCACACACAATGGGTTTCAGTAATTCATTTTGTAAAACAAAAGCGTTTAGGAATTCCATCCACAGTCCTTGATTTTAAAACAGATCTTTTTCCCTTTAACCCATAATCAAAAATACAGAAAATAAGATGACTTTATTCTTTATAAAACAATAGCTCAGAGTTTCCTCCTTGGGCGTAACCCAGAAATTAAACATATCTAATAATGTACCTATTTTGCTAAAGTTACAGTATGCCCAATTATCCTCTCAAATCTCATTAGACTAAGCCAAAACTTAAAATGACTGAAATCAGCACAAACTTTGGAACCCAAGGAGAGTACCAAAGCAGAGTACTTCTATAATTCAAGAAATAGAAAAATCAACTCATTTAACCTGCAGCTGGGAACCTTCATAAATTTTAATATTACTCAGGCTTCTAACTAGTTTGTTAAAATAAACTGAATGGTAACCACTTATTTTTAAAAGTAGAGAAACTAAGGTGAAGGTCCAAGCTCAATGTAGAATATTGCCAGACTGAAAGAATAAAAAAAGAGTAAAAGAAAAAAAAAAATGACAATTAAGCAAATTCAAACATGTATTTCATAACCGGAAGATTGCAAGAGGAAGGAAATATTGAGCTCAAAAGTCTCACAGTTTTGTGTCTCTGAAAAATAAACAGTTAGAAACTGTCTTAGTAATTCTTGGTTTGAACATATTCAAAGAACAGCAATGCACATACAACTACATAGCACATTCCCTGACCTCAAGACAAATTGATAAAAGTGCTTTAATAGTAATCAAGGTTGTAATGCAAGAAACACAGCAACTAATCTACACAAAACAAAGTCCGACAAAGAAGAATGTGAAAATGACCAGACCATTTGTATATTTATAAATATATCAATATTGGCCAAGAAACCAGAAATCCTTTCTCTTTGCCAAACAGTGCTATTGGACTTTACATGTTCATCTGGAAAACCTAAAGGTACCTCAGATACTGCAGCACTCCCTGAAGAATTGCACTGCCACCTGTCCTGAATATGTGTGTCTACATCTTTGATGTAGATCTTAAGGTTGACACTTACTGCACTGCAGCAAAGAAAATCTTTAAGTACGACAGTGCATTTGAAACTTAAAGGAGAAGCTAGCTGAACTGATAATACTCGTACTTTTAAAAAGAACGAGTTAAGAAAGGTAGTAACAAAGAGATGTTGAGCTTGGGATGAAAAGCTGGATCACACTCAGTCAACAACAAAAAGTATTGCTCGTCTTGCTTGGTATCTTAAGACAAGGATTAGAAAAATTGTTTTAAACGGTGTGGGAAGGAACAGAGGCAGTAGGCAGAATACTTCTTGAGGACATTTTTAGGTTATGCATGCAAAACTGTTCAGTGGTACACACTACACATACCCAGTGACATTGGCATGGGACCTAGACAATTTTGCCGGTTGGTCTTAATTTTCACATATTTAAGAAACTGCACAATGAGATTAGGAGGTCAGAATTCCAGGATGTCAACAACTTATTGAAGACATGCTGCAGCACCATAAACACATACATATATTTGCATAGGTATTGCAGGCAAATAAGATTGTGCAGCAATAAGTAATATGGCCTGCCGCAGAGAGCTGAAGCTCTCTGATGCAACAGGTCAACTGCTGCTGAAATGAATGTGCATTTGCTTCAAAAATACATATTAGCTTCAGAAATAACCCATTTCCTAAGTGAATAACATGGAAGCCTGTTTTATTCTATTCAATCTCATACAAGCTGCAGTTATGCTTCGCTCTCCTATTTCTTTTAACCATTGTGGCATTCCCAGAAGGATCTCATCAAAAAAAATTAACTGCAATGCCAGCAGTTTAAGAGTTCAGAGATGATCAGCAATCATAAATACTTCGAAATCATCTGAGATGAAGGCCAAACAATGTAATGTAAACAAAGTATTCTTAAAACTTATATAGATTCAACAGATTATTGCTAGGGATCCCTGCAAATGAATGATGAAAATTGGTTGCTTCCTGTTTGTAGTTGGATGGTGGACAGGGAAAAGCAGAAAATGACAGTCGAAATGCGGAAAGAGGAAAATGCACGGTCCACATAAATCAGACTGTTCCAAATACTGATTTGATCCTGATTAGCCTATTTCTTTTGAGGCTCCTCACTACAAGCAAGATGACAGTCTGCTCACAAGCTGTGAAATTTGCTAATTCGGTGGTAAATCATCATTTTGACTAGTTGTACAATACTGATCTCACTACAGTCCCACTTTAAAGTTTAAACTCCAAAACCTGGGTCTCCACTCTGCCATCAAAAACTGGATCCTTGACCTTCTGAGTGACAGACTGCAATCAGTGTGAACAGGCAACAGCACCTCCTTCAGAGATAACAAGGTGTAGAGCTGGATGAACACAGCAGGCCAAGCAGCATCAGAGGAGCAGGAAGGCTGACGTTTCGGGCTTAGACCCTTCTTCAGAAATGGGGGATTCTGAAATAAATAGGGAGAGAGGGGGAGGTGGATAGGAAATGGATAGAGGAGAAGATAGGTGGAGAGGAGACAGACAGGTCAAAGAGGCGGGGATGGAGCCAGTAAAGGTGAGTGTAGGTGGGGAGTTAGGGAGGAGATAGGTCAGTCCAGGGAGGACGGGCAGGTCAAGGGGGCGGGATGAGGTTAGTAGGTAGGAGATGGGGGTGGGGCTTGAGGTGGGAAGAGAGGATAGGTGGGAGGAAGGACTGGTTAGGGAGGCAGGGACGAGCTGGGCTGGTTTTGGGATGCGGTAGCGGGAAGGGAGATTTTGAAGCTTGTGAAGTCCACATTGATACCATTGGGCTGCAGCGTTCCCAAGCGGAATATGAGGTGCTGTTCCTGCAACCTTCGGGTGGCATCGTTGTGGCACTGCAGGAGGCCCAGGATGGACATGTCGTCTGAGGAATGGGAGGGGGGGTTGAAATGGTTCGCGACTGGGATGTGCAGTTGTTTAGTGCGAACCGAGCGTAGGTGTTCTGCAAAGCGGTCCCCAAGCCTCCGCTTGGTTTCCCCGATGTAGATGTGCAGGTGAACATCTGCTTGATGTGGAAAGTCTTCTTGGGGCCTGGGATGGGGGTGAGGAGGGGAGGTGTAGCACTTCCTGCGGTTGCAGGGAAAAGTGCCAGGTGTGGTGGGGCTGGAGGGGAGTGTGGAGCGGACAAGGGAGTCACTGAAGAGAGTGGTCCCTCCGGAAAGCAGATAAGGGTGGGGAGGGAAAAATGTCTTTGGTGGTGGGGTCGGATTGCAGATGGCGGAAGTGTCGGAGGATGATGTGTTGGATCCGGAGGTTGGTGGGGTGGTATGTGAGGATGAGGGTAATTCTGTTTTGGTTGTTATTGCAGGGATGGGGTGTGAGGGATGAGTTGCAGGAAATGCGGGAGACACGGTCGAGGGCGTTCTCGACCACTGAAGGGGGGAAGTTGCGGTCCTTGAAAAACGAGGACATCGGAGATGTACGGGAGTGGAATACCTCATCCTGGGAGCAGATGCGGCGGAGGCGAAGGAATTGGGAATAGGGAATAGGGGATGGGATTTTTGCAGGAAGGTGGGTGGGAGGAGGTGTATTCTAGGTAGCTGTGGGAGTTGGTGGGCTTGAAATGGATATTGGTTTCCAGGTGGTTGCCAGAGATGGAAATAGAGAGGTCCAGGGAGGAGAGAGAGGTATCAGAGATGGTCCAGGTGAACTTAAGGTTGGGGTGGAAGGTGTTGGTAAAGTGGATTAGCTGTTCGAGCTCCTCACGACGGTCCTCAACACTAGCGCCCTGCAAGGCTGTACACTCGGACTCGTACCATATTCCCTGTACGCTCATGATTGTGCGTCAAATTTCATCCTAACTCCATGTACAAGTTCATTGACAAAACCACCACTGTAAGCCAGATCTCAAACAATGACGAGACGGAATACAGGAAGAGACAGAGTGCTTGGTGGCATGCTGTAAAGATAAAAATCTCTCCTTCAACGTCTGCAAAACTAAAGAGCTGGTCACTGACTTCAGGAAGCAAGGTGGAGGGCACAACCCTATCTACATCAGTAGAGCTGAGGCGGAGATGGTTGACAGTGTCAAGTTCCTAGGAGTGACGATTGCCAAATATCTGCCCTGATACACCCACATTGATGTGACGGTCAAAAAAGCACAACAACGCCTTTACTTCCTCAGGAGGCCAAGGAAATTTGGCATATCCATAAAGACGCTTACCAATTTTTATAAATGCACCATAGAAAGCATTCTATCCAGATGCATCATAGCTTGGTAAGGCAACTGCTCTGCTCAGAACTGTAAGAACTTATGAACATAGCTCAGAATTCACGTAAGCCAACTTTCCATCCATTGACTCCATCTATACTTCTTGCTGTCTCAGAAAGGCAGCCAACATCATCAAAGACCCCACCCACCTGAATAGGATGGGCCGAAGAGCTAAGTGTTAATGATGATATTTGACAGCTGCAGGAGAAGAAAGATTGTATAGGATGGGCTGAATGGCTAAAATTGTTGATGATACCTGATAAACTGTATGACTTTGGATGAATCTTGTTAACATGCTTTTATGAGCCGAAGATGACACCTGCAGCTTGTTTTCCCATCCTGTGTTTTCTATACCAGCCAGCAGTTTTGTCTTTCTGTATCTGCTTTCTCTGTGGTGGCTATTTGTTACACTGTATAAGAGAGAGAGTTTCGTTCCAAGGTGCTGGACTTCACCTCGGAACGGGCTCGCAGATGCTGCCAGGAATGAACCTAAGCCTCTAAACCAGCTTTCGGTCAAGGGGCCCCTGATGGGCAGAAGAGCGTGAGACTTGTTGCTTTTTCTAGAAGGGCATGAGGCTTGTTTTTTTTTTTGCTTTTTCTCTCCCATTTATTTATTATTACCGGTATAATTGTTTATCATTACTTAATAAACATTCATATTTAAGCAAATTGCTATTAGATGAGCCTTCTCTTAATTATATTGACCTGAATCTGAAAGGAACTGCTTGGATACACGCTGTGATCCAAGACACCATCCCAGTTATATTCTCTTCCAACTGCTTAAACAACATACCAATAGATTCAAGAACAGCTTCTTCCCTGCTGTTATTAGCCTTCTGAATGGACCACTCAAATTTCAAATTCAATGCTGACTTTGCTCTTTGTACACCTTCTCTGCAGCTGTAACATTGTATTTCTCACTCTGTTCTATTACCCTTACACACTTTGTATGCTATGATCTGCTTGCTGTGCACACAAAACAATTTTTTTCACTGTACCTTGGTACATGTGACAATAATAAATCAAATTAAATCAAATCAAAACAGAAATTCAACAAATCCCATACAGTGTTCCATGTTGTTGAGTGGATGCTAAATATTTGTCAAGAAAGTGAGAGTGAAATGCCCTGGAAGCAGCTAAATGAGTGCAGATGTGAAAATTTTAGGGAACTCACAGATGCCAGTAATGCTAATATTGATACATGTAAAAGCAATTAGGAACAAAAAGGCAGCAACTCCTAGTTAGAGTGTCAAAAATAGCCATGTCTTTGAGAAATTGAGAGAATCAGAACTCCCATTTTGAACTGAAATTAAAATTTAGAGATTTTGTTACTGCACTTTGAGAGGATATTAGCATGCACAATCTGAAGGAAATAAATATAATGTCCAATAATCAGGAGAGGATAAGGTTGGGCAAATAGTGGAGGTCATTATTGAGAGGAATGGGTTAGGAAACAGTCCAGAGACTTGGCAAATTTCATGGATGAAAGAAAAACAAAGCATTTGACCAATTTTACATCTGACTATTTCTATAAAAAAAAACAGAAGTTGCTGGAAAAGCTCAACAGGTCTGGCAGCATCTGTGTAGAAAAATCAGAGTTAACGTTTCGGGTCCAATGACCCTTCCTCAGAACTATTCCAGCAACTTCTGTTTTTTTTTCCGGATTTACAGCATCCACAGTTCTTTTGGTTTTTATTGACTATTTCTATAATTGTTTTGACTTTGAAATATTCGACAGAATCAATACTGCTGACTCATTGGCCAAAACAGTACTCAATTAAATCTAATATCGCAGTTGATTTTGAATGGCATGAAACTCAGGCCAGACCTGACTTATTTTGATCTGTTTAACTGTGCTTGTCAACATCTTTTGGAAGAGAGCTGGAGAACCAATTTAACTCATTCACATCATTCTCTGTTTGTAATACCTTTTGGATTGATGCAGTAAAGAAACCACAATAACTCAAAAGAAAATGAAATGCAAGAAAACCAACCCTGTAAAAATTAATTCTAAAAACAGGAATCCAGGACAAATGTATTTTACTAAGTACATGAGTTAAACTTCACAAAATGTACATGAAAGCCAGAAGGATAAAATTTTGAGAATCGTCAGTTTAATAATCAATTTAATTTATTAAATCATAAGAGCACTGGGTGATTTTACTAACTGATTATTTTGCGTCTAGTGAATAGCCAAGTTTTTAGTTCCTAAGGAACCCCTCAGCCATTCTCTACCTACCTGCTAACTGCATCAATGTTGTCTCCACCTGTCTGGTTGCCCTCTCATAAAAATGATACACTAGGTTTAATTTTTGTTCTTGAAACAAAATATAGCTGGGGTTTCATCACATTCTTCCAATGCTCAGTTTCATCTTCAACGGGGGAAAAGATGGAGTTTGGTTGGATAGACTGGAACCAAAGGCTTGCAGGAAAAACAGTTGCTCAACAGTGGGCTACCTTCAAAGATGAGATGGTTTAGTATGATCAAGCAATATTCCCTCAAAAGGGAAAGGTAGGACAAAGAAGTCCAGAGCTCGCTCGATGACAATGGGGAAATTAAGTTTATAAAGAAATAGTGTGCTTATGACAGGCAGTATACACAATTGAGAACCAAAGTTCAAAAATATGGTTCGGAAATCCCAAAGTCTTCTATAAGTGCATCAATAGTAAAAGAATAGGGCCAACTAGGGGCCAAATTGGGCATTCACATTTAAAGGCGAGAGGTACGGCTGAGATGATAAATGAATACTTTGCATTTGTCTTTACCTATGGGGCCATGAACCTCAGTCACTAAAAGTACTTAAAATTGATAAGGAGGTATTGAATAGACTGTTGATATTTAAAGTTGACAAGGGAACTAGGACTGGATGAAATGGATCCAAGGCTACTGAAGGAAGTGGGAGTAGAAATTGCAGAGGCACTGGAATAATCTTCTAAGCTTCCCAGGGTTCAGGGGTAGTAATGCACAATTGGAGAATTGTAAATGTTATGATCATTTTTGAGCAAGGATATAGAGATAGGCCCTAGCAATTATAGACTAGTGCTTTTAACTTGGGTGGTAGGAAATGTTTAAAAATAATTATTTTGGAATATTCAATAAGGATTTGTTAACTAGTTTGCTGGAGGTTTTTGAAGACATAACAGAAGGAATTGATGAGGGAAGGCTGTTGATGTCATAATTGTAGACTTCCAAAAGGCGTTCAATACACTGCCGCACAACAGACTTGCGAGGTGAGTTATAGATTATGCAACGAAGGGGACAGTAGGAAAATAGATACAAAATTTCATGAGGGATAGGAAACAGAGAATAATGGTTAATGGGTATTTTTCAGGCTGGAAGAAGATTTGTAGTGAAGTTCACCAGGGATCAGTATTAGGACCTTGGTTTTTCCTGATATGTATAACTGATTTATGATTTTGATGTGTAGGGGACAATTTCCAAGTTTTCAGATAAGACAAAGTTTGAGAGAATTATGAACTATGAGGAGGACAGTACAGAAGTTCAAAAGGACTTTAGCAAGTTCGTACAGTGGGATTGTAGGTCGCAACTAAAGTTCAATGTGGACAAATATGAGGTGATAGACCTTGGTATAAAGGACATGGAGAAACAGTAGAAAATAAACAATACAATCCCAAAGGATGTGCACTAGCAGGAAGTTCTGGGTGTAAATGTGCATGAGTCATTAGAGGTGAGAGGACAGGCAGAGAACTCTTAATATAACACATCATTTTCTAGGCTTCATTAATAGGAGAATAGAGGACATGAGCAGGAGATTATAATGAATTTATTTAGGACATTGACTCAGCTACAGTACCATGTACGGTTCTAGGTGCCACAATTTAGGAAAAATGTGAATGTGGAAACAGTGCAGAAGATGAGAATGTTTTCAGAGATCAGACATGACACTTCAGATATGAAGAAAGATTGGAGAAATTGGTGCTATTTTCCTTCTTTGGGAGAAAGCAGAGGAGATTTGATGGAAGTTTTCAAAATCATGAGAGGTCTAGACAGAGTTGATAGGGAGAAACTTTTCTCACATAAAAGGATGAAGAACCAGAGGGCACAGTTTTAAATTGTTTGCAAAAGAAAAAAATTCAAAGCGAGAGAAACTTTTTCACACAGTGAATAGTTAGGGTCTGGAAGGCAACGCTTGGGTTTCTGCTGGAGGTAATTTCAACTGAGGCACTCAAGAGGGCATTGGATGACTACTTAAATAGGAACAAGGTACAGGGCTACAGGAAAAAGCAAGAGAGTTGCCACTAAGTTAAAACGCTCAGAGAGTAGGTGCAGACATGATGGGCCAAATGGCCTTTTATTTGCACTGCTGTGATTCATGGAAGGGTCACACCTACCTTCACGCTAAAATTCTTTGTTCAGCTGCCACACTCAATGTTATTTTCATCAACTAAAATGTCTCAAGGCACTTAAACAAGAAGGCAACTCAGCTCACTTTATTACAGAGCTGTTAAAAAGAGCAGGGGAGGTAATCTGAAATGCATGTTTTTTCAATGTAAGAAGAATAATTGGCAAGGTAGATGAACTCAGAGCATTGGTTAGTACTTGGGACGATGACATTCTAAGGTTCTGGAGTAGATTTGTAGCTCGGGTTGTGGATGTTGTGGTTGGTTGGCTCACCGAGCTGGTTCGTTGTTCTGCAGACGTTTCATTACCCTGCTGGGTAACATCATCAGTACAGCCTCTAATGAAGTGCTGCTGTGTTTTCCTGCCTCTTATTTAAACTCTTATGTCTGTTGAGCTGGGTTACAGGGACTTGGCTGAAAGAGGAACAGGATTGGCTGCTGAATATCCCAGGTTTTAGATGTTTCAGGTGTAATAGAAAGGGATGTAAAAGGGTTGGAGGAATTGCATTCCTCGCAAAGGAGTATCTGACAGCTGTACTGAGGGAGGATACATCAGAGGACTCATGCAGCGAGGCAGTATGGGTAGAATTCAGGAATAGGAAAGATGGAATCACAATGCTGGAGGTATTATGAGAGGCCTCCTAACAGCCAGCAGGAGATAGAGGAGAGAATATGTAGACTGACTTTGGAAAGATGTGAAAATAGCAGGGCTGTTGTGGTAGCTGATTTTAATTTCCCCTATATTGACTAGGACTCACTTTGTGCTAGGGGCTTGGATGGAGCAGAATTTTACTGTGAACAGCAGAACCCTTAGGAGCACTGATATGCAGAGAGATCTGGGTGTGCAGATCCACAGATCACTGAAGGTGGTAGCACAGGTAGATAAGGTAGTTTAAAAAAAAGTCAGGAGGGTTTCTTGACACTGTGTAATCAGTCCAACCAGGGAAGGGGTTATACTGGACCTAGTTTTAGGAAATGAGCTCAGCCAAGTGAGTGAAGTTTCAGTGGGGGAGCATTTTGGGAGTAGTGACCATAATACCATGAGTTTTAAGATACTCATGGATAGGGAAAATAGCAGTCCTCAGGTGAAGGTGTTAAACTGGTGGAAGGCAAACTACAACAATATTAGGCAGGAACTAGAGACTGTTGATTGGAGGATCTGTTAGAAGGTAAATCCACATTGGACACATGGGAATATTTCAAACAGCAGTTGATAAGAGTTCGGGAGTGGCGCGTTCCTGCGAGAATGAAGACAGGTATGGCTAATTATGTGAACCAGAGATGTTATGACCTTGGTCACAAAAGAGAAAGGAAGCATATGTAAGGTCTAGGAGGATGGGAACTGACAAAGCCTTTGAATTATATAAGGAAAGTAGGAAAGAACTTAAGGAATTAGAAGGGGTACAAAGGGGTCATGAAACGTCATTAGCAAACGGATTAAGAATCTCAAGGCTTTTTATACATATATAAAAAGGAAGGGGATAGCCAGGGAAAGGGTTGGCCCACTCAAGGACAAAGGAGGGAATCTATGTGTGGAGCTAGAGGAGGTAGGTGAGGGGTCTTAAAAAATACTTTGTATCAGCATTCACCAAAGAGAAGGAATTGATGGAGGATGATCTCAGGGAAGGGAATGTCAAATTTCTAAGCCAAGTTGCCATTAAAAATGAACAGGTCTTGTGCATTTTAACAAGTATTAAGATAGATAAGGCCCCGGGTCCTGAAGGGATCTATCCCAGAATATTAAGGGATGCAACAGAACAAATCGCTGGAGCATTGCCAGATATCTTTTTGCCACAGCTAAGGTCCCAGAGGATTAGAGAATAGCCAACGTTGTCCTATTGTTTAAAAAAGGTAATGGGGATAATCCAGGAAATAACAGGCCTGTGAACCTCGTGTCAATGGTAGGGAAATTATTGGAAAAGATTTTTAGGGACAAGACCTAGAAGCATTTTGAAGCAAATGGACTGATTAGCAATAAACAACATTGATTTGTGCGGGGGAGGCTGTACCTCACTAACTTGATCAAGTATTTTGAGGAGGTGATGAAAATGTTTGATGAGGGAAAAATGGCTGATGCTGTCTACATGGATTTCAGTAAAGCCTTTGACAAGGTCCCTCATGACAGACTGGTACAAAAGATGAAGTCACATGTATCAGGGGTGAGCTGGCAAGATGGATACAGAACTGGCTTAGTCATAGGAGACACAGCGTAGCAGTGGAAGGATGTTTTTTGGAATGGAGGGCTGTGACTAGTGGTGTTTTACAGGGATCAGTGCGGGGACCTCTGCTGTTCGTGATCTACATAAATGATTTGGAGGAAAACATAACTGGTCTAATTAGTACAATACAACACGATACAAAGATTGGTCGAGTTGTGGATGGTGAGGAGGATTGTCAGTGGATATAGCAGGATACAGATCAGTTGGAGGCATGGGCAGAAAAATGGCAGATGGGGTTTAATCTGAACGAAATGTGAGGTGATGCATTTTGGAAGATCAATTACAGATGGAAATTATACAGTGAATGGCATATCCCTTAGGAATATTGATATATAGAGGGATTTGAGTGTGCCGATCCACAGATCGCTGAAGGTGGCAGCACAGGTAGATAAGGTAGTAAAAAAAGCCTATGGCATACTTGCCTTCATTAGAAGGGGCATAAAGTATAAGGATAAACAAGTTACGCTGCAGCTTTACAGGCCACATTTGGAATATTGCATACAGTTCTGGTCACCACACTCCAGAAGGGTGTGGATGTTGGAGACGATACAGAAAAGTGTACTAGGTTGTTGCCTGGTATGGGGGATTTTAGCTATGAAGAAATTTTGGATAGACTGGGTTTGTTTCATTGGAATGCAGTAGGTTGTGAATGGCAAGACTGGGTTTGTTTCATTGGAATGCAGTAGGTTGTGAATGGCATGGATAGAGTGGAAAGCACGAGGCTTTTCCCCAGGCTGGAGGGGTGAATTACTAGGGGGCACAGGTTCAAGGTGCGAGGGGGCAAGTTTAAAACAGATGTGCAAGGCACGATTTTCACACAAAGGGTGGCAGAGGAGGTGGTGGAAGCAGACACAATAGCAGCATTCAAGAAGCACCCAGACAAATACATGAATAGGAAGGGAATAGAGCAATACAGATCCTGTAAGTGAAGACAGTTTTAATATGGAAGGGCAAAATGTGTTGCTGCAGGCTTGGAGGGTCAAAGGGCCTGTGTTCCTGTGCTATATTGTTCTTTGGTCTATTGAACAAGGGTTCCTTTTACTCATGGCTTCAACAGCCTTGCAGTGTGTTTATCCTCTCTGACACTTCCACAGAATTTTGCTTCTGGAGTTTTCTTCTAAGCAACTCAGGACTTCTCCCCGGTGCTGCACAATATTTTGAAGATACTACTAACAATATCTATGCTGTTAAGGACTTTTTCACTCTGAATAAATGTTCTTCTGGATCTCTCCCTCTCGCTTTGGAATGTAAAACCTAAACCAGCAATCACTTTCAAAATCTCATCACATGATCGCTTGGAAATGTAGTTTTAGCTCTTTTTAGAATTACTTTCTGACCTTTTGTAAAATTTAAGTCAGACATCAAAGAACTGAAAACTAATGTCTATTTCTTGTTTACTTTAGGACCGAAGGGCTGAATTTTTCCCAACCCTTGAACGACAAGGGCAATGGCATGTCAGTTGGGGATATATAGTGAGATCAGAAAAAATAGATTTTCGATGTAAAGGAAAGAAAGTCTGATTTGCCAACCCAGATTTGAATGGCAATATGCTTGTGTGCGGTGAGAGGCCTATCTATGTGCCTCCACATTGCATTAGCACCTAATCTCGCTTCATTTCTATACTATTTCCTATCTTCCCATGTGGCAGAGAGAAATTAAACAGTGATAGTTCCTGACATGAAAGTTGGAGCAGGTCCAGGCTACACTAGCCCTTCGATTTTTCCTCCAGGCTTCAATCTTGGTCAGCAGTCTCCAACAGCGCAGGGTAGTCTCCACTGGCAGCAATGGCTTGCACCTCCATCCACGAAGGTCAACATTAGACATGCTCCAGCTTCACAACAACAATTTGGTACATTATAAATTTAATTGGAATACAGTTCTCCACTTTAATTTTGCACGCTGCAGTGCAATGAAACTTTCCATTGTAATGCTGCTCCCAAGCTGCTTTGGGTGCAGGGAAAGGCACCCATCTGATGCATTAGACTGGGTGCAACTCAGGGCTCTTCAGTGACTCTCTTTGTGCTCACTCACTTTGTACTCACTCAGTTTGTACCTGCTTGGATGCTCACAGCATCTTTGTCTTGCTGCCTCATTCAGGACTTAATGACTCACAGTACTGTCTCTTGCCTTATCTTTTAGCCCAGACACAAAGCTAGGCAGCAAATTGTGGTTGCCAGAATGATCAGTCAAGCAGATGGACATATTGCTGTTTGACACCTTACTACATCAGAAACATAGAAAATAAGAACAGGTGTAGGTCATTGAACCCTTCAAATATGCTTCACTATTAATTAGGATCATGGCTAATCATGCAACTCAGGGCACTGTTCTTGCTTTCTCTCAATATCCTTTGATCTCTTTGGCTCTATGAACTATATCTATCTATCTAACTCATTCTTGAAAACATTCAATATTTTGGCCTTAAATGCTTTCTGTGGCAAAGAATTCCACAGGATGACTGTGAAGAAATTTCTCATCTCAGACCTAAATAGCCTGCATCATAGGGGTCTGTCACACAGTGCAACACCACTTCACATGTTTGCTGCAAACATGGCAAACACACTGCAAGTGCTTCAAGAAAATTGCCATGTCTCAAAGTCTAAGGGCAGTAATTCTTGCTCAAGTCTAGGAGGGACAGTCGTAACAGTTAGTCAAGGGCAGTCCAGGGGTTTGGACACAGTCAGTCAAACACCTGGGGGTTAGGATCAAGGGATTGCATATTAGCACTGTATGGGGAGTTGGCCACAGTCAGTTCTGTGGGTACAGTGAAACCAGACTGGATTCAGCAGGAAGTCAGTCAGGGAGCTGCACAGACATCAATCTTGGGTACTTTCATTTGGGAAGGGGTGAATACAACAGAATAAGGCCCATTATGTCAAATATCCATGTGGATTGTTCCACACAGCCCCCCTTGTCAGAGTTCTCCATGTCACATTGCACTGGGGACTATGCTAAACTATAATGTGTGTGTGAGGTGTATGCAGACTGCTCACATAAGGGCCTGTTCTGCTTCTGATATTGGGTATCAAATGAGAAGGTGCTGTATCAGATGTAGAAGAGCTGGCATAGTGGTAGTAGTCTTCTGTGGAAAATGAGGACATCGAGCAGGAAGAATATCATCTTCAGCATGACAGTACACTGCCGCATCAGACACAACAAAGCAGACAGGACTTAACTGACACCTAGTTCCAATAGATGCGAGCTAGGTAAAATGATTGATCATTGACTGTAAATTCATTACTGCTCAAAAGGCAAGCAACCTTGTTTGGATACAAGAGCAAATGCATCCTTCTTGTTTGTTTTGTTCTTTGATTTTCTTCTTAAATAGGTGGAAAGTCAAGTTGTGAGAGGGATACAAACAGTTTACAGAGAGATATTGATAAGTTAAATAAATGGGCAAAAAGCTGGCAAATGGACTTGGCTATCTGGAGTGCTGTGAGCAGTTTTGGTCCCCTTATTTTAGGGAAGATATCATTTCATTGCAAGCAGTTCAGAGAAGGTTTAAGTAGGATGATCCCTGGTACAGAGGGATTGTCTTATGACCTAAGGTTTTACAAATTGGGACTCTACTCACTGGGAGTTTAGAAAGATGAGGCATGATCTCACTGAAACATACAGGATTCTTCAGGGGCTTGACAGGGTAAATGGTGTGAAGATGTTTCCCATCATGGGAGAGTCTAGGACCAGAGGGCACAGTCTCAGAATAAAGGGGTGCCAATTTAAGACCGAGATGAGAAGGAATTTCTTCTCTCAAATGGTCGAGTGTCTTTGGAGTTCCTCGTCACAGGGGACTGTGGGAGCAGGGTCCTTGTGTATATTTAAGGTTGAGATAGATTATTGATCAGTAGGGGAATCAAGGGTTACAGGGAAAACACAGGAAAGTGGACATGAGGAATGTTGGATCCGTCATGATTCTACGGAATTGCTGAACTGGTTTAAGGGGCTGAATAGCCTACTCCTGTTCCTATTTCTTATGGTTCTTATTTTCAACCATTTGATGAATTCCCAGCATGTGATGCTCCCACATCGAACAATGATACAATGTAATATTATGTGAAAAATTAGGGAAACAGTAGCACTCCCTTAGACATGTTTCTAACATGACATATCACAGAGGACAGATAACCTGTGTAGCTTGATTCTTATAACTGCACTCACTATCGTAGACAGTCGATCAGACAGACGATTTAAAATAATATTATAGTCACAAATATGAGCTTCTATTTCCAACAAAGAGCCACCCATGTCACCTAAATGCTCTTTGAAGTTTCTTCTTCTGTTTCCCTCCCATTACATGTACTGTGAAGGGTTATTCTTGGCTGGCAGTGATTGACACGGCGCACAGCTGGATGGAAATCCTGGTAGTGAGTATTCCTGCTGCCGGTGAGTGCATGACAGTGCAAGCATGGTGACATCGGTGCATGGTGCATACATGCTAAGGCAAGCAGTATAAAACTGCATGATATAAACTGCTAGAGCTTATGAAGAGAAAATCACCACCCACCCCCCACCCCAAATGTGCTTCCAGCACAACATTATGCAACTATACCTACAAACAGGCAGAGTATCCAACAAAGAAACAGGCTACCTGACGCTAATGATCCCTGCCAGTGTTTATGTTTTCTACAAATCTCCTTCTGTACTCCTTCCAATCCAACTACAACTTGAAGTTGAAGGATAGGAGAGGGGCGGAGGAAAATGGTCCAGTGTCCAACCTTCTCTCTGGAGCATTACTGTGCCTGATCCGTCCTCCCGTCTCCCCAACATGTGCTCTCAAAAATACCTTAAAAGTTTCAAATTGTAGAAAATGGAAAAAAAAAGTCTCTATCGTTTTGGCAGACAGGGAAGGAGCTAAAGGCAATCAGTTAGTGCCAGTAATTAAAGAAGGTTTTTCTTTCCCAATCTGTTCCCACTCCTGAGCTGAACCTTAGTTATTAAAGGTGACTTGATGATTGCACAGAGTCCAGCACCATTTGCAGCTTATCAGATACTAAAGGGGTCTGTGTTCCTATGCAGTAAAACCTGGACAATATTCAGGCAATGTCATCTACAACTGAAGAAAAACTGACCACCTGTCCTTGACATTCTATGGCATTACCCATGCTGAATCCCCTATTATCAACATCCTCAGAATTATTATTGACCAGGAATCTAACTGGATACATGCATATTACAGTGGCTACAACAGCAGGTCAGAGACAGAGAATTCTGTGGGGAGTAATTCAGGAATGTGATGGAAGACTTGCTTCGATGAGTGGAGCTAAAATAATACTCAAAAAGCTCCACATCATCAAGACAGAACAACCTGCAGGGACAGCACCTCACCCGGAACCTTCACTGTTCACCCCTTCCAGCACCAATGCAGAGTGACGGCCGTATATACTATATTCAAGATGCACTGCAGCAACATGCCTGGATTCCTTCAATGGTGCCTTCCAAACTCACTTCTATCATCTAGAAAGACAAGGGCTACAGTCACATAGGAATACCATCACCTACAAGTCTCCTCCAAACCACACATATCATGATGAGAAATTACACTGGTGCTCCTTCATTGTTGCTAGCTGAAACTTTTTGAATGCCCTTTCTAACAGCGTCTTGAGTGCATCTGCACCAGATTGATTGCAGCAGTTAAAGAACATAGCCTACCAACACCTACTCAATGGCAGTTAGGAATGGGAACAAGTCTGGTCTCGCTGACTATGTTCACATCACATGAAAGGACAAAATATTGGAATCTGGCAACCTTGGAGTCAGCCACCACCTTGAAATTTAACAAAGTTAGCTCTTTGAACCATTATGCTTACAGGATAACTGCACTACATGCATCTAAAGTTTAATTGAAACAAGCAAGCAGAATGACAAATATTGGCATGTTATAAACATTACTTCTGCTTAAATGACCACAATATAGGATCACTGAATATTAATATTTGACATTTACCAGGTTTCAGGTGTTCTTTCTTCGATTCATTCATTTGGAGATGAAAATTGCCATCTGGGCCAGCATATTACCCATTCCTAGTTGCCTTTGAGAAATTGTTTGTGAGGGGCCTTCTTGAACTGCTGTAATCCATTTGTTATGTAGACCCATTATGTCATTAGGAAGGGAGTTCTAGGATTTTGATCCAGTGACACTGAAGGAACAGTGATATGTTTCTAAGTCAGGGTGATGAGCAGCTTGGAGGGGTACTTGCAAGCTCCTGCTCAGTGAATATATAAATAGGAGGTGTGTGAACTGCATATTTATTTATGCGTCCTTTACGTGCCAAATGCCAATACGTAAAACTATTTTTGCCACCTAAACTTTAACTGCTTCTTATAAAATTTCCTGTAAGGGTTAACTATCTGACAGTTACACTCATGATACCATGGCTTGAGCCACAGGAATATTCCTTTCATTAACGTCTATTCAGTTACTGGCACTATCGTATGGAAAATGTTAAACAAGGGGGCAATTTAGAATAATTTAGACAATGTTTGAGAAACAGATTCTGGAGTCTTAAAATAAAATTTCAGCAATAAAATCATTAGCTGTTTGAACTAACAGTCCAGTGTAGGCTCAGGATGTTATTCTATTTTAACTATTTGCCATAACAATTCCCAATGCCTGTCCAAGGCAACAGCTATACGGAGGCTTTCTTCAAGTTCAGAAATATCAGGTTTGATTACTAACTGGAAACAGTAAGCAGGAGCTTCTGCAAAAATGGACAACCCAAGATGCCTCAGACTCCAAATTAAATCTCACTGTAAAGTACTGAACCAAAAAGCAATTTGGGTAATACGCTAATCCTTACCTCAGGCATAGATTCCCTGTAGCTCAGCCTCACTAATCCCTTGTCTCACCTGGCATCTGTGGAGATGGCTAAGGCCGAAAACAAAGGGGAAATTAAATCAGTGCTCATTTGAGTCTGGGTTCCACAAACAAAAGTGAAAAAAAAGCAAGGATTTATGACCCAAAGAAAAGGTCATGCAGGAATAAACATGATTTTAATGATTTCCAGAGAGCACTAATTGAAAGGAAAATCTCATCCCTTCAGCAATTACTGGCTGTTCTATTGGATCCTAATTAGCTGTTTATTGAAACTACGTGATTTCATTGTCAAAGAACCTCCCTTAGCATTTTTACATCTGTAAACCCAGATTTCTGATTTCAGGGCAACATTGAAATTTTACGTCTCATGTAGGAGAAAGATACTGTATTATAGTATGAGTACTAAACTGAGTCAGAACATTTGGATTAAACAAGGTTTTATGATTAAAGTTCA
Source organism: Rhincodon typus (assembly GCF_021869965.1). Classification (NCBI taxonomy): domain Eukaryota; kingdom Metazoa; phylum Chordata; class Chondrichthyes; order Orectolobiformes; family Rhincodontidae; genus Rhincodon; species Rhincodon typus. The sequence continues at coordinate 12,299,274 of NC_063365.1, read as the reverse complement.
AAGAGGTAGGAGAGCTTCTCCTACAGTTTTAAATGAGATTTCAATAACCAGCAAATCCAAATTATTGTAATGAAAGATGGGAGTTTTCTTACTGCTTCAGAATCTGATGCACTTACTCAGCAGTAAGCAAATCCACCAATGCATGGAGTGTTCAGCATTTTACTGGAGTTGGATAAGGGGTGAAAAAAAAAAAATCAGCCAGCAAGGTTTCATTTCATTCAGGCAAGTATCAATGGGAAAAGAACACTGTGTTCTCGTCTCGGGGAAAGAACTAATTTTGCCAACCAAAACTGGCAACGTTAAATGAATGACTTTCTCGTACAAAAATTATTACCACTTCACTATTATTTGTTCCCTCCTTATGTAAAAATATGTAAGGGGCAAGATGATTTTAACTTGTTGTTTAAAGGCATACTTTGTTGTATCCACACTAATTATATGCCTACATTCCAAACAGGCAACTGCTTGCATTATTATTCCCATCAAATGACTCAATTTTAGCCACAATAGACATGATATTCCTCATTTCCTGAAGAACTGTGAACATTCACAAACAACTTGGTAACTCATGATTAAGATAGACTAATAATTAAGGAGTTACTCTGAACGCTGGAGGATAACGTACCTTCTTCCCCTGTCAAATCAGTGCAGACATTCCATGAATAGCACAGTCATGCTACAATAGTTTCCATCGCTGAGCTAAATCATATCTTCATTCCTGATTTGGAGCTAACAGTGTATATCAAACAACTTGATGTTCTACTCAAGTTTGAAAATCTTTCTCAGAAGTTCTTTTAATTCTCAGCAAGTAAAGGTACAGTCCTTTCCCAGAGTTTGGAGAAAGTTTTATATGAAAGTCATATAATGTCTCCAGGTAACATGAGTACATCATGGATACTCACCGTTATGACAATTAGCACCAAATAAAAGAAAGTTCTTATCTATAACATTCAGTGTACACCATTGAAATTAAAGCCAACTTTGAATGAATGCACTGTTGCTCAAGATCATGTTAATAACTTACAAGCAATTTTGAAAATGTCTTTGTGGGATAGGAGAACAGTACATTGAAGTCAACATTATTACATGGTTTAAAAGTAGTGCTACCAAAGCTGAAACATGCATCAGTTTAAAGAATATCACCCACCAATCCAAAATAACAGCTCAACCACGGGAAGTGTAAGGTGCAACATAGCTTACATTTATTTATCATTATGTTGTTTGTGACCAGATTGTTCATTGCTTCTTTTGTCTTTTATAGGTCATATTTATTTTCAAATTGGCAGCTATTAAGAGCACCTTATTGAAGGCATTTATTTATATGAGTAAAGGTACGCACAATGTTCTGTAAGCAAGAATATTTTCGAGCACCATAAATGCTAATTAGCCTACATGCTACATCAGAAATAAGGCAGAGAGTCTGGAAGGAAGTTATCATGGTAAAGTTGTAACCACTGTTCAAATAGTGTGTTAAAGTTTTACTATGTTTGGGATTATATTCATCATGGACTAGAACCAAAGGGTCTGTTTCCATGCTCTATGACTCTACACAGTCAACAATTCCACCGTAAACTGTTCGCCTTAGGGGAATTATCTACCACAGAGTCCGAAGGCTATACATTCATGCCCAAGTCTAATACCTTAGCACACAATATATTAAGACCTGCAAATTTCAGATGACATACTATACTGGGCCTTTCTGCATGTTGAGGTGGGTGCAAGAATAAGTCATGAGGTGCTGTTCAAATAAAACGGATCTTAAGTGCCTTTGTATTCCTTTATCAACAAACATGACTTGGATCATTCTTCTTACTTCCTATACACAAACTGGCTGTTGCGTTTATAGTGGCATTTCAAAAATAATTTATTGATTGTGAAGTACTTTGAAATATGCTGAGAGCATAAGAATTCTCTTTTTAAATGCTTACCTTCTAATTACTGAAATCCAAAGCTGCTGAAGAAGTCTAAACTGGCAATGAAGGAAATTCTTAAATGATTAATTGAATCATAGAATCCATAGAATCATAGAATCCCTACAGAGAGGAAGCAGGCCATTCGGCCCATCGGGTCCAAGCTGATCATCCTGGCCAGACCCACCCCCTACCCTACCCACCCTAGACTCTATGGGCAATTTAGCATAGCCAATCCACCTAAACTGCACATTCTTAGACTGTGGAAGGAAACTGGAGCACCCAGAGGAAACCCACAGAAACACAGGGAGAATCTGAAAACTCCACACAGACAGTCGCCCAAAGCTGGACTCAAACCCGGGTCCCTGGCGCTGTGAGGCAGCAGTGCTAGCCGCTGAGCCACCACGCTGCCAGTTGCCAATTCTTGATGATGAGAAGTTGGGTGAATAGAAATTCAGATAAAGTCAATAAATTTCACCTCTTACAAAGCATAATTGAAAATGGCGCCTCATGGTGATCAGCTATTTCAACCTCAGTCATGGAGAATGCAAGTTCATTTTGTTGACAGATAGGCCTGCTGCTGGCACCTGGTTCTACCAGGGTCTTCTCTGGGTAGGTTTGCTGCCATCAGCCCTTTTCTCAAAGCAAGTCGACAGAACTTAGTAGTATTAAGTGGTGAAGGATTAACCCCAATAAATCTTCAGTCAAAGACACACATACTTAAATTGACAAGAAATAGTTTATTACATAATAGTAAGGTAACAGGTACTGTTACCTTAAAACTGGCTACATTAACATTAGATAAGTAACACTGGTGTCTCATGCAAGATAATAATTTCATCTATGCCACATGGCTGTTGACTGAGGAATGGACTAATCACTAACAACTGTGATGTAAGGCACGTGATTTATCTACATTTTAATATCATTTATTTTGAGTTTGGATTTGAGATGGTGGCATGTGGAGCTTGCTCTGTGTGTTTGAATGATTAACATGTCGGTCTTTCTTATTGAAGCTTAGAAAGTCTAAGGTCTATTGTATGAATGGTTAAAGAGGAGTCTATCAGATTCTCAAGAGGGGGGATTTGAAGCCACAGCCAATTTATGATAGAGATGGCTTAAAAGGGTTAACTTGAAAGAGTTCTGCCCAATGATTTATAAATGACAGTCTCTGGGAGGAGCTAGTCTGTTCTATCTGGCTAACTGGATAGCGAAAGGAATTCTCTCTCTGAGGTGAAGGAGTGTTTGTGGGATTAATGGATTTGCTGCATGTTTCAAATCTTTAAACTTGTGTTATGTAACTAATTTGGTTTATTCCATTTATCTGGAGTTCTTTTACATAATAAACTTTTGTTGTTAAGACCAACTTATTTATGGCTTGTGTCACAACAAAAACACACCTCATTAAAACAAAATAATCAAAACATGATCTATTAAACCAGGTTTCATTCTGGGATTTGATTGTCCAGGATTAACATCAACTAGGATTATAACTCAACAAACTGAACAGACAGTTAGAACAGACTAATTCCTCCCAGAGACTGCCATTTATAAATCATTGGGCAGAACTATTTCAAGTCTTTCAAGTTAATCCTTTAAGCAATCTCCCGTCAACTCGACCGACCACCCCCTCCCACTCATTTGCCCATTTTCCAAATACTCAAACAAGAAAATCAAGTTTGCCACCCCACTTTTGCACCAATTAAATACGTGGTCTAACTCCTGAGTAACTATTAAACTGACCCTATACTTAGCTCACATAACACCAACTACATCAATCCCAGACCTGGTTCTGACTGATTTAAGATTTTAAGAAAGGCTGCTGTGCTGCTGGAGATTTTCCAGTCCAAACTGACTGTTCAAAAATGATATGATAAACCTGTGGTACAGATCGAACTTGAACCAAGGTTTCCTGACCCAGAGGTAAGGAAATGACCTTTGTGCCATAACAGTTCCCCCACTCACTGTATGTTGGTTCTTTGTAGAACTTTCTCCTAATCAACCTATTCAGAGGTGGTATTACCTCTGGATCAGATACACCTTGAACGCAGACCTTCTGGTGCAGGGGTAAGGACATTACCACTGCATCACAAGAGCCCTAAATCGGAAGGTCTCATTGTTGTCTGGCTTGCTGATCTTTATTTAAAACTGCTGTATTCTTAAATAATAGCTCATTAGTTTACAAGATTTTTCTTTCCTCTTCTCTTCAGATGGCTGTGGATTCTTTGTCCCAATAATAATTTCCTCACATTCAAAGATTGTGCATGATGGTGTAGTGGTGCCTTCAGCTGGCACCTAGTTGTGGGATGATCTTTGGGTACATTTGCTGCCAACAAAATCCCCCTTGTAGATATTTTTAATCTACTTGTTCTCAGATATGTTATGACACACCCTCCAGAACAAATGGGACTTGAAGCTAGACCACCTACTTCAGACATACGAACATTACCCCAGCACCACAAGAGCCCTCAAACCCTTCTGTAATACCAGTCTATGGGGTTTGCTAGTATTAAGTGGTTAAGGACTAACCATTAAAGCGGGGGGAGGGGAGTGTGTTTTAACACTACTACACAGGGTAAATTTCAACAATGGATCTATTGCATAATAAAGGAATTAGCATAACTCATTCAATAATTGTGATATCTTACGTGCTTAATCAAAAGAACAAAAATATAATTAATGGGCAAATAAAATGTTGAGATTTTTCTCAACTAAATCCCAATGGTATTTGGGTTACGTGTGAATTGTCTTGCAAAGCAATCATGAAAGTTAAGCAAAGAAAAATGTACCCATTTAATGTACTGTAATTTGACACAGTCTTATGGATCAAGGAAACTTCTTGAGTCCAGAATACAAAATATGCACCCAATTTGTACGAATTCACTACAAACAATTCTTTCTAATACCCATAGTTATAAAAGTTGAATGGGTCTGGGGCAGATGACAGATTTCCATGAAGAACCCAAGGAAGACCCTACAGACTTTAGGACAATACAAACAGGAGGTCTGTGACCGAGCTGACAAGAACTATGTCACTTTTTTTTCTGAAAAGCAACGGAATGAAACACATACAGATACTTTCTGCCTGGAAGCAATTTGGTTTCCATTTCTATGATGTTAGTACCTGGTACTGAGAGAAAATCTCTCGTTAAAATTGCCTTATTTTCAGATCATGCCTCTAAATAGGTTGATTGCTTCCATGGATACTTATGTGCTTAACATGAAATTCTTAATATGAGAATATCAGACGGATATGAACATACAAACAGGATGGTGGCAAATTTACTGACTGACTTCCATGTATAAGTTGCATTGTGCATCCCACTGGATTTCAGATTTCAAATATTATAATGTCAAGGGCAGTGTTCTGAATTTAAGGAGACTTTAATGGTATTCTAACAATGAATAATCATGATGTATTCCTAGTTAATGCCACAACTAATCTACCACTTACAGAAAGAAGACGAGTTCAATTAATATCCGGAAAATCAAAAATCAATCTTTTGCAATCTATGTATAACTGAAAAAGCTGCTGTGATTCCCAGCTGACGATGATCTTTGAGAGTTGATATAACTTGCAGGTAAGCTAGAAAATATCTTGGAAGAATGTTTACATATCGCTAAGGATGCAAAGTCATTAATCATTGATATTCTTATGCTCAAGGTGGATAACATCCTAAAAACATGGGTAGGATGCAACTTCGGAATTTTGAAATAATGGTGGCATCGGCCCTCTTGTAAAACTCCACTGTATTACTAAGATTGTAAACCAGTCAGGATTAGTTAACAAAGCAACTAGCCTTTAGCAGTTTCTCCAGAAAAACAAAAGGTGGCAAAGTTAACCTGTAGGGTTAAAAAGGAGCTCATAAATTTATGATTATTCTGAGAAATGCACTGAGAAATAGTGTTTTTGTTAATCCATTATATTCTTAAAACTGTGGTGGTCAGAGATCAATTAAAAGAGAGCCATGAAGTTTGTCGCCATCCTTCACCTGCTCCATGATGACGTGGGAGTTGCGGTAATGACAAAATGCACCATCACAGACACATTTCCCATTTGGATCAGTGTCAAGCAGAGATGCATCATCGCCCCAACACTGTTCTTGATCTACTTCATTGCAGTGCTTCACCTTACCGCCAACAAGCTCCCCGTTGGAGTGGAACTAACTTAAAGAACGAGCGGGATATTATTCAACCTCCACCACCTTCAAGCCAAAACCAGAGTCACCCCAACCAGTGTCAGTGTCATCGAGGTGCAGTACGCAGATGATGCTTGCATATGTGCAATCTCAGAGGATGCATTCCAGACCATCGTCAACACCTTTACGGAGGCATACAAGGGCACACCCTGAGCATCTGCAAGACGGAGGTCCTCACCTGGCATTGTGGAGCGAGCACTTAATCATCAAGGTCCACGGAGAAGCCTTAGAGAACCTTGACCTCAGGAGTGTCCTATCGGCCAAACCAGCCATTTGATGAAGTCAGATCCAGCACCACCTCCAGTGTGCTGGCACAGCCTTCAGCTGCCTGAGAAAAAGGATGTTCAAGGACAACGTCAGATCTGACACCAAGACCATGGTTTACAGAGCTGTGCTGGTTCCCGCCCTCCTACATGTCTCTGAGACATTGACTGTCTACAGCAGACAACACAAGGAGTTGCAGCAGTACCAGCAGTGCTACCTGCACAAGATCCCATGAATCGGCTGGGATGAAAGTTGCACCAACACCAGCGTCCTTCACCAGGCCAGCATCCCCAATATTGAGGCACTGACCACCCTCATCAGCCACAATGGGTTGGGCACATTGTCCGCATGACTGACACGAGACTCCTCAAGCAGGTGCTCTACTCCCAGCTTCGAGAAGGCAGGCAAGCCCAAGGTGGACAGAGGAAGTACTTCAGTGTTACCTTCTAGGCCTCACTAGTGAAGTGTGGCATTCCTACAGACACCTGGGAATCACTGGCCCAAGTCTGTCCAAAGTGGGGGAAGAGCATCTGGGAAGGCACCGAGCACCTCAAGACTTGCCATCGGGAAAGTGCGGAAGCCAGGCGAAAATAGCAAAAGAAGCACGCTGCCACACCAATGCTCCATCTACCCTTTCCTGCAACCACCTTCTGCCCCAAGTGCAACAGAGCCTGCGGAAGCCGCATCGGTCTGTACAGCCACCTACAAACTCACTCTGAGAACGGAAGAGAGTCATCCTAGTCTGTGAGGGTCTGCCAATGAAAAGACAGCCCAAAAATAATGCTTTGTGACAGCAAAAGTAGTATCATCTAAATTAAACACCTCATAACTAATGTAAGGTTCAGACAACTATTCCATCGAGAAAAAAACACAGTACTGAAGTGTATTATCACCTGGTTCTTCTCCAAATATCTTTGATGACTTAATTACTTATATGGAACCAACAAGACCTATTCCACTAGACACCATAGGGTCCCAAAGGCTCAAACTGCCCTAACATAGGCCATCAATAACGGTACACATTTTAGAAATATTCTTGACTTCTATGATTACACTAGATACGAGTATGGGCAGCATTTTATCACTTCCTCCTTTCTTATGCCCAGAACTCCTGCATGAAGATCAAGTACAAGTGCACATTAAACCTGGGCAAATGCATAATACAACAGTTTTACCAAAGAGATGTTTTTGGATGCTAGAGTAACACGCCATCCCCACTTTTTAAATTGCTATTCGCTACCTTTTTTGTATTTCTCTACATTGCTATGGCTCCATGTCATCTAAAACTAGCTACAATCTACACAAGAAACAAATCTGCTCATTTTCTGTTTCCCCATTTTCATCCCACAATGCCAAAGGCAGCTGCAAACAAGTAATGTCTCTATAGTTGCCAAACAAGTTAGACTTGGAAATGATTAACCAGAGCTACAGAGAAAGTGATTAGTTACTGTGAACAGGCAAACTGAAATGATAATTTTTCTCATTTGATCTATGCAGAAATCGGCTTGACACTGATTTGGTTTGATTCTTCTGAAATTGCCAGCTGTAGAAGGTGGAAAAGAAAGACAGAATAAACTTGCTAGTTCTCACCAGCTCAATGCTATGAATGAGTGGAGACTGCAGTTGAGTTTCATGCAATTGTTACAGTTCATAAAAACTCTGAGCTGGGATAACATCTCTAAGATTTTTCTCAAAAAGGCATGTGGCTCATGAGCTCAATATAACATGCCACCCCCTCTACGCATGATAGACCATATCAATTAATGAAGCCTCATGTCAACTTCCTAACAAACTGGCAGTTGTATCTTTAGTATTAAATAAAACTGTCAGCTCTGAACAGCCCTCTTCATTGATCTGATATTTATTCAAATGACTGCTAAAACCCAAACTTTGAATTAGTTTTCATGAATTAAAAAGAAAATAATCAGTGTTTTGGATGAAGATTAGTTAGGTACCTGTAGTAAATCACTCTAATTTATCTAGTATACAATGCAGATGGTAGCAATGGAGTCTAAGTGGTAGAAATACCGTTACCTCTTCAACAAATAAAATATGGGCTAAAATTTCCCAGCCTCATAGTATAAAGACTTGATGTATAGCTGCTGCTGGGAACTTTCCCAGGTGGGCTGGATAACAGATCAGCTGCCTGCTCATTTGAAGCAAGTAGCCAAATAACATTGTTAAAGAAACAATTCAGGGGCAATTTTATGGCCTCTGCCATTTTCCTGACAGCAGAAACAAAGGTAGCATCTTGTCAGCTCAATGGAGGTTGCCTCTGTGGCATGCTAGGGTGGAGTGATGGTAGCAGCAGCTATCAGAACTGGCAACTCAATGCCACAAGGAAGAAGTTGCATTTAGGAAAGGTTGCAATCATGTCCAACACTGATCCAAAGAAGGTGTTCTTCTCCAACTCAACTACCTTATGGGTCTAAATGCCACCTTTTCAACGCTCGATGTACAGCCCAGAGAGAGCTGCCTAATGCTGAGATGCCTTTGCAGTTCCCAGTTTGCCTTAGCAGCATTCAGCACTCCCTTTGGGGCTACCGGGGCTATACAGCATCTGGCTTCTGTTTGGGCTATCTGCCTAATGTATGTTATGACTGGTTGGCCTGAGTTCTAGATGATATTTAAACAATCCTAGAGACTCAGCAAATAGTTATGAGGTCCATAAGTAAAGTTGCAATACTTTACAAATCGACACAGACATTTATTGAAAAATAAGTAGTATTTGTGGCTAAAATAAGTAGAGTAGTTTAGAACAATGACACTGATTTGAGAAGAATATAGTATACAACTGCAAATTAAGTTGAAATACCTATATACACAGAGCTGTTTTTGAACAGCAAGAAGACTTGTCTTGCATTAACGAAACACAATATGTAGCAAGTTGTTTACAAGGTGAAACCAGTATTTTTCAGAACAGATTATCCTGGCGTCAGAAATATAAGAACAGATGAACATTGAGCACCCAGCTTCTTGCTGTAGTAACAGTGATTGTTCACCTTCTCAGAATTTGTCAAAAGTATCACATTCTGAATGTCAAGTGCCGCACTTAAACATACTGTCCTTTTGAGACTTGAGCTTTAAATAAATAGTTACCAAATCAGTCATATCCAAAGAAATCTATCCTAAAAAAGTCGTTAAAGAAGCATATTTAACAGTAGTGCTAGATGCCGTGGTGGGATTCCAATAACATCATACAAGCTAACATTGGGTCTGGTCCTATTGGGACACCAATAAGACTGATGAATCCTGAAATCCATGGCATACCTATGATCAGCTATCTTGCAGCAACATGATAAATAAGAGATAGAAACATAGCATATAGACCATTCAGCCCTTCAAGCCTGCTCCACCACTCAATATCTTCATGGCTGATCATCCAATTCAGTACCCTGTTCCTGTTTTCCGTCCACATTCTTTGATCAGTTTGGTCCTAAGAACGAACATCTACAACTTTCTTGAAAGCCTTCAATGTTCTGGCCTTAACAGTACCCTGTGGCAGAGAATTCCACAGACTCACCATTCTCTGGGTGAACAAATTTCTCCTCATCTCCGACCTAAAAGGCCTACTCCTTATCCTTAGATTGTGACCCCTGGTTCTGGATTCCCTAGTCATCGGGAACATCCTTCCTGCATTTACCCTGTCTAATCCTGTTAGAACTTTATAAATTTCCATGAGATCCTCACTCATTCTTCCAAACTCTAGTGAATAGAGTCCTAATCGATCCAGTCCCTCCCTGTACATCAGTCCCACCATCCCAGGAATCAGTCTGGTAAACTTTCTTTGCATTCCCTCAATAGCCAGAACATCCTTCCTCAGATCGGAAAACAAAACTGCACACAATGAACATTTGTAGTTAGTATAAATGCAATTAACAACAGTGCACATATAAATATTTTCCTCCCAGTGTAAAATCTAGACTACTTAATTTCTCCCTTTGTTAAGAACCTTTCTTGGAGCCAACGGGAAATTTTGATGGGAAAATGTAACTTCTCCCTGAGTCAAAAATAATTTATTCTATATTTACTCCCAACTTTACCTTTTAAAAATTAAAGCTGGATTGAGAGCGCTTGACCAGGTGCATGGCTGAGCTTTAAAGATGGCGCCGGTGCCAGGAATCCCAGGAGGTCCTGGCAGTGGCCAGTACGTCTGCCTGCAGTGAGTAGGAGAATATGATGAGTGGGGTGCATAGAGATGTAGTGCACAGTTAATGAGGTGAGTGGGGGAAGATAGTGCAAGAAAACTGGCTGGAGGTCTGAGAGAGAAACACCCATGAAACTTGCCAAAAATGATACTTAGCTGAATTCTGTTAAGATTCAGCCCAATGCGTCTTTTCTCAGCAATACTCAAGGTCGGTACTACTAAATGACTGTGTGAACAAAGTTGAGTACATAAATTCATTTTACATTTAAACTTTCTAGTAGTTTTCCTTACATATGTCTCAGATACAACTTAAGAGTACAAACATCCAGAAAAGTATACTTCAAACCGTTCGGAGAGAGTCTAAAGATGAATATAAGTTAATAGAGTCACAGAAGTTAGTTCACTTTCATCTTCCACACTCTATGTTATTTTAACTGTCCTTAAATAAAATATTTTGTTCCAAGTCCGATTCTGGTTCTGTCCTCGTCATCTGTTTAATCGTGAACATTCACTAATATGGCATACTGAGATGGCAACGTATACAGATTCAGAAAATCCGATGAGTTAGGAATAAAGAGAATAAAATCATCTTTTATGGTACAGCACAGTGATATATTGTATATCCAGAACACAGACAGTCATTTTTATCTCAAATGAAGTTTAAACCTTACATAGAGTTATGCAATGTTTTAAACATTTTTGTAAATTGAAACAAAATATAATGTTATTATTTCACATATACAACAGTTCAAGATATATACTGTATTCATAAGAACACACCATCTATCATCAAAAAATGGTTAGCACTTAGTTTATGTGCAGTCTTAGATTTGCCAACTGTATCAGAGATGAAAATAAATTTAAATCATTGTAAATATAAGCACATTCAAGTCTTTCATTGCGCTAATCTTTTAGAATACACCCTTGTTATAATTCTGAGTTTATAACACAAGAATGAAGACAATTACTTTCACATGCCTATAGTTCAGACATATTAAACGTTTTAATTTTTTAATACCAGTTAAACTTTTGTTTTGCTTGTTGCTGACTCTTGAACTTTTTTGTGTCATAAACATTACCAGCTAATATGCATAACAGAATATAACAATAGGCAAGAAATTCTGTATGCTGAATTTCTTCACCATGAAACTAATTTTAAAGCATACAGTTACGTGAATCCACATGTGCAATTTGCAACACTGGTCACTGTTCCAGAATTCATTTCATTAATCAAATGAAATACCTCACCTGGAGTGAAAGATCCCGTGCTTGTCTGAACATTTCTAAGTCCTCCTCTGTCACATTGTCCTGGTGGAAAGCTACACCTCCATCTGCACTATCCTTTTTGATACTTTTCATAAGTTCTTCATTGTCTGCAGTTCACCAAAGCAACACAGGAAAAATATTCATGTCCATGAGCAAGATTGACTATCATATGAATGTAATTATATACTCCATTAAAAGGTCCATAACATGACCACAACTTATTCTGCTGCTTTATTACTTGGGGGAGGTAAATTAGCATTCTTCATCTAACAATTTGAATACTAATAGTCACATGCAGTGAAGGCAGGTAACTGGCACAAAGTAATTCAACAACAGTATTTACTTTGTCCAGCAAGGTTGATATTAGGGTATGCAAAGAAATAAGGGAGGAAAAGATGGAGTAAAATGTAGAATAGAAATATCTACAGCTAATACATCTGACAGTTCTCACTGTCAACACTGGAAGCAAACAATCACAATGGTTGCGTCACAGTTCGAAAATGACTAGTAAGGTGAGAGAACAATGTGGCAATTTGGATGGCCATGCGACTCTACAAAGTTGTAATTAGTGCTATGCAGGCATTGGGACTTTTAGTACTACAACAGATGCAAATTAAACAAGATATTTGATCTGTGATGCAAGTGTGTTTGAAAAAAAGTGTTAAGATATTTAGTTAGCATCAGAAAAGGGGACAAAATATTTTCTTTGTTTACATTCCTACACAGCGAAGGAGGAACAAGAGAAGAAGCTAAGGGCTATGTGATAAGTAGAGAAAACTTTCACTGTACAGGACGCAGGTTGGTTTGGTTTGGACCTTTGCTTACCATCGTCCCGATCTTGTTTAATCCTTCCGTGTGCCATGCTCCCCATCCCTGCTGAGGGGGTCCCCATTTGAGGGGTCAATCTGTATGTTAATCTTTCTAATATTTTGTGCTTTACAAAGAAAGAAGTTTGTCTGAAATAAGTAAATGATTTTAATGAGTGTGTCCTGGAAGCCCTCCATCGAGGAGAAAAGGCAGGGAACATGAAGCTACAATTACCTTTCTTTTGCCCAAAAGGAGGGTAGATTTTTGATGTGGGAACCAATTCAGGCTTCTGCTGCATATGCCTAGGTATTGCATAATTGGAATTCCCCTTTTTACGAGACTTTCTGTGAATGGTATAAATATGAGATAGCCCATCAAAGAGTCCCTTTGTATGGTTGCTGTTAGGAAGTTTACTATGAGAGAGAACACTTGATTGGCTGTAAGAACTTTGAGAGGAATTAGCAGAAGTGGAGGTGCCAGATTTGAGAGAGTTGGAACTCTGACTAGAAAGTGAGGATTGACAGAATGGGGTTAACTTTTGAGCAATACCTGTAGACCATATTCTGGAGTTACAAGTATGTGACTGATTCAAAGTGCAGTTTTTTTTCAACAAATAGCATTTTGAAAAGTCTATTATTTCACCTTGTGCCTTTCGACCATCAGGTGAAGGTGTAAAAAATTTAGTTAGGCCATCTATAAGGCCATAAGTTGTTTGGTTAACTGTGAGTTTGGTAGTACCAGCCAAGATTGGGTCTGTATGAACCAATCTGCTGCTAGAATCTTTCAGAGCTGTAGCATGATGAAATGAAGGTGTGGTAGAGATTTTAGTCTTTTGACCCCTACCAGGTGACCCCCTTCCCGTGTCCATTGTTATAGATCCTTCATCATTGTCTGCAGATCTGTGGAAAAGGACAAAACATAACATTACTACTAAAGAAAGAATATACAACATTTCTAGGAGCATTTCTAAAATTGGAAATACATATAGAAGAGAAAAACAAATGGGAAGCAAATCGGATGCCCAAGTGAAGAATTCACAACCTTCATAGTATGATTGCATTTCTACTTGCTCCATGTCATTTGGGGTTATTTCCACCATAATCATTTATATTCCCACATCTCATACCATTCTCCAGTAAAAGTGGTAAAGCAACTAAATTGTTTCTAGGTCACTGCTGATGTAATTAAACACTACAAAATGAGTAAGGTTTTTAGATAGACATGTCCTCCCTCAAGGAAATGCCCTTCACTAATCATGCAACCCCTCAAAACAGGTTGGCAAAAATTCAGAAATCATGGAACTTATAAATGCAAAACTGCGTTCTACTTCTTTGTGACAGCGTGCATCAACTTAACAATAAGCAATGTTACTAAAAAAAATGCTACAATGTGGGCTATGTTACCATCTGTCATTAGCAGATAATTTATTCAACAAATATAAAAGGAAACCTTCAACAAGTTATCTAAATTGATATCTTTACAATTGTTCTTTCATTCCTTGTAGAACTATCTTTTGTGCATTTTACATTAAATCACCCAAGAGCCTTTGGAATACACAGCTTAATTTCAGTACGATTTACAAATGCCAGTATTAAGTTATGAAGTAAATCAAGTGCCTCATAAAATTAATTGGTTATGATAACATGACTGTGCTGATGGATATTGGCAGATATCTATTACATATTCTTCATACAAACATTTGAACAAGTGCCTCATGAGGGACTGTACTGAAACAGTCAGCTCCTGTAAGTAGAAGTGAAGTAGGAATATTAACTGAAAAAGAAATAGTGAATAAAATCCTAAATATAGTTAATTATTCAAACTGACAGAATTAATCACATGCTTTGAAGTACATAACCTTAGATTACACTTAAAACTGGATACAACAGATAATTATTAAACTAAATTTACATGCCACAAATACACAGAAGACGCGTGTCAAAAAAAGGGCATAATTTTCATAAAAATTTTGATAATCTTTACAAAGTCTGCAATTGGAATACTGAATTTAACACGGCTAAATGAAAAATGAAGTAGATTTGGGATAGCAAAACAAATTGTCACATTTTGATAACAGTGGAACAGGGCAATGACTTGGCAGCAGTCTAAACAGCTGCAATGTCAGATGGAGATAAATTAAAGACAAACGAAATGGTCAGGCACTTTGGGAGGAGCAAAGAGTAGAAATCTGAAGTCATACGAGAATAGAATTCTGAGTTTGATCATCAGCCTTTCAAAGGAATATTGTGCAATTGGAAAGAATACATAGTATTGACACAAATGACTCAGGCAAAGGTAGTAAGAGCAAATCAAGCTTGTTTTCTTGCACCAAATTAAGGTGAGTGAAAATGCCAGTATTAGTCAGTAACAATAAAGTATTTTGGAATGTAGCACATGAGGACATGTCTTCAAAATTAGAAGCCATTTGACTAAGTGGATTGTTATAAGAAATTACATGCATAATGCCTTAAAATTGTCAAATAATCACTACCCTGTTTAGTTCACTTCTACCACAGTATTTACCAGCTGATTGCATACTCATATAATACCAGCAAGTGTAGAATAATATGGTGATGGACAGGCTTGGGAATTAGAGACTCTCAAACAAGAGAAACATGTTCAATATATCAATTCAATAAATGAATTGCTTTAACTTAAATAACCTTTTCACATTGCACAAACTACCTTCCCATAACTTCTATTATGTGTTGCAAAGCATCAAAAATCAAAATCATATTGTCCAATTACAAAAAATTACAATTACCAATTACAAATAATTACAAAGCAACCTTAACTGTTTTCCAAATAATAACTTTTTAAAAGCAACTTAGCAATGGGTGACATCAAGGTTAAACAGAAATATCATCATAAGCTGACACTGACAAAATAAATCAATATCATGAGCTGCTCTCTTTGCATAGGCATTGTTCCTCTCAGTTTCATACCCTCTTTTGCACCACATTGTGTTTGTCCACAATAGCAGTTTTCAATGACATACATTTTTGTCCTCTTCTTCAAATCCCTCATGACTTCAATCCCCCAGCACAGGCATTTTATACAAAATGACATCCTTAATACCACCATTACTGGCAGAACCTGCAGCCATTTTGGAATTTCCTTTGCCTCACCCACCCCTTGAAGAAATTTTGAAACCCACCTTCCCAATTAATCAGTTAGTCACTTCACCTACATTTCCTCCAAAGTTCAGTCTTTGTTCTTTCATATCGTAGATAATTTATCCCTACCGTCACACTAACTTGGGAATAGATGGGTAGCTCAATATTTCGATCTCTGAATCATGAGAACTGATCTCTCTGTTTGCCAAACGAAGAACTTTGAAATTGGCTCTTCTCTAGGAATGCCAGGACACTCCTGCAAATGGCAACAGACGTGGTTCTCGTATCCAGATCATTACTCTGTTTGCTTGGATGACATTGCCTCAAAAAAGAGTGTTGGATGTGATTAAGTACTCTTTATAAGCAACACATTAGCGCCAGATATTTTACATAATGATGGGTTTCTTGTCATGGTTCACAGCACTTCGCTGTGTGAACATGATGTGCTCTTTTGTTGCACTCAAAGAAATGTCAAGCTCAAAGACTGACTTTCTAACTTATGGGCAAACAATTCCAGACAAAATATGGAGCAATTTGCTCAATGCTCCTGGCAGTATTTGGATACTCAATTAGAAGATACGTTTCTGTCAGGCTGGTACAGAGCACCACATTTCTCAAATTGATCATAATGAGTGGAGCTGCAGAGCAACCAGCTGGGAAAGATTAACAAACACTTTTTTAAAAAGTTAAATGTAAGGAACTAAACATTTCAAGTAGAAATGGTAGGAAAGTGTGTGTATATGGAAATTCATTCTCTTTATTCTTGTATGACATCCAAAATAGAATGTCACCTTATGTAAGTCATTTGTGTTGAACTCAAGAGTTCAGTTCAGTTGAAAGATGATGAACTTGCAACGATTGTGGATGGGAATGACAGACTTCTTGCTGAAAATGTGTCATGAAAGAGAAGTGAACATTGGTACAGTATTTGTTTTAGCTACAAAAGGTCAACATCCATCAAATTTGACATAAATGTAATCAGAGATAGTAGGAACTGCAGATGTTGGAGAATCCGAGACAACAAGGTGCAGAGCTGGATGAACACAGCAGGCCAAGCAGCATCATAGGAGCAGGAAGGCTGACGTTTCGGGCCTAGACCTCTGATGAAGGGTCAGACATTCTGTAAATTGGGAGTAACAGTCAATTATCTTGAGAATTGGGAGGGACAGTCAGACATCCCATTAGTTGAGATTGAGGTCAGAGCTCCTATGATCTAGGAACGGCAGTTAGTGTTTCCACGAGTTTAGAATAACAGACAGTCAGAGAATAACAGAGATAACAAGCAAGTTAGACAAAGGAGAGCCAGTGGATGTGATCTA